>NC_088201.1:84898338-85532847 GCF_037126465.1 Ornithodoros turicata | reverse complement strand
GAAATCAGTTAACATCACGTCAGTCAACAGCTGTAATATTTGCTTTTGTAGAAACATATAACGTAATGGCTGACTGGCCTGGCTGCATATAGCATCCCTCTGTAAGGATGGTCCCACTATGAAGCATCCCTGCTATGTGTCATATCCTAGGGTGAGGACCACAACAAGGAAAGGTTATTTTTCCATCATGTAAGAGAAGTCCACACTCAGCCATTATCCCAACTAATGGCACCTTTGTTAAAGAGCTGCAAATAGTTATGTAAATGAGCATCTTGTGTTTACATCAGCAACCAACTGCATCAAGTGAAGTCGCCTCCATACTATCATTAGCTATTTTCGTACAAAAGGAGAGTGAAGTAGGTATAACTTCACGCTGAGACTGCTTTTTTGTTTTTGGTAGTCATATTAGCTTGGAAACAAAAGATGAGAGAGCTTACACGGAGAAATAGAAAAACGCATCGAAAGGGTTCATAAAGAGGTTCCCAAAAGAATCTAAGTTCTTAGTGGAGAACAGCTTGCAAGGAGGCCTATTATCTGAAATACCATATATTTTTACAATATTGCATTCAACATAGGCAGAGTTCATACACACACACAAAAAAAAAAAGCTTCCCGCAGTCATGCTACGGAACCCCTGAAAACGAACTGACTCTGAACGTAGATGGGTAGAAATCCAGCGAACCGGTAGAATGTAGGAAGGGAGTTGCCTCAGGACAGAAGCCGCCGATATTTCGAACAGAGACTGTTCTTCTTCTGGGCACCGTCCTCATCATTGGCATGGTATTTAAAGGGTTAGGTGTGAGGCGTTTAAAGGTTCATGCGAATTGTGGGTCAACAGCCCGGAGGGAAGAAAGGTTCCGTACGGGCTTTTACGGCCGGAGTGAATGGCTGCTTTGTTAGAGTGTGGAGGGGATTATGTGAACGTAGTGATCTAGGCTACAGACCGGTTACAGAAAAATGGAAGGTTCACGAACACGTGGACGAAACGGGACAACAGGCAAGAATTGGCAAGCATAGCGAAAGATAAGGAGGTTAGTGGTTACGTGGGGAAAATTCCAGGACCAGCAAAGGTTTTTTTTTTTAAATATTTGTAATGCAGAGTTGTGGCATGCAATAAAGAAAGTAGAAAGCAGTGGCCATGCAGAACATAACAGATGATAATGGAGGTAGAAGGGAAAAGCATATTTTTACCTTTAACCTTTAAACACGTCACACCTAACCCTTTAAATACCAAGCCAATGATGAGGACGGTGCCCAGAAGAAGAACAGTCTCTGTTCGAAATATCGGCGGCTTCTGTCCTGAGGCAACTCCCTTCCTGACTCTGAACGTGTTTTTTGGTTAATATCGCTATTGTTCTAAACAGAGCATTGAACCGAGCCCCCCCCCCCCAAAAAAAAAGAAAACGCAATTAACCACAATTTTTAGCTGATACTGAACCGTAATTAGTAGCGCCATCTTGAAGCTGAACCGGAACCGAACCGATCTCGAAACTTCAGTTACTGCATCAGGATACCGGTTTGGTTTGGGTTGGTGTGTGCTGGGGGGGAGATGTGGGGATTTGAGCAGTCTGCCTGCCTGGATTCACGGCACGTTGCTCTGGGAATGGATGAAAGAGGGTCCTGTTGGTTGAAAAACAGTAATAAATGCATAAAAAACATAAGATCTTGTATCGTTTTTAGTATCTGCCTATAATTTTGTAGCATAATAGAACCTCAAAGCGGCTCTGAACCGGTTTACAACCTCTGAACAAGTTAATCGAACCCATATATCACGAGTTTCTCACTAACATTAATGTGGTTCCATTTTCCTATCTCTACCAATCTTTACCAAAGATCTTTATCTTTACCAATCTTTATACCTGTTCCTTCCCGTATGCTGTTTTTTGCTTCTTGTTGTCTAACTTTACTATTTGATTTACTATTAAAGTATTTTATTTATGTTCTGCAACATTATCTTATGTCAGTCTGTTACACTACGTTATCATTTTGAGCCACACCAAATACAAGGCCCTATAGGATGGTTTGACCACCATGGGAAAAATAAAATTGTTATGATCAGCTTGACACTTTAACGTGAACATTCACACTGTTGTTAAACTATTGTTCAAATTCTTTTCCTTTCCTTTCCTTCCTTCCTTTTAGCTTTCTTCTTCTATTCCTTTTAGCTGCAAGACAGTGGGGTAAATAAATAACAGACAGAGTAAATAATTAACCTATCCCAGTGTAGCCCAACAAACTTTATCCTATTAAACACGATGACGCAACGCGATGTCACAACTATGGAAGTCATTGGGGAGGTGTTTTAGATTAGCTGAGTTTGTCAGCTGTTAGGTGTTCAGTCTGTGTGTGTCAGTCTGTCGGTTTTAATGTCTGTAAATAAATGCTATCACCTGGTGAAAAAAACAAAGTTAGCTTAGCTCCGTTGGGAGAGCCCTGGACCGGTAATCGAGAAGATGTGGGTTTGAGTCCTGCAGCTGGCTAAACTTATCAGTGACTTCCTTCCTTCTTTAATTGTCCTTATCCTACTACTATTGCATCTTCTCTTGCTTCAGTCAACCTCATGATGCAATCACCTTTTCCCTCCTACAGTTCGCTCATTGTCAACGATGCTATTCATTCCGTAATTCCTTAATTGCTGTGTCTAATTATTTTTTTTTTAAATTGTGATCTTCAATTTGCTTACTATTGTGTGCTTACTATTGGTCACTATTGTGTTGTTTGGTTCACTTGATTGTGTCACTTCTGTCAGCACATTTCCTCTATATATTTCTGTGAGCTCATTCATTGTTTCTCCACTCAGGATGCAATAAATGTTAATTATCCACAGACAGAATGTTTCACAGAGCATTATGGCATACATACGTTTGCACTCACCGTTGCCTACAAATGCTTCAAATAATTCCTCTGATCACAACAAGGGACACAACAATACAGGGTTTCCCAGAAAACGTGTCATTGAATTATAATAAAAAAACTACACCACCTAGAGTCATGCGGTCAATGGCATGTGTTCTTACTGGGTTTTTGCCACCTCCTCGTGTGAATGTCGTGTAACGTAAATTTAATTATGTAAATCTTTGCGAGCTTAAGTCGGAAATTTGCCTAGTAAAGGTCACTTTTTTACCACACCAATGTGAAGAGCGTGTCTAATTTAGTCAAATTAATGACAATTGACAGGGATATTCAGAAGCTATCCCATCGGAAAAAAATAGCCGAACATCATGCTCTACGGAGGTCGCACAGAATACCGCACGATGAATTTTTCAGCGCGATCTTTGTCAGTCCGACGAAAGGAGGTTGGCAACCCAGCCTTCGCCGGGTTTATAAGCCCAGGCACGGCTTATCACGTCCGACTTTCGCTGGGATAATGCTTTCTCTCTCCCACTTTAGGAACTGTTACCAGCTCCGGTGGCGCAGCGGTAACGCGTGCGCTTGGAGACTGGGCGGTCCGCGGTTCGAATCTGCGGGCCGGCTGTGCCGTCTGGGGTTTTCCCTGGGTTTCCCTCAGATGTGTAATAGGCGTATGCCGGCACAGTTCCCCTGAAGTCGGCCCATGGACGCAGCTATCCTCCCCCTGAGCGGATTCCGCTCGGTCTTCCACTTCACCCTTTCCTCTCCTCCTCTCCACCACCTTTCCCTTCCCGAGAAACATGCCGCCTAATCAGGCAGGTAGACCTCTCGGGTTCCTCCCAACGACACTCCTCCTCCTCCTAGGAACTGTTACTTTTTCTACTATCACTCTGTGGGCTGGCTTCGGAACCTCCTTTCGTCGCACTGCGAGCGATTGCGCTCAAAAAGTCATCGCGCGCTATAGTCCGGTGCTCCGAAAAGCATGATATTCGGCTATTTTTTCCGATGGGATAGCTCGGGAACATCACTGTGAATTATCATGAATTTGAGTGAATTCGGCACGCTCTTCATATTTGTGGGGTAAAAAAGTGACCTTTACTTGGCAAATTTCCGAGTTCAGTTCGCAAATATTTGCATAATTAAACTTGGAGTACATGACATTCCCATTAGGAGGTGGCAAAAACCTAATAAGAACAAATGCTGTTGACCGCATGATTCTAGGTGGCATAGTTTTTTTTATTATAATTCAATGACACGTTTTCTGGGACACCCTGGATGTGGAAGAAAACGTCCAAGATGGTTGATCATTCCAAGAAGCTGTCTCACCCCGGCTACGTCTCTCGGTGGACTCATATCCCTCACAACTTTGAGTTTATTTGGGTCTAGGCTGATGCCTTGTGTGATAACACAAGTGATAACCATGCCATGTGTGATAACACAAGGGCAACATAACACAAGAGAAACATCAATCTCACAACTCCGTGAAGGCTGACCTGGAGTAGTCCTTCCAAGACACAGTTTACATTCCAAAAACCTGCAAATGTCTCCAGTGAAATGTCTACAACTGAAATGTAACAATAATAAAGTTAGGACATGCATCCTGAACATCGCTGGTACTGCTGGAGAAGTTTTGGACGTATAAGTGCAAGCGTATATATTGTAATAATGTCTGTACGAAAGCTCCTTCCTTCCATTCTGGAATGCATAGCATGGTTCACACCCACTAGTGATACTTCAGAGATGCTGAAGCCTTGTTGTATATCGCACATCACAACACTAGGACGTTGTGGAGGAACGTACAGTCTAACGTCAAAATTGTTCAAAGGACATCCAGAACATCGATCTTCATGCGGGAACTTGAGCATGGTATTTTAGCGTCAGTAGCATTTGTAGTGTGGGAAACATACATATCATTTCAGGCCTGAAGTGTTAAAGGATGGAGTTGAATACTGGTGTGAAGCGGGGAACATGCAAACACGAGAGGCATACCCAGGCCATCAGGATCCATCAAGTAGGTTATTGGGAGTGTCCTAGGATATAAGCTTAGTGTCAGCTTTGCCAAGTCAACTGTTACTGTCATTCTAAAGGACGACGGGAAATGGCTAATATATATGCCGTGGAACCGAGAGCTGCGCGACGTCTTCCACTGCAGGTTAGAGAGTTGGAAGTACCGTGCGCGTTGTGGTTTGGGAATGTACTGTAGGAGACACAGTTTCTAAAATCAGCACTTAGTGGTTTATCACATCTCAAATATCCAGGTGTTGCAAGACTATTTCTTTCGAGTAATAAACACGTGCTGCACATGGTCCACCTTCAAATACAATTTTTGCGCAACACTTTTAAGTGTGACTGTGAAGTCATGCACCACCAGCTTGTCAGCGCCATTTGGCTTCTGTCTTTCAGCACAACTGAGCTAATATGGGAAGGCGAAGTACTGACAGGCGATTTTAGCTAACCATGTCCCCAACAGTACATGCAAAAAGAGCTGTCGTCAGCAATGAGACGATACAAGGAAAGCCCACTCTCTTGGTGCCCTGTCAGGCAAGCCTTGACTGTATCATTGTCCAGAACTTGGTCTGTCATTTTGCAGAAATTTGCCTTACAAGATATTTATTTATTTATTTATTTATGGTTGTACCTCAAAGGCCCTGCGGGCGTTACATGAGGGAGTACAATATGGCAGGGCGTACCACAAAGCATACTGTTGTAACTTCAATTTGCTTAGCTTTAATAAATCATTGTTTGCTGTAATGTATTTCCGTATTATTCAGTAATGTGGACTAATCGTTTCTTGGACGATTTTTCTCAGGAACGAAAGTGTCCATGATAACGATGCACGACTGCACTGCCCGTGCCCGGCCTTCCTTTGATTTATCCGCAAGCGCCTAAAATGGTGAAGCCCAGCCCTGGCCCGCAAAAATACAGTTTTAAGCAGCCGGTCCGGGCTCGGGTTCTCAGGTAAGCCCGTGTCCGTGCTGCTCAAATCTCTCCTTCGTCCATCGCATTTGCAAGGTTTGCAATAGGTTGCAAGCGATAGCGATAGTTGGAAAGAGTCCGTGCCGTGGTGCGTGCATTAACAACTGCAGGGCAGACGTCCAGCTGGAGTCATGGGTGCATAATAATAATTTTAGATACACGAAAATGCACACCATACCATATATGCCCCAAGTTGGGTGTTGACGAGAGAACTGCATGGGTCTTCGCCGTTTTAGCAGTTTGCCAGGTTGGTTGTAGGTAGGTGAGGTAGGTGCAGAAAAAATTAAAAACATAATAAAATAAAACAAGATAGATAGAAGATATGGATAATTTGTCTACGAAATGGGGACGAAATAAACAAAGGAGGACAACACGTTCCATATTTCGTACGTTAATGAGATACCACACGCCACTCCGCAAGGCGCCGCCGCGCTCGTATGCCAAGTCTGTTCGCAATCCCAAAATTCGCGGTCACCCCCCCGCCGGCGCACTCCGTCACTATAGACAGCCGCTATGCGGGAAGCGGACTTACAGGATGTTAATTCAGTAGGAGACAGCGTTTATGCCAATTAACAGCAAAACAGAATAAAAATTTTAAGATGTCATCGTCTAATAGAGAACAACACCATGTAAAGAACCCCTGGAGACATGAAAGGCGCTTGCAGAATATAAACCTAGTGCACCCCGGCCAAATGAATTTTAATGCATTGCGCCTATGGGGATTCCGTCGATTTTTGCACATCGCCCATGTTTAGACTACGATTTTACTACAAAGGCAGTCAAATTCTGGAAATGTCATCGCCTATTTTCGTTCAGTATGTTCTCCAGGCCACATACCAACCACGGCACGATGTGTGAGTGTTAATCCTGATGCACCCAGGGCCTTCAGAGTTGCGACTCAGACAGGGTTCCCCTCCTAGGCGCTCCTAGTCCCAGTATTACTGTAATACGCATGCGCTGAGACTGCACGGTCGGTCTAAAAGAGTTCGAAAGGCGAACGGTCATTTTTTCCAGAACTCGAAGGGGCTGACAGAACAGACAACTATATTTTGAGTGAGTAATATACAAATCATACCGTTTTGTATTTTATATCGTTTTTATATTAAACTATACAGCTTGATAAAACTGTCCATTTCGAGTGCCGTTTTGGAAGTGATTTTGTCAAACGCGACCTCTCAGGGTGCAACAGGAGAACAACGTACGGGGTTCAAACACCGTGATCTTACTTTCACATATACATACTACAAAATTAGCGTAGGACATCTTTGATATTATTTTTATATCAAGAGGTATTAAGCCCCGAAGTTGACGAAATTGGCCACTCGGCCATTTCGACTGCTGTTTTGCAACGATTTTGTCAAACGCGACCTCTCAGGGTGCAGCAGGAGAACAAGATACGGGGTTCAAACCCCGTGGACTTACTTTCACATATACATACTATAAAATTAGCGTAGGGCATCTTTAATATTATCTTTATATCAAGTGATATTAAGCCCCGAAATTGACGAAATTGGCCACTTGGCCATTTCGAGTGCCGTTTTGGAAACGATTTTGTCAAACGCGACATCTCAGGGTGCAACAGGAGAACAAGATACGGGGTTCAAACCCCGTGGACTTATTTTCACATATACATACTACAAAATTAGCGTAGGGCATCTTTAATATTATTTTTATATCAAGTGATATTAAGCCCCGAAATTGACTAAATTGGCCACTTGGCCATTTCGAGTGCCGTTTTGGAAACGATTTTGTCAAACGCGACCTCTCAGGGTGCAACAGGAGAACAAGATACGGGGTTCAAACCCCGTGATCTTACTTTCACATATACATACTACAAAATTAGCGTAGGACATCTTTAATATTATTTTTATATGAAGTGATATTAAGCCCCGAAATTGACGAAATTGGCCACTTGGCCATTTCGAGTGCCGTTTTGGAAACGATTTTGTCAAACGCGACCTCTCAGGGTGCAACAGGAGAACAAGATACGGGGTTCAAACCCCGTGATCTTACTTTCACATATACATACTACAAAATTAGCGTAGGACATCTTTAATATTATTTTTATATGAAGTGATATTAAGCCCCGAAATTGACGAAATTGGCCACTTGGCCATTTCGAGTGCCGTTTTGGAAACGATTTTGTCAAACGCGACCTCTCAGGGTGCAACAGGGGAACAACGTACGGGGTTCAAACACCGTGATCTTACTTTCACATGTACATGCTACAAAATTAGCTTAGGATGCTTTTTTGCTTCGCGAGTGTCGTTTTGAAAGCAGTTTCTTCAAACGCGACCTCTCCATGTACGCCCTTTCACCAGGATTAAAGGGGCTTCGCACGTTTTAACGGGCTCGATCTGCTGCCGAACGTTGCGGTAGCCTCTGTTACAATCCCAGTACAAGCCGTTCATAGTATCTTTTTGGCACCATGATACATATCATTTGAGTCATTGTAAAGGGCCCTGCTGCCGCCTTTTCCAAATTTTGCGGTGGTTTCCGATGCAATCACAGGAGAGGGGCATAACATAGGCCGTCACGTCTTTATATGTGTGTAAAATGTCTGTCACCACGATTAAAGGGTTTTTTTCCGTTTTAAAGGGCTGCGCTGCAACCTTTTATGGAGTTTGCGGCCGCATCCGTTATAATTCCAGTAGAATGGCAATAGCATAAGCCGTTACGTATACTTATATGACTTTGGAACCAGGATACAAGGGGTATCGACCGTTTTAAAGGGCTCTGCTGCCACGTTTTCCGAATTTGGCGATCGCCTGTGTTATAACTCCAGCAGCCACACAAGCCACTGATTGCACAAGCCACTGATAACTTTCTTTCTTTCACTCGATGATACAGGGAGTGTCGCCCGTTTTAAAAGGCCTTGCTGCCGCCGTATCCAAATTTTGCGGTCCCCTCTTGCGCAATTCCGCTAGAAAGGCATAGCACAAGCCGTCACGAATATGCTTTTGGTACCATGATACAAGTGGTTTCGTACGTTTTAAAGGACTCTGCTGCTGCCTTTTCCGAATTTTGTGGTCGCTTCTGTTGCAATGCCTGTAGAAGAGCATCATAAGCCGCTGATAATATCTGTGTGGAACCGTGATTAAAGAGGTTTCGTCCGTTCTAAAGGGCTCTGCTGCGGTCTTTTACGGATTTTGCGGTCGCCTCCGTTCCAATCCCAGTGGGAAGGGCAATAGCATAAGCCGTCTCGAATATGCCTTTGGCACCATGACACAAAGGGTTTTGCCCGTTTTAGAGGGCTCTGCCGGCGCTTTTTCCAAATTTTGCGGTCACCACTGTTAAAATCCCAGTACAAGGGCCTAGTATAAGTCGTTGATAATGGCTTCACTATACACCAGTGTCTCTTTATGGTGTATTCCTTGGTTGCCCCTGCCATCGTCGGGGTTGCAGAAAGGTTACTTTTTACTTTTCTCAAAGAAGTTGGCAAGTAATGCAATGTTTCAGGAGGAGACTGTGGGTCATTCCTTGCAGGTCGACGTGCAAGTGAATCATGTACTTCTTTATGCGTGCTGCACTTCGAGAAAAATTGGTTGATTACCATGAACAGGGAAATTCAAACGGCTTCGTGACAGATATGCATTTTCGTCTATGATGTCTTTTCCTGAGACTTTAGCACCAGTGCTCGTAGGTGTTTGTTGCCGTGTAAATGTTCGGACTGCCGGCGATTTGCCGTGCAAGTTCACTTTTGTGCCCCGTATCTTGGCAAGTTTTTTTCCTTGCCATATCGTCGCGGATCTCTCATGCTGAATTCAAATGGAAGGTATCAGTTTTAGTCCGTTGCGCAACTCGTGTCAGCAGCGAAGAGGAACGACAATTTCTTTGTCATTGTTGTTGGCGGCTGGCACTATCATTAATGCTCATAGAAGCCAACCCAAGCAGCACAGTGTACTGGAAGTCGAGTGCATTAGGGGTAGACGGTATGTGTCTTATCAATGTTCTCTAGTTTCATGAATCTGTTCAAGGCCTTTCACCTACCCGTCCACCCCTATTGCACTCGACTTTCAGTGCATTTTGCTGCTTGGGAAGATGCAGTACCCGGAGTGATAAGATGTCTGCGTGACTTCGAGTGGAGCAAACCATAGGGTGGTATATATATATGGATACATATCTATGGGTATATGCATTGGTGGCAAAGCTGTGTCGGGAAATCTCATGAATTACAGGGGAGTGGTTGGAAAAATTCAGGGGGAGTGTACACCTCCCTGGGGGGTGGGGGTAATGACCCTAGGAAAGGACCGCAATTATAGCAAAGCACCTTAGCGTGAACAGCTGAGCGGTATAGTTATTAGGCATTCGCATATACAATACGTCAATGAAAAACTTCACTTGACACACCAACAGAAACAAATGCGCTTCTTTTCCAAATGAGACATTGAAAATTTGAAAGGCGTTTCAAGTTCTTCGTACATAGTTCTTCACGAACGATTATCCCAACGTTCAGGAGCACTGAAATTGTCGGTTTACACACTGTATTGTTGATTTTGCTTGCATTTTCAACGTGAAAAAGAAAAAAAATCAGGGAAAGAGAAATAATTAAAAAAATTCACACAATGACCTTCGTACATAACTACTCCATCTATTTCCCCCCTTTTTTTTTCTCTGCGCCCCTCTGTGCTCCGTATATAGTTTTTCGCGCATGATATCCGGAGAGGCTGCAGCTATGCTGCAAGCCCATAAACGAAATAATTAAGATGTCATTCCCTGCACTTGTCTCCACTATTACTTCTCAATTATCATATTACTTACAGTGTAGTTTATCAAAATGCACGTTCAGACCAGATCGCTATAACTACTTGTTGAGGTTCATGAGTCATAAGAACTGCTCGAATATGAATGTACTTCCAAACGTCGACAGGAGCAGCACTACATCGAGCAAGGGGGAAAACAATGCCTGAAAACCTGGTTTCATTCCGAATTCTTCATTATTGGTGTGTGCGTGTGTGTGTGTGTGTGGGGGGGGGGGGCAGCTTTATTCTATTTAGTGGTCAAGAACCCTCGGGGCACAGAATAACTGACTGCAAGCCATGCACATGCGGCCCGCGTGTGTGAGAGCCCTGATTGCCCTGATCTAAGCATTGCTTCATCTTAAGCGAGACAATAATGTACTCGAGGGCGCGTAGCACTTGCTTAGCGTTATCTCCAAATCTGCTTATGAACAACTGTATTTTTGACGTTGGGGTGTCTAATCACCACCCGCGATATTCTACCCTGTTCCAGTTTCTACTCCCCTACACAGGCTATACTCAATCCCATGCCAGTCTTCATACCATGGATCCATACAACTGGTTATTGAAAATCTACAATAAACATTGGAGATCAAGTTGAAAGGTATAGGCTGGGATTGAAGGAACGGGCGCACCATCAAACCGCGTTATTGTTGTTTGGTTTCACGCTGATCTAAACTCGCTGATCGCTATGCAATTTATTTTTGGAGCAGCTTACATTTTCCATGCATAACTATACTACTGAATACAACAGACGTCTGTCGACGTCTGTACGGCGCTCATAGCCGCAGTTACTTCGCGGCGCTAACACGCAATAAAAAAAACAATACAACAGGATCCGTACGGTGCATCCCATGCACCCTACCTTAGTATAGTTGTAAGGGACGAATGTCGCCCCGGTATAAATACTTTCACCCGCTGGATCACGTCACGGAACAGTTTCCTTTCCAGGCGGGGAGCGGCAGCCGTGCACTGTCATTCAGAGATGCGATAACACCACCGAACGCGTTTCAATATGAACCCCCGAAAAAAGCTCATTTTCATGTTTTTTGGTTTCATCACTGATTTTCCTTCCCCACACTTCAGCCAATCAAATTTTCCTACCCGCGGAAAGAAAAATCTGACATGGCACTTTTAGTTATAAACTGCAACATCTGTTGTAACTGTCTGTTCTTGTGTTGTTGTAAATTGCCGTGTGACCTATCCACCAGCGACTATACCTACAAGTGTGGGTAAACAGTATTGTAAATACAATAAAATAAAATTTATGATGATCTTGCTTGGATCGCCGCGTGGTTTACGTCTTCTGCCGTTCGCGCATCCTTAAAATGCTGCCACACAGGAATATTATAGAGAAGCATCGATGAGTGCGTCAGACGTTCCATGACAGATTGCCACTCAACAAGAAAAGCAAAACAATCGCCTGCCCTCCGTGTAAAACGGGAACAGGGCCTGGCCTCATCCCAGTCTATCTACACTGCGATCGTCCTGTAGCTACTGTCCTGTAAGCTTTGACCGGCAGTGTAGGGAAACAACCTCGATACCGAAACTAGACACTGTGGAGTGAACACTTCAATAAATGCTGCATAATGTAAAAACCCCGAGACTAGGGAACACGAAAGGACAGACACAACACGAAGTTGAGACTTCGTGTTGTGTCTGTCCTTTGGTGTTCCCTAGTCTCCGGGTTTTTACATTATGCATCATCTTCACCAGCTTGCTTGCTTCCTAGCCATTTTTTCACTTAAATAAAATGTATTTCGCCGTACTCATTCACACAGAGATTGGATTTACTGCCTTTCTGAAAATTTATTTCTGAATCAATATGCTTTTGCTACATCACACAAAATATCAAGGAGAGAGACACCCTCGAGAGAGAAGGCGCAACCTCATCCGCGCATGCGACGAAGTATTTGGCGCCAAGAGCCGGAACCCCGAGATGAACGTGCAGTTCATACACACTCAAAAGGAAGAGATGCCCTCCACGTGAATGGCTACAAGTACATCTTCCAGCGCCAGAACCTCATGTATTCCACGTGGAGGTGCAGAGAGTACTGGACCAATAATGGCCCAGTTGTAGCTCGCACCACTGACAGGCAACTGCAAGGAGTGACTGGTAAGTTTGGGCATTACAACACGCACGAACTACGGGTACACCATAGATGTCAGTAGGCAAATAAACGTAATAGTGAAATATCTTTTTCCCGTCTACACAAAGGAAATTCCATGAAAAAAGACTTTATTTTGGTATGATGAAATTCCATGAACATTGTATTGGATGGATTGATAATAATAATGGACAGTCCACCAAGTGAACTCTAAATAATCTGCATGACCTAGCTGCACATGGACTGTGGTATAACCTCTTGGCACTAAAAGGTCTCCCCATGTATACTGAAATAATGTCTCAAATTTTGTAAAAGCTTTATGAGATATACCTCATTGGCACAAATTAACTTCTAATTACTACCACCGTTATACAGAGTGTTCTCTTTTCGTTTTTTTTTTAAAATTCGAAACACAATTTTAATGAAAATTCTGTGGGAGAAATGCAGTTGCCATTTTCGCAGGTGGATTACGCAGCCAGGCGGATATCCTCTATAGTAGCATATGTAACTGTTGGACAACTAGTTAAGATTCATTAATTGACTTATTCGTTACTTGTTTTATGTGAAACGCGAGACAGCAGAATGGGAGCTAATCATTATTGAAATATATCATTTGTATTCAATACCTGAGAGAAGCAAATATACCTGGAGATTCAAATGCCAAATTTCGCTATGTGGACAAAGTGAAACTATGAAGTTGACGAGTGCTGAAGCAATGCAACCTTGCCTTTGTGTGTTCCGAACAAAGCTTAACTTGCCCAAACAATTAATACTACTCTAACAACACAGCTTCAAAACACAATGTCATAATGTGGAATGCCTGGTGCTCCTTCTGTATTCGAAAAGGTTCTGGTTTCAGCTCATTTGCACAGCAAAGTTCAGGAATTAATTTCACTTAGTGAAATCTGGTGCCATATACCAGAATCTCATCTTTCAATAAGTAATGCTGCAATTTGGTTGACGTTCCCTTTTTATAATTGTAGCTGAAACTTCATGGCTATTGCAAAGCAGTGTCAACGTGTCTGCACAAAAAATACCTATGAAATACATGCTTACATACTCTTCTAGGAGATCACAACCACCCTCCACATGTTGGCTGCGCTACGGAAGACCACCTGAGGGACCAGCTAAAGCAGAGAGCAAGAGAGCAGCCACATGCTGCGGCACATGACATTTACGAACAGGAGTTGGTTGCCCTGGACACCGCACAGGTGAGTAGCGTTTGCATAGTGTCACGACAAGTGGTACGACAAATTCATGATGCAGTGTGCATTGTTCTGTGAGAATCACCTCAATGTCACATGTCACAAGGAGGATAATGCTGTCATGTAATCACAGAAACACATAGGAATGGACAAATTAGATTTAGACCACTAAATAAAAACTTAATAACAAATTGGCATAGATTTGAAACAAAATTTTGAATGTTAAAGGTGGTACCACTGTTTTGACATTGCAATTTGGGGACAAATTTAGTGTGCAATTTAGAATCTGACACAACAATTGTCAATTTAGAATTTAGACCACGAAATAGAAGCAAAGCAACGCAGAATTTGGCACGGTTTCGAGGCAAAGAATCGGAACTTTGAATTTTACAAGTGGTACCACAATTTGAGATTGGAATTTGAGGACACATTTAATATGCAATGTAGAATTTTACTCCACAATTATCAAATTAGAATTTAGATCACAAAATGGAAACTGTGAGCAATATACAGTTTTGCAGTGTTTTGAACGGAGGAACAAAACACCATTGATGTAAGTACTTTTTATGCAAACACACAAGCCACACAAAAATGCATCAATCAAAGAAAAAACAAAGCACACAACATTAACGAAAACCAAAAACAGCATCACAAAAACTGAAAGAAGAAGATCTGTGTGGTGATTGCACCGTTCAATTGCAGGTTTCTGATGCAGTGCTTGAGGAGATTCCATCATACCATACCCTGCAGGGCATCATATATAGGGAGAAGAGCCTCCCCTGCCTCAGACTGCTGCCGAGATTCAACTAACTGAGCAATATGCTCATACAGTGAGTGGCAGGAGGTTTCTGCTGTTCAATGAGGAGTTCAATGGCCAGCACGTCCTGTGTTTTTCGACTGATGAGCACCTCCGTCTGCTTGCAGAGAGCAGAGAACTCTTCGCCGACGGAACTTTTTTACATGCCCACAGATTTTCCACCAGATTCTGACTTTAGCTATAGATAAAGAGGGCAGGCATGTCATTGTGGCATTTTTGCTTTATGCCAAGGAGGAGCCAGCATATACAGGGTGTCCACGCTAAGTGTGAACAGATTTTTTAAAGAATATATATAACACTTTTTCCAAGATGAAATCAATTGCAATATAGCATATGCTGAAGGGCACTCCCTAGCAGGGCATTAGCAAAGTCCAAAGGCAATGTCTTAACTAACTTTCGTTAATTAACTTTTTAATTATAAAAGCTACAAAGTTGTCCCAATGAGAACATCTATTCCTTTCGGTCACCTGATATCGTAGCCGTTTTCAGAACAAAAATCCGGTCGATAGATCGCCCGCAAAAAATTCGTGAAGCAACGCCATTTTTTTCTTTATTTTGTTCATTGCACTTCTTAGAAGACGCGTATTTCCTTCATCCCCAACGGGAGAGGGGGAAGGAGCACAGTGCCGCCTCATGCGTCGAAGATGAGCTTTAACTTGCGGAAACAAAACAAAAACAAATGTATCGGTGACTCTATCGGAACTGGCCTTATCTTGGGTTGCATTTTCTGTTTCCTTTTAATCTTTTTTCCAGGACGCGAGAGGCGACGATAGTATGCTCTTTCTCCCTCTCCCGTTGGGGATGAAGGAAATACGCGTCTTCTAAGAAGCGCAATGAACAAAATAAAGAAAAAATGGCGTTCCTTCACGAATTTTTTGCGGGCGATCTATCGAACGGATTTTTGTTCTGAAAACGGCTACGATGTCAGGTGACCGAAAGGAACAGATGTTCTCATTGGGACAACTTTGTAGCTTTTATAATTAAAAAGTTAAGTAATGAAAGTTAATTAAGACATTGCCTTTGGACTTTGCTAATGCCCTGCTAGGGAGTGCCCTTTAGCATATGCTATATTGCAATTGATTTCATCTTGGAAAAAGTGTTATATATATTTTTAAAAAATCTGTTCACACTTAGCGTGGACACCCTGTATATGTATATATATATATCTATATATATATATATATATATACTCATTGAACGATGCGACAGCACCAGAGGACACGTGTTTCGCCGTGTTTGCGGCTCGTCGGCCCTGGGTAGCTGCGCATCGTTCGGGATTGGCAAACCAGGGGTCACTCAGCGAGCGATATACACCTGGGAGGGTGACTGAGCACTCCCCAATGCCACAGTGCAAGCCAGTGAATTATAAAGAGGGGGGAAAAGCCATGAAAAAAATAAGTAAATGATGCTAGACGTGTTTGAAATTGAAACTTACAGATTAAAATGGCTTCTATGGCTGCACGTAGAGAAACAGATACTCATTGAACGATGCGACAGCACCAGAGGACACGTGTTTCGCCGTGTTTGCGGCTCGTCGGCCCTGGGTAACTGCGCATCGTTCGGGATTGGCAAACCAGGGGTCACTCGACGAGCGATATACACCTGGGAGGGTGACTGAGCACTCCTCAATGCCACAGTGCAAGCCAGTGAATTATAAAGAGGGGGGAAAAGCCATTAAAAAAATAAGTAAATGATGCTAGACGTGTTTGAAATTCAAACTTACAGATTAAAATGGCTTCTATGGCTGCACTGTTCACTGGCTTGTACTGTGGCATTGAGGAGTGCTCAGTCACCCTCCCAGGTGTATATCGCTCGCCGAGTGACCCCTGGTTTGCCAATCCCGAACGATGCGCAGCTACCCAGGGCCGACGAGCCGCAAACACTGCGAAACACGTGTCCTCTGGTGCTGTCGCATCGTTCAATGAGTATCTGTTTCTCTACGTGCAGCCATAGAAGCCATTCTAATCTGTAAGTTTGAATTTCAAACACGTCCAGCATCATTTACTTATTTTTTTAATGGCTTTTCCCCCCTGTTTATATATATATATATATATATATAAAGAGGGGCATATATAAAGAGGGGGAAAAGCCATTAAAAAAATAAGTAAATGATGCTAGACGTGTTTGAAATTCGAACTTACAGATTAAAATGGCTTCTATGGCTGCACGTAGAGAAACAGATACTCATTGAACGATGCGACAGCACCAGAGGACACGTGTTTCGCCGTGTTTGCGGCTCGTCGGCCCTGGCTCAAACACGGCGAAACACGTGTCCTCTGGTGCTGTCGCATCGTTCAATGAGTATCTATATATATATCTATAGTTGAAATAAATGGAAGACAGAAGACGAAAGTAGGGGAAGTAACAAAAAAGGGGTTTATTAAAACTTAAAAATCATAAAAGTTAGGGAGGATGTCTACGTTACGGCGGAAGCTCCGCCTTCTTCGGGACAAAAGAGCTAAATGTGGCCACGAGGCTGATAAGGGGCTTGAGAATGACGTGGTCGCTTGGGGGAAATTCCCGCCACCCGGCGGTTGTCAATTGGGGAAATTCCAGAGCGTTTTTGTGTCAGGTCCAGGAGTGGGGTCATCGTCCTTGTGGGTCAGTGGGGATTTTGATCTGGCTGAAACGAGAAAAGGCAACAGGGTCTTATCCAGGTTGTTAGACTTCTTATTGTTGACAGCATGCCAGGGTCCTCGTTAATGGCCGATCGGAATTTGTAAATTAGGTAAGATTCCCGTTGTTCTCGGGAGCGGTCGGAGGTAAAGTTCGACTGGAGAATAAAAACTGAGGCTTTGTTGATTGAATGTTCTGGTTGTTTGAAATGGCGTGAGACTGGAAGATTAGGTTTCTTGGTAACATCCGATCGGTGATTGTTGAATCTAATTCGGAAAGAAATTTTTGTCTGACCCACGTATTGGGCCCGGCATGTGTTGCATTGGATTACATAGATAACGTTGCATGAGTTACAGTCTACGTCTGCGTTGATCTTGACGGTAAAGTTGGAATTCGTACTTCTGACCGTTTGTGCGGTCTGCATTAACTTGCAAATCTGGCATCTCCTGCCATTACATGGATGACAGCCCGCCGGAGGGCTAGTGGGTCCGCCTACTTTAGAGCGGACCAAGCTATCTTGTAAGTTACGTGTACGTCTGTAAGCGACACGTGGTGGAATAGGAAATATGTTTTTCGTGCGTTCTGACTGGAGAAGGATACTGTGGTGGCGGCTAAGTATGTTGTTAATGTTTGGGATATTTCCGGCGAATGTTACAGTTAAGTTCACGGCATTACTTTCTGATTTGTTTTGTCTTTTCCCCAGTAAGCTTAGACGGTTTGTCTTGCGAGCTCTATTGAGAGCATCTTGAACTAGATCGGGTGGATACTGACGACCGACAAAGGTTTGTTGCAGCTGTTCTAAATTTCTGTCCAGATCGTCGTCATTCGAGCAGATTCTCCTATACCAAAGGGCTTGACTATAGGGAATGGCCAGTTTCGTGTGGCGAGGATGACAACTATGGAATGACAAGTACTGCTGAGAGTCTGTGGGTTTACGGAACAGATCAGACGTTAAAACTCCATTGCTTAGCTTAATTTGAACATCAAGAAAGCTAACAGTGACGGCAGAATAGGTGTGAGTGAAGTTAATAGAAGTATGGAACTCATTGAAATCGCGTATAAATTGCAATAGGCTGTGTTCCGAATGTGGCCAGATCATAAATATGTCATCAAGGTAGCGCTTGTATAAAGTTCCAATAGCCCACTGTGAGGAAACAACTGCAGAAATATCTCAGCAAGCTAAAACTCGCTCCACGAAAAAAAAAAGCTCCGCGATACTGTGACCCTTACGGACGCGCATGAGTCAGAATTGGCACAGTTCACTAGGAACTTGGAAGAAACTGTGAATAACACCAAACGTAAAAAAATGACAAGGGACCAGATAGATCCTGACCTTATGTCTAAATATAACGCGAAACTCGCAGGTAGTAGTAACATAATTACTCCCTCGTTAGATTCCCAAGGTGAAACCGAACACTGTGACAATCAAAATCCTAACGCTGATGACAACACAACCAATACGTCACCTCAAAATGTTGTTAATTTGTCGTCCCACCCCCTCAGCGATTCTGAACTATCACTTCTTAGCCGTGGGCTTTCATTCTGCCCAAATAATAGCAAGGTAGACGAATACCAACTCCATCTCGATTTAGATAATTTTGCCCGACGTATGCGTCTGAAAGAGTATTTTCATGATAAGCCTGATACAACACCCAAACCTTTCAAGCCACCGTGTGAATTTACGCCAGAGCCCAATCGCGAAAAAGCTCTTGATATATATATAAAAGCAGTTCAAAAAGATATAATTACTTCATATAATCCCTGTTCCCGCAAAACCAAACCAAATTTGAGTCAAGCCGAGCAAAGTAGTCTGTCGCATCTTAAAAAATCGAAAAACCTAATAATCAAAAGGGCAGATAAAGGTGGTGCAATTGTCGTAATGAATATGCAGGATTATATCGATGAGGGACTGCGACAATTGGCTTGTGCCACGTTTTACAAAACTTTAGACACTGATCCCACGGTACAGATTGTTTCAGATATCACAAAACATCTAAAGGCATTAAAGGCCGCAAAGAAGATCGATTCGGCGGTATATGAATACCTTCTTCCCCGTAACTCAAAGCCAGGTAGATTCTACATGCTCCCAAAGATTCATAAACCGGGGAACCCCGGACGCTCAATCGTCTCCTGCAATGGGACAGCCACTGAAAAACTCTCTAGTTTCGTAGATCATCTTCTTAAGGACATAACCCCGCGACTACCATCGTACATCAAGGACACCAATCACTTCCTGCAAATACTAAATCAATGTCAGCCACCCCCATCTAGTCTCCTAGTTATGTTAGATGTTTCTTCCCTGTATACCAATATTCCCCACGATGATGGCATAGCTGCAGCCGAGGCGGCTTTTTCAAAGTACCGTATTTTCACGCGTATAAGCCGCACCGCAGATAAGCCGCAGGACGCGTTTTTTGGGACGTTTTGAAAATTTTCTGGCAGATAAGCCGCACCCGCAGATAAGCCGCGGGCAATACGAGACGACTGATTTGTGCGACAAAGGAGACCATATAGAAGGCCATAAACCCTGTGGTCCATACTCCGGGATCGGCACAGTGTACAACAGAGGAGGTCAGTTCTGGAGTTCTACCAAGATCGGATTGTGCCCTTGTGGGAGTTTTTCGTGGACTGATGGGTCAGTGATCTTCCAGAAGACGTGAATCACTGTCACCACTTTCCTTAAAGCTGCTTGGGGGAATGCACCAGGAAGATCAATCTACTCGAATGTGGACCCGTCCCTGTTACGCACTGTTCGTGCATCTGCAGGGCAGTGCTGTTCCAGAGGCACTGTCGGCCCTTTCGTTAAAATCGGCGTATGAGGAAAATACCAGGAAAAAATAGTCATCAGATAAGCCGCACCGGTGGATAAGTCGCAGGGCGCCCGTGAGAAAAAAAAATCGCGGATAAGCCGCGGCTAATACGCGTGAAAATACGGTACTCTGATTCTTCTTGTGATCCATCTGTCGTATCTACTCTACTAGAACTGATCCTAAAGAACAACAACTTTGAATTTAACGATCGCCACTATTTACAAGTCAACGGCACCGCTATGGGCACTAAAATGGCACCAAACTATGCAAATCTATTCATGGGTTCACTAGAAGAAGCATTCTTGAGCACGCGTGAGGCCAAACCCACTTTATACAAGCGCTACCTTGATGACATATTTATGATCTGGCCACATTCGGAAGACAGCCTATTGGAATTTATACGCGATTTCAATGGGTTCCATACTTCTATTAACTTCACTCACACCTATTCTGCCGTCACTGTTAGCTTTCTTGATGTTCAAATTAAGCTAACCAATGGAGTTTTAACGTCTGATCTGTTCCGTAAACCCACAGACTATCAGCAGTACTTGTCATTCCATAGTTGTCATCCTCGCCACACGAAACTGGCCATTCGCTATAGTCAAGCCCTTTGGTATAGGAGAATCTGCTCGAATGACGACGATCTGGACAGAAATTTAGAACAGCTGCAACAAACCTTTGTCGGTCGTCAGTATCCACCCGATCTAGTTCAAGATGCTCTCAACAGAGCTCGCAAGGCAAACCGTCTAAGCTTACTGGAGAAAAGACAAAACAAATCAGAAAGTAATGCCGTGAACTTAACTGTAACATTCGCCGGAAATATCCCAAACATTAACAACATACTTAGCCGCCACCACAGTATCCTTCTCCAGTCAGAACGCACCAAAAACGTATTTCCTAATCCACCACGTGTCGCTTACAGACGTACACGTAACTTACAAGATAGCTTGGTCCGCTCTAAAGTAGGCGAACCCACTAGCCCTCCGGCGGGCTGTCATCCATGTAATGGCAGGAGATGCCAGATTTGCAAGTTAATGCAGACCGCACAAACGGTCATGAGTACGAATTCCAACTTTACCGTCAAGAACAACGCAGACGTAGACTGTAACTCATGCAACATTATCTATGTAATTCAATGCAACACATGCCGGGCCCAATACGTGGGTCAGACAAAAACTTCTTTCCGAATTAGATTCAACAATCACCGATCGGATGTTACCAAGAAACCTAATCTTCCAGTCTCACGCCATTTCAAACAACCAGAACATTCAATCAACGAAGCCTCAGTTTTTATTCTCCAGTCGAACTTTACCTCCGACCGCTCCCGGGAACAACGGGAATCTTACCTAATTTACAAATTCCGATCGGCGATTAACGAGGACCCTGGCATGCTGTCAACAATAAGAAGTCTAACAACCTAGATAAGACCCTGTTGCCTTTTCTCGTTTCAGCCAGATCAAAATCCCCACTGACCCACAAGGACGATGACCCCACTCCTGGACCTGACACAAAAACGCTCTGGAATTTCCCCAATTGACAACCGCCAGGTGGCGGGAATTTCCCCCAAGCGACCACGTCATTCTCAAGCCCCTTATCAGCCTCGTGGCCACATTTACCTCTTTTGTCCCGAAGAAGGCGGAGCTTCCGCCGTAACGTAGACATCCTCCCTAACTTTTATGATTTTTAAGTTTTAATAAACCCCTTTTTTGTTACTTCCCCTACTTTCGTCTTCTGTCTTCCATTTATTTCAGCTATAGATATATATATAGATACTCATTGAACGATGCGACAGCACCAGAGGACACGTGTTTCGCCGTGTTTGAGCCAGGGCCGACGAGCCGCAAACACGGCGAAACACGTGTCCTCTGGTGCTGTCGCATCGTTCAATGAGTATCTGTTTCTCTACGTGCAGCCATAGAAGCCATTTTAATCTGTAAGTTTGAATTTCAAACACGTCTAGCATCATTTACTTATTTTTTTAATGGCTTTTCCCCCTCTTTATATATGCCCCTCTTTATATATATATATATATATATATATATATATAGACAATATATAAACAGGGGGGAAAAGCCATTAAAAAATAAGTAAATGATGCTAGACGTGTTTGAAATTCAAACTTACAGATTAAAATGGCTTCTATGGCTGCACGTAGAGAAACAGATACTCATTGAACGATGCGACAGCACCAGAGGACACGTGTTTCACCGTGTTTGAGCCAGGGCCGACGAGCCGCAAACACGGCGAAACACGTGTCCTCTGGTGCTGTCGCATCGTTCAATGAGTATCTGTTTCTCTACGTGCAGCCATAGAAGCCATTTTAATCTGTAAGTTTGAATTTCAAACACGTCTAGCATCATTTACTTATTTTTTTAATGGCTTTTCCCCCTCTTTATATATGCCCCTCTTTATATATATATATATATATAGACAATATATAAACAGGGGGGAAAAGCCATTAAAAAAATAAGTAAATGATGCTAGACGTGTTTGAAATTCAAACTTACAGATTAAAATGGCTTCTATGGCTGCACGTAGAGAAACAGATACTCATTGAACGATGCGACAGCACCAGAGGACACGTGTTTCGCCGTGTTTGCGGCTCGTCGGCCCTGGGTAGCTGCGCATCGTTCGGGATTGGCAAACCAGGGGTCACTCGGCGAGCGATATACACCTGGGAGGGTGACTGAGCACTCCTCAATGCCACAGTGCAAGCCAGTGAACAGTGCAGCCATAGAAGCCATTTTAATCTGTAAGTTTGAATTTCAAACACGTCTAGCATCATTTACTTATTTTTTTTAATGGCTTTTCCCCCCTCTTTATAATTCACTGGCTTGCACTGTGGCATTGAGGAGTGCTCAGTCACCCTCCCAGGTGTATATCGCTCGTCGAGTGACCCCTGGTTTGCCAATCCCGAACGATGCGCAGTTACCCAGGGCCGACGAGCCGCAAACACGGCGAAACACGTGTCCTCTGGTGCTGTCGCATCGTTCAATGAGTATCTATATATATATATATATATATATATATATATATATATATATATATATATACAGGGTGTCCCAGAAAACGTGTCATTGAATTATAATAAAAAAAACTACGCCACCTAGGATCATACGGTCAACAGCATTTGTTCTTATTAGGTTTTTGCCACCTCCTAATGTGAATGTCATGTACGCCAAGTTTAATTATGTAAATATTTGTGAACTGAACTCTGAAATTTGCCAAGTAAAGGTCACTTTTTTACCCCACCAATATGAAGAGCGTGCCGAATTCACTCAAATTCATGATAATTCACAGTGATATTCACGAGCTATGCCATCGGAAAAAATAGCCGAATATCATGTTTTTCGGAGCACCGGACCATAGCGCGCGATGACTTTTTGAGCGAAATCGCTCTCAGTGCGACGAAAGGAGGTTCCGAAGCCAGCCCACAGAATGATAGTAGAAAAAGTAACAGTCCCTAAAATTAGGAAAGGGAAAGCATTATCCCAGCGAAAGTCGGACGTGATAAGCCGTGCCTGTTTTATCTATTTCTGCGATGTTGGGGAGGGCTGGGTTTCCAACCTCCTTTCGTCGGACTGACAAAGCTTGCGCTGAAAAATTCACCATGCGCTATTCTGTGCGACCTCCGTAGAACATGATGTTCGGCTATTTTTTCCAATGGGATAGCTCCTGAATATCCCTGTCAATTATCATTAATTTGACTAAATTAGGCACGCTCTTCACATTGATGGGGTAAAAAAGTGACCTTTACTAGGCAAATTTCCGACTTAAGCTCGTAAAAATTTACATAATTAAACTTACGTTACACGACATTCACATGAGGAGGTGGCAAAAACCCAGTAAGAACAAATGCCATTGACCACATGACTCTAGGTGGTGTAGTTTTTCTATTATAATTCAATGACACGTTTTTTGGGACACCCTGTATAGTGGCTGTTTTTTATACCACACCGAGAGGTACAAGGAGGAATAAAACAGGGGAAAAAAACCAATAGAACTGGTAGCCTGAAAAGCAGTAAACGGAAATTATGCCATATATGTTGCAGTTTATAGAAGAGATGGGACGAATCCATGATTTTTCGAATCCGAATCCGAATCGAGGAATCTTACGAATCTTGGATCTCTCGAATCCTTTCTTTAAAAACTGCTAAAAACACTTCTACTGAAAAGTGTTTTGAAGCAGAATACGGTAAATTTTTTAATAAAAAAAAAGCACACACACTAGTTCAGTTGCGGGAGACAATATACCCATATAGTTCATTTATTTAACATATTGTTCGACTACAATAAGAAATACGTAAATTTTCCAGCCTTCGAATTATTTCCATAAAGCTAAAGCAACCATCAAGTGCAAAACCATATTACTTTTAAGCTTGTAATGTAACAGTTCCTACCTGAACTCTTTCAGTCCAGAGCAATGCGAACAAACAAACAATGCGCCAATTTGAAAAAGAAACAAACAAACGTGGTCGGTGGATTCGAGAGATTCGATTCCCCGCTTTGGGCACTGAGATTTGGATTTCCGAATCTCGAATCCCTGCCTAGGATTCGAGGATTCGCGGATTCTGTTGGCACATTCCTAGCTTGCATGCACGGTCATCACTTAGCCGGTCTTTTGTATATTGTACTTCTTTTCCACCTCAGACGTTCGCTGTTATCCAAGAAGGAAGACTGGCAAAGGCTAGCCTATCCATTGTTTATGTGGTGTTTAACTTCGTCCCTATCGTTCCGAAAATCCAGTGTATCCCAGAAGTAGAGCCCTACACGACCCGTGTGACCCGCGGGTGACACGCACGTTGTAGCGGGTGGCGGGCCTATACGCTTTGGTGCCGTGCGGGCGGCATTTTTGACGGCGAAGCGGGCAGCGAGTCAGGAGCGGTCAACACATTTTACCAAAACACCTTTACAAAGAACTCAAAGTTGCTCAATTTTGAAACCGAAACTGACCTTGTTCTTCCCCCACCCCCCGCCTAAGTCTTGTACAGGAATCCATATACACACAAGCACATCTATTAATCATCAGGTATATAGACCAGATAGTACTTTTTTTTCTTTTTCCTTCGCCAATCCAGTACCTTCAGTTCTCACATCACCATCCGCCCATCCTTTGCGCGTGCCAATGTCATATGCTCCGCGGTGACGTTGTCTTGCCCACATATGCAGCATGTTTTATATGCATATATGTATATATTTTGCGACATGAGCTTTCGGTGACGTACGACAACATTTCCTCGAGTTTGGCGAAGAGAAAGACAGAAAACAGACACTACACGTTGATAACGTCGCTGTCCTTGCCTCCAGAGGCGTATCTAGAAGTGAGTGCAGTGGCGCAGATCCAACGGGGGGGGGGGGGGGGGATCGCCCCCCAAAACGACAGTTTATACATTAGATTTCCCTCTCTCCCCTCCCTCACTACGAGATTCGACAAAGGAACCGCCCCCCCCCCCCCAAACCGAGGGTCTGGGTCCGCCCCTGAGTGTGGGGGGTTCGGGATGTGTTGACCCTATACCCTTAATCTCTGTTTTCATATAGGTTTAATTGACCTAGATTGCATCTATCATGCTGGCCAAAGCTGGACCCTGCTCTCAGAAAAATCGCGGATCCGCCCGTGCTTGCCTCAAGCAGCAACGCACATGAAACAGAATTATCCAAATGCCCTCTGACCGAATTTCCTTATCCTCCATACACCACAAGTGACCGTTTCGCCTGCATTTTACTTATCCACTGTCTTTCAAGTGTCCAATTGCTTTAATTTTGTTTTTCTCAACACTAGCGCCACCCTCGATCTCAACTAAAATTACCCTGTGTTGAACCGTCCTTCCCGGCTCGGAGTCGTCCCATGGCCTATGGCCTCCCATGAAATCAGCTGTTCTCGTTGTTCATTACTGTTTACTGTGCTTGTGAGCGGACAGCAAGTTGCTCCTGTCCAGGGTACAGGTACCTCATGCGAGGGGAAGAGCTTGAACCGTTTTCCTGTGTGTCTGTGTGGGTGCATCAATAAAGAGCTGTAGATGACGAACAAGACGTCGTGATGAATGTGTGCACGATATCTCGGGATATGTGTGTGTGCGCGTGCGTGCTTCGTTGGGAACCTCAAACTCTGCCGTGACTCGTACACGGCAATAGAACTGTGTGCAAGTGATATATGCTGTAGACCTCTGAGTCTCATCATGATACAATGAGGAATGACAGGCTAATGTTGCTTACTGTAGTTGCTTTGTGCTGCTGGTGAGCTAGCTTGAGCGACTAACTGAACTTACATTTTGTGAAACAACTATAATATATTGCAGTCGTAACGAGATCGCTTCCTTCTCTTTCTTGTCGAATATTGTTCGACGTGCTCAGCGAAGCTGTATAAGTTACTCACCAGACGTGATAAGTTTGCTGCAATTGTTGCAGAAAGTTATTTTCGTTCTTTACTTTAACTGACCTAGCTAAGATAACTGAACTACACAAATGACAACTCTTAAAACATTTGGTACCACATTGTTAAACACGCGATGTATTAAATGACACTATATTATCATTACAGATTATGCATTTATAACAGAAGCCTTCCCGAAAAAGTTAATCTACTGACAACTTTTCAGTAGCACCAATGGGTAGTGTCAGCTTAACTGACAAGCCTTTGAGTCCCAAGCTAGTGATTTGCAAACTATCTGGGCTTGAAACTCACCAAAATGTAAAAGATCATGTTCTGACAACTTGGCCCTTCCACCCTGCACCTTCCGTACATGCTACCATATCAAGGACACTGGATCGCAGGGTTTAGCATACATTTCCAACCACTTTATCCAGATATGTGTCAATAGCGTATAGTGTGACTTAAGTGCTGATGGGTACAGCCGGCACCTTATTATCAAAGGTGAACAAAATTCGGAAATAGGTTTCTGTTGAAGCTGGTAGCCTCAAAGTAGAGCACGATGTCGTGTTGAGATGCTTCTGCTCATTGCGTCTCCTTTCTGTTTTCCCAAGTTCCTGGCATCTACCACATGGTTGAGTTATCACGACCTCCCTGCGGGTCCCGAACCAAAGTTTGAGAAGCAATGAGGTAGACTATATATTGTCACACGTGATACATTGTAGTGTGCAGCAGCCAGCTTGACCATTCTATTATTTCTTCGTACCGTTAGTCTCCTGCACTGTATTGAGAGAATTGCAATTCAACGTAGCTCAGCTACAGGCAAGTACGTGCTTTTGTAGCTCCAACCAGAACATCATTAGCGTTGTGGTGGCGGAATAGGAACTTACATACATCATGAACATGCAAGTACACATTGGAAGTGGTATATACATTATAGTGTTTATTCACGTGACGTCACGGAAGCGCGTCGTCTGCTTCGGCGCCATATTGTGGTATCACCGGATCGGAATATCTGTGCGTGTTGACAACGTTGGCGGACTGTCTTTTGGATAGCTTCCTTCCACAACGGATATACGGCTTCATGTGTGACGAAACAAGTGCAAGCAAGAAACATATAGACAGCTTGGACGGTGACGATCTGTCCCGTTATCGAGCGAAAATAGAGTTATGCTTTGGCGTTGATCCGTACCAAGTCCGTACGCTGTAAAGCGTTGTGACTGTACACACGATTTGCCATTGTGGCCTCAGGTGGACCATAGTAATATCCACAAATACTTTGTGATGAAAAATAGCTTGAGTTCTAAGAAGCAACTCAAGGCAAAGAAGGCACTGGAGGCATACAATTGTTTTTGCAAGTGAGAAACCCGGACTGAGAGAGATTCAAGACAATCACAAGCTAGAGCTTTCACAGGTGATAACCTTAATTTGACTCCTCGATATGTCTTATCGTCACAATGAGGCATCACAACATGATGATGCTATGTCGTACAAAAAGTTACGACAACCTTATAATTATACTACGATAATACGATATTGCATATGGGTACTACTACTCGAAGTAATTACGGATGAATTACATACTTTTCAAACAGAAATTATGTTCACTGAAACGCTGGATATTTTGGTGTTCAAAACTCAAGCAGTTCTCTTATTCCTAATTTCTCTATTTGCACATATTGCTTCACACAGTGCTGTTGCAGACACATTCATATGACACTAGATGTACGTGCAAAAATTAAATAAATAAAGCAAGATTAAGATGTTGGGAGGAAGGGGGGGGTGTAAAGTGTGGTCATAGTAAATCACCGATAACATGCACGCTCTAGAAGACCTCTTCAAGTTTTCTGTTTCATATTTCCAATGTTTTTGCAGGTGAACCATTCCGAAGCATTGTCTGCACCACATCTCAAGGTGTGCATTTTGTTTTAAAAGATTGAGAAATTGTGGCAGCCCCACTGAGACTGCATGGCGCCCGTGCCACATGTGGCTGCCCGCAGTTTGCTTCTACATGGAGGCTGGAGTCCTGAATGAAAAAAAAAAAAAAAAACTGCACAGACTCGGAGAACAAGAGCCTCCCTGCACACGTCAGGAAAGGCAATGCTCACTCTGTTGCAAAGATGGATTTCACATCTGCCAAACCATTTACAGCTCCTACGCCTGACATGATATCACAGCGTTCTTGCTGTAGACGATGAGTAGTTCAAGTAAAGTGCTCATTTTACATAGCAAACGAGAAGCTTGAGCAGCTGCCCAATAAGCGTAGTACCTGTGTATGACTTAATATTGGTGATCTCATAGCCTGCGATACTCATGCCTACTATTATCAGGTGCAATGTCAAATGCTTGTGTATGAGGTAGAGTGTGCAGACTTTGTGCTCTGGAAAAAGATGAAATCTCTGTGCAACGGATTTGTAGGTATGATCAACCTCTTGAAGCTGCCATAAGAAAGGCGGAAGTGTTCTTCAGACATGCTGTTCTCAGAAATGGTGGAAAAGTGGTTTACCCAACAGAGAAAATAGGAGGACTCCGTGCAGATTAAAGCCTTATGTTGCAGCAGATGTTTGTGAGCGCATTATGCATCATGCATTAAGTCAATGGCGAATATGTACGATATGTTGGTAATGCAGACTTTATTGGTGCCAAATCATAAAAACCATTTGATCACACATAGAGTTGTTTTCATTCAGGACAGCATATCGTTACAAGACAAGTCTGTTAACGTCAAAATAAGAATAGCACTCACTCGAACCACTCGGGAAAAAGGTGCTGACGCCAGAATTTGAACTTCAACTTTCCACTTTTTTCTATATTGCAAATTCTACGTTTTCAATGTGGAACCGGCTAGGGTTATCGATCCATACCATTCTAGAGTTAAAGCTGAACGTTAGCTGCCAGCTAACTATTTTATTTTAGCCACCCTAATTTCACGTTCTGTGTGACCGTCACTACCGAATGATGACATGGTCAGACGTTGGTGATGTCGTCTAAAAAAAGGAAGTAACTGTGCAATTTGGACATTCACTTCGTCCTGAAGCCCAACAGGCTGACGCAGCGTTTTCCACTTATGTGGGCATGTCGAATTCAACAGCTTTACTCAGTACGCTCCTGTTGTATTCATCACCGCATAATTAATTCCAAGCAAAACAGTTGCAAACTGTGTATCCAGCTAGCAAGATTTGAGAGTACGAGCAACAATGTCCAGATTAATCTCTAGGCAACACTGAGTTACAGAGATTCGTCAGAGCACAGTACACGACAGCAATTTTGTCGATTGGTGATTTACCATCCTTAGATGCCCTAATAGCTGAACCGGTCGACAACGTTTCAAAATCATGTAGTTGTTCGTAACCCGTCCGATCACTCTTTCAACGGGGATCCGGACGTTTGCCAGCTGTTTCGTGTGCTCAACTTTATTGGCACTCAATGGACGCTTTCCCCTGGTGAATGGTGGAATATAAAGAGAGCCCTTGCGTACAAATCCGTAGTCTTAGGCGCATGAGGAACACCATCATTTCTTCAAAACCTGTTAAGGTGTTGGCACAGGTTTGCTGCACATGCTGTTCCAAAATATTGAACACTTGCATGAGGGCCAGCAATGACAGCAGTTCAATGTACAAGGACACTTTGTTGCGTCACTTTGCAGTGCCTCCTCTACGAATTTCGTTGCCTTTACTGTGTCTGTAAGCTGGCAAGTTTCTGCACTGTGGTGCACAAGTTCTTCTTCCATCCTTGTGATGTCAGCAGATGTCAATCCAGTTTGGCATACTGCGCGAAGAAAAAGAAAATAACATGAGAGGGTTGTCCATCAGTAGTTATTAACAATCTTTTGGATATCTCGTACACCCTTGTGATATTTGTACAGGAAAAACAAGAAAAAACATAATGTCTCTGCAAACAGGATGTGAACCTTGGAAATATCGGCAGATGTTAAAACTACGGAAGTATTGTACCCAGCACACGCACACATACACTGTGGTTGTCGCTTCAAGGATCCTGAAAATATGGTCACTTTAGTCAATGTCCAATGTTAGTGAAATACAGTGACCACAATGCAGGTGCTCAAGGGCATATGCCTTTGTACTCGAACTTGGCATGCCATCAGAAAGGGCATCAGCATCAAAAGGCTCTGAAATTTGTTGGTTAATGCAATCAACTTAGTCTGAAATGACATAAATATCATAGGATAATTCCTAATTATATAGTGGAAAGATTTTACTACCTGGTGAGGCTAGAATTGATAACACTTTTTTTGCGTGTTAGCGCCGCGAAGCAACTGTGGCTATGAGCAGCGTACAGATGTGGACAGACGGAGAGAGGACAGCAGGAAGGAGTGAGGGACAGGGGTATTAGTATGCGTCCTGGGCCGACTTCAGGGGGAACTGTGCCGGCATTCGTCTGGAAAGTCTTCGGAAAACCCAGGGAAAACCTCAGACAGCACAGCCGGCGGTAGGATTCGAACCCACCACCTCCCAGTCTACAGCACGACCTTGGTTACCACGAACGAGCGGACGCCTTAGCCCACTCGGCCATGCCGCTGGTATTGATGACACTGGTATTGATGACACTGAACCCGGTGTTGTGTCCGTGGCAGTTGTGCCTACAGCTCACTGACGCTGCTTGAGCCTTTTGTAGCGGCTTCCATTAGTGGTAGCACCTCTGCTGTCTTCTTCTGTTGTCTTCTCACACTCGTTTAGTCGTACCTTCGGTATTTTGAAGAAGTGAGGGTCTGGCTGATTGCTCCTAGCCTTTTACTGCATCTAATACTGCATCTCTGCTGTCTTAGCCTAAGTGCAGGCAAGGGGCCCAATCAGGGTTGCATTCGTCCAAGAGTTGTGACGGAGATCCTGCAAATTGTCCAGTTGCTTATTTAGTTGTGAAGTCTGTAGATGATAGTAGCAAGAGAGGAGCGGAGGAACAGTCACTACAAACGTGCAAGAGATTCTGAAACTGTGGCGGCCCGTGTGTGATGACGAAGACGTGCCTCTGCTGCCACGCGCTACGGCGCTGGTACGGCAGTTCTACCGGCACCGTCCTAGCGTGAGGCCACGACCATCTGCCCGCTGGGACATTCCATCATCGCCGGTCAGGACTCATGTAGAGGAACTCCACCGTCCTCTACATTTGGTGACCCGAACTATGAACACCATGTTCGGCATAATTCGGCCAAGCACCATCCCAAATTACTGCAAGCCCACCTCTGAAGTCATCTCCGAAGGTGCGGTGCATCGTTCAACCGAGGAACCGCTAGGCGACGACGCCAATCCACCGCGGCTCTACTCATCGCAACGCCCGGCCGCGAAACACCGTGGTTGTACCCATCTACCCAGCTCACGTCGCAATGGTCCCACACTCCACGTCACGTCGCCACACGCTTCGTGATGGCACTCCTCGGGCTACCACCAGCGGCACCTTCCCGAGCATCACGCTCCTGTACCGGTCGCGGTACGCCGCTGTCGACCGCCCCACACGCATCTGCTACGCTTGCGGTCCAAGAACCCTGCCCGCCTCGCCTTCCCACCAGGCTTCCATACAAGACACTGGCAGCTCGTCCAGATGCGGTCAAGAGGCTCCGGGACCAACGTTCCACCGGGGACACGCACGGAGGCCACAGTGAGTTTTACTCCCGGTCTCCCCGTGCTTCACGATGGTCCTCCCCGCAGTCTCCTTGGCGACAACACTACGAGCCCAGCGCTCACGAACCGGTCGCGGTTCTGTCGCCCCTCACTGAATTACTTCGGCATACCTCCCTCACACCGTCCCTGGAACCCGCCCGGTCAGCGCTTGCCCGCACCAACCATTCTGCTGCTACTGCGATTTCTGAACAAGTCGTCCCTGTACTACGTGTCGCCCGTCTTCCTCCTCTTCCTGTATCGACGCGGAATCTCAACCGCCAGCTCTACACCGCTCCGCGTCTGAGGGGGGGAGTGATGTGGCGGCCCGTGTGTGATGACGAAGACGTGCCTCTGCTGCCACGCGCTACGGCGCTGGCACGGCAGTTCTACCGGCACCGTCCTAGCGTGAGGCCACGACCATCTGCCCGCTGGGACATTCCATCATCGCCGGTCAGGACTCATGTAGAGGAACTCCACCGTCCTCTACAAAACTACTCGAGATGCAAACTGTGGAAGATCATTCTTTACATGGGACAAAGGAGCATTTACAGCAACCCACACAGAGTGTTCAAAGATACAGAATGGGGCACCATTATGTTGGTGATGGTCAACCCGAATCACTGGATCCAGGGATTTTACCAGTATCCACAGTGCCCTCCTAAGACAGCCCCAACAATGCACAAAAAAAGGGGCACCAACAGTAAAATGCAGAAATACCTGACTGTGTATACCTGACTGTTTGTAAGCCATAGTTTTAGAGCGGGGACAGAAAAACAACTATGTGTTAACAATGCAAATATAACGCTCTAAATAACTGCATTGAACTGCGAGCAACAATGTATAAACTGCATCTGACGTGTTCCAAAGTCGAAATTGTGTGAAGGTGCAAGAAAGCATCCGCTTGGGTATCACCCTGTTTTATTTTATGCTCATTCAGATTTACCCTTACCTGATATGAAGTGCCGTGAACAAACCTTGTACTTGTCCAAGTCTGGACCGAGGTCTTGTTGTTTATGCGTGACACCCATTCACGGCGGCGCTTTTCGAGAACTCCCGTGTCTTCTCACACTGGTTTAGTCGTACCTTCGGTATTTTGAAAAAGTGAGGGTCTGGCTGATTGCTCCTAGCCTTTTCTTCTTCTGCGACTACTGCACCCGATAATGTCACAAAATCCCATGTGGAAAGAATCAGCGGGTAAAAATCACAGCGTAAGCCTTGAGAAAGTAAGCAGCAGAGCGGCGATGGTACCACAAAATGGCGACCGGTCCCAGCATGCATCATTTCAGTGACGTAGGTGAATAGCTTATATAGCCGCCTCATAACCCAGGTTGTGATACACATCTCACCGGTGTGTGGCCCACATGGACATAGGCTTATGAAAAGTATGACATTGGTTGTGATATAGATTTGAAATCACCTCCTCATTTCTGTATATTGTTATGACCGTTATGTCAAGAGCATCATCGCTATCTTAGGTGACAGGTCAAGAAGGACATTCTTATGAGAGAGGATGACAAAATTCGGTCGTCGACAAAAAAACCTGTGCCTGCTTGAGGACAGTCAGTCTGCCTTGGCCTTTGACGAGCTCACTTCTTGAGCCTTCAATAAACCTTCTGCTCTTTGTAGCTGGACAACTTCATCCATAGCAGTAAACATTTTTATTACTCAAAGCATGGTCTTCTCCAGATTAACATAAACATATCACAACACCTATACAAACAATTTTTTTATTAGCATTACGACTATATTGGTATATTACAACTTCAATATTATTTGAATAACTATCTAATACTGCATCATCAAATAATAAATTTCTGTTATGACTTACTATTATTTGTTGTTTACTATGCTCCCACACTAATCTTGGTGACAGGTCCTGTCTCATTAAATCCATTTTCGGCTGTATTCCCCGCCGCTTGCGGCCTGATATATGGGAATGAGGAAATGTATATTTCACATGTTCTCAACGTCTTGTAATTGGTGTCACCGGCTACTGGGCCAAACATTTTGTAACTACACAAAAGGATTAACGAAACGTACAAGCGGAGAGAGAGAAATAGAGATGGCGACATGATTAAGATCATGTTCTCTTGCCCATTTTTTCGGTGTCTCTGGCTCTACATTTCGTGAACGGTCTGCCAACTTGCCTGCAACCTTGGCCTTTTGCCAGAATAAGAGCCTCTCACACATGAAAATGTAGTATGTGAGAAGAATACTGCTTACATCGGTTAGGGATATTCACTCATTTAAGCTTGCCTATCAAGCTATCTCAGGACGTATTAGAAGACGGGATTAGTGAATTTAAATTCATTAGTGGAAGAATGATGCTGGAATACATAATTCCAATAGAAGGTAGAGTTTCTAGAAACTGGAACTCCACGGGAGAAATTGGAATAATAGGTTGGAATAAATAATGCACCAAATCATTGACATTCTTATGAGTATGATATAGTGCTTTGTTTTATCAATGACAAAAACTGCAACTTCACACATTCAAAATCAGGATTCTATTCCTATCCCATTCAAGTAGCATGTCGTCACAAGGACACGTGCCAGGGTATTGCGGGAAATTAGAGCTGCATGCACACACTCCGTATAAAAAGTTTATGACAAAAGCATTTGACATCTCTGCTTGCCTGATATATCGAGCAAGCACTGTGCCCAAATTATGTGACCCGTTTGACAGGCTGCATCTCCAGAGATAAGTTGCAAAGACAAATACTCCTGGCACGATTAAAGGAAGTGCATAAGAATTTGTATGTTTGGCAAACAAGTTCTTTGAAAGTGTGATGATGTTTCCGTTGAACTGGAAAAGCATTAGTTATCTTATTACAAAGTGATAATCGAAATTAGTGTGTAGCGCAACACTGCAATCACTGTTGTGTGGCCCCGTACACAACATGCCATGATTCAATTACATCTCCAGACCATAATGACCAAAGTAAGATAGTTTGTGCAGTACATGTGTTAATTTACTAATTGTTACGTGGAATGCGTGCTTTCAAAATATCGCTGTTCCTGACAAACATAATAGAAACAGGTGTAATGATTGGTGTACGCCATGGCAACTGCAGATAAACTTTGCAGAGTGTGCGATGATGTCTTTTGTGAATAAGATGTACCTCGGTATGTTCCCTTGTAACTTTGATCCTACTGTAATTAATCCAGTTCAGGGTTTCAAGCATTGAGGTGTGCACCAATCTTTCGATCTCAAGTGAAAAACACTCATCAGTCACGTGCCTTCAAAGGCTTTTAAAAAATTGCCTTCCTGAAGTGCACTAAATCTGCCTTTCACAGCCACAAACATACGAAATCCTTGTGCAGCGTGCCTTGGAAGCAGTTTAGAAGCGGAAGCCCTATGCACGCAGAGATGTCGGAACCATTAAAAAGGGCGTTAGGTACTTAGCTTCTAAGGTTTCACACTCCTCCTTACTACGTTGAGGACTCTTGATGGCTTCTACATTTAGTTGTAAATATTCAGATAACGTTACAGGACCCATACTTCGTCCGTCCTCGCAGGATTCATCAACTGTATGCGACGTGAGCCTCTTTCCTTCTCTTTTCCTTTTCAATTCTTTTTCTGCTTTTCTGTTTTTCTTTTCCCTTGTGAAATAGCAAGCTAGTTTTTGGGCTGTCTGACATTTCCTTTCTTTTTTGCTTAATAAATATATCCCCCCCCCTTCGCCGTGCTGTGTGCATAATCTGACTACCACACACTGTTCAGGTATCGATGTTTTTAAGTACAGCTTTTTGCCTTCCACAGTTGCGGATGAGAATAGTATTGGTGGTGGATTTCGAATAAATTTTTGGAGTCTGTATGCTCGCCCATGCAATAGCCATGATAATGGCTGCAGTATATATAAGTGTGTTTGCAAAAGGCCATACAAGCAGACAACACATATTGTGGTTTGGGTATGGCGAATGGCCACGAAATTGAGAGGTACTGTTTCCCAAACTGGGTTGAGCCTTTCCCAGGACGGCCGCAGATGTAGCACAGGAAACGAACTTCAGAGAACTTCAGAAAACGAACAGTAAGTGAACTGCACAGAAGTATCTGGACTTGATGTCATGCCCTAGTGTGCGGCTGCTGAATCCATTGAGTGCAAACGTCACATTACTCACTGTAAAGGTTGAACATGCGACCCGACTAAAATGTCTCTTTTATTTCCATCATGCTGTATAGTTAGTTATCGCCATAGTGTCCGTTGTTGCGACTCCGAGCGAGTGAGGCATTAGGTTATAGCTGGCTGCCCAACGTATCCCGTTCTCAGGAGACGACAACCTAGAAAGTGGGTCAGCCGAAGCTTTTATGCAGCAGTTGTCATGCTTACCATTGTAAAAATAAGTGTTTCTATTACAAGAGTTGGATTTGGGAAGAAAGTGACCCTGACAGGTTGGAGAAAGCTTACAGCAGAGATAGTGAAAGTCAGAATGCATTCAAATTGGCTTGCTTTGTGTTATATCCTAAGACTGAGATTGATTCTGAAAAGGCAAGCTTTGAAACAGCGTGGCATGGGAATGTTTTAGCACGTGTGGTATTTTTCCAAGAACTGTGAATTTCGTCACAACGCCTTCAAGAGCAGCGTGCGAACAATTGGGGTTGACTTGGCTGCAAGGCTTCATAGCGGGTGACCAGACTGTTGCGTAGAGTTATAAATTTGCTCTTAGTTGTAAATATTGTCGTTGTGTAAATATACAAGTTACTGTTGAGTATCCCGGACGTCACTTTCCTGGGTTACCGAGCAAGCAGAGGAAAATGAGGAAAGCAACCACCACAATTTTACTCTCACTTTTGTATTGTGTTGAGTTTCATGTTCTGTCCGGTACAGGTATGTAGGTATGTATGAATTGTTATGCTGAGAAACTGTACCGTTAACCTGTTCTCAGTTTGAATCCCTTGAAAACCACTGCCTAACACTAAAGCACAAAGGCTTCGTTATTGCCCAGTTTCACAAATGCCGATTAACAGAGATCAACAGTGAATTACCTTGAATGTAGCACTTAAATCTGCTTCACTAAAAAAAGTTTTTGTCACTGAAACAGTCATCATGTCACCGAGTAACGTTATGTTTAAGGATTAGCAACCCTTGTTCTTCATTCAGTTAGCCACCGTTGGTAGAAACCGTTTCTAAATGGAATTATTGTCACTGAAACATTCATCACATCACCAACTGACATTGTAAGTGTTGGCATCAAGTTTGGCAACCCATGATCTCGGTTCAAAGTTAACTACTGCTGGCAAACGATTGAGCCGACTTCTTTTGTCTCGGATGAAAGAGCATGTGGCATAAATGATCAAGCTTCGAGTTTTATTTGCAAACTTCAGGCTATTCTCAACCTTCATTCTGTTCAATAACACTGACTTACATGCAGATTTACTGTCCAGCACCGATTATAATTAGGGAGTGACTTTTGGGGGTTAAACAAGATTCCGCCCGGTTATTCCCCCCCCCCCCCCCCCGAAATTACCTCCGACCAATTCTGGTAAAACCGATTTCTCCCCGAATTCCAGTCCCTATGAAATCCTCAAGCGATGTTTCCACTGAAGACCAACAAAGGTCACCACGTGTAATACATGTAAGAATGGGGGGGGGGGGATATGTTTAATGATAACAAACAAACAAACAAACAAACAAAGAAGAGGAACGAGCGAAAGGTCAGCCAGACAGGGTGTCGGCTTGCTATTCAAAAAAAAAAAATAATAAAGAAAAAAAAAAGAACAGAAAAGAATCAGAGAGAGAGTACCCAGGCGGGCATAGTCCGGTTCACAGGGCGACCAGTAGGTCGGTTGCAGCGAGGTAACGGAGGAGCAGTCTGGTGACTACGCACTGTCGGGCGCGCTGCACGGGGCCGAGTAAGGTCCGCAGCGTGAGGTGCAGGCCGAGGTGTGTGAGCTGTTGCTCAAGTGCGGCTCTGGCTGATGAGTAAAGGCGGCAGTGCAGGAGGAGGTGGGTAGTGTCTGCCACCACACCACATTTCGTGCATAGTGGAGAACCTATGTTGCCCATGAGGAACTGGCGCGATGGGGTCTTAGCGACGTTGAGTCGTAAGCGGTGAAGGAGTGAGCTCTCCCTTCGAGTGAGGCTCAGTGGGATGGTGAGCTCCATCTTGTGATCGATGGAATGAAGGAAAGTGCGGGCTGGGACGGCGCTCTCAGTGAAGAGGCGAGTGTGCTGGGCGCACATGCGGCGTATGTGGAGTCGGCATGACGAGGGTGATAGCGGGACCGATAACAATGGTGCAGAGGTGTGGGCCTGCTTCGCAGCGGCGTGGGCGGATGTGTTGCCGGGGAGGCCTGTGTGACCGGGGACCCACTGAAGCCAAACGCTGTGGCCCGCGCGGGCGAGACGGCTGAGGCACTGAACGATGAGCGCGCCACTGTCCTGAACAAGGGGGATCGAGAATGATGACAGCACTTCTAGCGCCGCCTTGCTGTCTGTGAAGATGGTCCATGGTGCGGGAACGGATGCCGAGATGAACTTCAGGGCTTCATAAATGGCGATCATTTCGGTTTCGGTGGATGAAGTCTCGTACGGGAGTTTAAACCCATGGCTGCAGTGGGCGTGAGGCATGTAGAAGGCTGCTGCCGACCCGCCTGGTATCACCGAGCCATCGGTGTATATGGGTACTCGCTGGTCATGAAGCGAGTAAATGTGCTCCAACGCGAGCTGCCGCGCGACCCCCGTGGGCGTGTCATGCTTGCGAGGGAGGCCGGGGATGCGTGTTATCGTTGTGGGTCGGTCGAAGGTCCACATAGGGGGTGCGAACGACCCCGCCGGTGCAGGCGGAAGGCGCCCGTTGAGTCTGCGAATGGCGTCGCCGAAGGCAGAGTCCGGGTACTTCTGCGGTATCGTTCGCAGACGATGCAGCGGGTGCCGTGTGATGAAGCGCGCGTAGGTTCGGAGTGTCTCCTTGTCGCGGAGGATGGGGGCCGGGGGTTCTCCCGCCTCTGCAAGGACCGAGAAGGTTTCGGACGTCCTTGGGACGCCGAGACAGATACGGAGGCTACGGGCCTGGATGTTTAAGAGTTCCCTCTCTCCGGTACGGCCAAGACCGTGCAGGACCGGGAGGCTGTAGCGGAGAGCGCCCATTGTGAGCAAGTTGTGCACATGGCGGAGGTCAGCGTACGACGGGCCCCAGGAGGCGCCGGAGATGCGGCGCAGCACATTTGCAAGGATGTTGGCTTTGGAAGACAGGGCCCTGACATGTGGCGACCACGATAGCCCTGTGTAAGAATGGGTCGCTTACGTTTCCCAGCAGTACACCCATGTGTGTCAACACTGTCTATGTTTTTCGTGGATTACCGCTGGAACGATCCCGCATGATATCGCAAAAAAAAAATAGAAAATTAGGAAAGGACTTAATAGACAAGAAGAGAAACAAAAACACCCGATAACACCCGAAGGCACAATTATCGCCCAATTTCTCCCCGAATTACAGATTTAAAAATAGCGCCCGATTTTTATTCCCCGAATCTGAGAAAGGCATTTAACCCGAAAAAATCACTCCATAATTGTAGTTTGCCACGTCTCATCCATTCTTACAAAGCAATACATCCATTGGGTGAAGATTACTTTCATGGATCCTTTTTACCACATGGAATTCGAAACTGGAATGACCTTCTGTATGGCATAGCTGGACACAGAGACCCCCAATAGTACTATAAGCAAGGAACGGGCATCTCCATGATATAGCTCTTTGTTATCACTTGCATGGTATAGATGAATATTTTTTTTTTGCAATGAGTTGATCATGGTCTGCCCGCCATGTTATTCTTTTCGTTACTACCTTCCGTTCCTACTTTCGGTGATGGGGGGGGGGGGGGCGAGTAAGGGGACCGCCTTAAGCCCCGAACGCAGCCCTCAACCAGGGATTACTCTTTTTTTTTGAATATCAAGTATTCACTTAATCGTGTGAAACAGGCCCCGCACACCCCTAGCACCGGCCCTAATTACACCCAAGAGTATCACACAGGGAGATGAAATTCCCCATTCACCTCAAAATAAAGTTATTGTTGGAAGCAGATCTTTATAACGTTACTAATCTGCATCTACAACTACTGTAAGATGGTTCCAACCACTTTTGTTGCTACGCTTTCTGTGCAATGCAGGAATGTTGGTATGTGAGTGAAGTGCGGCATCACCATAATAGGAACGACACAAATAATAGTATATGAACACATATGGTCAATAACTATGCAACAGAATCTGGTGCAAGAGGATAAGTACTTTTTCTGGATTAATTGGACTTGTGCTATAGCTACATAAGCACTAATTAAATTGGTACTTACAACTGCCCATCATCAGGTATTACGAATATTAGGCATTAATCACTGAAGCTCGCACCTCAAGTCCTCCACCCATTAACAATAATCTATCCCATTTCCGAGAATAGAGGGTTTTAATGGATCATTCGCCATCTCATCCGTACGCAAAGGTGATAGCATACGGTGCACTAATACTCACAAATATGTTGACGTTCTTGTGCATTAGCCTTTACCCAGAGCTTTTTGCCACCGCAGTGTTTAGGTAGAAATTTGTACAACACCAATATCTGTAGTAGAATAGCAAGAATGCTGAAAGTTAACAAGAAACAGTTGAATTCATTTTAGTTCCCGTTAACTTTGGTGCTTTTTTTTGTTTGTTTGTTTGTTTGTTTGTTTGTTTGTTTGTTTGTTTGTTTGTTTGTTTGTTTGTTTGTGTGTGTGTGTGTGTGTGTGCGTGCGTGCGTGCGTGCAGGCATGCGGCATCTGTGAATGTTCACAGTCTATCCTATGCTGGCGCTCTCTCAACAATATGTACATGTTATAGCTTAAGAAAAAGTATGGGAGCTCCATTTATCAAGTTTGCTCTTGCCTTTATGCATGAGGTAACGTATCACATACTGTTTATGTGTATTGTTTATGTGTACACGACCCCTCCTATCGCCGGCCCTTGGTGTGATACTAATTGAACTCTTCCCTCCTATGACGATATTCTCAGCACAGTTTTACGTTGCTGAACCACATTTCGCGGTTCGTATCAAACGTAACATTCTATTCGCTTCCGATAATGTTAATGACGAATAGTGGTTCCTAGGGCGAGGCAGAAGAAAGCAAGGGAGAAGTTACGAGATGACGGTCGTGACAAATTATTGACACCGCTCAGTTCCATGGTCCGTTCTATACGTTGCTCACCCTGGGAATTTTTCACTACCGGATTCTTGCAGTGATTACCCTTTTTATGTAGCACATCCGCAACATCACACCACTCCGAGTTTACGCCATTTTCTCAGATAGCCTCGTTCCCAATCGTACCGGAACCACCGAGGCGTTGTTTTCCTTGTATTCATACGCGTAGTTATTTACGTCTATAACTTGATTAAAGTAAGAAATAATTGCGAGATAGATACTGAATATGACACAGAATTGTATAAAGATTCGCTATTCTGCAGTGTGACCTTCTGAAACACTGTTTTTCGTACGTAATACTCAACACTGGACTGCATAGACCCATTGTGACAGCGTGGATTTCACTAGAATGGATTTTGAAGGGTGGATTTCTTAGCGTGGATTTCAAAAGTTTATTATTAAGAGTGGGTAACAGGGTACACCCGAGGCAACAGTGCAAAGTGTAGCCGTAGTGTAGCACGTCTTTTTTTACACCTCGAGTCACAAAAATGTACAGGGATGTCGTGCACCTTTTGGAGGTGAGCCTGTAGGAGGTACATGGACTCACCACTTCTTGGTTTATCAATTTGTTATATCTGCTCTATGAATTCGGCATGATTCCGAGCGATGCAGGGAGGTAGGGGCAGACATGTACAAAATACTGCGCCAAAATATTTAAAATAAAATACCAAATACTCCACGTAAAAAGTATTTAAAATAGAGTACAAAATACACAAAACTGAAAGTAATTTGAGTAGTGTACTAAATACTCTAAGAAGTATTTAAGATACTCTTTAAAGTACTTTAGTAAACACTCCTCTATGTCAGCTCGGGTTGAGAATGTATATATATAAAAGGGAAGATATTGAATTTGTCAGCTGGGGTCTTTCGGCCTCTGGCGTGTGTTTATTGCTTTGGTGACCAAGGCCGGGATTCACCTCGCAATATGAATAGGAGCCGTTTTGTGACGAAGGGGTCGGGCTATTGAGAAGCAAGGTCAAGCGTGGGACCAGCCTATTGTACAGAAGGATAAGTAACAGGTACGCGAATTCTCCCCCCCCCAAAAAAGAAAAAAAAAGATGTAAAGTTTCAGTGAGCTGAAAATATGGACCCGGCAGGGAAGTGTGCTTGACGAGGAAGGAAAGCATCTTGAGTACTGGGTAGCAACTACTGAAAACAATATTTTAAATACTTTAAAAATAGTTGTCTCAAAGGGTAATGAGTAGAGTACCAAAATACCGGAAAAAGTACTTCAAATGCTGTATTTTGAGTACGTACTCAAGATACCTACAAGTCTGGGTGGTGGGCGGCTGTCGAGCGAGGAGCTATGGGCGTTTTTAACGTCTGCCGAACCCGTTACCGCATCATATTTCCTCGGTTCAGTTCCGGTTCGTTCAAGGGGAGAGAAAAAAATATTTACGGTTCGGTTCAGGTTCGGTTCGGAAAAAAATTACGTTTCTTTGCGGTTTTCGGTTCCGGTTCAGTTCCGGTTTCGAACCCTGCTTACAGCTCTTCCCAAAGACGCCTCTTTGTTTCTTTGTAACACTGGAAAGAAGTCTGTCGCACCGCTGACGAGGACCGGATGTTCGCCCATAAAATGAGCAAATTCAGCTATTGGAGGGATACACGAGCACCCAAAGTTCGACGCTTCTTGGTCGGTGGTGGTTCCAACAGAGGAACATCGCCGGCGCCGACAGACACATCGTTCACACCGACGCCTTCCATGCCGCTGGAAACATGGCTGAAATGCTGTGAAAGTGGAGAGGACGCGAACTTCTGTCCCGCAGACATGTGTGGAGCATGATAAAAATAACACCGAGCATGATGCAATATTGTGGAACGCAGCGCCGAAATGTGCCGTTTCTCTGCTTGCTATCCTGACGTTATCTTGGATACATTAAATATTCTCAATTAAAAGTGTTGCTGCGATATAGTCCCACTCGCTGTTGGGGATTTCCTAGGTACGTTTGTAGAGCCAGCATAGGGAAAACAGCTACCTGTGGCGCCGTCGAGTTGCCGTCGAGTTCCCTACTTTCTTCGAAGAAAACGGGTGTGGAAGAGAGGCGACGTTGACCCCGCCCCGATTTAAACTCGATGCGTCGAGTATCTCGATCATGAACGAACTTAGCCTCCCTGGTAGGGAGTAGTGCGGGTCGATCTGGAGTCGCTACCCTCGGGTAGGCGACCCGTTTTAGGAACGCGGGTCGTGACGTAATTGGGTTGATTCTGGAATACAAAGAGTGGCTACACTCAACTCATGGGTCGACCCGGGTGAGTTCTGGAACGCCACCACAATACCCGACAAGAATCGAATCTGTGAGCAGTGGAAACAGCAATTCAATGAGTTGACGACGGAGCTACAACAAGGACGACAACAACACAATGACAACCGGCTCTAACGACTGGTTTTATTTTCCACACAAACATGCTGGTTTACCGTAAAGCGTGTCGTGTTCAGAATCTAGTTCGGAACTTAGTTTACCACCGAAAATCTACTTCGGCTTTTGTGAGCATCACGGGAAAGGGGGAGGGAACTGAGAGAGCCTTCTCCCATCGCCTTTATCAGAGGCGCCTCAATGATTTACCATTCCCTTTTATCCTAATGCACGCCAACGGTTCATGCGTCCTGATACAACGGTATACATTTCTAATCCCGTGTATGAGAGGTAAGTGACGCTGGGGGATTAGACTTTACGACCGTGGTGTGTTCCCTAATACGGTCGTTGATGTACCGTCCACTCTGTGCTACACAGATGCATCCACAGGAAGCAGCATTTCGTAGACATGCAACTGTCGGAGGTGCACCCCGCATATTTGCTTTGATGCTTCTTATTGCACACGCTCTTTGGCAGCGCGACCCCTTGTAGACTGATCACCTGGTCTTCACAGGAGAAGACAACTTCGACTTGGTGAAGGGCGGTCACTTTTCTTACTTTACGTCAGATTCGATGTTATATCACTTCAGCCGGCCTACTCTTTTCACTTCTTCTTCCACCCCATCCTCGATAAATGTTTTTATGCCTTCTTTGATCGTAGCAGGCGGGATTCTCATGAGGATATTAGTATTATAAAATTGTTTGTTGTCCGAATTTATGTTTCTTCCGATTCGAAATAGTGGTCTGAACTAGCAGTGAACTAAATCGGACCCATCGCGTATTGGAAACTATTTGACACAGTTTGCAAAATGTATCCTTTAGTGGATTGTATATGTGTCCGTAAGGTACAAATAGTATTCCTTGAGGGAGGTATGAAATTGCTACTACTCGACTGAGGTACAACATTTACACCTCCAAAGGCATAAATGTGAGCAGGAAAAACGTGAAGCAACACTACAGAAGCGGTTTTGTGAATGTAGGTCTTTGTGTTCAGCTAGAGAGCCTTTTCATAATAACCCACATCAAACTGAACCAGACATCCTGACATCATCCGATAACTTGCTACATTTGATGAACGTGTGGTATCACAGGATAGCAATTCAAGTTACCGTTACAGAGGTGGAAACATGTTAGGAAAGCGATGATACACTTGATGACGATGGAATCCATCTCGAACGGGTCTGCGCTACGCCGATGAGTCCCAATTAGGAAGAAACGGCCTTTCGTAGCTAGGATAGCAGGACAAACTTATAAACATATTCTTCGCGTGCAGCCACAGAGCTTCGGACATTTTCCCTTTCTATATGCAGTTTCTGGCTTGCACTGCGAGACACAGAGTATGTTCCTACCCATGATCGTGTCACTTCCTGTGCTTCACTGTCCTTCACTGTGCCGATGGGTCCCAACTATATAGGACGAAACGGCCGTCCGCTGCTGGTGTGGAGCGATCAACCCATAAACATATTACTATTTTGTAAAATACGCATCGACATACACAACGATATAAAAAGAACACTTCACACCGTTTCAGAATCCATGCGGATTCCATCGTCAGAATGATACGAAAGTATCTTTCCAACACCCCAGATAGACGGGCACGGTAAATGTCGTTTCCCGTAGCATTCACCGTGCATTGAAATGCCATTTATCGTGCCCGTCTGACAGGGGTACAAGTCTACTTAAAGTCCCTGGGCAGATTTTGTCTAGCGGAGGCACGGAAAATTTTGTTGTCTGAAGGGAAAAGAGAATGAGCGACGAAATTCAAAATCAAGAAAATGAGCTTTCTGGGCCAGACCCATTTGAGGGGTGCTCTCTGTACGTTATCTCTATCTTTAAAGGACACTGTAGCATCCATCGCCGCCTGGAAAGAAAACATTTCCGTGACGTGATCGAGCGGCTGAATTAGGGAGTTTTAGTTGGTCACTTCTGGTCCTCCGATGGCTTTCCGACTCAGTTTTCCGCAAACTGTGCATCCGTAAGCTGAGTCGGAAATGTCTGTCTACGAAAAGTAGCGAGTTTTAGCGAGTGGTTTTCGCATGAACGAAACGACCGATTCGAGTGTCGCGCATGCGCATTACGAATCGGTTGGCGAGTCGTTGGGCGCGCGGTTACGTATGAACGACCCGCTCGTGCTGAGTCGTTTCGTTGTATTCGGCCAGCAGTGAGCACGACCGATTGACATCGCGAAGCAATATGGCGTATGTTTACAGTAGTGAAGCTGCAATGGGACTGCGAGATGTTTACTGGTTCCGACGATGTATATCCTCTGCGGTAAGTTGTTGGATGGAACAACGTATTCATTAGAGCGTTTCACACGCATCAGCGACCACTTGTGTCGCAGAACATGTAGTTCGTGTGAGAAAGTTTGTGTGTATCTGCAAGGCGCATCAAAGCAATGCAAAGTGATCATCCCTGTGTCGTTCCCTGTTTGGTTAACTGAAGAACTGAGAAGCCCGCACACGTGTGATTACCCCTTTTCAAAGAAAACGTGCCTCCTATCGTCCTGATTCATCAACATGAGATCGAGTCCCCCAACTGTGCCGGTGTCTGCTTGAGAGACTGACACGGTGACCGACGTTGTTCGCCTCAACTACAGCCTTCCACAAATGAAAAAAAAAAAAAGGTCTGAAAGTACACTGCGGTATGTCATATATACTGCAAGAAAACATGCGAATGATCCACCATGATCCAGTTGCTACTCAAATCCATCTGGAATACATTTAGAAATAAGCGATGCGTCCGATCTGCTAAAAGTCTCTGTAGTTCGTTTCCCATTCGCTTTTCGAATCGGCGGAATCGGTCGTTTGATTCGGGGACAAACGACTTGCGAAAACTCCCTAATATCGGAATCCCACTAATTCCGAATTTATGGAACTTCTTTCGTGCGCGCTTTCATGCTCCCACTCAGCTGCAGCATGCGCACAGCGTGCGCTTACAAACAATATAGCTGACAACCAGAGAAACAATATCGTTCGCTCGCGACCTGCACTACGACCGATTTTGGTCTGCAACTACCAGAAATCATGGCTGGGCGACAACCACGGGTAGCGGGCAACCAGTAGCGGATGTTATGAAGCAAGGACATCGGAAGAGGCGTAGTGCACTTGACACCGTGTGTGACTTCCCCCGTCTGGACCTATAAGCCTAAGTGAGGATATGCAGACGAATTTTGACCAAAAGCTGTCGCCGGCGCAGAAATGCGCAGAGGAATATTTAGCAACATTACATCGTCCACAAGCATTGGGACAAATGCTTGTAACACGCGTTTTATGCGCATAATGTACGAGGGTGGTTCCATAAGTTTCCGGCCCAAGGTAGAAAATGCGCGCGAATTTGAAAATGCGATTAAGGATGCGTGGCGCCATCTGTTGGAGGGCGGGAGCACCACCCTCAACTCTCTCCATGCTTTTGTCGGTTGGAGAGCGGCATTTCAAACAGCCAGGGTGCACTCTTCAGTTAAAATGGAAAAAAATCGAGTACCGCGCTGTGATAAAATTCTTGATAAGAGAGGGACTTTCGCCTAAAGAAATTAAAGTGCAACTGGACAACGTGTACAGGGAAGCCTCTCCGTCGTACACAACGGTAAAAGACTGGGCTAAGCAGTTAAGACTGGGGTGAGAGTCCATTGAAGATTATCCACACGTTGGTCGTCCAGTGGAAGTGGCTCCACAAGAAAATTTTTGTCTTGTCGAGGAGGAAGTGCTGAGCGACAGGCGTCTGAAGGTGAAGGAAATCTCAGAAAGGATGGGGCTTTCCAAAACAACAGTTTTTCGCATCATCGGCGAGAGTCTTCTCACATGAAAAAGATCAGTGCGAGATGGGTTCCACAACTTCTCTCGTCAGTTCAAAAACAACAGCGCGTCGTCTGTGCCAAAGAGTTTTTGGAGCTCTGTCAAAGAACGAAGAAGAAATATTGAAGTCAATTGTCACAGGGGATGAGACTATGGTGCTCTATTATGGTCCCCTTTCGAAAAGGAGTCGATGGAATGGCGCAAACCAGGAGAAGCACCCCCAAGAAAAGCCAAGGTCACACAATCCACAAAGAAGATCATGGCAACAATATTTTGGGGTTGTCACGGGATCCTCCTCATCGACTTCAAAGAGAGGAACACCACGGTGAATGCGACTTATTATGCTTCACTCCTGCACCGACTGCGAGACGCCATCAAGGAAAAGAGGCGCGGCAGGTTGAGTCGAGGTGTCCGGTTGCTCCAGGACAATGCCCCTGTCCACACGGCTTCTGTTGCCAAGGCTGCACTGAAGGAGTGCGGCTTCGAAGGAATCCACCACGCACCCTACAGACCAGACTTGGCACCCAGTGACTACTTCCTGTTCTCAAACTTGAAGAGGGATCTCAAAGGACGGATATTTCAAAACGATAGTGAGCTGCAAGAGGCAGTTTTCCAGCATTTTGCGGACAAAACTCGGGACTATTTTTTCAAGGTTATAAGAATGCTGGTTGAAAGGTGTGAAAAGTGCATCGAAGTTAAGGGTGACTATGTCGAAAAGTGATACACTTGTTTCGTCTCTATGACTATTAAAAGTTGGTCGGGCCGGAAACTTATGGAACCACCCTACTGGAACCTAACTTATAATACGAGTAAATGAAGTTAAGATTTGTGCGGGCAGATGGCGTCCCGCTTGATTTTCCGCATCGGTGGGGTCGTCCTCGATGACTTTTCGTCTGCAAACGAAAACTTTGGACAAGCGCTTTACCAATCACTCCCACCGACTCGTGAGTCATATGTGTTTTTCGGAGATCGTATCGATTGGCGTGTTGTCGTAGTGGGAACTAAAACTACCTAGTATTTCTACGAAGGCGACATTTCGTCCCTGACAACTATTGGCGAATTCGCGAGGTCATTTCGTGGCAATTTCTTCTTTGGCTACCTTCTCTCTCGCTCTCGCTCTCTCTCTTTGTTTTTTTCCAGATCCCGAGCAGTCATGTTCGCTTGGTCAAAGCGCAGCAATCTCGCATGTTCGCGTGGCGCTTTCCCAGCGCCAGGAATCTGCGAGCTAGCACATTTTTCGCCCGGTAGCAATCCAGCCGGGCAGACGTGGGTGAGTTCACTTCTCATGCCAGGCACTGTGCGAACTCTGCAAATGTGAAAGACAAGAGATCTCGATATACTAGCATATGCGGTGATGACAAACTACTTACTTCAGTGGCGTCTCCCGCTGTATGGTACGCTGACTGCGGCATCCCCTCTGCTTTTTCCACACAGCGCGCTATGGTTTTCACAGTGCAGGAGGCTTGTACTGTAAAAATATTCTCGACGTGCCGGGGGACGTCTCAAATGAGGTTATACAACATGTGATTTGCGCCTTGGTGAACTTTCTGAAGGCGCCTTGATGCTGCGGCGATCTTGTGAGAATGAACACATAGAGTATGATCGAAAGTAACTGTTTTGAGGCTAAAACACACAAACAGACGAACACAACAGAAGCCTGAAGCCTGGCTATTTCGACTACTGCCATCTTTCACAGAGTAGTAGTATATCATGAAACTGATCAGTGTCTCGGTTTAACACGTGCACCAAGTGTTCTGGATCAGCTGACTGCACCCACTCACACTACAGAATGCTGTGCAGCTCCACTCTCCTGCAGAGAAGAACTTATACTGTGAAAATATTCTCGACGTGCCGGGTGACTTCTCGAATGAGGGAAACATGTGATTTGCGCCTTGGTGAGCTTTCTGAAAGCGCCTGGTACTGCGGCGAACTTGTGAGAATTAACACATAGAGTATTAACACACGGAGTATATCATGCAACTCGCCAGTGTCGGTTTGACAGGAACACCAAGTGATCATGAGCGGCTGACTGCACTGACACAGTGGTCATTTTTCTCTCTCGACATACCTCTCTCTTTCTCTCTCGTGGTATAAATTGAGTGGGATTCTAAATATACTGGATTTAGTTTCAGTCTGTCCCTTGCAACCATGAGCAGGTGGAACGTGTCCAATCAGATCAGAGAAACCTAAGCTGGGGCAAAGCAGTTATATTAACGTTCAAGTTTTCTTTTAACATGTTAATGCGCACGGGCATGCAAAATGCTGCACTTACGAGACTTTGGTCTTTTGGCAAAACACCATTAGTTTTGAACACGACGGAAATTGATGTTCTGATGCTGGAACACAGATAAAAGGACAAACACACAAAGCCTCAAGTGCCTAGGAACAAACAACAAGGGGAAAATATTCTGGATTGCCAGTCCAGGGCTCTACCATTGAGCTAAACTAACACGCCTCTCCAATGACTTCCGAGGTTGCGTCACCTGAAGGGACAAACCACACCCACGCACTCACTCATTCCAGTTTCACTCTTACATGTTTTCTCACTCACACACACATTTATTAGACGGAGCGAGAAAACATGTAAGAGTGAAAGTGGAATCAGTGAGTGCGTGGGTGTGGTTCGTCCCTCCAGATGACGCAACCTTGGAAGTCATTGGAGAGACGTGTTAGCTTAGCTCAATTGGTAGATCCCTGGACCGGCAATCGAGAAGGTGTGGGTTCGAGTCCTGCAGCTGGCTCACCTTTTCAGTGACTTCCTTGTTTGTTCAACCATTAGTGTATACGGCGTAAACCATTAGTGTTGCATAGTGCGTGTTATTACTTATTAGAAATATAAAAAAATCTGTTGCAAAGTAACTAAAATTTCTCACTATATCCCATGGGGAGGGCAAAGTGGAAAATATTGAGGGGCAAAGTGGAAACTGTGTACAATCTCTTACAGAGAGAATAAAACCTTTATTTGAAAGTACATGATGAGTAGCCGCAAAATATTGTCTTGCGGGCCACAGTCCATCCAAGATCGAAGCCATTTACATCCGTCCATACAGGGACACGTCACGAATAAATATCAATTTTTGTCAAGATATCAATAGAGTTCTAGTCTGAGTTATTGGGAACGAAAACATTGAAAATTTTCCACTTTCCCTCTTAGAGGATGTCTGTCAATCAAAAGTGCTCCATGTTTGATATAACTGCAAAAGTGGGGATTCCTGCAGTTAGATCTTTACAGCATAGCCATTGCTTGGAGTGACCAGTCATATTTCAGTGCAACTATAACTTGTTTCTTAGCTTGCAGATTTTATGTGATTCTGCACCATTTTAGTAACAGCAGTGCAAAACGTTAGCAACTTACTAACATCCAACACTCTGTGTACCAACATGCGATTTCTTCCACACACGCACCTAAACCTCAACACCTTCGACACAATCTGGCTCGGTAAAAACAATAGTGAATAAAATGTCAACCAAGGTACAGGAAGGGGATAGCCGAGGTTTTGGAGCCAGGTCGGCTCCTTCCTCTGGGGTGACTGCGGTGGCCGTTGGCAGCAGCGTTCTTGTCGTGCTTCAAAGAACGTTGTTTGTGGGATAGTCTTTCTGTCACGTGACGGAGGCTGCTGACGTATACGCTAGTATGACGCCACCAACAAGCCAAAACGATATTTTTTTTACGAACTGCACCACCTTTCCGCTTTGCCCTGCTTTCCCCTACTAATTTGTATGATTAAATACCATTCGGGGGTGCTGTAGACGCTGTCTAAGAGTCGACTCACACGATGCATCTTTTGCTGCAACTTCGCTACAGCAACGGCTGCGGCAATTCAAGTTGCAGTGAGTGGGCCTCTTTCACACGGTGAGCAACTCGCCGCATCGTAGTGTTGAACGAATTCGTGAGGTGGCGCGAGCAAATGTCATCATCATCATCTTCGTCCATTCATGCGAGAGCGAGAACTGAAAATATGGTGGACAGTTTGGAATGACGTGTTCAAGAACACATTCTCGTGAAATGTTCTACATGAACCGCTGGGCGAGCTTCCATGCGGCCAGCGTCGTTTTCGTAACATAGAGGTATTATAGGAGGACTATAGAGAACGGATTTGGCGCGACAGGCGTGGTTCCTCCTACGCCAGCCTGTCACCGCCCGCTCGCAGCCATGCTTTAGCATGGACAGTGTTAGTTGACGAGTTTCTGTCCCATAACTCCAGCCGAGCAACCCTGCGAGGGCGAAGTCACGTGCACGCGGTCACGTCTCATAACAGAACGGTGAAGCGGGCGGGTGGAGATGGAGGGAAGAAAGGAAGGAGGGAACGAGGATGGCCAGCGGAGGAGGCGAGACCAGCTCTGTGCATCTGTGCTCTGTGACAAAGGGCTGTACGTAGAATTGAGCAGTGTTGTCGGTATCACACCGTAAATGTTGTGGATCATACCGTATCTGTTAGATCGTCTACAGCACCGATAGCCCTTTACTTGTTGCGGCAGAGTAAAGCATTTTACCGCGTATAACGTGTTGAAGCAGTGATATGAAGTGCTGTGCTAGCAATAAAGAAACCGTAACAAATATAGCAAGTCCTTACGGGGACGAAAGCAATTCGTGGAAGGCTAAACACAGTTAACTGTCATCATCACGCTGCTCTGCGAACCAACGGAAACCACGCTGATGCAAACCGAAACTCCCCGCCATTCTTTGCTTCGGCCTCTTTAGTTCACGTAAAAGCGGAGTACAAACGACAAGACACAAGCAAGTGACGTAGTGTAAAATATATATTGGATATTTATTTGAGATACACGTATGAGATTTAAGAAAGCAAATCGAAGAACTTAAGAAGTTGAAGAAGTCAAATTTAGCGGAATCAAGCAACCAACGGAAGGCGACGCCTTCCATGCCAAAGGATGGCAGCTTGTTGTGGTAACGCTCCCTCGAGTCCAACCCCTCTGCTTCGCAAACCGTGCAGGCTGGGCTGCGGAATTTACGTTTCGGAAGTGATGCCATGACAGACAGCCTGAGCGATTGCATGTCTTCGGAGGAGAATCCAAGTGATGAACAGGTTGTGCCTGAAGGCTGCGAAAATGATCGCTCGTGGGGCTATCTGTGGAGTCTAGTAACCGGATTGCGCAACCCGTTCACACGCAACGCGCAACCTAGGTTGCGCGCCGCTAAAGTTTCACCGCGTGAATCGACCCTAAGCGTTCCGTTTAAATTACCATCACAGTAATTCGAACGTTGTGTCACTCAGTGATTCGTACTCTCTGGGTGTGTCAATCTTTGAATGTTTGATTTGATTTGATTTGGGTTTTTCTGGCGCACTAGCTAAGGCCATAACATCTTTGGATGCACCATTTTTCCTCAGTAAAGTCCATTCTGCAATTACGTTGGACTAATACGTCAGATTTGAAGTGCACGTCGTGAAAGTATTGCTAGCTTAGCTAGTATAGCTAGAAAGAGGGCCGAAACAGGTTGTGTGATCCAGTGCGTTTCGCTTTCACAAGAAATAAGGCTATTTCTTTTGATGGTACGCTTAAAATGAATTACCAATAGTCTGAAAGCCCGAAATGTGCAAATAATCTCAAAAAAAACTCTCGTTTTGAAGAGATATGCACCATACGTAATACGAGACATTTGAAAACACAACGGCCATTCATTCAACACCACCCTTGGTTTTTGTTCGTCTTTGCGAATGGGAGGCGGGCTAGGAAAATCAGAGAGAGGATTACAGTGATCGATGCGCGCCCCCTTCTGTTTGCTTCTTTTGTTGATGAGGGTAAGTTCGATTCCACTGTTCGCGGCCATTCCGTGAACTGCTCTTGTCTAATCTATCATCTAATAAGGTCAATAATAATCTAATCTAATAAGATATCTAATAAGATCAGTGCATAGTCTGCAAGAACGGAATGTGACGGTACAAGGGACGGAATTATGCCTGAAGAAGCTAATGATAGTTTGGAATAATGCAACGCGATGGTCGATGTTAGCTTAAATGACCCAGCATGTGTAACGTGTATTCAAAAATACACGCACTTAAAATCGCGTACACGTCGTTTGCACACGCTAAACCTTGTAAGAACAAGCACATTGAAACCTCATAATGGCGGACACTGGTGGTGCAGCCGAAACGTGTCATACTAATGTGTGCATACTCTTTAAAGGCACGGATTATTACACTTACCAAAGGCTTCGGTTTCGTGTTGCCAATCCCCTAACCTGTCCAAGATCCCTCTTCTACTCAAATCTCACCGCCGAATTCATGAACAAGCCGCGACTCGACGCCCCGCCTCTACACCAACGGGTGGAGGAAAGTGCCGCTCCTCCACTCAAAGAGCACATGCGTTTCATGAACCAGTTTCGGGGATTCCTCCAGGCGCTCCTCGAGAAACTGTCCTCGAATAAAGGTGTACTCTCGTCCCCAGCCGTCTTTCGCGACCCCTAGCAAATATTGATTTTCTTGCTTAAAACACACTTATGACATGAAAAATCAATATATTTCTTTACTTTGTTTCGAGCGACGTGCATATACAAACACAAAGGATTGCAAGTGTATGAAGAAAGGTGCAGGTGTTTCGAACAGGGCAAACGACAGATACATAGGTTTTCTAGTTTTCTGGTCTGGCAACTACAGCCACAACGGCAGCAGGGCAGCAGCTAGCTTAATGGCATGGTCACCCCATATCAAATAATATGAAAGATGGTGTCAGTGCTTGTCACTATTCTATGTTACAATATGTATAGCGTGAATGCTGTTTGTTAGCGGATTGCCACGTCTACCGAACGCTTAGAGGGCAGCTATAAACAAGCAAACAAACAAAAACGATTTTACAACAACATCCCGAGAGTTCAAGGCTGCTCGAAAGAATCTGGGAGACCATTCTTTGGGAGGCACCAGGAGCATGTCGTACGAACTTTTATGGCCCTCATTCGCACTCTGCCTATAAAAGGGGGAGGGATGCAACAGAACTCTCGCGACCGTTTGAGACGAAAGGTGCATGCTTTTTCTTCGACTACAAAAAAGGAAGAAAAAAAAAAGTGAATGAAAGATTTGGGCTGGTCCAGATTGACATAGCTGAGGTTGGTCCAGGTTGATACAATATAAAGGTAACGTAGAAACAGAACAAATTGAGCAGGCTGATCAGTTGTTTATTTTTTTAAATGTCCAATAAATGCACGGTTTCTTTTTTCGTACCACTTTTTGCGTGAAAACATCCTTGAAACATACCTTCTTTGTGCTAAGCAGCGCAACAGAAGGAAAATTTACTATACTTTAATTGTTTTGAAAAGTGTGCTTGCGAGAAGGTGTGGGATTTTTTCCCACAACGCTGCAAACAGTCGGCTCTGACGCATTCACAAAGTCTCCCGCGAGAGTCCGAAAAGTCCTAATGCCATAAAATCACATGTCGACAGGCAGCTGTAGCAGAGGAGGTAGCGGTAAGCCCACGGTTGCACACACTTTCCTCCAGCGGCAACATGCCCATATGGCTTCGTAGGGTTGTCTTCATGAAGCGATACCGTATACCACATCAGGAACTCGTGATCATCAAAATGTTTAAAGGGAGTTTGATGGCCCCTTATTGAACGTCGTCGCACAGTAGTAGTGCCGTCAGCACCCAGTTAAGGGCCATCGTGGCACAAAACGCCCGATGAACGCAGCGAACGACCTGTCTTCTGTCATGACACCAACCAAACCCGAGTTGAGGAGCGTTCTCGAAGTAGCACTGATGCTACCTCAAGATTTTCCAGGAATGCGCGAGGGAATTCTTCCACCCTAGGAGCGTTTCGAGTCAAGGTCGATTTACGAAGCGCAAAACCGGCCTCGAGGAGCAGCTCGAGTCGAGTTTCGAGTCGAAGCTCGTTCATGAATTCGGCTGTAAGAACACTTTCAAGAGGTGTTTCACGAGGGGAGGGACTCGAATCAAGATCGTATTTGGTCCGACTTAGCATGGAAAACCCTGTCATATCTACCAGATAGAGATATGTCGGACGATGTCGTGACAGCGGGGACTGTGGGACGAGCTATATGCTTTTGCGGGTATTGAAAATAGAGTGCGAAATGGGTCAAGAAAAGTAAAAGACAACAGTAGTCGCGTACAACACCATCTGCGTTAGGCCAATCAGATAAAAGGAATAGTCTGAAAAGAACTGCAAGAGCTCTCTGGCTCCCACTTCAGGTTGCTGCCAGCCAATCACATCCCAGTTGGAGGCTGTTACACTTATGGGCCGACGACCCCATTAACCCGAACGGGAAATATTATTTAATACTAATAATAACATTTATTTGATCACATAAGTGATTGGCAGCAGACACATAAAGTCACCTTCCGTGATTTGACGAAGCATCTGCTCCCATGCAGTAGCACAACCGAACTTTTATCATGATAACAACAAAGTTATCTTTAAAGATACGTAGCACAGCAGCAAGGCAGAAGAAAACAATTTTTGTTTTAATTGGAGATGTATTCTCCAACCAGTTTTTTGCAAGACTTCAGTAGGTCTATATCAACATTATTGAGCAAAGCAGGGAGTGTATATTGTAGTCTTTCGTCACCATATGATGTTGTACGTTTTGGGATATTCCAGGTGAGCGGGTGGCGATGAAAATATGTGTAAGCTAATCGTGACAGATTGGCTATTTCAACAAAAGTTCTGTTATTTTCAAGAGTCTCAATATTGTCAAGCTTTTCTATATGTCAGTGATAATTTATATTGGTACATGTGATGGATAGAGATAACATTATATTTAGTAAGTGGCCATACCAGTCGGGGAGCAACTCCGATTCACGATTTTCCCGATTCTAGATGGCGCCACGCTCGCCGTGCCTTATCGCGCCGTTCGCCTCCGACTCCGAAATAATCCCCATTGTGCACGGTTGAGGTAGCGAGTTTAAGGTGGCACGCTCCCTCTGCGCTGTTTGTCGAGAGGGAAAGTGTCAGACTTTTATACAAAAGGTCCGCAGTTCAATGCGAGACATTCACGTCTTTTTGCTTGTCTCCTATTGCTATATGAGTACTTTGTTATTTTTATTTTGTTGTTATATATTTATGCTATAATTATTGTTTTCACAAGTCAGTGGCGTCCGTACTGACTGATTATGGTATTTTAGTTGCTCTTCGAATTGTTGTACTAGTGCATACTTAATGTATGCCGACGTACAAGTGTGATCGGATAGTACGGATGGTAATCTGGGTAATACACACAGAGATGGTATTATAAATGAATGTTGCCAACATTCAGTCTGAGCACTAGTCGATTGCCAATTAAGGAATCAGGAAATGGCCACGGAAAGGTTACCTCATAGGCTATCAAAGCTCGCCCGAGATGCCGGTATCTCGGAGGCTCTCAACTGGATGTACCGGCGGCTGTAAATTAGGCTATAAACATTGCCTGCACACAGGGCTTACAATGCCAGTCTGGAAAATCTGCACTCGCTTACACGCAATTTACCTTGATAATACCTATATTATTCGTGCAAAAATGACATTTTGGTATGTATATTTCTGGTAAGTAAGTATTATCAAATATCTGAATTAATTTTCAAGGCGTTGGTGCAAAATACTTTTCAAAATTTCCGTCGCGAAATAGAGTGCTTATTATTACCCGGTAACTTCAGTAACATATTTTTGAAAGACTCCTTTCACCCCTGTTTTCCCTCCTTTTCTTTCATATTACACCAGCCCAGAAAAATGATGGCAGTCGACAATCCCCAGTGACAGGGGACTTCCTTTCGTCTCGGGTTGGTGTGCTATTCCCAAACCGTACAAATGAGGTGAAGAAGATAAAGGCTTCGGGTCGACACACAAGAAACCAACCAAGGAACATACGGAAAGGTCGAGCGGCGAGGCCTCGCAGCGGGAGTCGCGATATTCCTAACAGAGGCTGTTCTTTTTTTTCCTGAACGCCAAGAAAAACGATTCGACAAAAAATAGAAGGACACAGAGTAAAAAAATAATGGTCACCTGACAACGTAAGAGGTTCTTGTTTGAGTGTAGGAAAAAGTGCACTTCGACCCCCTTATCATGTGAGACAAGAAAACATATGTTTTTTTTTTATCTTTTTTAGAAGAACTTCTGAAGCGTAAATTTTCCTTCAGATTTCGTTGTGTGGGATGCTGAAGTCTCAGTTAATTCAATCCGAACTTTAAAATGTGGAATTCGGTCGTGGAAAAAGCTGAAGAACTGGACACCATGTCAGCAAAATTTATGCGCATTTTAGGCGAATCACTATTGTTGTAGGTCAACACAGACACAGATGGAATTACAAAATCGGGATTTCCAGAGATGAATCTGAGCGCTAGTTGCCAACTGAAGGAATGGTCACGGAGAAATCGTTTCATATCATGCCATTTCACTGATGGCCGGCAGCATTATCCAAATAAAATAAATAAACAAATATAATCAAAGCTCGCCCGAGAGGCCGGATTTTCGTCTCCGGAACAAATGTCCCCCGGAGAATCGTCTCCGCAAGAAGAGTATCACGAAAGGTACGTTTCGTCGAACTGCGCTATAGCGTACGAAACGATTCCACGTCAAGAGATCCAACGGGTCAAGAGATCCATCGAGTCAAGAGATCCACCGATGGATCTCTTGATTCGGAGGATCTCTTGACCCGTTGGACCTCTTGACTCGTCTGAGGATTCGCCAGGCTTGGATCTTTTGACCCCTTTGTGTTACGTCGTTAACTCTAACATTGCTAAGCAGAAATTACTCGTATCGAAATACGAGGGACTCGTTTTACGTGCGGTATAAATAGAATACAAATGCAGGTGGGAAATCAACATCTCATTTTCATTGACTTAGTTACTCACTTTGTAACACATAGCGCAGTCAAAGAAAGGCCGAGAGTTCTCTTATGTCATTTGTGTTAAAAACAGGTGGTTGCATTGTAAGATCAACCTGTTTGTAACACAGGATTTATAGGAGTGATGTCTTTTTTTTTTTTTTCAGCGCTTCGTGTTAGAGATTATTTCTACAGTTAGCGTGGGCTACGTACACTCACGTTGGGTGGGCCGGCTGCTGTTTCCAACACGTTGATTATTCAAACACTTCGTATAGTCGAAGAGTCAAGTCGCTGTTGTGGACAGACATTCTGCATGGCGGAACCGTCTGATTATGGACTCTCTCAGGATACGAAAGATAGCTTCATATGCCCGAACATATTTTTTTTTTTCCTTTTGGTGTATGTGTGCTTTTCTATATCAAGTTGTCCCTTAATTTTTCCCGCCGTCCACAAAAGGACAAAGACAAAGCACTTTGCGGCTGGGCCCATTATTATTGGTAGGAAACTTCAGTTCTAGCATAACGTGGGGACGGTTGCGCCAATGGACACAAAAGTACAAAGACTCTGAATCCAGCAGTATACCCTGCATTTTGGGGTTGAGGTCAATGAACGTGACGGGTCAATGTTGATTGGAAAGCACAGTCAGACAGTATTTTCCCGCACGGTCAGTAAAAGAATAGAATAACGTGATAAGGGTGGGGGCCAATGAAAAGAACGCGACAATTGGATAAGTTTTAGGCCCTGCGGCCTACGATTCTTTGTAAGTTGAGCTCAATATTATTGGTAACAAGCATCCGTTCTGGGTAGCAGCTCATATCCTCCAAACGCCCATTTCCACCGACGTCCCAAATTAACCAAAGGCTCATTTCCTCCGAAAAAATATTCGGAGGTTCTGGGCTTTCGGTTGATCTGGGCACGCGGGTGGCAGTGACCCATATCCCCCAAATGCTCTTTTCATCCGAGCGCCCAGAACCACCGAAAGCGGGATACTTCAAAGGACACGCTTGCGGTTCCCGACTATGCGGGAAGCCACTGTACAGCTCGAAGCAGAGTTAACTGGAACGCCACTTCGCCACAACCACAAGCTAAAGTCGGGAAGAGAGCAACCCCAGCGGCTCTTACGAGAAATAAAGGCGAATAGTGTTTTGACTGTCCCACTATTGCTGTGGGGGTATCCGCTTTGCCATGAGCTGTTGACTCGGCATTGCCCTTAGCTATGGTTATCATCGCGGTGTTTGTTTGTGTTTGCGGCGATTATGTGAAAGCGTATGCCGGCTGATATCGCACGGATGCGATTCGTTTATCTCACTGATACACGCGAAGGACACCCTCGCGACGCCCTCGCAGCACAATCGCGAATTTTTTTTATTCTGTGTTAGCGCCGCGAAGCAACTGTGGCTATGAGCGGAGTACAGACGTGGACAGATGGAGAGAGGACAGCAGGAAAGAGTGGATAACAGGGGGGTTAGTGTGCGTCCTGGGCCGACTTACAATGGCGAATTCGGGTGGTCATTTCGTGGCAACTTTTTTTTTGCCAGATCCCGAGCAGTCAAGCAATCTTGCATGTTCGTATGGCACTTTCCAAGCGCCCGGAATTTGCCAGCTAGCACTTTTTTCGTCCGGTCCCGAAGCGATCGAGCAGCGGGTTGCCCAACTATATCTGGTGTCGTCAAATCCGCTCTGCAACGGTGGCGAGTACCCTGATTGGCCCGCACGTCGAAGTTCACGTGATTTAGAAAGACGACGGAACCCGAAGACGGGCGACCACGATGTCCCTAGCGTGATCCAAGTGTACGAACTCTGCCCTGACTCAAAAGGGATGAGGCGAGCCTGATCCTGATATCCCTGGCACTCGTCTTCCGGTGGCAACTGTCACGTGACCCAGCTCCTGAGCCGACCTAGCAATCTCCGAGCGGTAGGCCGTGTTGCCATAAAACGACCACCCAAATTCGCCACAAGTAGGACAGTGGAAACATTATTTCCTTTTATTTCTCCTAAGCGCCGCTGGGGTGTCTCTCTTCCCGATTCGGCAGTCGAATGGTGTACCAGTTAACTCTGCTTAGAGCTGTACTTCCTGCAACTTACCTGAGAGGGTCCTGTGGGTCCCTGGCTGCTGCTCATCCGGTGCTCGAAATGTTCAATAGCGTGATGTATGCTGCCCATTGACTTACACAGCTTCCTTTGTTCCCTTACTTACTAATAATTCCTCTTAGAGATGTAACATAGATGACTGATATAAAAATGAGAGCTGATGCACGAAATCTATATTAAAGGAGCTTGAGCTTGGGTGGATATAGAGACGACACGTCACACGTTGTACAAATGAGATCGCGTTCAAGAAGTGATCTGAACGGAGAGATATTCCGAAAATGAAATGTATTGGTATGCATGTTGCTGACGGGAGAAGCACTACCTTCGGAAGGTCATGGAGGTCCGCGTCATGAGTCACGGAAACAGAGCATGGTGGGAGTGCTATGTTCTGTGGCTAGGACATATAGCAGGGCGGTGGAAAACACACAAACCTCAAGCGCCTTCTGAGGAGATTGACAGTTCAGACGATATGTTGCTCTCATGCATTCATACTGTTTGCAAGCTTTTTCTATGGGTTGTTTCAGCCGGTTAATAGCATGTTTTCTGAACGTCTGAACTGTATTAACAGACAGCATAAAAGAAAGGTAAAGGAGGAGGTCCTTTTTGCAACCTTTTTCGAGACCTGTGCTGTGGGCGCTTTCCACTATGATGACGTACACAGTGCCTGGACCCCAGTCACTCGCATGGAAAATATCTCTCTGTTCAGATCGGATCACTTCTTGAACGCGATCGACATCAATAATACCTTTCCTTGGCAAACGTCACTTCTGAATCAGTTGCAGGATTCGATTCTTGCATACCCAAGAACCGCTCACCCTTCCTCCACTGCCTGGCAAACAGAGGAATCGTGTGCTTTCAAGTATCCCGCTTTCGGTGGTTCTGGGCGCTCGGATGAAAAGAACATTTGGGGGATATGGGTCACTGCCACCCGCGTGCCCAGATCAACCGAAAGCCCAGAACCTCCGAACATTTTTTCGGATGAAATGAGCTTTTGGTTGATTTGGGACGTCGGTGGAAATGGGCATTTGGAGGATATAGGGCCTAACCGCCGCCGTAACCTACAGCACAACCACAGGATTTTCTCGCTTACTTTTTTTTGTGCGTGTGTGGTAAGAAGGGAGAAAACACCGAAAAGTCTTCACTGTTACGGGGCATATTACTTCCTAACTTAATGCTACGTACAGCGCAATCGTTCTGCAATGAACATGGTAAGGAATAGACTTTCTTTTCTGTCGCGAATCCCGACCAGTGTGACGCTTTGACTGGTTGGATCTCTTGACCCGCCTGTCACGTGACTGGTTGGATCTCCTGACTCGTTGGATCTCTTGACCGGGTTGGAACTCTTGACGCTTTAGATCTTTTGACTCGCCTGTCACGTGACCGGTTGGATCTCATGACTCGATGGATCTCTTGACTCGTTGGATCTCTTGACCGGAAGCGCGTAGGGGGCGTGCCCAGCTGTGGGTAGGGCTGTACGCCGAAATAAATCTTTTAAAATAAAACATTAAAAAAATCCACGACAAAAATGTCACGGAAGCTAGCAACAACTGTGCAACAGGAACTTTCATTTCGTAGTGAGGGAGGGCAGCCAGGGACATTTTGTCCGGGGACATTTTGTGCAGTGTTGCGAACCGCCGGATGGTAGCGAGGCCGATCCCAACATCCTGGGGCAGGAACATAGGCAGAGGCAAGGAGCACAACGAAACAGAAAGTGTATTTACAGAAGTATACAGGAGTTATCTCTTTGGCGGGACACAGCGTTTGCTTAAATAGGCGACGTCCCTGGGAATCAGGTCGGAGTCGGCAGTGGTTCCAGGAAAGCTGACCTCGTTGTCTCCCCTTTAGTCCCCGATGAATGGGCTCTCGGGCTGTGAGGAAGATGGCTTCCCGAGTTGTGGGAGGAAGGCGAAAATGGCGTGTCGTAACAACAGATCCCCTGTAAAACCTGTGTCTGACCAACAGTACAGAAATACTAGCATCCAGCGAACGATATCGCTAGCGAGCTCATGCAGCGAATTATATCCATTTTATGTTGCTCGTTGAATAGAATGTAAATTAAATTATTCATTAACACACGAAAAAAAGGAAATAAAAGGACCCCATGTCTCCCAACTTCAACAAATCCGCAAAGCGAATGATAACACTCGGTTGGCTGTGGTGTGCTTCTTCGGCTAGATTTCAGTTCATAGTTGCAGCTATATTTCAGGGGCTTTTAGTGCGCAATTATCCGCACTTTACCCAGCACACGCGTTCTTTTCGTAGTAAACATGATGCAGATTATTGTTTTTTTTTTTAAATCTTCTCTGGCTAGTCTATTTCCGAGCACCAAATGCTATGCATTCCAGTTATTTGGTTTGTAATACAAGAGCCACAAAACTGTTTCATAATATCCACCATCCCATTCAGTGGTCATTCACTGGGGTGTCCACCCTGTGTCTCTTTCGCTTTTCCATTTTCAGCCTTCTCACAGTTCGGCGTTGTGATTTTTCGGTCTTTTGGCTTTCGGCCTTCTGATAGTTCGGCGTTAAGGGTGAACCGCATGGCACGAAAAACTGGCCGAACCGAAATCGGGACCGAACTTTTTTCTGTGCATCACCGCATGCTACCGAAATGCGCCCCGAATTTCGGCCGAAGACTTCTGGCCTTGGGGAACGCCTTTCAACCATCCAGGTCAATGAGATAATCCCTGTATTCATAGGGGTAGAAGTCGCACACACGGCAACAGTAAACCCGATTGCTACGTCATCGTTGCTATGGTTCTCCTTTCGGCTGAATAGCCATTGGATACTTCTACTTTTTCGGTTGGCGTCACTTCCCATTTCGGAGGAGAAATCTGTCTTGGCCAGATCGGGCCGAATTCGGCACAGAATTCTGTTCTCCGAAAAAGTTCGGTCCCGAATTCGGTTCGGAAAGAATTCGGACGCTTTTCGGGTCATGCGGTTCACGCTTTATGAGTGTTCGGCCTTTTGGCTTTCGGCCTTCTGATAGTTCGGCGTTATGATTTTCGGCCTTTTGATAGGCTCAATACTTACACTCAATCAGTCTAAATAAATGCATTGCATTTAGAAACAGCTACTCAAAAAAAGAAAACAGGAGAAGAAGGAAGCTCCTAAAACTCCTTGAACTCCGTCTTTATGTATAAATGAACAAGATAAAATGAAAGGAACTTGACGCGCCGGAAGGGAGCACAAATTCCGTCTCATAATGCGCTGATGATTACCCCAAAACTTCAGTACACTCAACAGAAACATTTTTAGACACTCCTTGGTTTTCACAGGGTACTTCACATTACACCAGACCTTTCGTTCAGAGTAGAGTGACTAGTTCAGCGGAGAATCCCCGGTGACCCGGAGCTTTTCCTTATCTTCGTCAGTAGGCCTCCCTTTCTTCGCGGTTCAAAAACAGACGGGTACAGGTTTTGGGTCATCCCACGCGCAACCAGAAAGGAGCGTCGAAAGATGAAAAATCCGGGGAACCGGTATCGAAAAATTGGGCGTACCGCAAAATACGCAGCCTCACCACCGGCCAGATTCAAACTTCCGTCTACCGTAAGCCCTGTGATACTGGCAACTTCTTAAATTTCGAATCCTACAGTTAGGGTTTTCCCGCTCACGGGGTGGTGGTAGAAGTGATGGAGTGGTGGTCAGGTGCAGCCGCAAGTCCGTCGCGGAGTCGCAAGAAGACAGGCCAGGCCCAGGCGTGGAGACTGTATACGATCTTTATTTCATAACGCTCACAATCCAAAGACCTCCCAACCAGTATGGCGGTTCCCTATATACATCTTCATCTTACCCACTCTCCCACGGGACACCCAGTCACGTGCAAGGAAAATTCCACGAACTGTCAATTCGTGACACACTCCAGGACGCTTCACAGTATAATACAAATGTGTCAGAAACTAACACCTCCCCCCCAAAAATGTGTTGCACTGGCCTCTGGAAAGTGCAACACACAACACAAAGAATTTCTGCGTATTATACAGCTTGCACTCGTAAATGATACACTTGACAAGTTATACACATAGTACCAACGCTGTACAGAACTTTCATTGGCAATGCACTTTTTTTTTTCTTTTACACAATTTGTTACGCCGTCAGGAAAGGCCCTTTATACGACACTTACAAGGAACCCACCATGTCTTTATGTAGCCAATCTGGCACAACTAAAAATCTAACCGCGACAACGCGTCGGCACATTTATTGTGCGATCCCTTTATATGGGAAATTTCTAGCTCATATTTCTGGAGCGCGAGAGACCAGCGCGTTAGCCGTGCGCTGCTAGGAGACGAGCGTGCCAAATACGCCAGGGGATTGTGATCGGTGAGCACCTTTATCTTTGCCCCGAACAGCCACGTATCCAGACGCCCGAGTGCCCATACTATGGCAAATGCCTCCCTCTCAATTGTTGACCATTTTGATTGTGAATCGGACAGCTTCTTGCTCAGGAAGGCAATTGGTCTCTCCTGACCGTCAATTCTCTGAGACAGGCATGCACCCACAGCTTTTTCGGATGCATCCGTGGTCAAGGTATATCCGTGACGCGGGTCTGGTGACACCAGCTCTGGGATCTTAGCCAGCTTCTCCTTCACCACCTCAAACGCCTTCTTTGCTTCGGCATTCCATGGCAGCCTATTTGGTACGCGCCGATTGGTCAAGTTGGTCAACGGGAGTACTAGTTCTGAATAGTTAGGTAGGTATTCCCTATAATAGTTGAACATACCCAGCGCACTTCTTAACCCTTTCTTGTCAGTCGGCGGCTGCAATTTCGTTATGGCCGCGACATTATCCGGGTCCGGTGAATGTACGCCGGAACCGACCCAATGACCTAAGTATTTGACTTTCGGCTCTCCAAATCGACATTTCTTTATGTTCGCAGTTAGGCCACTCTCCCTGAGTGTACTGAGAATTGCTTTTAAATGTCGGATGTTTTCCTCCCATGAATTGGGATGAACTGCAATGTCATCAATATACACGCACGTGTAATCTCTATGCTGCCTTAGTAAACCATTCATCACTCGCTGAAATGTGGCAGCCGAGTTCCGAAGCCCATAAGGCATCACCTTCCACGCGTAGAGACCACTAGGGGTGGCAAAGGCAGTGTATTTCTGCGATTCAGGGTCCATCTGAATTTGCCAGTACCCTCTTGTCATATCTAATACAGATATGAAGCGCGACTTTGACACTTTATAGATAAGTTCAGTTATGTTTTCCATGGGGAAGCGATCCTGTTCTGTGACTGTATTTAATTTCCGGTGATCGACGCACATGCGCATGGTGCCATCCCTTTTCGATACGCATAGTACGGGGTGCGCAACATTACTCTCGACGGGGTATATGAAGTCCCATCGTAGCAATTCCTCAACCTGCTTGTCAACTTCGCCCCTCAATGCTACCGGTACTTTGTAAATGTGGCCCCTATCAAGCTTTGCTCCAGGAACCAAGCGTATGTGATGGCTCCCTACATTACATTTTCCCGGATTCTCACTGAACACCTCGTGGTATTCCGCTACCAACTCGTCCAATTCTGTCTTTTGTTTAGCATTTAGCTGATTCACGGAATTATCTACTACTCTGGGGCAGTCTTGTGTTGTATGAACTGGACACGTGTTTACTTCTCCAAATTCAACGTCTTCGCCGAATATAACTCCTACCGCGTTAACCCGAGCAATATAACTCCTCAATTTATTCGCATGAACCCAGCGTTCGCTACCATCAGGCATTTTCACCCTGTAACTATCAGGTCTTACCCTTTCCGTTACTTCCGCAGGACCTTTCCATTTTGCTTTCATTTTGCTTGCTGATTCAGGCTCGAGTATCAGCACTTTGTCGCCGGGTTGAAATGCTTTCGCGTGCGCCCTCAAGTTGTATCTACCTGCGTACGCCTGCTGTGCGCTCTGCACCCTTTCGGATACCTCTGTGGACATTTTAGACATTCGCTCGCGGAGCTGCCTTAGATATTCTCCCGCCGGCTTGTTTAGCCCTGTCGGTGGTGTCCAATCGCCTGCCCATGTTTGCTGCAAGATGCCGAGAGGACCATGCGGAGCTCTACCGAACATCAACTGAAATGGTGACAAACCTGTAATTTCATTCGGTACTTCCCTGTATGCCCATAGGAGGCACGGGATATAACGGTCCCATTCTCTGCCCTCCTCGTCTACAACGTGACGTAGCATCGCTTTGAACGTCCCATTCCAACGTTCAACGAGTCCGTTGCTCTGGGGGTGATCGGGAGTCGAAAATCTCATCTGTACTCCCATTCTCTGTGCTAACTCCTGCGTCAGCTTACTGGTGAAGTCTGTCCCTTGGTCACAACATATGCTCTCGGGCACGCCATATCGCGCGAACACATCAACCAATGCCTGACATGTAGCCTTAGCCGTTAGAGACCTAAGCGGTACAACTTCGGGCCACCGCGTGCAAAGATCTACTATGCACAGCGCATATCGATACCCACGTGCTGACGGGGGATCTAGGGGCCCGATACAGTCCATGTACAACACTTTGAACGGCTCCTCGGGTCTAGTCAACGGAGTGATCGGGACGCGATCGGTACTCCTGGCTTTGGAGAACGTTTGGCACCCATGACATGATTGACAATACCTTTTTATATCCGTTGCCACCGAAGGCCAATAGAAAGCACCTTTAACCCGTTGTTTGGTCTTCCTCTGGGAAAAATGACCTCCCCATGGAGAGTCATGCGCAAGGGTCAGTACCTCGTTCCTACGAGATGTCGGTAAAACTAACTGCCGACAGTCACCATAATCAGTGCGGTCGTTATGGTATAACAACCCATCGATTACAATCATGCCGTGCGACCCTTCCTTAGCGTGTTCCCATGATTCTTTTAGGGATACGTCTCCTTGTTCCGCCGCAAACCTACGCGACTCCTCACTTCTTATTTCGGGTTCAGCATTAATCTCGATGCTGACAACATTAATAGAGGCATTTTGGTTTTGCTCAACCTCCTCATCTACCTCACCGTCGTCAGTCGTTCCCCGGGGTTCAAATATCTCCCGATATTTTATTTGCTCGATTCCTATCGATCCCATGCTTGCTAACTCCGCAGCTTCTCTACCAAGCTCTTCATTTACATTTCGTATCTCCTCGAAATCGTGAGGAATTATCAACGCGTCTATCCCCTGCGCTAGCTCTTCGGTTACAGCACACAACGTTAGAACCTGTTGTCCACAGCCATCCTCTGTTTCTATTCCTAGAGGTGTTTCCATCAGCTGAGCACCAACTGTGTGTCCGAAAGCACCTCTCAGTCTTATTTCACCACTTTCAATTTCGCTATCAGGAAACGAAACAATGTTCCGTTTCAGCACCGTTATGTCTGCACCCGAGTCAAGACGAGCTTTGACAACTCTGTCGCCTACTCTAAGTGTTACTAGATCTGCGGTCACACCCTCTTTCGCCCTTTCAATTGTCGCGCTCATCTGATCCCCATGTAATAGCGCTACCTTAGCAACCAGCTTAGAACTGTCGTTCTGTCGAACCCGTGGCTCATTACATCTACTTCCCGTTTCTTTTACTGAAGTCTGAGGGCATTGCCTAGCGTAATGGCCTTCTTCCTTGCAATTGTAGCAATGAACCACACGACCTAACATTTCGCGTGTCGGCATCGGAACCCGGCTGCCAGCGTTGTTTTTCCCTGGGACAATTTTCTCCCTTGCTTCAGGCGGCCGCCTTTGAGTCGCCGGTGCTACCGTTCTACGCTGCTTCGCCCCTCTTTTCGTTTCTTCGAAGTTTTCAGCCATTTCGACGACTTTACCGGGCCTGTGCCATTTTCCCGTGTCTGCGAGCGTTACGTACGAGCGTGTTTCATCCGACATTACATACGTAAGTCTGTCGACCAGAATTAGGTCTCTCAAGTCGTCTAGTGTCTTTACATTACGGCTCACTGTGTAATGGTCAAAGAGAGCTGACAATCTCGTCAGAAACGGGCCCCACGACTCCGAGTCACCTTTTCTCGCTTGATAGAAATGTCTCTTGTATGCGGCCGGCGTTAAACGCAGTTCGGCAAGCACTTTCTCTTTAACTTCGGGGTACAAAAGGATCGTCCCATTGCCGTGCCGCGCAATGACTGCCCTCATTTTTTCATTGAGATACGCCAACAGTACCGTGCCTTGTATATCTTCCGGCACACCAAAGTTTTTGAACACAGTTTCGACGCTAACGAACCACTCAGGCACTAGAGCTTCTGATTCGGGCATCGCTGTCAAAACCCCACGTAGATCTCTGGCATATTCGCACGCCCTACTCCTATGTTCCGTGTTAGGCCTATAGCCGCTGTCACCTCCCGCCTGAATCTGCGCGAGCTTTATCCTTTCAATCTCTAACTGAAGTCGTAGCTTCTCGATTTCTCTGTCGCTACTTCCTCCGGAGCTGTTCTCATTCGTTGCATGCTGAACATTTTGAGCATCGCCAACAATGTCGCCCTCATCTGTATCTGAGTTTCCTTTCTTTGCGCCTAGCCTCGTCACTACCGACATTGTGAATCTCTAATAAGGATATCGCAAAGAGCCTACCTCAGACACAGTTTCTCCCGTTGACTTCAACAGTCCAACGTTGATCCCTTTCCACTTCAAGGATGGACACTGTATAATTGTCCCTTGGTTGTTCGTTAGTAACTCAGGGTCATCCTCTTCGGCATCGCTCCGTCGCGTCGTTCCACAGACGATGGTGGACCTCTCCTTCCGATACCGTCCAGCGCTGCTATGTTGCTCCACCCCTGCTTCAGGGACTCCACGATGAGCTCAGACACCTCCGACCCTTTTGCGCCTATAGGCCTGCGAAGTCTTTCCTTCCGATGCCACTTCGCCGTGATATTCGATGGTGGACCTCTCCCGAAGATGCCGTCCCACCTGCTGGCTATCGCCTTGTCCGAAGATATTTCTCCTCCAGTCGCTCCTATGTGATGACTGTTTCTGGACTTTGGCGCCTCTCGGTCATGGCCGACTTCTGCTGTCCTTGATGATGACGCTGCACCTATCCTGTCGACTGCGCCAGTTAGGGTTTTCCCGCTCACGGGGTGGTGGTAGAAGTGATGGAGTGGTGGTCAGGTGCAGCCGCAAGTCCGCCGCAGAGTCGCAAGAAGACAGGCCAGGCCCAGGCGTGGAGACTGTACACGATCTTTATTTCATAACGCTCACAATCCAAAGACCTCCCAACCAGTATGGCGGTTCCCTATATACATCTTCATCTTACCCACTCTCCCACGGGACACCCAGTCACGTGCAAGGAAAATTCCACGAACTGTCAATTCGTGACACACTCCAGGACGCTTCACAGTATAATACAAATATATACATATACGTGTGGATGGGCCGGCACACGTGTTGCACGTTTGCCCACGTATGCCACGAGGGCCGTAAATAACGAAAGACGACACGGCTCTCAGGGAACACTGTCCCGTACTCACCACTGTCGTTATTACGAGTCAACCAGTGCCTCGTCTCATTTTCGTGTGAAACCAACGAGGGCTGCGTCCGCGGAGGATTCCCGGAATCCGGAACCCATCGTCGATAACAGACACAGGGGTGGCCGAGGGGACCAGCCACGCAAGCCAGTGGCATTACCCTGTCGGTTTCTTTGAACACTGCAGCTGCAGCCTACCCGGCAGGGTGTCAGAAACTAACACCTACTATCCGATTGAACACAAACGCAGTGTAGTGAGAACCCTGCTTCACCGCTGTGAAGATTTCGCCTCATGGCCGGAACAACGTACGTCCGAGGAGCAGACAATCAAGGAGTACACCATGAAACGAGGATACCTGCTACGTTTCATTGAGAACACACAAAAGTGAATGCACGAACCAAGGACTCGAAGGAAAGACAATTTCCGACACAGCATCGTCACCATCCCATACGGCAAAGGTGTATCAGAGCCTATTCGGCGAGCCCTCCTCCCCTTAAAAATCAAGACTGCATTCAAGCCCTGCCTGAAACTTCGATCACTCATTTCCACACCTCCCGAGATCGCGGGTTCGAACCCGGCCGAGGACGCCAGCAACTTGGTGGCAGGGTACAAGTTGCTTAGACACGCCGTCTTCCGCGAGGGACGTTAAATACGGGGTGCCGTGTGATGAGCTTTCATCGCACGTTAAAGAACCCTCAGGTGGGCAAAAGCAATCCACAGACCGACCGCTGTGGCGTTGCTCATGATCTCAGTTGTCTCGCGACGTAAACACCCAATTATTATCATTTCCAAACCAAAAGACCCTATTCCCCCTGAGTCCCAGGCGGGTGTTGTGTTTATAAAGTACAATGTCTCGGTTGCGAGGTGTCCTACATCCGAGAGACGGGCCGTGAAGGCTCATTCACACATGCGTTTCAAAAAGCGGCGCTGCCTCAGCGTTCGCGGCGGCGCCGAGAGGGGCCTGTCACAAATAGCCGAGCCGCCATCCTGGAAACGCGCTTCGTTGTTGTTGCTACGTGAAGATCGTACCGACACTTCCAGCTCTCTTCCTCAAAATTTACATTGTGAAGCATGTTATTCATTTTATAGTTATCGTGAAGCATTTCTGCTGGAATCATCAATCGTTGGAATGACAGACGTGACACAATAGCAGAGAAATAACAGACAAAGAAGCGAGACATATGTTTACCTACCGACGACCAACACGCGGTCACACACAAGTCTTAATTATTTTCGTCGATTCCGTGGTTTGTGTAAATTCCCAGCTCATCGGACAGCTCATTCACCAAACAGCTATTGCTGACAAGGAATTTACTCATGCGGCAGCACCAAACACACACACACACGTACAAATGACAAAAGATCCCAGCGCGGTATCGGAAGGCCCGCCGTTGCCCGCCGGCGCCAAAGGGAAGCCACCTCCACCCCTCCGAGCGCTCCGATTGGCCGGATGAAAAGCGTTCGCGTTTCTCCCATCCGAAGCTGCAGCACGGAGCGGTTCTCGAAAAGCGGCTGGAAACGCTCTGCGGCTTGCGTTTCGCGGCACCGCGAACGCGAAACGCGTTCAAAAAACGCATGTGTGAATCCAGCTTAAGCGCAGTACAAGACTAAAAGAGCACGAACGTGACGTACGTAACTCAACAAACGCAACGCGATTTAAGACTGAGCTCACCGAGCATTGTTGGAAAACAGATCATTCTTTTGACCACGCCAATGCTGTGACCTTAGCGAGGGAACAAAGGTGGGGTCCCAGGAAACTGCTTGAGTCATGGCACGTGCGAGGAGAACCTTCAGTGTGTAATACCAATCGCGGCCCCCTCCCTCTAGTATTCGCCGACCTGGTTAAGTAATCCGCTGGTTGCTGTCGTCTCTCATTTAGCTTTCACTGATGATGTTCCCCGCATGGGAGACGCAACCGTCTGCATTAAATTGTTATTTGTTGTGTCAAGCCGGTGTGCAACTTCGTTGTTTTCTCCTCAAAATAAAGTGATCAAATCCCCGTTGAAAAACTACTGTAAATAAATGTTATAATGTAATAAATGTAAATGGCTATAAAATGCACAGTTGTGCGCGGCAAACTGCCAAAGCGCACTTAGACTAACCTAAACATGAAAATGCAAACACCGAACATTTAATAACCTAATAATAAACTAACCAACGTGCTGTTCCGTCGCGACCGCCCCGCTAAGTCTAAGCTGCCAAAAATGGGGTAACCATCTCATTACGGCCGAAAATCCTTTAATCCCCAAGTGTCTCGTTACGGCCAAAATATCATTACGGCCGAAGGTAGGCTCATTTTGTCCGAAGATGTTTCATCACGGCCAAAAAGAAAAAAGAAGCATCCGCCATATTAGCAATCGCTGTGTTTTATGCTTCCCAAAGTGTGTCCGAGGCGGTGTGCCCCCACAGCTTGTGTCACACGCAATGGTTCATGCACACAATATTGCGACAGTGTTTCATGCATCCCTCGTGAAAAATGTTTTATTGTCATATGTGTCACACGATATTTGTATGTGTTACGCCATTTTCTCTCAGTATTCAAGCAACATCCTACTCGTTGGTTCTGTGAGCAAACTGTGTGTGTGTGTGTGTTCGGAAAAGTTACTCCACAAGGGAGCCCACTGGGAGCTCCAGGAGCCACATGACCTATGACCATGATCTTCTCCCCCACCAACTGTCTTCTACAATTTACGTCCACCTGAAATTTAAAAAAAGTACGTAAGGCGCTGAACAAAATGACATATGCTCTTGTTTGATGATGACTATAAGACATATGCTGTCAAGCTGACTTTTTTTTCCATATATTCAAAACATATTCAAGAATTATGAACATAGCCAGGAAAATATTTCAGGAGGTGTTTTATGAGGCTTTACATGGGCTGGAGGAGTCCCCCTCGTCAGTGCTTTATCCAAACCCCCCTACACCCCCTAACTTTTTTGCCTGTGCACCCCCTACAGGGGGTGCCCTTGCGATTTCAGCTTCAGGGACGTCTGTAATGATATGTTAAGCTCTAATGACGTAACTATAACGATGACCTCCCCCACAATTTTTTTGCAACACCCCTCTCGTGCTTGGGATTCTGGATAAACCACTGCCCCTCGTTCATTTTCGTGGGGCACTACATTAGAGCTTATGGCACTGCACTGATGTCACAATGTTATAAGTGTGTGTCACTCTGGGTATTCGGAATCCCTCTAAGCTACAATATCTAGATTCAGAATCAGTATATCCGAAGGGTAAGCATCAGATGTTACCTGCAGGCTTCATGCTGAAACGCGTGTGCGCAAAACACTTCCGCCGTGGTGGACGATGTCGTTAGTGTAATCATACACGAAGGACAATTGCGGGCACATTGAGTAGTGGCAGCAACCTGAAAACGATACATTTTCTCGTTATATATGGGTAATCAAAAATATACATTCCCACACGTTTCGTTTTGTCGTTTGTAAGAAGCGCTAGTAAGGGAGCAGCATTTGGTTGGTCACATGCAAGCCACAACGAGAGAGGTGCCGATATTCCGATTACGCGATCAAAAAATAAAAGTCTAGGACCATGCACACTTCCCCATGCAACTACTTCCCCAGCATCGTGAGACATGACACCCATGACATGACACCATGTATTCACGTACAGTGTAATGTGAAATGATATGCAGGAATGAAAACGTTGCCAACATACCTGTAATCCAGTGTCTCATAAGTCTGCTTCGTTTCTGGCAGCTACCATGAAGTGCAATGCACGATTTAAAAGTTTCGTTTCGCCATGATGCTCACCGCACATTGCTGTACATTTCGCAAGGGTCACGCAATCCCACGTGACCTCTTTTTGATCAGTGAAAATAACTCGCGTCATGGACATGCATGTTCATCTCAGCGCTAATCACGTTTTGCATGCTATAGAAGGAGGGGGGATCAATACTCTTCCTTTCGTGTTTTGATATCTTATCATATATACTCTTACGCTCTCACTTCGGAAGTTCGGATGGTGTCTAGCAACGTTGGGTATCTCGTTTCTTGTGTTAGTGTGTTAGCGAGCAGTTGTAGTTTACGACGCAATAATATTATCTATCGATTTGTAGTGCTGTAACGTGCAAATTAGCGGACTTCAGTGGCACTTTATTATCCGTCGTTGTCTTTCGAGCAGCGCGTATTGTTCCGGTGAAAATTGAGTTGAATGAATCGTCACAGTCCCAACGTATATCGAGCTGTGTTGACCAAGACCGAGAACCAAGAATTCTTGTGAGTTATGCTTTCGTAGACTGTCTGGCTTAGCAGTGTGTTATCCACACATAGTTGCATTCTCATATGAGTAATTTGACTGAATCAAAACAGCCGAAGTGCTTGTAATAGATGTAGCTCGGTATGTGTTAGTCGATTTGCACCGTTTGTAGTTCGTTGCGCGTTTAGGAACAGCAAATTCATTCGAAGTTAAGAGATCGATAATGCCGCACCGTACAGCAGCATTTATCATTGTGAGCCATATTTCATTTGTTCAAATTTGTCGTCATGTTTGTTCAAAAATAAAAGCACAAGTCGGCATACTCGAATTGATCTCCTCGAATTGCTTACCGCGAACATCTGCAAATGTTGCGCAGGCTTTTGCACTGTACTAAGCGCAAAAGCATATCTGATTACAAAAAATATTTCAAGAGGAAGTCATTTAAGTACATTGTTATTTATAGCTATTTTCCATTCCAGTCATGTTCTGTGGGGACGCGAAGGATTCCGAAAAAAAAAAAAAAAAAACATGGCTAACAGGATGTTGCTGCCCAGGGAGTCTTGGCTGAAGAGGTGAGATGTTAAGATTACCAATTGTATCATACGGATCTGTTGTGAAGTGAAAAATTGTGTAGTAGTGCACGAGAGTTAATTCGTGCACTACTTTTATAAGAAGAAAGGAGAAAAGGAAAGTCATGCATGCATCATTTCATGAATTGTAATGTATCACTGTTTCATATTCACATGTTTCCATTAAGTGAATGAACTAATGCAACTAAATTCATCTCATGGTTATGCATTGTGTTTACCTGGAAGTCACATTTTTAAGGCTTGTCATTTTTTTGTCTAGATGAAGGTTTGTGTTAGCCTTGTATGAAATAACGGACACATATCAACATGTATGCAGCTTGTGCACATTAAAACCAGCCATGTAGAGTCAAATGCCTGTTTTTTTTTTTAAATATTCTAGCCTATTCACGGTTGCTCTTTGCTTATTGCAGGTCTACTCATTCCAGAAGCAAGAATTGTACCATTGTAAAGCGAATAGAAATAAACTGACGTCGACTGAGATAGGTGTTCCTTTTTGGCCAATGACTGTAGGATGTCTCCAAAAAACGTCACAACAAAGCCGATGTTCATCTAGCTCACCACAAGTAGCTAACTCCACCTATAGTAGCCTGCTGCTTCACAGCAACATCAGCACTACCTTTGGGGTGTACACATGACACAATATGCTGCATTGTGCTGTGGTATGATAACATACTGATTGTCTCACAATATCTTTATATATATATGATAAGGGCCCTACAGGCACACTGCATGGCTTATACCCTCTGCTATGTATATCCATACCTGGCTGCAACATTGCATGTCAATGCACGTTACAATACATATTTTGACTTTTGGCCGTTATGAGACATCTTCGGCCGTAATGAGCCTACCTTCGGCCGTATTGAGACTTTGGCCGTAATGAGACACTTGGGGATTACAGGATTATCGGCCGTAATGAGATACAATAAAAAATGGGGCTCTCGTTCGCTAAAATGACTTGGACAGACATCGAAATTTCGTGAGTTCGTGTGGTAAATAGTGATGTCGGATTTTTAAACACGGCTTATCATCGTACGAAGCAATCGAGCGTTGTCGTTGGTTTTCCTTGTTTCGAGAACGCGAATTTGGGTTCCGGAAAAGATGGTTCCTCATTGCGTGGGCGGAAATAATGGTGCAGCGATCGCTTGATCCATTTTTCTTATTGGTTCACTTGGGGTGTTGATGAAAAATAAAATAAAATAAAAATAGATAAATCAATAAAAGAAAGAAAGAGAAGAACAAAGAAAGCTGCAGTTGTAAATGCCGTTATCCTAAGGAATATTTATCTCTGTGTATTCCGCTTGCTCGTAAACACATTCCTCATGCTAACCCACTTTTTCGCATCCAGGAAGCGGTCCAAGGGCCCGTTTGTTCACCCTAGCCCGTTCGGCAACTTGATAGGTTTCCCCCTCTGACACATAGATAATAAGCATGCCATACATGTCTTTCATCCCTAATTCCCAACCCTTTTTCAAGTAATAATTGAGCCTCTGTATGCAATAAGGGGATAAGTCGAAAAATCACAAACCGAGAAAACTGCAAGTCAATATTTGGTCAAGTAATTGCAGATGAGTTTCCTCGGATAACCCAAATGCAAAATGTGTAACATATATGCATGTGTCTACTCTACATGCATGTCCCGTTAGCATCGTTTCTGGGTATGTGACTTAGCCGAAATTGAACAAAACACCGCAGCATGACATATCCCCTTTTTCTATATAACGCCGCACGCACAGGGTTTTCGTGCAGGAAAAAACAGTTTTCACGAGTCGGACTTTTGTGGTGACGTCAGGACGGGCGAAGTTACCTTTGTGCAGTGGAGCAGCCTAGATCGTGATTATCGTGCTGCTAAACGGGCACAATCTTGAACATAATGTTCTGTATGGCCAGCAAAATATGACTTATTAGTATAGTGCACATGTTTTTTTTTTTTTTTTCGATTACAACGCTCAGCAGCATTGCTCGCACGGTCACGTGAGGTAGGAAGAACATGTTTTTCCAGTGGAAGACGAAGTTCATTTCCGCATCGTAGCAAAATATAAGCTACACAATTTCTATGCATGTGTAGAAAAGGGCATGATCTGGCTGTCCCTCCCATTGACACACATGCATTTCCCGTTTCTTACCCTCATAGAGCGGGTCAATAAACTGCAATACGGCCCTAAATTTTCTTTGGCAGGTACATTCTGGTATGTAGATGTCATTGCAACAAAAATACTAAAAAGGGGATAATTTGACTTATCCCCTTATTGCATACAGAGGTTCAATTGATGTCAAATAATAAACATGTTTGACAAATAAATCAGTCAACTGAATAAATGACATCTTTGGATGACGCTCACTGGGTGGTGTTCCTATATCGCATATCGTATCTCCTGTATGGTATTCTCCTATTGTAGGTCAGACACAGACTTCGGAGTTGTTCTATCATACTTTCGATGTTCATGAAATGATCTTCCGTATCTTCAGCAGAAGTGGAGTTGTACGGGCCATGAAACAATGAATAAATGGGTGTGCAGTTTTCATTGTACATAAACATCGACACAGAAAAGATGCAGGGGACAACTGCAAAACCCGTGTCTGGCCAACTGTAGAAAAACAGTAGCATCCAGAGGACGATATTACTAGCGAACTAGTGCAGCGAATTCTATCGATTTTATGTTAACCACTGAATTGAATTTCAAATCAGGAGAGCGAATGGTAACACTTGGTCGGCTGTGATGTGCTCCATCGGCTATCTGCAACTACGCCCCTGTATTTTTGGCAGCGTATGTGCTTGCGGGACCATTTTTTCCGTCCACACAACCAGGGACCTTTTTTTTCCTTATACCCTGCGAATTTCGAGATCGTGGATTTCGCAACCGGGAATATCGAGGTCCTCCCGAGAACTTCAGAAGTTTGGAACTGACTGAGGCGTGCACTCTTAGCGAAACGAAAAGGAAACGGCGAATCGCTAAACTGGTCAAGCTGACGTTTCACGTGAAGCTAATAAACTCGTCTCACTCTTCTGTACGCGCACCGTGCGCAGAGGGAGAGAAAAGAAGAGGGTCGTTGGTCTCGGTGTGCTGCTCTTTACATTACACAGGCCACGACTATGCAGGCTCAGAGGATAATCCCTTCACGAGCAGCTAAGCAACCTTTTGTACTGGCATCCAAGGCCATGCCCTAAGTCAGTGGGCCATGAAAGAGAGAAGAAGAAAGAGAGAGAGAAAGAGGATGCAGGAACCAGCATATCATCCACACCCCACGCCACTCACCGAGCCAGCCACTCCATACGAGCCAGCATTGCTACGCATGCGCACCGCTTGCTCAGCGGAAGGATATGGTCCGCGCGGTTTTCCCTTTGCGTCACCAGATGGCGATACAGAATGACGCGGTTCAGTGGTCTTTCAGTCGGTGTGTATGTGTACTCATGTTTCATGCTTTTTAAAAAAAACGAAAAGTGGTAGACATATAAATTTGGTGTCTATCGATTCCTGAAATATTTCGAGAGAAAGTAAATGGGAAGTTTTTTTTTTTTCGAAATGGCTATAGAAGTTTAATAAAAACCTCTGCAAAGAGGAAGGAGAAAAATTGTGTATTTTTTTCACATTCGTGACGTCACCGTAAAATATATACGACATGTATCAGAAATGTATAAACGTTATCCTATACATGTCGTCTTCCTCTTTATAGTGCAACCAGCCGCGTTAAAATCTGCGCGGTGGTTACCGAGAAAAAGCATAAAATATGTTCCATTGGAAATACAGTGGGACGGAGAGCTGGTATGCCCTCTGAAACAGTCCTGAAGTTGTGTGATTATATGGCAAACCCTCCACGAGACGGAGGAACTTTTTTGAATTACAAGAATATCATCAAAAGCACTTTTTGTGGCTGTACCCCACACAAGGAAACAGTAATTTATGCCAGATAGTATCAAAGCATAATAGAGTGTGAACGTAACTTTGACTGTCCTTGTTCCTCTCAATCATACCTATTGCAGTTGATATTTTTGACCGTACAGAGTGAATATGGTTACCGCAATTCATCGTGGCGGAAAAATACAACCTAATGGTTTAACAGTGTCAACAATCTCCACCTTTTCATACCCCAGGTAGATATCCGAACAAATTTAACCTTTTTGTTGTTTTGGTTGGAATAAAACACCTTTGGTTTTACGTACATCGATTTTTAACTTATTGTTGATAGACCACATAAAAATAATTCTGCGAGACAGTGTTCGCTTTGGTCACCAATTGCGTACTAGTAATACCAATAAAAAACAAACTAGTATCATCACTATACATAACCAATTCCGTTTCCGGACAATGTCATTGATATACGTAATGAACAGTAAGGGTCCCAATATGCTCCCTTGGGGCATACCACACTTGATATCTTTAACCGAGAAACAAATAAACAAATATTAGAGAGTTTTAGCAGAGCGTTGATAACCTGGCTTGCGTCGAACCGTATCAACCGGAACCAATCAGTGGATAAGATTCTGAGTGACGCACGACTGCGATTGGTTCGGATAGGCACGATAACCTTATCCACGGTATACTAAAACTCACAAATATTTATCACCACACATTGTTTTCGGTGTTCGAGACATGAGCGGGTAAGAGAAAGAGGAACACCGCGTACTCTATAATGTGTCAGCTTTTAAAAAAAATAATAGTATGAACTATCGAATCAAAAGCCTTTGTAAAATCCACGAATACCCCACGTGTTAGTTAGCGGTTTTCAAAATTATTTAGACTTATTTCCTCTTGTTTCAGTAAAGCAAGTTCTGTGGATCTATGTTTGCAAAACCCATGTTGCAAATTTGCAATAAATGAATGTTGTTCGAAGAATGATGAAAGCGTATTATATATCATTCTTGCTAACGCTTTTGAAAACACCGGAAGTATGGAAATAAATTCTTCCCAAATTCGTCCCGTGAAGTAAAGGCAGCTGGCTTGGCAAGCGTGACCACACTTTCGGGAAACTTGGGAATTATGCGAACGCTTCCCTATGGACGATTATTTATCCTCCTCATTAAAATAACCAAAATTAAACGCAGAGAAATCCTTATCTCATTCGCCTTTAATGTTAGAGTTGAAAACGATAGTGGGTGAACCCTGATGACTCATTACATGTCAACACCGCCAGAATCCTAGCGAAACACATGCACAAATAGCGGCTGACTTGCACTTTGGGTTGTCGTTCATTGTGGCTACTCTGCTTCTTACCACGGCGGCGGTGGCGGTGGCGGTGGTGATGGTGGGAGTGTTTGCCCTACGCGTCCACGCTCAGGCCGCAAAAAGTCACGGCTATCACAGGGGGATCGTGCGTCCTTGGCCGACTTCACAGGGAACTGTGCCCCTATTTGTCTCAAAGCGTGTGCGGAAAAAAGCCGGGGAAAATATCCATGAGTAAAAACTTGCAGCCAAAAAAAACTTACCAACTACCCCAAATTTCTACCTTGGTGAAAATATCCAGACAGCCCAGCAAGCGCCCGGATTCGGACCCTGTTTCTTACCGCATTTTTGTACCTGTTCATGAGGGAGCGAGTCACGTTTATGACCTTTTTTATTACCTCAATCTCCGTTTTCCGCTATTCAGTGTCGCTTCGTTCTCGTCTTATTGCATACTCACAGAGGTTGTAATCAAATTCTGCAGCGTGGGGACGGCAACAGCATCTGAAGTTATTTGGTGGTGCATTAAATTTTGATTGGAATAACACTTCATATCGTGAGCCTGACGGTCTGCTTGAAATACCTCTCACCGTCCCATGTTCCTCTTCGTGTGAGATATTCTATAGTTCAGCATATTCCCTGAAGGTATTTGGTGGTGCATTAAACTTTGATTGGAACTACACTTCGTATCGTGAGCCTGACGGTCTGCTTGAAATACCTCTCACCATCCTATGTTCATCTTCGTGTGCGATATTCTATAGTTCAGGATATTCCCTGAAGGTATTTGGTGGTGCATTAAATTTTGATTGGAACAACACTTCGTACCGTGAGCCTGACGGTCTGCTTGAAATACCTCTCGCCGCCCTATGTTCATCTTCGTGTGCGATATTCTATAGTTCAGGATATTCCCTGAAGGTATTTGGTGGTGCATTAAATTTTGATTGGAACAACACTTCGTATCGTGAGCCTGACGGTCTGCTTGAAATGCCTCTCACCGTCCTATGTTCATCTTCGTGTGCGATATTTTATAGTTCAGGACATTCCCTGAAGGTATTTGGTGGTGCATTAAATTTTGATTGGAACAACACTTCGTATCGTGAGCCTGACGGTCTGCTTGAAATACCTCTCACCGTCCTATGTTCATCTTCGTGTGCGATATTCTATAGTTCAGCATGTTGCCTGAGTGCGTCAATCCAATCGCTCCGCGCGAAAATATCAGCGTACATCTCTTGCTGATGCAATCGCTTCTGATGTTGGGTCCGACGTGGCAATACTGCCGCGAAATCGTTTACATCGATCCACTGTTGGGCAGGATTTATTGCCCTTGTCGATGCGTGCGAGCTGGCATCCTGTGTGCGTGATCGTATGAGTAGAAGAGCCGTGGTCAATATGCTCGTTCTCGCAAGGCAAGCAAGGAGTCCCCGCCCTGCTCGTGTAGGCTAAAGGGCTAGTAGCTGACTGAAGCTAACGCGGGGTCAGCGGCCTCCAGTAACGACTGGTTCAGAAAGTTGATTCTGGAGGATTGCGAGATCGCATGCTCTCGTTTTCCTGAAACAATCTATGAATGATATTAACAGAGTTTCTACGTGATCCATTATTGCATGATACCGTTTCCGGACAGCACATACATAGTGTCTCTGTAAATCACCGAGACTTTCGATCTCTGACTGTGACCAAATTGCTTGGACTTCGGTAAAAACCAGCTCACCAACCCTGGACTCACCTTTCTGGACGCTGTAGTACTTCATTTCCTACTATGAAGCTCACCATTATATCGCCATCAAATTCAGCGAACAATGGAGTGGAGGTAAACAACGAGAATTGCCGAGGCAGGCTGCAAAGATGGGCGACACAAACACGTAAAGCTCCAACGCCCAGAATCAATGAAATCAGGCAACTCAGGAACAATGTGCTGACACCAGGATTTGATTTGTGCAAACCTTGGACAATCATATTCTACCTAATCACTGTGGAATACACTTGTTTCTGCAGTGAAAGGCATTAGCTATTTATGTGCGTTTATCTCAAATATTATTTTCTCAGTCATTGTTTATCCAAGTGCCATTTTGAATAAAAACGTTGATAGAACAGATCAAAAACACAGGATATTAGTGTTTTGAATATGCAGGAGAGTAGTGGAACTTTAATCACTGGTCCACGCAAAGGTCTTCACTGTCTGTGCGTGAAAAAACATTCTCAATGAGACGTCGTCTGATCTGTGTGCCAAAGACATTATCCGGCTGGATAGAGGGGACAGCAACGTCATTGTCCTCTGAAAACGTATTGTCGTCGGGGCACGCATCGCTTCGAGTGCTGGCAATGTTGTGCAGTGCAGCACAGGCAGAGATGATTGCTACAAAGCTCTCTATCTTTGTTTGGAGATTCATCCGAAGACACGAGAACCTTCGCTTCCATACTCCGAAAGCGCTCTCAGCATCCGGGTCTTGATATGGCTCTGATGGTATCTGCGAACGAAACGAGAGACAACTATGTAGCTACTTGCTTTCCTGCTGATTTCTGTAAACTTCGGCGTCATTTCCACCAGGGCTGTTTATCGTTACACACTCTAAATCCCCCTGTCCCCCACTCCTTCCTGCTGTCCTCTCTCCGTCTGTCCACATCTGTACGTCGCTCATAGCCACAGTTGCTTCGCGGCGCTAACACGCAATAAAAAAAACACTCTAAAAACAGAACTTCACCGCATAGCACGCTGTGCGTCAACCATTGCCACGAATGATAGCGTTATCGCTTCTGATTCGAAGAGAGAGGGGGGCGTACGCCTTTTTGTGGCAATTTGGATATATGAAATTTGCCACAAAAAGGCGTACATCCCCCTTTGTCTTCGAATCAGAAGCGATAACGCTATCATTCGTGGCAATGGTTGGCGCACAGCGTGCTATGAGGTGAAGTTCGGTTTTTAGAGTGTATGGGAACCTGTCACACCTTGGAATCACGCAATGGAGTAGAAGCGAGTCATTACCTCCCGTGCTTCGGTCGTACGGGGAAACTTGACATACATTGGATACAGCACAGAAGCGATACTTTTTGTCACTTCCCAAATCGCATTACACGTTGCAGATTGCGATATTTTAACCAAGTCACCAACCACAGTTTGAAATGCACCAGCACCACAGCAGTGGAGGCAGGGGATGATCTCTGTTGTCTGTTGCAGTCGTGAGAGGAAGCTCACTCAAAATACACAACACAGTGTTCTTTGTGAAACGAAAACGAAGCAAAAACTCGTCATCATGGTAGCACTCCATTGGATTTTTGTGATCAAACAAACGACGACGATTTGGGGTAGCACGTAGACAAACCTTACTCGAACACAAATTATCTGCTCTCGAAACAAAGTCCGGAAACTCCAGAAACGACTCGTACGAAGCCGCCATCTTGAAATTGCACCACCACGAAAGTGGACGCGAAAGGTAGCCCATCTGCAACCTATGGAAAGGCAAGCCTTCCGCGCTTGCGAAAGGGAGGACGGAAGGAAAGTGATGTTTGAAATTGAGCGGCAGGGCCCCTTCCGAAAGGAAAGGAGCACAGGAAAGAACGTTTGAAAGAACGAGCGTTTAAAGATTCGGAGCTTAGTACATCAGAAGAACTCTAGGAAAACGATACGATAATGGAAGTTATCAAATCGAAGCAGAGTACTGTGATGTCACCCGCTTCAAAGAAGCGGAGTGTTTGGCTTATCATGTTTTCGAGACTGTTATCATGAGCACCTTATGATGTACTAAAACTCCCTAAGGTGTTCTTGTTTGTTACATGGTTTATAATCGCGTTTAAGTTAACCATGCATCGAGTATCTTCGTGCTTCTAATGCTGTAGTACGAACCCAGACCAGAGCTAAGAAAAATCTATCACCTGTTTTCTCATGTGCTTAGAGTCGCTGTGCAAAATATTTCTAGTAGACTGGCAGCCAATTAATAATAATTAAATGTTAAAATCAGAGCTCTCGCTTCCGTGACGTCAGCCTGTTTTCTGGCAAGCTGTCAAGGCATCATTTTCAAACGTAACCCGCTTTATATTTTCTCAACTACTCATATTTTGAATTCATTTACCTTACACTTTATTAGACAGCACATTTTTTTGTAATTTACGGATTTTTAACAAAAAAGCTATGGGAGCAGCATTCATGTCTTCTTTACAGTTGAATAAAATGGCCTGGCGGACATCCTCGAGAGAGAGTATATAACTACAAGATGACTATAATTACCTAAAATTCATTAATTAATAATTTAATTAGGGGATTTTGGGCAAAAGCGAGACAGCAGAATGGGAGACAATCCTCGTTGAGAGCTATTCCATTTTTAAACATGTCTGAAAAGCGCACATGCGTTGAAATATCCATCGGCGAATTTTGCTGTCCAAATGAACCGAAACCGAGCCGGTCGGGAGCGCGGGGAGCACAGCGCTCTCTCCACGTCACAGAGCCACGTGCTTCCGAGCCACGGAGATGACTGGAGTAGGTGCGGAGCTGCTTGCCAGGTCAAGCGCTCTGCGGTCCAGATAAGCCTCCGTCGGCGAAGGTGATGCGATCCTGAGGCGCGCTGTTTTAGTTTCGGCTCATTTGCATAGAGAAATTCGGCGGTGGATATTTCACTGTCCGCTCTCGTTCCAGGATTTCTAAAAGACACAGTAGCTTTCAACGCGCATTGTATGTCATTTTGTTATCTTGCTTTTGCCCGAAATTCGTTATTTATCGAACTAGTTCATAAATTGCAAGTAATTAATGCTCTTGTAGTTATGTACTGCCATCGAGAGGATGTCCGCCTGCCCGTATAACTCAGCTGCAAAAACGACATGTACCCTGCTCGGATAGCTTTTTTATTAAAATTCTGCAAAAGATAACAAAAACGCTGGTTTATATAAGTAGATCACCTTTTTATCTCACTTTAAGTCAGCCCCTCAGTCACCTTTCTATTGGCCGCATTGGACGTCATCGTAAAGCGAAAAACGGACATGAACATGTGGTCCTGTAATCAATATTCCCAGATGTAAAGTAATGTTGCGAGATTGGAACATATAAAGCCTCAAGTTGCCTGGGAACATGAACAGTTGAAATAGGGCACTTATCGAAAAGCCAGACAGATTACTTACCAATTACCATTACTTACCATTACTTGATCAGTTACCATTACCATTATCGATTACCATTACCATTTACTTACCAGTTCGACCGCAAGCGAGCGTGGTCGAATTGGTCAAGGCGCTCGGGCGGTAATCGAGAGATGCGAAGTTCAAAATCCCGCCGCCGTCTGTCTTTTCGATGGCTGCCATAATTCAATGTTTCCTATTTGCAACAGTGCCACTATCACAGCAGACCCACTTACTTTTTGCTTCGGCAATTCGCTCTTCTCCCAAGCTTTCTGCACCTCGACGTCAGTGTCTGCGAGGAAGTTAAAGGGGCACGAAAGTGGAAAAATGTCTTCTCGCGGCATAAAAGATCACGTTACCGTGGCAGCAATACAAAAGGACCGGAACTCGTTCGTTGCGATGTTCGTTATTTCTACGCGAGCGAAACCGCCAATTTGCGCCTTCCCTCTTCTGTCCTTCTCAACAGCATGACAGCGCAGAGCAGAGAGTCGAACCGAACCTGAACCCGAACCGAAAACCGTTATTAACCGTTATCAACCGTTATTTTTGGCCGAATCGGAACTGAACCGAACCAAAAGAGTCGACGCCATCTTGGAGCTGAACCGGAACTAAACCGGTAAAAAAATACCGGTTACCGGTTCAAATAACGGTTCACACGGAATTAGGTGCGGAACTTTGCATGTTGTGCATGAACGTAAGAACAATTTTTCCTATTTTTTCTTCATTTATTAGCTTCGTAGACTTCCTTTTGCTTGCCGAAAAAGTTTTGCCATGCAACAATGATCTGGATTTTCTCGAGTCACGAAGTAACAACAACAAAGGTAGTAACTGAAAACTGTTAGGACTACTAATGTCTAAGACATACACATGAATCTACAGGGTGTGTGCAGAAAAACATGACCCGCATCTAGGCACATAGCTTGTTGTCTACCTAACTAACGAACTTCCGGTGGCGCACGGTGGTGCATTTATGCGTGCGAAATCTGCAGAAAAATTGTGGAAGCCATACTCAGCTAAAAGAATAAACGGAGCCACGAAAACGTCGGCTTCCGTGCATCAGAATTCGGGCAACATGGTGGACGTAGGAGAGTTGTGTACCGCTAGGGGAGCTATCGGTGCATAAATCGAAACGATGTCCCACATGGATGCTCATCGGCAGTACCCCTAGCGGTGCCTGCACATAACTCTCCTGAGACCAAAACGCACTACTATTCACTGTGATACCACCCTATTCTAATGCACGGAAGCCCATGTTTTCGCGCTCTGTTTATTTTTTTTACGCTCAGTATGGCTTTCATAATTTTTTTGTAGCTTTCGCACGTATAAATACGCCATCGTACTCCACCAGATGTTCCTCACGTAAGTAGACAACGAGTTACATGTAAAAATGCGGGTCACGTTTTTCTGCACACGCCCTGTATATATCTTTTTTGTCACAAGTTTTTGTCACAACCTTTTCTGTCTCAATTATGCAGGACGTAATTATAACAGAAAAGGCGTACGCCTACTGTTTTATTTATTTATTTATTTACACTACCCTACTGCTCCACCTAAGTGGCATTGTGTAGGGGAGAGGAGACAACTTAACAACACAATCACAAAAAGTTCAATTACTCTAACACATACATACATAACTTTTCACCAAAAGTGGCACTTGGGGAAAAAACAAGATCTCGTGGAAGTCTATTCCATTCCTCAACTGTTTTAGGAAAAAAAGAATTTCTAAAAATGGACATATGAAAACGATAGGGTTCAACCTTATACTCATGGTCTACACGTTCTGAAATGTAACTCGGTGGGAAAAGATAATGCCCTCGAGGAATGCCTGTATGTCCGTGATATATGTGATAAAAAAGTTTTAATCGAGATTGCCTCCTACGGCATTCTAGTGAAGGCCATCCCAGCATGGATCTCAGATATGCTGATCTAACCTGAGGAGAATAATTATTACAAACAAATCTAGCCGCTTGATTTTGTAGTTTTTCTAGTTTTTTCCGAAGATTTATTTCAGTGGGATCCCACACCGCGCTACAATATTCTAAGGACGGTCGAACATATGAGTTGTAAACAGTTTCTTTAATATCTCTAGGAGCCCTTTTGAAATTCCTCTTAACAAAACCCAATGTTTTACAGGCCCTGCTTGCAATTCTGTTTATATGTTTGTCCCATTTTAAGTCCTTACTTAAAGTAACGCCCAGATATTTATAATCGTCTACGGTATCAAGAGTCGTGTTATTTAATTGGTAAGAGAGTCTGTAATTGTTGGAGGAAAAAGCAACACATTTACATTTAGACGTGTTTAAGGTCATACCCCAATTTTTGCACCATAGTTCGATTTTGGTCAGGTCATTCTGAAGTACCCTACAATCGTCCTCAGATTCTATAATTCTATAAATTACAACAAATTTTCAACAAATCAGGGGAGAGAACGGTGTCATTCGAGATGATGGTTGGTTAGGAGGTGAAGTTACTGTTATTCCGTTTAATGCATTAAGTTTGCCGCGTGACTAGGGTATTAGAAGGTAAAGCGCCAGCCACCCTCATGCTGGTCAGGATGAAAAGAACATGCCAAGATGGGTTTCTTTGTGGATTTGACATAAAAGAAGCAAAAACAACCATATTGACATCGTATTTAAAAATCGGCAATGGGTCGAAAATTAGTCGAACCCTCTGTTTCTACTTGGTTTGTCTTTGTTCCACAGACACTTCACTCTAACGCGACATGGTAGCACGCCGGCGGTCAGTGCTGACACAATAACGCGCCTTTTACATAGAGACGCCGAGCACAGGATCGCACCATTGCAATCCAACTACCATGAAGCGTCGTTTTGGTGATTAACGTGTATTCGCGACTCCGACTGGTGACGAATCATTTCTATCACTCAAATGACTCAGGCCAAGGTAGCTGGCTTGGTTGACTAGCGAGATGGAGTACCTGGCGCCTGTTCCTGGCGAGATTCTGCGAACAACCCGGTGGGTGAGTTAACCCCCGCGACATGAGCTACGTGCGGGACAGTCAACCCAAGGCGGTAATTCATGGCTATGCTCCTCTTGTAACCACTACTAATCTTGTCTTTGATATCGCACAAAGTCTTTCAAAATCCTGAACGACCACTGACGCCTTCCTGTACACTTCAAGCACTGTACCACACAAACGGAAGTTTGCTTTAACCTGCCTGTTGTGCTTCATTCGCACCCGTAGCCCCTGAACCGGTTCGTGAACCGAACCGTTTGGAAAGAACCGGTTTGAACCATTATAGTGCCTTCTGGAGCTGAACCAGAACCGAACCCTTATCGTCGAACCTAAGCCCGAACCGAACCGATAAACGTTTCGGTTCGACTCTCTGGCGCAGAGCGACCTGTCATTGGTTTCCACAAACCATTCGCCCAATCATAGTGGGATATCGTTTGAGGAGGCCAATGAGACGCCGTTCCGCAATGCAGCGCTTCTTGAGAAGGAGAAAAGAGGGGAAGCTGCAAATTGTGGTTTCGTGTGGTTTTGCTGTAGCGCCGTGTGCAGCTGGCTCTAAATAATGTCCATAGGTGCCTCACGCACTAGAAGTATGTCGAGCTCCCTTTCACACGTAAGGCTATGACAAATTTCCCTCTTTGGGTTGGTGCCAAGAAGCTTGAGCCTGTACGTTTCCATCGCTTCCTAGGCGTTGTACTCGACGCGGACCTGCGATGGGCTCGCCACATTAAGTACCGTGAAACCAGAGTGCAGCGGTGGCTCCCTGCAATTCAACATAGTTCTGGCTCAGGATGGGGCTGTGATAAGCGCTCCCTGCTCGCAGTTCACGCAGCGTTGGTGAGGGCGACCGTGCTTTACAGCCTTCCCATCCTGCACAGGATCTCAACAACATCACTAAACACCTTTCGGACCCAGTTCGCTCGAAGCCTTCGTCGCTGCCTTGGAGTTCCAAGAATGGCTGAAACACGGAAAGTCCTGGCTGAAGCTGGTGAACTCTCGGTAGAGGTTCTACGTGAACGTGGAACGGCTCGGCACTTCCTACGTTTGCGTGCTCACATTCCCCGCCACTCGCTCCTCATGAAAATTCGATACCGCCCTGAAAGCGACTTCTATCGAGTAGCACAGAGGACACGCAGAGTCTCACAGCCTTCGTAGCTAAGAACGTAACATCGCCGGAAGCTCTCTGGTCTCTGCCGGTACCTCCGACCTTCGTAACCCTTCCGAACCTTCTGGAAGGAATTGATCAGGTTTCCCCTCGAGTCCTTCGAGTCGATTTTTATGCTGTGGTGGACGAGAAGTTTTCTACGTCTACAGCAGCATACACAGATGGCGCATTCAGAAGCGGCAAGTCTGCCTCGGCACACGTCATCCCATCCGGAGGCGTCGTGCAAGGACGACGCCTTTCGCAACCAACCTCATCAACAGCTGCGGAACTCCATGCCATCCTTTTCTTTCTGCAGCACACCGTCGATTTTACCCCGCGGGAATGGGCAGTCTTCACTGACCCAGAACCTGCACTGAAAGCTATTGCAAATTCATTCCGGCATACGAGGCTCATCTGCACCCTTAGTCACGGATGTGTTAATGACTTGCCACCCTGTGTACGAAGCAGGCCACAGGCTGGTTCTCCAGTGGGTTCCAGAACCATTGTGTGGTCGTGGGGAATGAGTAGGCCGACAGCGCCGCAAAAGCAGCTCTCTCGTGTCGAACGCGGACCAGTATTGCACTGCTGAGATGAGATCGTTGCTTCATTCTGCGACGCCTCGTGACACGCCTGGCTTCTCGCCAATGGACACCCAACATTCTCCTCCCATCTATGCTGAGCAGAGTTGATCCGACGCTCACTTTCCGCATGCCACGAAACACCTTTCGTCAAGATGCTGCATTAATTCATCGAATGCGACTCCATGTGGCTTTTACAGCTCAGTGGCCTTACCGCTTGGGAGAAGTTGACTCTTCCAGATGCTGTCACTGCGGTGCTCTAGAGGATCTGGAGCACATTCTTTTTCATTGCCCACACTACCAACCTTCCCGAACTGCACTCTCCGGGTCTCTTAGTCAGCTGGACTCTCGTCCCTTCACCCTGTCCAAATTGCTTGATCCCTGGCCGAATTCAACCCACTAACGCTCTGCGCTCAACGCTCTTCTGACCTTTTCGGGGCACAATCGGACTTCGATCCTTATTATGAAGGGGTTCATTATTTCATTCCCCACATCACCACCAGCAATGGGGTAGAGTATCGCCTCTGCCGATGAAACTCCCCATTCATCATCTTAACTAAAGTTGCTGTTGTTGTGGTTTCCTTCATGCATAAATTACGGACGACATAAACCACGTTCTTTTTTGTTCGGCGCACATGTTCTTCATGCATGTTTTGTTCGCGATTTCCATCACACAGACGAAATACTTGCTTTCCTCCGATGTCTTATGTCTGATTCTGCAGTGCGGGACGATGTTCGTCGAACGTGGCTTGGACATACTGTTCGCCAGCAGTTTCGCTTTCGTGTTGTGCTCGTGCTTTGCTGTTGCTTGCTGTTTTGTTCACCTAGTGTCAAGCGCTTTAGGAAAAATTTTTGCACTACAGTGCCCCTTTAATCCAATACGTGTGCAGGTCACCTTGCTAAAACCGACATTTCTGGATCAAGTCGAACTCTGTGAATCCCAGTTCCCCGAATGACGCTAAGAGGACTATCGGCGATGGAAAAGTCAACACCTTTGGGCGAGCTGGGAAGGCATACAGGGCTTTTCGGCAAGATGAGAATGGCATATTGTACCCGGGTTCGAATCCTGGTGCGGGCTGTGCTGTCTGGGGTTTTTCCTGGGTTTTCTTCAGACGCTTTCAGACATATGTCGGCACAGTTCCCTTAGAAGTCAGCCCAGGACGCACATTCCCCAGGGCGTCAGTCGTGACGTTGCCCACCTCTGTGAGGCCGACAACGGCGAGCACTTTCACCACTACTACAACCACGCATATGAAACCGATTCTTCAGCTGTACAGTTACATGATTGTTTCTTTTGGGGTACTTTGTTTGCAGTTTGAACGTCGGTAATTAGCAGGTGATCTCCCCCGTCTTACCGCTACCAGATCTTGATATTTCAGAGAAGAGGCAGCCACGTCGGTCAGTACTACCGGTACTGCTTCAGCAGTGCCCTCTTTCACTGGTGTTAATTCGGCACTGTATCGCACGCGTAACAAATATTTGCCCGCCTTACCGTCGTCGAGAAGCGAGATAAACCTTCAGGGCCGCTGGCGAAGGACTCTGGATGACGACATCTTCCTTCTGTTGACGATAAGAGAGATGACAAAATATTGGTGTGATTTTACATGACCGCGAGAGCATGTAATGTAGTCTGCCACGCTGCCACCCTTAACACTGCTATTTTCTCCTCTTTGTTTCAAGTCTTTTCAACACAAGCCAACCTTGAGAACTTCTGCCAACTGTTTTTGACGGGACATTTAAAGTCACGCCACAGCTTTTCCCGCAGTTATACAGGGGATTTTTTTTTGTCCGTTACAGATAAAAAAAAAAAAAAACGGTGAGAGCAGCACTAATGCCATTTCTGCGATCAGGTTAAGCGGCCAGGCGGACATACTGTGGAAACGGCATCTAACTACTAGACGACTACTTGCCTCAAATTAACAACAACAAAAAAAACACTTTTTACTTAGACGTTTTCGCGGAAATGCGAGACAGCAGGATTGGTAGCAATCATTATTTGAATGAGGGGGTCGAACCGAACCCGAACCCAACCGAAATTTCCATGGCACTGTTGAACCCGAACGGGAGCAGATCCAGAAGAAAATATTAGCGTTAACCAGTTCGCAACGAAACGGTTCGGACATAAAGGAAGTCAGCATAAGAGTTCAATAGGCTCTCAATCCCCGAACAATGACACACTGGTCTCCATAGCATGAATTTCGCAAATTTTCACTTAGTGCAATCAAACGAGGACGTACAGTAAGTATGGTTTCAGCGTCTTTTTTCACACTTTGAATCGCAGTTGTCCTTGTGAGCGCAGCGGCTATCGCCCCACGCACGCACTGCGTTGTCTGCTCTTCAGACAGAAGCCGCCACGAGGACGCTTTCAAACGCTGGGTTTCCCAAGCAAACGACGCGGCCGTCCTCTGCTAGCAACTGCTCATTTTCTGAAAGGCCTGCCATCGTCCAGCGAAAGAAGCATGAATGGAGTAGGCCAGTTGTGTAGCTCTATAAGACGAACATGTGATTAAGCAAGCTCCCAACATTTCCATTTACACGTGAGCAGTAAAAATTAAACAAGTCAGAAACATGAGAAGTGGAGAAGGAGCATATACACAGAACAGTGCCTGTATGATTGGTGGTGGTTTGAAAAAGAAATGTAGTTCTGCTTACTGGTAGTGCAATCGTGTTGTGACACATTGCCTTTGTGTTGTGGATTAACTGGTACACTGCTGTGAGCTCGGACAGAGCAAGGCTCGCAGACATTTTCTACATGCTTCAGGACGATTTCAGATCGATTCATGCGAATGCAGTGTGCCGGATCAGCACCATCGCCTATGTAAAATGCTGTCCATCCTATTTGGTTTCCTTTAAGTGTATCTTGCTGGCAGTGTACGTGTGGAAAAAGTGATTTTGGGAATTACAGTAGCAGGACTACACCGCTTCATCAGCGTGGACGATATTTGCAAGTGGTTCATCCACTTCTCCTTTCTTTCGCTAAAGGGAGTACCCGGCCACCAAAAACGTCAGTGCGGACAATAGCCGCGCATTTCCGGATAAAAGCAGTTTTATAGTATATATAAAGCGGAAGCGTTGAACCGGTTCGCGAACCGGTTCGAGTTTTGGCGCGGCCGAAGCGGAACTGAACCGGAACGAAATCCAAGCAACCCAACATCTAATTAATAAATTAGTTAATTAGTTTAGGTAATTAGTCGTCCAGTAGTATACACTTTGTGACAGGTTATCCGCCTGGCCGCATATCTCACCTGCGAAAACCTGTATAAAATTCTGTGCATGATAAAAAAAACTGGCAGATATGATGCAACCTACGGTGTCATGAAATCAACGACAGGAGCTGAGTTGTTTATTCGAGCTCGTCTGTCTCCTGTCTCTACGTGTATGATTCGCCCTGCCGATTGTGGTCCGCAGCAAGACCTTCTTCCGTACGTACACTTCCTAGGACGCCCATAATACTGCTATTCATATCCGCATACAACGCAATACCGTCTGCGCTGCTGCTGCGGCCGACGAGACGCCGATACGCGCGCTGCGCAACTCTTCACATTCAATGACATGTGATCCGGCAGCCCCCGCTGCCGCTTTTTCTGTGAGGCACGTGATGCCAACGTCACTCTCAAAAATGACCAATCAGCGTCACGCACTTTTTCTCTTTCTTCGCTTCATCTCGCACGAAAGGTGAGAAGAGTTTTCGGCGATGCGACGTAAGGGACAGGATCTTCACGAAATTGAGTCCTTAACAGCTCTCGCTGTATAAAACGCCCGGTATACACTGCATGGCGGGTACGTGGGAGCTATCCTCCCATTTGTTTATGCGCTTCTGCAACACAAACGTCTCTGCTGACATATATGAGGCTTGTCCTGCATGTGAAACGAGCAGCAGGCGCGTTCGGGTATGCACTCAAGACTCGAGAGAGTCGTTTTCGACTATGAAGCTCCAAGCAATCGGCGCATGCAATGACGTTTCCTAGCGGATTATCTTGAAAGGCTACTTCTTTCATAACTCCCAGTGCGTCTGGAAGAAAGTCAAAAGCTTAGGTCTGGTGACATCGTACATTGAAACGAAGAAGTCAATGAAAGAAGGTGTGCAGCCCTTCCGTTTGTTCCGCTGCCACTGATCGATGACGTTTTCCTGTGGGTGCAGGAACAAGCGCCGCAGCTGCCCCAACTTCATGCATTTCATGATTATATGGTTTACACGTGGTCCGATGAGGGCGCCGTGTTCCCAAGATAATATTATATAAAATGCAATGCACAGTTAAACTGCACGTTCACATTACTCACATAGAAGGACGGCACCATGGCGCTGTTGAGGGGGGGGGGGCACTTGCCCCCCTCCCCGACTCAGTCTTTCTTTTTTTGTTGTTGTTGTTGTTTTAACGACTTTACCAGAGCACTGCGGACGTGGTCAAGGCTGTACATCTCTGAAAGTTCCCGCCGTATTTCTTGTACTTTTCTGTTTCGTTCCGTCGACCGCAAACAGCACACGACCTGTCGTAAATAATGTGGGACTGCGTGCTCGCATGCAGTGAAACTTTAGCACTGCCAATGTGTCATGCACACACAATGATTTGTGCAACTGTTTAGACAATTAAAAACTAAAATCTAAAAAGCGAAAACATAAACATACACGTATAATTCTATGTTGTTGCAGCCTCAGAACATCAGTTCTCTCATGTTCAGCAGTTGCCGCTTGCGTCGATCCCGTGGTATATTTGTGTGTATGAGTGGGAAACATGTAAGAGTGAAAGGGGGATGAGTGAGATATAGTGGCTGATTTGTCCCTTCAGATGACGCGTCCTTGGAAGTCGCTGGGGAGGTGTGTTAGCTTAGCTCAATTGGTAGAGCCCTGGTCCGGTAATCCAGAAGATGTGGGTCCGTGTCCTACAGCTGGGTAACCTTTTCAGTGACTTCCATCTTTCAACTTCTAATGCGCCTCCCAACTCATATTCGAGGATCCGGGCCTCGCAGCTCCGCGTTTTCGGTGCCACCAACCGTTGTCAGGCTGCTTGCCATGGTGCCACCAACCCGCTGCAACGCTGCTTGCACATGGTTTTTGTAGTTTTCGCTTTTCATTCATCATTTTCGCCAGACGTTTGCGTGAGTACAACACGAGTGTCACTCTGTGAAGCACAAGTCGTCCACGAAGAAAAATCGCAGTGGGACGCGATCACCGTGCAGATGATGTAATGGAGGCATTGCGGGACTCAAGCTTTCGATAACGTAACAGACAAACTGCTGATTCAGGTAAATGGATCTCTGATTTCGTTCTATTGCATGCGTTTTCTGCGCTTCTTCGCAGAACGAATACAGGGGGAATTGTGTTGTGTGGGGAGGTGTGTGGGTGTTTTAGGGTATGCTTTATGTTTGATGTGCTTGAGATTGCTTTGTCGTTGACGATACATTCTAGCCAGCTGTGTGGCGTTCGTCATCACCACAAAAGTGTGCATATTGGAAAGGAGCACCATAATTATTTGACTGGAGGTCGCAGCCGTGCTACCATCCTCGCGTTTAGGATGCGCGTGGGACAATGCAAGGGAGACAACACGTCGACCGGACAAACGTGCGTACTTAGAACATGTTTGAACGGTGTCGCGCGCCTGCATGTTGCTGTGTCATTGAGCATAAAAATCACTTTCTTTTTCCGCCGTTTTTCTAATATGCTTGTCACTGTGGTCTGCCTTTGCATTATTCACGTGAAAGACAGAGCGGTTGGGGAATTTGCGGACATTGATGAGTGCACGGCGTTCCACGTCGTCGGCGTCGTCAATTTGGCTGATGACCCCTTTTATGGGGACTCATCCAATGAGACTCCTTCATCTGATGCATTCCGCTGCACGACTACTCCCTTACAAAAACAGTTTTCACCTTTTAGTGGTCCTCTTATGTACTTCATTTATACCATGTCACCTTCCTGTGGTTTGCTCCTTCCTTTGTACCGGGTATACAGACAGTCTACCTACCTCTTGTGCACTTCCTTTGGCTTTCACCGCAGTGGTCGTTTTAACGACTTGGTATGCAGACTGTTGGTAGACCATTAATGTACCACTACAATTACGCTTTCATGCTGTTCATTACGGATGGCAATAATTTCTAATGTGGTTACTGATTACATTACACTTTAATGACGTTAATTTGACCGTGACCGCAAGCACGCTTGCACTGAGTTTGTACAAGCGACCCGTCAGAAAAATAAATAAAATCTTATATTCACTAAGTAAAAAGTACTAAATTTCTGATTAACAGTTGTATCGCAAATAATTCTACAATTAAGGGACTGCAGATCTTTATGCAATGGGGCAGCATCAGTAAAATCCACAGAAATTCAAGCATCACAGTGAGTGGAACAATTTTTAATACCAGTATGTTAAGAGTCACGGTTACGTAATGACATGAAACAAACAGGACATTGACAAAGCAACAGCATCCTGTAAAGAAAAATGTGAAAAATACGGGCATATTGCCGCGAAAATAACGGGCGCGATCCCGTTGTTTCAAATCACACGCGTTTCCTGTTATTTCGCGGGGGAGGAGGAGTCTGGGCATGCGCACTGGATCTGGATGGCCTTCAGCAACCGGCGCTCGTGTGAGGAACGCAAGTGTGCCCCGACTATCCAAACCGTCAAAGTCAAAGCTGTGCCTGCCCTCGTGGGCTTTCGAAAGAAGATTTTGAAGGTATGAGAACTCTTATTATGCCTTTTTAGAATAAAGGGAAATATGCGCCGCCGTTGTGTGTTACCAAATATGTAGTGAATGGCGCCTTCTTCAACGGAATGCTGTCTTTACTCTTTACTCTGACGCCGACAACACCTGTTCCTTTTCTGGCATCTTCTTGTATACGCCCTCTTTTTTAAATACTTTGGTGGACTTATCTCTTTCTCTATTTTATTACCAAACAGGGTCTGGGCGTATACAGACAAGAAGCAAGCAGCAAACGAGTATGTACTCTGCTGTGAATGCAAACTACCTCAAGTATACCTTTATGACTATCAAAGGCACTTCCAAATACATTCATCTATACATAACGTATCTGTGTCATGTACTCAAGGAGACTGGAATGGAAGCCGCAAACAAGAAAGTTGCTGCAGCCCATATAGGACACCCGTGATGAACATGGCTGCCCAGGACAACATATCTTTGTGTTGAAGCCGGTCTGTGCATATTTTAATGAAGACTATGAGGTTTGCACCTCGTTCCACACTATAAGTTCTCATGCACCATCTTGATTCTGAGAGTTCTGTGATAATATGATCATTGACACATTTCTTGGTGACACACATGAAAAAGAAAATATCAAAGATCAATGTAGTATGATTGACATCTCAAGGTTGTGTCAGTGCAGGGTGTATGAACTTTAATTCAGACAAGCAGTTCTAAAGGCAGCAACTAGGCAATCACAGGCGATTTTCTCCATTGTCTCTGTTTCCTGTCTCTCAGTGATATGGCAAAGTGCAGATAAAAATTTTGTAAGAAGTAACAAGTGCACAATGCTTTTTCATGTTTATGTTTTTTATGATATATTTAGTTTCTGTTTAATGTTGCATATTTTCTTGTGTCTGATGATTATTATATGACTGTTCAATTGTTTGCATTACTGAGTGAGGTATCCAATCTCTCTTTAGCACAAAGCTGGGCAAACAGCTGTGGAGTGAGGACCCCCAACACCACACCTCTGCTATTGGTATGAGCGCTTCCATTTCTTGGAAGTCTTCTTTGCCTGCTATTGGCACCTTGCAGTGGTCATTTCTTCTTCTTTGCGTAAAACATATTTCTGTTTTGTGCAATTGAAAGAAAGTATGCTGTCACAAAACAAGAGTCTGTGCTGCAGCTGCAACATGGGCTCTCAAAGCATTTGCAGCCACTGCAATAGATTTATAGTACCTTAGTTATATATAGTTATCTTTCTCTCTTATAGGGTCATCACTGCTACACTTCTCAGGCATTGTTCTTCCCTTGGACAACGACAAAACGCTAGCTGCAAGGAGCGTGGAGAAAGCATTGGCGCTTCAGCTCGGAGTGTATTTCAACTACGATGTGCGGTACCTGCCACCAACATTTCTTTTTTTAGAATTCATGCAATGGTATGCGTTCTCATGTATTACACTCATCGTATCATAAATCGTTATCACGTAGTCGACAACTACTCCGCTGTATTCGTGCTTGTATTGTTCATAGTTACCGTGGGGTGACAATAAGTTTTCAAATGTTTCTTTTTTCTGTCTTTCTATTCCTTGGTTTCACAGATACTGAAAAACCTGCTGCTGCTCTAGGCAACGTGGCATTATTGGGCAACTGACTTATCATACATTCACTGGTGGACAGCTAGGTTTGCAAATTTTATTGTACCAGTTCTGGTGGCAGAAGAAAATTAGCGACCTTATCTAATTCATGAACAGATGGCCAACCTGCACATGAAGCTTTGAAGGCAGTACAGCACCTGACTTTGTACAGCATGAAAAATTAGGATTGTTGAAAAATGCCCTCCTTTTTATTTCACAGCTATTTTGGACACATCAGCACTGAAAGAGGAACAAAGCACCCCCAACGGTAAACAAGATTAAGTAGCATGCCTGTTTGCGTTCTATCACTCCTCTGCAAACTGGGGTCAAGTTAAAAGGTAGGCATCCCGTTAGCCCTTTCTTAGTCTGCAATTTGGTGCTGATTATTTCTATTTGGTCCACATTTCCAAAAATTTCATACTCTTGACCATTAACCATTGTGCTTTTGAGTCCCTATTTGTGAGTCTTGATATTGTTCCTTGCATCTACTTCTACATGTGTTCGTTAGGATAAGCTGAATACTACAGGGTAGGCACAACAGACATACTTCTGTGCTTTCACATACTTTGTCCACGTACGTGTTTTTTTCAAGTGCACAGATTCAAACTGTGTGTTGAGCAGTTCAGTTTATACATAAATATGTCTTGTCTCTTTGTATGCCCACTCAATGTTCCTAATTTCATGTTTTGTTCTGATTTCAGGAGCCGTTGCAAGCTGCCGTGCTCCAGAAAGTTACTGCACTGTACACTTCAGTGAATATATTGCTTTATGAACACAGAACATGTGGTGTGGGTGTCTGATAATGATACAGGCCAAACACGATTCTATAAAATGATAGGCAGTGATTTTTACGGGCTGGTGCGCGTTTCTATAATACAGTATCCCATCATACTAACGGTGAACCATTAAACAACACGGTCCCATCATTTAGATGGGGTGAACATGTAATGTAGGAATACAGCGACATGTGAATTTCATGAGTTCGTGTCGTATATCTCGAAAACACTTTCCCGACAGTACCACGTCTGACTACTACTTGTAATGGCGCCTGCATCCCTGCACCTCTTTTCCCTGAGTTGGTTGAATTCCCTGCGTTTCTCACTGTCTGCATTTTATGTTTGTATTGTTGTATATGGCCTTCGCATATCGTGGCGTCACACCCCTTTGGCGGTGGCCAGAACTTTGGTTTGATTTTGTGTATGTTTTGATCTTATAGAAAGTTTTATTTTCTTTCATGTTTTTTTTTTGTGGAATATGAATGTCTGTTCAGTATACAGCTTCATGTGAGCTGTACTTCGAAACACAACGTCAGTTGAGATTGTGCATTATATATCTTTCATTCATTATACACTATTATCCAAAAAGGTATATATTAACTACGGAAGACGAGTAAACGGCTTGTCCCCTCCAGAGGAGTTTTTTTTTTACCGCTTCTAGAAGGAGTAAGCATGTACTCCGTCTGGGCTCTAGGCTGTAGTAGATATACCCCTTCGATGGGGCCCGGTGGAGTGAAATACGAAATACCGTCAATGTAACACGTCAGTTTGGCACCACACCAGAACGAATGGGAACTGTTAGACACATTTATTAGCCATTGAGACACGAAACAGGTACAGATAGCTAAATAATACATACGTCCAAATTAGAATCCAAACAGGCTTGGCCATTAGTACGGAAGTGTCCTGTATCGACCACCACACACAACAAATATAAATGCAAATCGGGAGAGTCACAATACCTACAGAAACACTGCAAGTTCTGACACACGCCTCTGTGCACAATTTCGTTGAAAACATGTCTTTTCCAGCGTTCGACCGTCCAGCGGCCAATTTGCACGGTAAAACAGCAAAACAAATAGACGTACGTCGGAAGCGACTCACCACAAACACAATGCAAGGACCTGTAAAGCAACATGACCTCACCTGTGTTTCAATCACAGTGACATGCCTTATGCAACCTGAAAATGATAAATAATTTGCTGAATTGACTCCCTCGAACAAAGGTTACGAGTATGAAACGGTTTTGTTAAGCCTTACTGTATTCAAAAACATCCCTCATGGCTGTGGGTGGACCTACTACCGAATGCATTCAGTTCGAAGAACCCTTCCGAAAAGTATCAATTCTTTGATAACTCTGAGCTTCACACATACGATCTACGATCTTCAACGTCTCAGCCACAGTGAAAACTTTGCGAACGACGGAACACAAACCTGCGTTCGCCATATTCCAGACCGACGTGAAAGGTCGCGTAAGGGTACAAGAGTGCTGCAGAATCAAATATGTCCACAAATAATTTGCTTGCGTTGGTGACTACTGAAGACTAAAGAGAGACAGAGCTCACCTATTATATATCATCACGGAAATGTGTATTTGAAATTTAATGTGTTTAAACGTTTAAAAATATTGGAAACTATGTGTCGTACATGCGCAGATGAAAGTGCACGGTGGCGGAGCGGTTCAGGAGATAAGGTGTAAGAAGGAGTAAGATACACGCATTATCGCTTCTCCGCGGGGTTCGTACACCTCTTATACGCCTTGCTCTCAAACGAAGGGGTAGATGACCATCTTTTAGCCTTTTGTGAGGTGTAAATCTGACGTGAAAAGAGTAAAAATGGGAAATCTACCTTTTTCACTCCAGTGAACAGGTTCACTCTATTTCGAATAACAGCGTAGGTAGCTGTGTCTTTTTCCAGATCCTTGTGCTTTGAAACGGAAGCACAGCATGCTTGAGGCAGCACCGGAGGGAGGCTATATCAGCTGTAAAAGAGCACCCGCAGGAGGAGAAGAAACGTAAATGGCGCGCCATCGCCCTGAAGCTCCCATAGACGCAATGGTCCACGGAAAATGGCGGGCGCCCAAACCACGTGATCTCCAGGAGCCACTCACAGCGGTCAAGATCAGCAGCGCGGGAAAAAAGCTAGGGTCAAATGTGCATGCGCAGACCGACCTCCTTTCTCAACCTCCTTCCCCTTTTCTCCTCTGGTTTTTCGTCTCTCTCTTCTCGTCCCACCCTCCTCCCCCCATCCCCAGCTTGGTCTGCGCTTGCTGTAGTGTAACGTACGTGTTCTCCCAAAGCAGAGAAACAAAAAGCGATGGCGGTTGATAAAGCAAGTTTATTTGTCCCCGCGAACTGTTTCGAAAAAGTTACAGTACATATCTTTTCATGTCTTCTAACAGGCTTCATTGGAGCTTTAGGTGCTTCGACACCGCAGAGCAGTTCAAAAGCCAATCGCGGTTCGAACACCTAGTATGTTCCGGTGTACAGTTTTCGAAAACAGCTGAGCCAGGTGTGTCGTTGTTGCCGATGGCTGCGGGAGCACTAAAAAATAAAATAAAAACAATTTATTGATGATGCGTAACTCTGAACGAAAATCACTGTTATGAATACGCTATCAATGTTGATTTCGTATTTGGACACCAAAGCACACGTGTCACAAACGTTCGTAGATCACAGTGAATGAACGGCTGCGACGTGCATGAGGGGCAACTAGCATGACCACACATATAATTTGATTAGCGGCATATCCGAAACGCACCAGTTGCGGCAACTCGCTGCGCTATGAAGCGCCTCTAACGTACAGTGACTCGTAAATGTTGTACGTAATACACTTCCCACGATAAACCTGCATTACTTCCTTCGGTAACAAAAATACCCAAACTTGTCTTACCGTTCACCTGCGGGACATGGGGGAGGGGGGTGCAAACTTCCTTACGAACGACTTCTGCGTCCTTTGGAGGTGCAGGGATTCCCTGTCATGTTCGTCTTTCCGCTGTTCTGATGATCAGCTGGATGGGCCATTCCGTTTTCACATTAGCTCTTCGCCACAATCTAAATTTGAAGCGTTCAAAACCCTCGAGACTACCCGCTAGCGTCTGCAAGCACAAAGGTTGTGGTCCAAGAGAACACGCGTGTCTGGACCACGACCTACTAGATTATAACGACCATGTCGTAGGCACCCCTTCCCAGCGCCGCATTTTTGGAAGGTAGCGGTGGCGCTACTCATCGTCCCAGTTATTGCTTCCTCAACTTCTACAATACTTTATACTTCAGCTTACCTTAGTATTTCTGTACAAGCGGTGGATATTCCACAGTTGTTTCATTCTGAGGTTGATTATCATCATCATTCTACGCGTTTTCATAGGAGCTATTGCTGTCGTCTGCTACGGTAGTCGTACATACGCTTCTGCGCGTTCAGAATTCAATCGTCCAATCGTGGTTCAGATCTCGCGTGCCGATGAGTAGCGCCCCTAGCGGATCGTGCAGACGGGCTCCTCAAGGTGTTGCTGATTATGACATGGTCGTTATAATCTAGTAGGTCGTGGTCTGGACATGTCTCCTCCGTCGTTTTTCTTTTTCCTCCGTTCGACCGGCCGTCCGGATCCTCGCTCCTCAATCAAATGACTCTAGCCCAATTTAGCGCGAAGGAAGACTGACGCAGGTTCTCGGAGATCAATGAGCATCCAAATATTTACACATATATTACGCAGCCAATTAGGGATATTTAGAGCAGCTGCGCTAGTGGCGACAATGTTTTCGGAGCGGCGCGTTTCGCTTTAGTTCCGGCGGCTGGCCGCGCTATATATGCATGGAACATGTTTCAGTCCGCTGTCTCGTTGTTTCTGCATGACTGCAGAGGAATACTTTCAGTCCTTATTATATAATTTTCGTTGTCTCGAACATTGCATACCTGACGTTGCAGTTCAGAAGATCCAAAGGGGCATTAGCGTGGCAATGCACTATGGGCCAAGGGGTACACCCATACATGGGAGGAGGGAGCTGTAGCCATGGCTTTGTTGCTACTAACCTCAGCACCCTGTTTCGAAGAACTCAGCTTCCTATGTAGTCCTCAGCCTATCGTCCTTCTATTCTAGCTGTAAGGTAATTTTCGGTGAATTGACAATATGAAATTGTCAATTGGCCAGAATGCAATGGTTCTGTGTTGACGTCATGGCAGTGCACAATATCAATTTATCGTGGTGTAAATTACAGGTGTGATACGTACCGTTACTCGTATCGTTAGCGCGTGTCTAGTCAGCGGGCAGCGCAAGACATCGCGGGACAGTAGCCGCGTCTCCTATTCGTACAGTTTCGGTTCTGTTTTGCAGGAGCTAATCCGGTATCATGCTGTTAGGAAACCCTTTCCTGACGTGTGTTGTTTGAAGCGTGAAACCTCTTATAGGTTTGTCTCCTGCTTGTTGCGGCCACGCAATACTAAAACAATAGAGATAAGATCTCCCCCACCGTAAGGATTAGGAATATGACAGGATGGAGTACGCGAGCCCGATGACTGTCACGCTTTCTTTCATTGTTGAAACAATTGCCCTGTTTCCGTGCTGTCTTGCCGCAACTTATCGCAGGTGTCACATAAAGCGCGGACCCCATAACAAGCGACGTGCTACAGAATTTGTCGCTGTCGCGGGACTAGTGCTGCTGTTTACCGACGCATTTGAGCGGCGACAAAAGCGAGCTGCGAAACAACATTTCGCGAAAAAAATCTGCATTTACCAACGTAACACCTCACGACGTGATGTGATTTAGTTTATATACACCACACAACCAAATGGAGTCATCAATTAATAGCGCCAAATTATGTGTACATGTGTTTTACGGGGCCGGCTCTTGGTGGCGCTGCGGTTCCCGCGCTTTCGTCTGCTTGTTTGTTTGTTTGTTTTTAACTCGTTCCGCCACTTTTACTTTCGTGAGCTCGCTTGCTTTTCGGCTATCAGTTTCGAAATGTCGAAAGTGCGCGCTTTGCCCGTAAGGAGGATTCGAGACCAGCACGTGATGCTTTTGCGGAGAAAGCAGCTGATCCTTCGGCTGCTAATATACCTTCTTTTATGGAGGCAAACATGTGAACTGTCGGTGCGGCGATGCTGGATACGTCAGGAGTGGCTGTACCGAGAGACGGAAGGAGCATATAGCACTATGGTTAGTTTATGTTTCACATCTGACTGTCACGATCTTGCTAACTCACAGATATTTTAATGACTGAAAAGTGCGGAGGATGCATTCCGATGGGTCCGATCTGCCCTACAGTTTCCTCAGAAGGACCCCCGAGAGATTTGCTCATCTTTTGAGTCTCGTGAGGGATAAGCCGAAGAAAGAACCCTGGGGCCGTAAAGCAATCTCTCCTGAACAAACACTTGCAATTACCCTCAGGTATCGACAGGCTTGAGCTTTTCGTAGCGGCAATTCCTGTCCTTTTGGTTTACTTTCACGTGTACCACCGTTATCGCAGGTATCTGGCCACCGGGGACAGCGTGAAATCTATGGCGTTCCTGTTCCATGTGGGATTTGAAACGGCAAGGCGCATAATCCTTGAGACCTGCAATGCTCTTTGGGACACCCTGCAGCCTGTTTACATGCCAGTAGGTGGTTATTATCTGAAGTAGCACACTGTCCATATTTTACAGACACAAAGCGGGCATGGGATGCAAGGAACATTATATTTCAATTTGCCCAGTTTATGTTAACCGAAAAGCGCATGCCTGCTGTTGCAGGAACCAACAAGGACATTGTGGGAGAAGTCTGCTGAAGGATATGCCAATAGGTGGCAGTTCCCAAACTGCATTGGAGCGGTTGATGGTAAACATGTTCATCTGCAAGCACCACCACTCAGTGGATCTCTGTACTACAACTACAAGGTGATCAATTAAAGCACAGATATTTCTGTTCTACTTTCAAATGTGCATATTCTGAGGATCTTTTTGGTTTTATGCAGCATGATTTCTCCATCAACCTGATGGCAGTGTGTGACGGCGCATAGAAATTCCTCGCAGTGTCATTTGAAGACTATGGTTCCCATTCTGACGGGTGAGTATTTAAAAACTCCCCTATTGGCCAAGCACTTGAAAATGGCCGGCTAGACATTCCCCCACCAGAGCGGTTACCTGAGACTGCTATCACACTACCCTGTGTTTTCGTAGGGGATGAGGCCTTTCAGTTGAGGCCGTACCCTGCAGCATCCCTCAACAGGGCCAGGCGAATTTTTAATTATCGTTTGAGCACGGCCAGGTTACCTTTGCCAGGTCACGGCCAGGTTACAGGTTGGGCACGGCCATGAGTGCCATGCATGAGAAATGACACTCTATACATTCATAACATTTTCTTTTCAGGCGATGCATTGAGAATGCATTTGGAATTCTGGCCTCACGGTGCAATCAAAGTGGTGCAGGCCTGTGTAGTCCTGCACAATTACCTTCTAACTGAGGAGGACCCTACTGATACTGATAGTTATTGTCCGTCAGGTAATACTAGTTTTATGACATAACTGAAGACAAAAAAAAAAACCTTGTGTACTTTCTTCTTTATTGTTTTGGAGCATGTGACAGTTGCAAAAAGCATCTCCCTCTATGAAACTTCGCAGGTTTTGCAGACATGAGTGCAAGGTCAGGTCAGAGAATAGAAGGCCAGTGGAGGACGGAGAGCAGAAGCAATCCGGCACGCGCTCTGGCAACGATGCACCGCTCTTCCGCCAGGAACTTTTGTCGTGAGGCAGCAGATGTGAGGTTTCTCCTTACACAATATTTTTGTACTGATGCAGGCCAAGTGCCTTGGCAGTGGGACCTGTCTTAACTGCTATGTGTTTGTACATATTTATGTGTCAAGAGAACATACATTTGTGTCTCGTTAATATGGACCCAGTTAATAAGGACAACTCGAATTATGGATGATTTTTGTGAGTACCAAACTTCTTCAATGCATTTGTACCTCGTTAATATGGAAACTCGTGTTTCAGGCAGTGACACTAATTCAGAAATTTTTCAATAAACCTTCAGCATTGTTTTTTGTTATTTCCTTTGGATCATATGGACGATTTTGGTCGGGGATGAAAGTGTCCATATTAACGAGGCGCGACTGCACATCTAGTAGTTTTAAGAAGGTTCAAATTCATGTATGTATCTGTGTACATGTTTTCTCTCTCTGTATGTTTATATAGAACAAACCCAGTACAAATTCTCAAAAGCAGCCATTTAAAAGACGTGACCAGCAAGTCATTCAGTTTTGACCTGACGAAAAGGGAGCTTACCCCGAAACGCTGTATCATTTGTATAATATTTGTGTTTGTAGTAACATATATTTCTTTCTTAATTTCAATACATATTAACTTATTACTTCTCATAAACCACTGTCTCACGACTCAGTTCTTGTATTTTATATTACTCTGTGGCCACCTGAACCTATTTTAGTGCAAGTTATAAACAGACTGACTAAATAAAGAGACTGAGTGAATTAAAGAGGAAAAATTCCAAACAATAGGGGGCTAGGAGACATTAACAGAAATGGTCGACATTTGACGGTAGGACTTTGTGTGTGTGTGTGTGTGTGGCTATGAGCGGCGAACATATGTGGACAGATGAATAAAGGACACCAGGAAGGAAAGGGGGGTTGGTATGCGTCTTGGGCCGACTTCAAGGAGAACTGGGCTAACGTTCGTCTGGAAAGTCTGAAAGCCGCACACAGGACAGCCGGTGCAGGGATTCCAACCCGCGTCACCATGGAAAGCTGTCATCCTAACCACTTTGCATCGGGAGACTGTAGGACTGTCTTATCTAGGAAGTTTATGAAGCAGACGAACGTGAAGATATGTCGTGATACCTTTTTATTTATGATAAAAGCACGCATTTAAGAATAAATGAAGAAAGAAAAAGAAACTCATTCGTAGACAACTACACTACGTTCTTTTCCCTACTCTGAATGTCTGTAGCACCTGAAAGAGTACCATCTCACACCTGCGCTGTCGATCTCTTGGCATCTCAGACAGTAGTTCTGCAATATACTCGGCCACAGGGCTGGAATTGCTTGTTAGTGCTGCCAACCTTTTGTCTGTTTCCGCCAGGCTGGTGCTCAGCGCTTTGACAGTTTCATCGAATGCAGACCACTTTCTTTTCCTAGGGTTCGCTTGGCGTGGGGTGGGCATTGTCTGTGCACTACTGCTGGCCAGATATTCATCTTCCCTTTCTGTCACTTCACTGACACCACCTGAAGCAAAATTGGGATTTGCCTCCTTTGTGCAACGTTGCTTCCCCACTGCAAGACGATTTAACGTTAGGAATGTTATCGCTCAAAATCCGTATTTTTATTTTGCTGATGTTGTTCAATGGTCAGTGTGTGAAATTTTTAATGTATTCTGTTCTTTATTCAGAAGTTTCTTATTCTGTTGGAGAGCGTAATGAAATCCTGCTAAAACACTTGCTCAAACAGAAAAATCAAGAAGGTATAGAGTCAATTATGACATATATGCTTCACACTATATCAACTTACAAGGAAAAACTTACACATTGTGCTCAACACTACTCTTCAGAAATATGAGCTGCTGGAAGTACTTCCACTTGGTTGCGGTGAGAGCTGAAACTATATCAGCTTCGCCAGCCCCACTTCTTTGCTTTGTGGCTTCGTTTAAACATCTTCTAAATTGGTCCACCAGACCTTTCCACACCTGTTTGCATTTGTTTTCTTCAGTGTACATATGAAAAAAAAAAAAAGAAATTATCAAAAACTTAGTTTCAAAATTATGCACTATCACATGTGCTAGGGATAGGGATACATAGGATCGGATGATATTATTTACTGCCCAATATTCCGAAGAACAATCTGCGTGAAAAATTGCGTCCCTTCACGCTGTCCTTCTGTGTTGCGTCTGTGCGCGTCCCACTTTCATTTCTTCATAATATTTGACATGCACCTATCAGTACACAATCGTAAGACTCTCTTCTGCGCTTCTGTTTCCCACGAATGTGTAATCCACGTTGAATATCGTTGAACAATGTCAACACATTAGACGTAAAATTTCAACATGGGAATTGTAATGCAGAAATTAAACGCTGATTCAACACTCATATACCAGCAGTGGAATGGAGAACGTTATGACAGCTTTGCTACTTACGCTGGAATTTAACGTAACCGAAAATGTAGAACAAACAGCGTTGTTTCTGCACAAGTTTTACGTCATGATTTCACATGCAATGTGTACACGCAGAAATCACGTTGATTTATCATACTTAAAGAAACTGCATTATCCAATCCAATCCCATCCACGGTCCAATTCAAGTCAGTTCCATTCAAAGCGAGGATCGGGGAAGCCGCACCAGACGCCATTTTCCCCAGATCGTAACCGCCATAAACTGATGCTGGCGTTTCAAGTTTATTTCGCTTTTGCGGCTCCTTCTTCTTTGTTCCGTGGCTTGTTTTTGTTTCGGACCGGGTTGTGCTGGTGACTGTGATATCGGTAAGCACAGGTTTCGGTCACACTGCTGGGATATACGAGTCGGTTATGACGGTTACGACGGGCTCTCTACCACCAGGAAGCTGACTCAGAGATTATCGCCGCTGCTGGCAAGTCCAGTATGTGCGGTTTATGAGTGATTCGTAGAAAGGGCAGGTATGTGCAAGTCGGATTTGAGTTCATAATTGTGATTATATTTGTAGAGTTTGCAAATAGGGCCAGTATTACATGGTGGGCTCTCGAATTGTTTTTCAGTGTTGTTGGCCGTTTCAAATTTCTTCGTGTGGTAATTATTGTCAGTTGTATTTCAGGACAGAGGGTGATGCGTGAATGAAAGGCAGATGTTGACCAAAGGGCGAGCCTGTACACAGATGTACCGTTCTTTTCTCTTAGCTATTCGAATTGATCTTTTGCGTTGTTTTGTAAGGATTCGGTCTTCCGAGAGAAGGCGACGAGGAGTCAAGAGCAGAGAGAAGGCGACGAGAAAGAAGAGAACAGGAGGATTCCGATCTCAACGAAACGACTGGCAGCCGCTTGATCGGCACTGCATGGGACTTCATGATGGATTTTTGTTGTTAATTTAAGTGTGGTGGGAAAGTAAACTTGTTCTTAAACGTTCCGCCTCACGTCTCAAGGAGTTCATTACAAGAACCTCACAATTTGGCGCAGCCGACACAGACTTCTTGGATCACCTTTTGGAACGTTCGAACGCATGCCACGTAGACAACATGCCTCCGAAGAAAGATGCGAGCGGTGCAACTGCAACTACAAATGATATCAACGACGTTGACATGGAAGGAATTCTCAACGCCCTTAAGGAAGCCACTGAAGTTTTGAGTCTGGCTGTACAGACGCAGACCAACGCTTCCCGATCAACTCAAGTAAACGTGACGCCAGACTTGATTACTCATGTACGACTCTTCGAAGGTTCCTCAGGCGATAATGTTAGCGAGTGGTTGACTGAATTCCAGCGGATCGCAACTCTCGCGCAGTGGAATGACGAAATGTCTCTCAGTATGGCTATCAGCAAACTTCGAAGTACTGCCCGACGTTGGCATGAAGCACGAGGGAAAAACCTCAAGACATGGCAACAATGGAAAACTGCATTGGTGAGTGTATTTTCTGTGGAAGAAACTCCAGCACTCCTGTATGAGAAAATGCTGAAACGTGTTCAGCGTACGTCAGAAAATGTAGCCGACTATATGTACTGCAAAGCGGAACTTCTTCAGAACTGCAAGATTGAGGAGACTACGTCAACCTTTTCTTCGATAATTCTTTCTGGTTTATGGGATCAAACGCACATCGCAAGACTCAGATGTCAGTCTTGGGACGGTCTCGATGACCTCATCAAAGCAGCAAAACAGCTAGAGGATGATGACGTCATGCACAGTCGCGTGCATGCTTGGTCCGCTCAGCCAGTTGAGCGTTCGGTGGTTCAGTCCAAAGATTCATTCCAATGCGACAAATCTTCGGAAAATCATAATCGGACGGATACGAAGCTCACTTCTTCAGAAGCAAATGTGCCTGTGACGCCATCGACCTCGCAAGTTCCTACAACAAAGCCGCCCCCTTCGTCAAAGCGCACGCCAGTGTGCTACACATGTGGTCAAGAAAGACACAATGCTCCGAAGTCCGCAAAACAGAAAAGAAAGGTGCACTCCATATTGGCGGAAGATCACAAGCAGATCTTCATACAGGGAACGGTGAACAACTGTGAAACTTTCGTGCTGCTTGACACAGGAGCAACGCTCAGCGTTATGTCGAAAGATTTTTCCAAGAAACTGGGTGTTCTGGAAGATGCTGCCAGTTGCAACAGCCCCGTTTGGAACGCTGATAGAACACAAATCACCGTTCTGGGCACGGTCCCTGTACTGGTAAAGGTAAAGTCCTGGAAGCGAGAGGTGCCAACTCTCATCATGGGAGACTGTTCCACAGACTTTATTGCCGGCATGGACATCATCGATTGCTTGGTACAATAACTCTCTTTTCGACCGCTAAAGCTGCGTACAACTACTGGAGAGGACATCGACGTCCTTACCTTTGAAGACGCAAATTCTAACGGCACTGCCGAACTGGACGTTCAGCCTGCATATAGTACTTCATCAAGCTCTAACCATGAAACCCAAGCAATAACAAGTAGCACCACAGGTGATCTTGCGGACGCACTATCTCTAGCATTGGAGAAAGCTCACTCAAGAAAAGAAAGACCGACTTCTTGCTGTGTCGCAATCGTATTCTACAGTCATGACGGATCGCCCTGAACGCTCCACTTCTCATGTCTTCAACATTGATACAGGCGACGCAGCTCCAGTTGCGTGCAAACCTTACCCATATTCAGTCTCAAAGCAAAGAGCTATTGAGCCACAATTGGAAGCACTACTGCAAAGGGACCTCATTCGGCCAAGCAACAGCCATTGGGCTTTTCCAGACGTACCTGTTAACAAGAAGAATGGTGAAGTTCGGCTTTGCGTTGACTTCAGAAAACTCAACGCCGTTACCAAGTTCAATTCTTTCCCCATTCCCAACATCGAACACTCGTTGACGCTACTTGGAAAAGCGAAATTTCTAACGAGATTGGATATGGTTTCTGGGTATCACCAGATACCTGTGGCTCCTTCGGATCAAGACAAACTGACTTTTATTTGCCACAAGCGCAAATTTGCATACAAAGTTATGCCGTTCGGTGTTGTCAACGGTCCTGCAACGTTTCAGAAAATGATGTCCGACGTCTTAGGTGATCTTGGTGTAAACACCTGCTTAATATACATCGACGACATAATTATCTGGTCCGAAACGTTTGAAGACCATCTTCGACACATCGCTCAAGTTATGGATCGCCTCGCACAGCATGACCTGACTGTCAAGCTTAACAAGTCCCGTTTTTGTAGAAAGCAGCTAGAGTATCTGGGACACATTGTTTCGACAGATGGCTTCAGCGTTGTGGATGAAAAAGTCAAGGCGGTAACCGACTGTAAGGCTCCAAGAAACCTCAAAGAGTTAAACCGCTTCTTAGGCATGAGCGGGTGGTATCAACGGTTTATACTATGCAGAGCTGGCAAGACCACTAAATGCTTTGAAAAAGAAAGGTGTCAAATGAAGCTGGACTCCAGAGTGCGAAGTTGCTTTCCAAGCTATGAAGGACGCTTTGGTGCATTTGGACCTCTGCAGCATTCTCTGTTTTGGCCGAAGGGTTCATGGTCCGGGCATCCTGCATGCATTGCTGGTCGCCACCTCCTGAACCTTTAACATTGTGTGCAGTTCTTGAGCTGCCGCCAGTATTGTGCTTCTGGAACGCATTTGTGCTGTAGCACACACAAAACTCACCTTGAATGGCCTTAAAGGGACTATGAAATGATTTTTTCCTCGTTTTCATCAGAAAGAAAACCTTTTTCCGAGTCTATAACCAAAATTTTACCTTCATCATGCGAGGAGTATTCTCGGGAGCGAATTTAAACGGAGCGGCGAAGGGAGGACAGCTGGCGCCGCGCGGTGGTGAGCTGCCGAGCGGAGTCACAGCGAGCAACTTGACGGGACCACGGCCGGCTCGGCAACATGTCATCCTGACGTGTTGCCGAGCTGTAGGATTCCGCGTCCCGCCAGGAACATTCGCCGTAGGATCCCGCGTATGCGTTCATCGGGAGTGGAAATCTCCACGACGGCAGCTTCCGCGCGAAGGTCGCACTCTATCGCAGTCGCATCCTGTGGTTTTCGTCGACATGCCGAGACGATGTTGGATAGTTGGTTGCCCTAATTTACGTCAATATTCGCCTGCCATCCAATGTCTCATGCTTCCCAGTGACGAGACGGACAGCTTTTGATGCCACGAAGCAATCGGACCGCCGGAGTGGAAAGACAATGTGGTGCCATCGACTGCTCGTGTTTGTAGCGGACATTTGCATGATCGAATTTACGAAGTGTACGCTGAATCTCTTCAACAAAGGTCTCTCAGTCCGTGTGGTTCAAATGCTATCAGAGATTTCAGGATTGCCTAAATGGGTTAATTCTCATCTGCGTGACTCCGAACCTTGCCGCCGTTTACGGCACAGAGAGAGTAAAAAAAGAAAATAGAAGTTAGCGAATCTAGTCCCTAAACTCAGGTGGTGCACTGTTGATAAAAGTACACTTCGTTTAGCATGATCTTAGAAACCATAGTTCAACAGAGTATTTATGTAATATGTTGAACATACGTATCCGTTCTTTTCTCTTCACTCATCTGCTTTCATCTTTACAGGTGACTTCCTCAGCGGAGCTTGAAACCCCTTAGGTGAGACAGCATGATCATTGCAACCCACTATTCAGAGCAGACAAATGCTGTGCACCCTATTTCCAGATTCCTTACTTCCAGTTCTTTTTACCTTTTTGTTATTTGATTTACAGTTTGCTTTATCATGCGTACAAATATGATATTGAGGGGGACACTTCTTATCTTAAAATCATTGCTCAGTTAGATTACATCATTTGCATTCACCGGAACTGGAGTTGTATACTGTGTTATTTTCTTCTCTCAAATCATGACAGCCCATGTGTATGGCAGCTGAAGTCTTTCACCAGCGTAACATGCCAGAACAACTCCAGCAAGTGCTCTACAGGTCACCTCTAAATTAAAGGAACGTACCTTTGATGCACTATGTCCACATGAGATTTTGTTCCTGCTACAACTCTGCACTTTGTTTCACATTACCAAACAATTACCCTACCAACAATTATCATACCAGTGGTGTACTACTGTGTTCAAGCAGTTCATCTTGCTCTGGGCATCCTGCAAGTCTGTGCAGCTACTTCAGCCCTTATTTGCTGGTAACACTGGTGCCAATACAATTGTTAGATGAGCTGTGTGACAGTGTAAAATAGAACATATCCTGTGTTCTGTTAAAAATAAAAATTATGCATGTATAGCATATCATGTGTCTATGTAGATGTTAGGTCTTAGTTATTGTACTATTTGAGCAAATGTCGACATTTCAGCTGTTTGAGCCTGATGCCCTCGTCCTTGACGCCGTACAAGAGTGCCCACACCCTCGGAGGAGCCTGCATAGCTGATGACTCTGTCCCGGTGGCAAATGGAACAGTTCTTTCCCAAAGAAAGCAGATTTCCGCCAGAAGACCAATAAGCAGTTTAGTTGAAATAGTACGAATTACTTGTCGTTTTTTAATTGCAAAATATTGGGCATGCTACGTGAGTACTAGGGGTTTTTGCTCCTTTCCAGTTGCCTCAACCGGTGACTTCAAGCTTACGTAACACAATATTATAAGATGGCAATGAAGCAGGCGAACTGGTGTCGTTAGATTGTGTCACTCAGCCTTAGGGTTATGGATGTATTACACAGTATTGGATGTATAACACAATACATTTGTTAAACGACAAACAGTTACCAGAAATAACTACGATGTGCAGAATACTCTTACACAATACTCTGCAGTTGAGTTTCTGTAGGCATGGTGGTTGGCAATGCTAAATGTTCATATTTACGACGTGTTTAATTCCCCATATATAACGTCATATTTAATTCCTGGAACATGCGTTCTCGTTTCCCGTGTAAAAAACCTTTGGACTCGCGTTATGTTGCGCTTCTGATACCCCTTCTTTTGTATTTATGTTCCTTTCATTTTTACCTGTATTTACATCCTTTCCATCACCTTGTTACCCTCTCATACGTAAACTGCTTCGTCAACTGTATATATGTTCCTGTACCATGTTCATATTTTTGTAACCTGAAGAAGTGCAGTCTCTTGCACGAAAGTCTTGTTACCATGCGTAAATAAATAAGTTGCCCCTGCCGTTTAATATCACTCTTTGATGAAACATATTCTTAGGCAAACAACAAGTCCTTCGACGGAAGGAAATACTGCATCTGTAGAACAAGAAATGCAGAGTAAATCAAAATCTGCTGAAGGCGCGAAGCTGCTTTGAATAATAACAGCAATGATAACGAAGAACACCAGTGGAAACAAAGTAAAACAAAACATTCGACCACCTAGTCTTTTACGATAATTCGTGCAAACAAATCTAGCAAGAAAGGAGGCATCTTCCAAATATCACAGTCGCACTTGACAACGCACTTCCTTTGTTGTCAGATTGCCAACGCGTCAACATAAGTGCAACTACCGTAAATATAACTGCAAGGCCAAGCAACCACCAGACACTTTCCATTGGTGGCGGCGATACAACCAATACACGTTGCGGTGAATCGCTAGACGCCCACGCAACTCCTCAACTCTCAAAGCCACGGAGGTGCGTGAGTTCCTTGTTGTGAACGACCGCAGAGCAGAGGACGAATACATTCGATGAAGAAGTACAGCTCACATGTCATACATGCCAGCTCAAGTGTAACAAACGATTCACACACAAAACGCTGTTCATTATGGCGTGTTATCCGAACGCCTCCAACCAAGAAAACGTTATGCTTCAACTTCAACCCTCAGACGCGACCAGAGACCTTGTGACCTTCTATGTGCGTCTGGGAGGCGACAGCCACAGCGGGCTCGCAACATTACTTTGCATTGCGCAACACTGGTGACGTAACGGGGCACAGAAGTGCGGTCCCTACAGTTACACCATCGACGGGAGAATGTGCGCGGGAGAGGAGGAACGCGGAAGAGACATTTCAAGCGCGCGCTCCTCGCAGACTGGAGCGATTTCGTCCGGAAAAATTTGAAAGAAAAAAAAGTTTGAAAAAAAAAGTTTCTCGACGGGAAGAACAGTTCCCAGCGAAATAAAGTATGGCTGCACGCAGAGAAACAGATACTCATGGAACGATGCGACAGCACCAGAGGACACGTGTTTCGCCGTGTTTGCGACTCGTCAGCTCTGGGTAGCTGCGCATCGTTCGGAATTGGCAAACCAGGGTCGCTCAGAGAGCGATATACACCTGGGAGGGTGACTGAGCACTCCTCAATGCCACAGTGCAAGCCAGTGAATTATAATCAGGGAAAAAAGCCATTAAAGAAACAAGTAAATGATACTAGACGTGTTTGAAATTCAAAATTACAGATTAAGATGGCTTCTATGGCTGCACGCAGAGAAACAGATACTCATGGAACGATGCGACAGCATCAGAGGACACGTGTTTCGCCGTGTTTGGGGCTCGTCAGCTCTGGGTAGCTGCGCATCGGGGGTGGCTCAGCGAGCGATATACACATGAGAGTGTGACTGAGCCCTCCTCAATGCCACAGTGCAAGCCAGTGAATTATAATGCAGAAAAAAAAGCCATTAAAGAAATTATTATTAAGGAATTAAGAATTAAGAAGAAAGAATTATTAAAGAAGAAGAGGGAAAACAGCCATTAAAGAAACAAATGACACTAGACGTGTTTGAATATATACATATATTTGTAATTCGATCGTGCACTCCCAGCCGAGGACAGCTGTTTCGCTCTACTTGGAGCTCTTCAGCCCGGCGCAGGGAAGCGACACGATCTTGGGTCGGCGCTGACAGTGTGCCTCGGCGAGGCATCAATGTTCCACGGTGACGGCGTCACCTGTGGAGGCCGCAGTGCAAGCCAGCAAGTACATATACAAATGGAAAATAGCCGAAGCTCTGTAGCCGAGGACAGCTGTTTCGCTCTACTTGGGGCTCTTCAGCCCGGCTGGGAGTGCACGATCAAATTACAAACTTATGCTCAACGTGCAGCTACAGACCTTCGGCTATTTTCCATTTGCGCCTGTGTACTGCTGATGAGGCTCAAGAAGGCCGACAGGTTTGGTTGCTTCCAGATAAGGATTGCTTTCTTGGGACCGTATCTGGGTGCTTGGTAGGCGGCTGTTTGCGTTTTTGCAACAGCCACCGGGTTTGTCTCTGTGTTCTTTGTTTTGTGACTGAGCCAACAACTAATGGATTACCAGGTTACCTAACGGCGTTGGGCGAGGCTGATTTCTCTTCTGATCACATGACTTCATCCGTAATTAACTTGTTGTTAAAAGTAACGAAATACTAATTAAGACTAAGACTAACGGACGGGCTTGCCCGAGATGAACTTGTTGCGAACGGTTAGGCCGAGTGTGTTCACTCTGGTCGTGCCACGAGGAGTGAAGTTCGATGATATTGCGGAAGGGCTGATTGCCAAACGGCCGTTGCAGGATCTTGAAAGGGTGGAACACTTTGGCTCCGGGAAGTACGAGGTCAAGGTGAAAGCGGAAAAAAATTACAAGAGGATTAGCAGTAGACCCGGTAGTTTTTATTAAAGGAGAAGAGTATAGCTTAATTACCTCGGGAGTACGAAAACAAAAGTGTCTGTGTTCTTTTACCCATCGGACGAGGATATTTGCCACCTGCAAAGAACGCTTGAAAGTTACGGACGAATAGAAAAAATCGAGGAAACAATGTACAAAAAGTATGGTACGTTCGGAGTACGACAGGTCTACATTGAAATGGACGAACCTATCCCGAACTTCGTCAAAATAAACGCTGGGTCAAAAACCTGGGTGGTACAGTACGAGTACTTGGGTGTAACAAGGGTGTGCAGGAGGTGTGGCCGCGAGGGCCATTTTAACACAAACTGTAACACGCCAACATGCGGGAGGTGCGGTGTTTTCGGGCACTCCTCCTGCGACTCCCCCTGTCCCAGATGTTACGGGAACCACGCTGTGAGCGAATGTTTGGTGAAAACATGCGCAACAGCATTCGGGTACTCGAGAGGCCTGGTGCCTGCCGTTGATGTAGTGCCCGATACGTCAGACTTTGACAAACGCAATAGACTAATACCCCTGACACACGGACAGCCTAAAGGCCATTCCAGAGAAGGACACCCTTCCAAACGGAGTTTGTGTCCCATGACACACGCCAAAGGAGATACTTCTTTTAGCAAAAGGGTCTTTGCGGAAGCGGAGATCGTTTATCTCCTTTACGGGCGAAAAGTCGTAGCCTCGAACACAGAACTGTAGGAATGTACTCTCGAACGAAGGTCTCGGCGTTCCAGTTCCACCAGCTCGAGCATCATGGCTGACAATGGCTGACACTGAGAGTGAACCGCCGTCAACCGTCAAAAACAAAAAAGCCCCGTGTTGAGTGGCCCGAAAGGGAAACGTGGGCTTTGATCAAGCTATGGGAGGACAAAAAGGATGACCTCTGTTCACATAAACACAACGGCGAAGTGTACTGCCGCATTGCGGAAGCCTTGAACAGCGCCGGTGTGCCACGGACGAAAGCACAGGTGCACGCCAAGATTGACAACTTGGTGCAGACGTACCGGTAAGTCACCCTAAAGTATAATAACTGCATTGTTTGTCGTGTTACCGTCTAGAAAATAAATGTAATTCTTGCCTCGTTCATATCACATGCTTAGTCCCTGTACTGAAGATAGCACAAACAAAACCAGTGTTTTGGAGCTCGGTTATGCTTTTTATGTAATATGCGGTGAACTTCTGTATAAAAATAGTCAGTTCGTCGAGTTCTGTATGGATAAATCGTGCAAGTTCGAAGACAATCGCCCTCTGAACATTTTGTGGTCTGTCTGTTTGCGCTACGGCGTCTGTCAGACGCGTTTCCTTTTTGTTTCGATTAATGCGCAAAGAACTGGACCAAGTGGCAATTTTTATAAGAAGTTTTAGCGCATATTATGTCTACCAAAGCGTAACTTTTTAAAATATTCATTATAAACCCGGTACTTTGTCTTTGGCTACCCTACATACTGTACAATAAGATATGTTGACCACAAAAGCATACAGTGAAGGACGAAACCCGGGTGTACGACCAGCTAAAGCTCAATAATAACTCTGTGCTTATGTAAAACAAACACAAAAAAGGAAATGTCCAATGAATCTGTACTAACGGGAAACGAGAGCATCGGTTATTGAGGCTGAGAAACCCTGGACATTCGTTGTGTCTGCAATTGTGTTAGTGTTCCTACAGTTACTCTTCACCCAGCCGTTGACTGTCTTCTATGAACTCTTCTATTGTCATGCTTCCTTGCTCCTGCACTCTTAGAAATGGATCTTCTATCGTGTCGTCAAGAGCTGCCGTGTCTTCTAGATTCACGATCAAGGCCGAATTTTTAGACGACAGATGCCCACGTGACTCCGGAGAAAAGAAAATACCATAAAAAAGTGTCTTGCTTTTTTTTGGCGCGTACGCCGTGTAGAAGACACGTTTGTCACGTGACCAGGGATCGGACGTCGTGACGGCTATTTCGTGTTGTCTAATATCGCGGCCGTGGTGTCTACGCGCTCGGAGTGATCACCTAACCAGCGTCGAGGGGTCACGTGATCTATGCGACGGGGCCAGACATGCTGGTGGCGCGGCACTGCTCACGCCTCGCCTTCGATGCCGTATCGCCAGCGTTTCCACGCTTTGGTATGCGTTCCTGCGTTCCTTTGCCAGGTAAGCCACCACCGCTTAATAAACTGCGATAACTATGTTAGCAGCAGTACCATGACTACAGTGACTAACTGTTACTTCCCCACCTCCTAACGAGCATTTGGAAGGTGCAAATGCGAATGGAACTGTCATGGCGGTCGTGACAGAACGTAAACGAAAGTTATGTGGTGATGTTGAGGAGGGAAGTTATTCGAGAGACACTAATGTGTTACAAGCTGTATCCGGTTCGTAAATCAGTTAGAATTGCCTTTAAACGTGGACTTCACGAGCGCTAACGTTTGTGTATGGCGCAGGATGCTTTTGTCGTTCGGGGGCTAGTTTCGACCGTAGTTTGAGTAACCATTCTCTGTCTCAGCTGGCCGCAGTGGGGATGGACGTCACCAACGAAGACTTCACTAGTGTTCAACGTGCCGCGTGCAGGAAATGTGCGTGCGCTTCGTACCGAAGACTGACAGATATTAGCGGGTACACGGCACAAGTGTTACCCGGAACATGCGTCCAGTGCTGGCACTCACCTGTCGACCACGTGCAAGGTAATACAAGTGGCCGCGTTGTTCGCCTTGCATGCGAGACGAGCTGATTGTAGTTATTTTTTTTTTGTCATGTGATAGATTGGCTTGACTGCTGTGTTGCTCTCCGCAGCATTCAGTAAGATACCTCTCTGATTTCTCCTACATACAGACGTTAATCCGAGTCCTCTCTTTACGGAGCTGTCAGCGCACAGAGTAATGCACGGTACGTTTGTGCTGTTGTGTAAGATAATCGCATTTGTGGCGATCGCTGCTAAATGTGTCAGTGTAGTTGTAACATTGCGTGCATCCACTAGCAGCCATTGGGTGGGTTCGAGTTTGCATGGCAATCACAGTATGTACCTGCGTGCTGTAACATGTTTGTTTGATATACTTCGGATTAAGTGCTTTCGTAGGGGAATGCTAGGGTGTGTAATATGCACCATCTGAGAGCGTGTGATGTCTTCGAGTAGACTTGGAAGTACCGGGTGTTCGGAAAGTGGCTTCTGGGCCCTCTTGCACGAAGCGACACTAAGTGCCGTAATAGCGGTTTTCGCCCTTAGCGTTCGGGACTGTGTTTTCGAAAGCGACAGATGAAATGCCTACGTAACCCCAAGAATCGCTTATCGGTTTGTCCTGTCCTGCGGGGCAATCATATAGTGGGACACGATGTACCACTACTGTGTATCTCGTACCATCGCGCTGTGGATGTCCAACTATAGCATTTACATGGTGTTTGTGTGTTGTTGTTGTGATACCAACGTACCATTGCGGTATTTAAATGTGGTCCGACGAACTGTTGCTTTGCATTGTGGTACCGGTGTACATAACGCGGTGGGACATTGATGCTATAACGGTAACACGTAAATACCACAGTGAGACATCAGCTGCACGATGATACCAGATAACAGGCACGACACCGAGATTTCAGACAATCGTGTCGCAAGCAGTACATTGGGTTCCAATGTGGATTTTGCATTTACGAGGCCATGCATGACACCACAAAGCAATAAGTGATTGTTCCGGTCACGTGGTCATTTCATCTGTCGCTTCCGAAAATGACATCCTGAACGCTGAGGTCGGAAACAGGTAGTGCGGCGCTTAAGATCGCTTCGTGCAAGTGTGCCCTGGGGTTGTATTCTCGTCAAATGAAAGCAAGACTCTATTTAGCGCTGAACTGTGATCGGCGATATGGTGGCGATTGATGAATCACAGGTCTATAGAGTCTCTCAGATATAGAGTCTCACTTTAGTTTTATGAGAATACGGCCCCAGCTGTGCTTCATAGCGTTCTTGTTGAACAGTGGCTCGGTAACACTATTCTCAGGCGTCCCAACAATACTATCAATATGATATGATTCATTATTGTTAAGATCGACCGCTCCTAATCAAATTTTTGCCTGGTTCGGAATATTTCGCCCACTACATTTCCGTGCGTATCCGCGGCTTCTTTTTAATTTTTGCTGCATATTTGTAGTACACGCCTTCACACTTGCCCAACACGCACTATACATACGGAGTTCGCTGGCATTCCTAGAATTTCTGAACGTAACTGAAGTGTGCTGCAACACTCTTGCCAGCAGCTACGTATCATTAATAATCTTGCCTGTTTCGTTGTGTCACACATCCCGCAAAAGAAATCTACAGCCATACTACTGGAACGCCTGCTTGCTCACCACAAAAAAAACAAAATGGAAGGCAGCTTCGCCAATCAAGCCTTGCCATACAGCTTGGTAAGGCTAGTTTGTCCCTGTTTGTGCTATATTCACAATGGAGAACAAAGAGCGGTTGGTTTGGGGCAATTACAGGCAGTACATTACAGCTGCCGCAAAAAGAAAATGGCAGCACGAAGCAGACGTGCCCTTCACAGCACAGCAGGAGTTTACACCTGCCTCGAGGCAACGAACCTGCAGAAGATCCCTCACATCACATGCTCCAAGGTGATACAGCAGTGTGCAGTGTGAAAATCATTTGTACGCACCACAGCTTTCCTACATGCAGCGCACGCGTGGCAACAGCAGTCACACTCGTCAGGTCTACAGCCAGGTGCTGGTTTGGAGGACCCAGGTCCATCCTCAAGACAAAACATTAGCAGCAGCGGAGATTTCATTCTGTCGGGTAAGCAATCGAATTGTGGAGTTGGAAGGGATAATTAAGCGGTTATCAGCATCAAGACGGAACAAGCTTTTCTTTTTTTATTTGTTCAGGGGGAACTACTAATGAATGAATTTCGACGTTGAAGTCGTAGTAGTTACATGATCAGTGTCATTCATCCCCAATAATTTCTGTAGTTATTCTGCGATAAATGGTTCCCCGGGTTCCTCTATTACGTAATACCTATAATCAATGCACGTTTTGCCACGTTTTTTCCCGTTTGGCTCATTTTGTGTAAATGCAGGCGGAGAAGTACATTCTGCATTTCATCACGGAGATGCAACAGCTATTCCGTCGTGCACCTCAGGTAGGATATCTTGCTTTACCATTTCTCACTTCACTTACTTCACAATGATGGAACATTGTTTTTGAAAAAAACTGGTGCTTCCTTTATTTATCAGGATTACCTTCCGCTCCAGTCTTTTAAATGAGCAGCCACACTAACATTTGCACCGAATTCACTTAATATAAAATAGCTTCAAGGACTGAAAAGGGTTATCCCTATTTTCACTCACTGCATTGCTAAGGAACGTGTTTCTTGCATCATAGGTGACGCGTGCACACTTCCATCCAATGCAGACGGTCATGCTCAGGATTCGAGTGGTGGTGACTTAGCACCTGCGGCATCAGGTAAGCAAATTTGTGACGATGATGCATATGATGGAAAGCGATATGATACAATTTTCTTATATTTACAGGCGCCTCCCTAAGGACAAAGGTTTGTTTTCACAGCTGTGGGAACTGTGACTTCGTGACTACTAAGTGGAACTTGCTTAGCTATCATACGAATAGCTGTCATAGGCACAATGCTATTTACAAATGCTACAAGTGTCATGGAACTTCCACATTCTTTCGACGTTACAAGACACACGTCAGGGAATGCAATGTCGAAGTGCATGGAACCACTCAAGCTGTGAACGTACTTAACACAACTCTTGCGAATAGCAGTGTGCAAACTTCACGCTTAACGGCTGACTCTGTGCCAGCAACTGAATCAGCATCGATGGGCGAAAATGGGGCCAACAATGACACGGATCCAATTCTTGAAAGGTGCACTGAGAATGAACCAACGTCACGAGAACCCCCGTCAGTACTAGAACGCAAACTCTCAACCCTTTGTCTTACCCTAGAAGGAGAACATAGGGTGCCGAAGTGTGCAATTGACCTTGTGGTTTCCTCAGTGCGGGACTTACTGGAAGGCTTAGATATACCGCTTGATACCTCTAGCTTACAAAGTGACCACAAGAGGCTTCAGTTCTATCAGAAATGTGGCGTGTATGTGCCGGCAAAGCCTCTTGTCATTGACGGGAAAAATGGGTACTTTGTCCCGCTACTTGACCTCCTGAGTAGCTTGCTTAGGCAGCAGAGCTTTTGCGAGTCTTTCTGCAGTAATATCCCTGAGCCAGAAGTAGGTGGCGTAGTGAGAGATTTCCACGATGGCCTGCGCTTCCAGTCTCGTCCCCTTCAGTCTGTTCGGAATCGCCTCATTCGAATGCTCATGTATTGTGATGACATCGATCTGGCCAATGCCTTAGGGATGAAAAGAGCGTTCCGTGGGAAGCTTACAGTCTTCTACATATCATTTTTGAACTTTTTGCCTCAGCAAAGATCCGCTGTAGACAATATTTTTCTTCTTGCGGTGGGACATAGCAAGGTACTCCGATCTGTGAAAGCGAAGTCGACTCTTCTTAAGGATGCTTTTGATGCTATCTCGGCGCTGAGCACATCTGGTGTTGTCATGGAAACTAAACAGGGACCGGAAAAGTTTTATTGGCTACTTGACTCCATTTCTTGGCGACGCGTTAGCATGCCACAACGTGGCTTGCTTCAAAGAATCTTTCTCGTCGAAGGTGAAGCGTCCACGTTCAAAATGCTATGAGGTGGGCACCGTATGCCGGAGAAGCTTTTTCACACCCAATGCAGTTTGCGTACCGACGCTCAGATCGCTGAGCAGGTAGAAGCTCTTGAAGCAGCCACATCAACTCTCGATCGATCAGCGCTCTCCGCGGAGTTCGGCATCAATGGTCGTTCCCTGTTCTGTCAAGTGCCCTACTTCTCGTTGACAAGAGACGTTCTCCTAGATCCTATGCACGTCATTTTGGAAGGTATCGTTCCGAGAGAGATCACTTTGCTCCTCCGTCATGCTGTACTCGAGGAACGGTGGTTCACACGGGCGCAGTTGAACAATGCCATCACCAGCTTTAATTTTTGTTATCTTGTCAGTAAAAGCGACTACCCTCGGCTCTATGAGTCTGACTTTCCGACAGTAACGTCGGCAAGTGCAGCATGGGTCCTACTTTTGCATCTCCCGCTGATTTTGAAAGGCAGATTGCCAAGTGACAGTGTAGCACTGCAATGTTTCATGCTTTTAGGGAAGCTAACGCAGATTCTGCTGTCCCCAGTCTTAACCGTAGCATCACTTAGTACCCTAGAAGAGTTCATATCAGAGCATAACAGACTCTTTTGTGAATGTTACGGCACTCAGTCTTTTTTCCCCCAAGCTGCATATGTTGATACACATCGTTAACCAGATCAAGAACCATGGTCCGTGTAGGCATCACTGGGTAATGCGATATGAATCAAAAAATGCACTCCCAAAGTCCAAGAAATTTTACAACTTCAAAAATATCCCTGGCTCTGTGAGCAACTTCTTTCAGGTTAGGTTGGAGCACTACCTTTGGCAAGAACCAAACAGCCCTCGTGACAGTGAAAAAATCGCGAACGCAAAGTTGCTTTCGTCCATTACACTAACGCAGAAATTCGTTGAGGCTGGTCTAGATCCTTCTGACGTAGGCAAGACTGGGTTGTGCATGAGCAGCGCACTGGCCAATGGCGTTAAAATTGTGCCCAAACATGTTCTTGTAACTGGTCACCTTAGTAGTGTGCCGCATTTTGTACAGGTGAAAGACATTGTTGTATTTGTGAACACAACATTCTTTCATTGCAATGTAATGACACTGGTTTCCGTTGACAAGGAGCGGAATGGTTTTCTTTTGAAATGCTTGTCTCATACAGTTGTACTTACCGGGCGTGCGTTCCTCCTGCCTTGGCGCCTGTACGTATACGAGGATGCAGGAGCAATGTTGGCAATTCCTAAATGCATTCACTGGTGTGAGGAACTAGGGTACGAAGCATAAGCTGCGTGATCAGTGCGTTTAGTCTGGCAACTTTTACTGCGGTCAGTTAACCTAGAGACTTTTTTGTGGTGCTTCATATTTCATTTTTGCATTTTAATTTCGTTGTCGAGGTTTCATTTAATTTGTTGTCACAGTTCACCGGAAACACAGCAAATGTGTAAGAGTACTGCGAGTATATATATAGTTCGCTGTGCAGCTTGTGGATGATGTACAATGAGTAGTTGTATGTGTGCAATAAACGCTCGTTAAGATCGCCTTGGATGAATTTGAGACTGTGTGTTATTACAATGGTGCAGGGCAGCAATGATTGGCCACATGGGCTCCCACAATTTTCACCGGGCCTCCAACCGCTTCTTCGTGGGCAAGAGCAGCAAGAGGAGAGGAGCAAACTGATTCGGCAGCTCAAAGATGAGATAATCGTTTTCCTTGAGTGCGTAACAAGCAACAGTTATCGTGGTTCTTGAAAAAAATTATTGTGCAACAATGCTCATTACAAATTCACTGAAAATTTGCAGCAAGAACGAACTGATCACCAGTGGTACCAAAGGTCACAAGAGATGGCAGTATTCAGCACTGGGAAGGGAAATCGCCCAAGCTTATCCGTCCATGATGTTCGAAACTGGAAAGTGCGGCACTAAAGTATTCAAGCAGGCAGCGCAGGAATGGGTATGACTACGTTTAACCTGGTGTTAACGAATTTCATTTGCTATCCTTAGCATATGCCACGCATTATGAGAAGATGTGCATGTGGTGGATGCGCCAGAACACTGCCTCTGCTTTCCTTTCTAGAGTGTATTCATGCATAGAACCTCGAAAGCAAGGACAGCAAGAAAAGCAAGAAAGAAGAGTCTCACTTCATCTGTTGTGCCTCAAGCTAGCCAAAAGCAGACAACGTTTACTCTGGAGGAAGCCATTATAGAGCTGAAGGTACATTGTTTCTCTTCGCTTCCTTCACTATGACAAATGGAAAAAAAAAAAGCAGATTGTGCTATTGCAGGTAAAATAATTAGAGAACAGTTACAAAACAGTTCTAGGGCCAGTGACTTTGTGAATCCAAAATCTTTGCAAGTGTGTTTAGCTAATATTGCCATCAGTAGTGCACCGTTACGAAACTGTTCCCAACCTTAAGGCGATCTTGTCCGAATGCCGTACGATATAGGTATTAACCGAAGTAGCAAAAAGAAAACCAACATCAAGAGCCCGCGTTAGGGTTAAGGGGAGGACCCTTGTCCCTAACAGAGGCTCCTAACGTTGGCTTTCTGTTGGGAAAACCTTCACAGCATTTAGAAGCATTTCGTGACCCCTTATTTCAGGCACTTGAAGAACGGAGGACAGGTGCCGAGTATGACATAGATGTAATGGCCTCTCTTCTGCGAACCACGCTGCCTTCAAGGGTTGCATGCCCACCAGACAAGTTACCAGCATACTTCCTGAATGAGGACGTTGTAAGTTCTGCCGTTACAAATGTGCTGCCCATCCTCGTTTATTGATTTACATAATGTCTTGCAATAAAAGCAGGGGCCTGAACCGTACTCGAAAACTGGAGAAAATCGTTACTTGTGACTGAACTCAAACCGAACCGAACAGAAATTATTGTTTTAAGGCTCCTCACCTAACCGGAACTGAACCCAAAAATATGATGTTGTCACTGGTTCGCCAGACGGTTCGGAGGCATAGCACTTTGGCACGATTGCTACACGCCTGTATAGCGCTGGTTCTTTCCCAACTTTTCGCAACTCGCAGCCCCGAGCGTGCAATAGCAGTGCATCCGCAAACAGGAAACGAGATATGGACGTTCTGATCATCTGCACAGCACTTTGTGGTACATACAATGGCCTGGAAGTACAATAATACCAACATTGTGTTTAAAAAGGTGTATGGTACGTCACAGGAAATTGACGCGAGTTTTTGAAAAAGGAGGCATTTTTCCTTCAAAATTTGTGGCCCATATACCCATTTGTCTCTACTCATGAACGCCCAAAGCAATCAAATGAAAGCCGTCGAAGTTCCACAAGTTGGATGATGCAGGTACGAGCCCCGCCGCAGGTACCCTTTGGATTGCTACATTATCGATTGCTTTAGGAGCTCTTGAGGTTGTGTGTTTCTCTCCTCGCCAACTTAACCATTATCGTTTGAGTCTAAGCTATAGTTTGTACCTTTTCACTGTTGTCGATAGTGACCTTTATTAGACTTACAGTAATGTTGTTCCTATCCACTTTGTAATGCTCCTTTGCCGTCGTTTCCTTTGTCACAGTTATGCCTCGAAGCAGAATTCAGATTCCAGGCCAGTATGGGAAGCATGGAGGAAACGCTGCACAACGTGCTCAGCACATTCAAAGACAAAGAGAAAAATCAGGACGCAACGTTTGCTGATGTCGATGCTTACCTTAGACCAGGCGGGGCACGCTTTCATTTGATCACCATTGTGAGTCTAATTTTAACATTTCGTAATATTACAAGAATATATGATGTGAATTCGCTTGAACTGGGGCGTATACATTTCTACACGAAGGATGGCCTAGCGGACGAAGCGGTGATTCCTGGACCAAAAATATTTTTTGGCCGGGACAAGTTCTTGTGGTGCAACAGCGGCAAAATCTGCAAGCTCAAGACGGACACCTCGCTGGAAAAAGGGCTTGTGCTATGTCTGAGACTGTACTATATCAAGAACCTCAACTACCCTAGTGCCTTCTCACAGTTGTTTGGGCTGCTGCAAATCCTTTTTGTCCGCAGAGACAAGTTCCCCCGAAGTTGGGTGAAGCCAAAGCTTCTACAGCTCCTCAAAGCACTAAATGTGCAGCTCTAGGCTCGCACGCTGTTGTTCTGGCTCTCATATTGTTTACTGATGTTTGTTTTGATGCTGACTATTTCTATGGTAACAGTGTGCCGAGATGTGTTCAGATTTTCTGTGACACGGAAAAATTGCAAGCAGCAATTGATTGTAAAGGGCCATTATAATTATTTTTTCGCAACAAAAGGGAACAAACAGTGAGTTATGAATGAATGAGTCCTATGTATGCAGGTTATGACGGCTAAAATGTGACTTTCAATGTAACTAACACTGTAGCACTGCCACACTTTCAGAACTTTGCGTAAATAAAGTCTTCAATCCCGTTTGAAACAAATTGTCGACTCCAAGCCTGCCTTCGACTGCGCCGGGGGAGAGGGGAAGCAGAAGCACGCGGGGAGGGGGAAAAACCGGGAAAGGAGGAAACCGTGAAGCATAAAACAGACGCCACTTTAGTGGCTTCTACCAGGGAAATCACGTGATGCGACGTCATTCCCCGCGCTTTCGCGTGGTCTCTACGTAGAAACCCCAAAATTTCCGTTTTTTTTTGGTGTCTGTAGAAGACACGATAGAAGATCCATTTCTAAGAGTGTGCCTGTAGTTTTGGTCACACTTTCCCTGTGCTCTTCTCCCCATTATTTGTGTAGTAAACACTGTGTGAGATGTCTATATTAAACCTTAGCTGGTTTGAGCTCCTTGTGATGGTGTTTTGTCTCTTTTGCATTTTTTACCAAGCTTAGGCTTCCTCAATGTGGATGTCACCCACACGCTATTTTGTCATTTGAGCATGATCTCCTTGATTAGCACTCATAAGGGAATTTTTCACTTTGCAGAAAACATACAAAGGGTAAAAAAACTGGGTTGAGCACAACAAGCTGGCCGTACTTCTGGGAACTGAATAGGTTTCTGAGTTGCCTTCCCATGAACGACTCGACAGTAATTGAAGAGGCTGGAACCAGCAGCAGTGTAGAACAGGTAACATGGTTCGCACTGCTCCTCGAAACCCTTAAATGGAGTGGAATCTTAAAGTGCCATTTTGAAAGTCTGGAAAATGATGAATGTTTTACAGTCCTTGAAAACTTTTGATTTTGCATCTTTTTCTTGTTCTCATGGAGCTGCTAGCATAAACAGTATTTGGCTAGTCAGAACTGTACCTTCGAAACCACAGGAATTAGCACTGTTTGCACTAAGATTCAGCAGCAAGAAATAACGGCACCGTATATTCTACTTCTGTAGTTTTCAAAATTTTCTTTCTGTCATAGTACTTTTAAAGTTCAGTAGTTGTCAGTCACATCTGTGAACTGATATTGTGCAGTCCTCATGTATTCGCTCATGTGATACCTATAGCTTATAAATAATTCTGCAAAATATTGCAGATCCGGTCTTAAACTGTATTTTACATCCCATAAAAATCACGAGGTACTTCATCACCGAGAATAGTATTCGACACCCACTTCGAGAATTATACTGTGGCCTCTATAACCAGTTACGGAGCAAGCCTGCAAGGCTAGTTGGTGTGCTCACCATTCGCCACGAAATGTCTGTGAATAAATTGTTAACTTCTCTTCTGTTAGGTCAGTCAGGGGGGGTGGGGTGGAGGTGTCAGCTATAATTCTTTTTCTGTTTGGTGTGTTAGGAGTGGGGCACCAACTGGAGGGTCTCTGATAAATTTTTCCTTGAATTTCAGCAGATTATCTGTCACATGGAAACTGGACGCAGTTTTGAAAACACCGTAGGTGAGGCAAGCGTGGAGCCGGGAGCTTCAAGTTCTTCAAGCCCTTCACTCTCTTCAAGCTCACTAGATGGGCCATAGTCAAGTGACGACCAGCCAATTACCCAGCCGAGCAGTGCCTCAGGAAGCAGCTCCACCGCCAGACAGGCAGGCGGACGAAGACGGCGTTGCCCTGTGATATCTGACTTTCAAAAATCCCTGCTCGAGGAACACAGACTCCTGAGGGAGCAGTTCGACACTGCACACAAGGAAGAAATGGAGCTGAGAAAGAAGCAGATAAGACTACAAGAAAAGCCTTTATGATGTACTCATAATCTTCTACAATAAAGACATGTGAATAAGAAAAAAACATGGCTGAAGCTGAATTTTTCTTTCTGTCAGCTCAGTTCCTTTGTCTATAGTACTCAGCCAAAGCCGATCTAACACTTGAACCTTCTCCAACTGCAGCTCCCGTGGTGTACGATGGCTGAGGGAATACCACATTGTCCTGCTGCAGTTCAGTCAGCCACTGCTGAGGGACGACGTCATTGAAATATTCACAGATGTTGTTTAGTATGCAGCATGTTGGGATGACTAAGCGAGCATTGTTCACATCACAGTCCATCCTTTTTGCTGTGTACCGGAATCTCGCCTTCAGACTTCCAAAGGCGTTTTCGACTATTCTTCTTGCTCGTGAGAGATGGTAGTTGAAATTTCGTTGATCATCAGTCAATGTCGTGTTATGTCCCAATGGTTTGATCAGGTTTGCTGTTAAAGGAAATGCCTGGTCGCAGAGTATTACAGGTGGAACTGCCGTTCCAGCTACCAAGGCAACTGGAGCTTGGAAAAGGGGACTGGCCACTATGTGGGACAGTTGTGACCTTCGGTAGACATGCGCATCATGACATCGTCCAGGGGCACCAACACTTATATATCTAAACCGGTACTTGTGGTCCACCAGAGCCATGAGAATGATGCTGTACCTTCAAAAATGCAAACATGGAAGAAATGCTATAAAGGCGAACAAAACAGAAGATAATTTATGATGACAGGGGATATTGATAATGGCGATGAATGGATAGCAATCAGCACCTGAACGAATACTGTTCTCAATTTTAATACAAACAAAGGATAAACAGAAAAAAAGACATTACCAGCCTTTATAATTATGGTAATCTGTTGCATCGTCCTTTGGTGGTGAAATGGGAAAATGACAGCCGTCAAGCACTCCTACGCCTTGAGGGAAATCGCACACTGCTTGGAATTCACGAATCTGGTTCTCCATTTCATCAGCTGTCATCATCTGGAGCCAGTTTCGTTCGAGAACAGCTATGACGGCATCGCAAAATTCCCTGTATATTCCGTTGACTGTCGAACGCCCAACAACGAAGACATGCGCCACCGTCCTGTCTTCTGCCGATGAGCAGAGCTTGTAGAGAGCGATGGTGACAACCTTGTCAACTGGAATGGGTTCGCGCATGTTGGTGACTGTCCTTTCCAGAACTGGTCGTAACCTCTCCACGATGAAGCGAAACGTTGAAGGGCTGACTCGGAAGGATTGCTTGAATATTTGATCACCAAGCCCAGGAACTGTGTCTTCAAACCACCTCTCATTCCTAGCGAGAGTCCACATTTTCCTAGTTACAACTCTAGCAGGGAGTGAGGATGCCGCCAGCATAAAATTGTTCAGAAGCAGGTGGCGCTTGATCTTGTCAGACGCCACCCTCGCCGCATCTACCTGGTTTTCGAGAGCGCATATAGAAGCTAAAAGCAAGCTTATTTCTTCCCTGGCGGTGTTCATACCGGTGGTTCCGCGTGGATATATGGAAGGTGGATCCGCTGGAGCGTCGTCCACATTGAAAACACTTCGGCGCCCAATACTCTGGTCACCCCATTTCCGGTGGCGCTCCGCAAGCTGACAGGAAATGCCGCTATGAAAGGGAGATTGGCGCTGTCGTGTGTCACCGGCACGAACTCCTTTCACGAAGATGTCCTTTGTCGCTGTAAAGGACCCCTAACGGAAAGGAGTTCAAACGTGCCCGTGTGTCAGAGGTATAACGGTGACAGCGGATGACGCAGCGCCAATGATGGACCTATATGTTGAGACAACACATTACACGAACAACGACAACGAAATGAGTGCGTCAGAAACATCCGCTTTAAGTGAAGAGGAGGTGACAATTATAGAGGCAGTCAATAAAGAAAAAAATAGCGAAGTATCACAAGAGGTAAATTCAGCAGATGAGCAAGCGGCGCGAGATGACGACAGTAAGGGGAAAGGGGTGAACGGGGCAAATACAGCACAGGGGAAACAATGCGACGAAGGGAAAAAGTGGGTCACACCAGAAATGCCGAATACAGCGATAGAAGGAAGGACCCCGCCTGCGGGAGACTCAAGGGGCGTTACACCTGAATTTGGAACAGATTTTTTGATACTGACATATGAAAGCGACAAGAACGACGCACCAGAAAGAACAGAAAATAGGAACAGTACAGGTGAATACGAACTGGAACGAGCGAGGCCCCAGGCGACACAGAAAGCGATATGGCCGAATGCACATTATCAGGTGATGGCTGGGAGACGCCAAAAAACATGAAAGAAAAGGAAGAGGAGGAACAAAAACAAACACCAGACGAAGCCAGGGAGCGATAATGAAATCACACCGACGGCGAAAGATAATTGAAGCTTGGAATCTGGCGGCGGTAGTGAAACTAGTACGTAAATTGAAGGCAAAAAAAAAAAAAGAAAGAAAAGATGCTTAAGTGTTAGCCCAAGCAGCACAATGTACCGAAAGTCGAGTGCAATAGGGGTGGACGGTATGTGTCTTATCGATGTTCCTTAGTTTCACGAGTCTGTTCAAGGCCTTCCACCTACCCGTCCACCCCTATTGCACCCGACTTTCAGTACATTTTGCTGCTTGGGAGGAACATGGAAGAGATAAGCAAAGACTCGGATGGAATGAGCACACCGTTCCAAAGCTGCTCGTCAGAAGAAGTAAACCAGACAGAAGTACCGAGCACACGGATAAGAGAGATACACCAAAGAGATATCAAAACAGTGGGGAACATCGATGAAAAGGTAACAAACAAAGAGTCGGCCGAGAAAGGTTAATAAGGTTTGGTGGCCTTTCACTTCTCTGTATGGCTATGTTAAGGGTCAGTACATGGAATGTGAGATGTTTTAGACGAAAAGAGACACAAAATGAAGTGTTGACGGTAGCTAGAGAAAGAAAAATAGACACCTTAGCAATACAGGAAACCCACGTAAACGATGTCAGATATATAAGAAAATTCGACAATATATTTGGTGTAAAAAGGTTCTGGAGCTTTGCCGTGGGAAGATCAGGCGGTGTTGTGCTGATACTTTTGGGAAAACAAAAGTATAATGTATTAAAACACGATCGCGACTGGGAGCGAAGGGTCATTTCAGTAGACTTGAGATTAGGATTTCGCGTGGTAAATATCTACGCTCCTAATAGGGGAGGAAATCAGAGCGCTATTTTAACGATTTAGATAATTACGTTAGCACAGGTAGAAAAATTATGTTGTTAGGTGACTTCAACTGCGTTGAGAATAGTATCGCTGATAGAATGCCACCCAGGGAAATGAGAAAAGACTATGGCGTAAAAACGCTGATATAATTTAGGAATAGAGGTGACTTTATTGACGTATGGAATAAATGCTTCCCCGGCTACCCTGCGATGACGTGGAAAGGCCCGAGGGCTGAAGCGAGGTTGGATAGGGTGTACGTTACAGGTAATTTTGAAAGCGCGATTAGAAGCATTGAGGTGGTTGAATCGGCCCTATCAGACCACAATAGCAGGTAGTAATAGGTAGCAGGTAGCAGTAGCAGGTAGCACAATAGGTTGTAGCAGCAATAAACATACCTGAGAAAGGCAGGGGGCGTGGCCTTTGGAAAATGAACCCAGCACTGTTGGCAGACAGTCGAGTTGACAATGAAATAATAATAATAATAATTGGGGGTTTACGTCGCGAGACAACTGAGATCATGAGCGACGCCACAGCGGTCGGTCTGTGGATTGCTTTTGCCCACCTGAGGCTTCTTTTACGTGCGATGAAAGCTCATCACACGTCACCCAGTATTTAACGTCCCTCGCGGAAGACGGCGTGTCTAAGCAACTTGTACCCTGCCACGAAGTTGCTGGCGTCCTCGGCCGGGTTCGAACCCGCGATCTCGGGATCCGAAGGCGAACACGCTACTGACTAAGCCACCGAGGCCGACAATGAAATAAAAGGGATTATTCAAACGTATAGTGATAAAGGCTTTACAACAGTGAGCTGGGATGAATTTAAAGGGGTTGCGAATCCAAATCCAAATATTACACAAAATGATGTTTGAAATGTAGATCTATTGGTGCCAAACATCTCCGTCGAAACCATTTCACTCTGCGCTTCCGCGCCACGAAGTTATGGCGCTTTGAATATGAGGAGATAATTTCACTCTTGGCTCGCCTCCTCCTCGCCTGATCTCGGTATGACGTAGTATCGAGCGCGCCACGGAAGTGCGGAGTTCCCGTTCTCATGACGACGCCTGTAAACAGGGCCGCGGCGAGCGCTGGGACGCGACGTGGCGAAGTGAAATGAGCGGAAGGGCTATGACGTAGAGCCATAGAGCAACCGGTCAAGGCGTCACTTCCCGCCGACTTCATGGAGCTGCCCGGAACCGTTTGGCGCCACGGTCGGCGGGGGCCTAAAAAATGGGATATTTTTAAAACCCTGTAGCATTAAAAATAATGGGAGGTGGGAGGTGGGACTTTGAGTACGGAGTGCGTGGAGTAAGGCGAACAGACTCTGCCGGAGACAAAGGTCTATCCGTGTGTTTTCTCAACCCCTTTAAGAATGAAGTAAGAAAGATACTAATGAAAAGGGGCAGAGAAATCGCGAAGGAAAGCAGTGAAGAAACTAAGTAAGTAGTGGACGCGTTAGCGTTACTACACAAAAGAGAGACGGCAGGACCTGGACTGCAAGAGGCGAGGGTGAGATTGAGGAAAAAATGTAATACATTAATGAAAAAGAGATGGGATAGCGTCAGAGTGAAGCAGAGAGCCGAAAAATGGGAGTGTGAACATTGGGCATCTGGTTACTTACTCAATAAACAGCTAGGCAGTTGTAAACACGATTTAGAGTGCATAAAAAATGAGGAGACAGGTGAAATTCTGAGGGACACACATGGCAGTTGGGAAATACGTAGCGGACTTTTACCGGAAACTTTACAAAGCCGATACGGCTACTTACAACGAAACGGACTTAATTTTCCCAGGGGTAGTAACAGGCATCAAGGAAGGACCACTTACAACTGACGAGGTCAGTGAGGTCAGTCGCTCAAACAGATTAAAAATAACAAAGCCCTAGGTGAGGATGGATTGGGGCCGTTATTTTACAAGAAGTATTGGGACAGATTGAGAAAGCGCTTCACCGGAATGGTTAATAATGCCTTCGAAGAGGCAATTTACCCCAGTCGTTCTACCAAGGCAGAATAACTCTGATTTGTAAGGAGAATGAAAAACAAAAAAGAAATGATAAAGGCATGGCGCCCGGTTACATTATTAAACTCAGACTACAAAATGGCCGCCAAGGCGATCGCCAATAGAACTTATCCAGCACTCGCAGAGGTAGTGAGCGAAATGCAAGCAGCAAATGTTAAAGGTAGGTCGGCACAAATGAATATTCTAGCCATAATAGACATTATGAATTGGTTAATCACTACAAATAACGGGGGCATCCTTTTTATTGTTGATTCAGAGAAAGCCTTCGACAGGGTGCACCATCAGTACATGTATGACTGTTTAAAACAAATAAAAATGGCGGGAAACGTTATAGCAATAATAAAGACAATATGAAAGAGGCGTGTCAAGAATTATGATTAACGGATATGAGACGGAAGAAGTACGAATAGAAAGGGGAGTGAAGCAGGGATGCCCGTTATCGGCAGCTCTCTTCATCATCACGATGGACCACTCCTGCAGATGATAAAGCAGCGCGTCACACCTATCGGGCTTCCGATGGCGGGCAACTCGGTACCAGTCTTTGCCTTCGCTGACCATGCTTCAGTTATTATTAAAAATGCCAAGGAAATAAGGAAAGTGCTAGAGGTGTGCAGGAGATATGAGGCATGCAGTGGGGCAAACATAAACAAGAAGAAAAGCGAACTGTTGTTTTTTGGGAATAAACAAGTCAATACCAGGAGCCTTTACGGAGTACCGATAAAAAACGATCCACAGACTGACCGCTGTGGCGTCGCTCATGATCTCAGTTGTCTCGCGACGGAAAGACCCAATTATTTATTTAATTTAAAAAACTAAGTAAAGATATTAGGTGTTTACTTCGATCGCGCAGGACTATCGTACATGAACTGAAAAACAAAAAAAGATAAATAAATTAAGCAAGGCGATAGTAAAATGGGAAGAGTTAAAATGAATGTCTTTGCCCGGGTTAAAATTGTTGAGGCACACCTTTTAAGTCCAATACTTTACAGGGTGTTTCAAAAAACGTGTCATTCGGACTTTGTAAAAAAACGGGGCGACGGAAAAATACGGGGTAAACGGCACTTGTGTGGCAACTGAATTTGCCATCTTGCAAAAATATTTTCATTTGATTTTAATTAAAATAAACTGAATTTCTTTAATTGAACTCCAAAATTTCCTATGTCAATCTAACGTTTTTTTTTTTACAGAATTAGAGAGCCAGTAGCGAACTTAGTCAGATCCATCAAGAAATCCGCTCGATATTGCAAATGGAACTGCCCAAAAAAATTCCCGAAATTGAGGCTTCAAAGTTTCGGGTATTCAACAGCGCACCAAATCAGTCGCAAAGATGCGCAGAGAGCAGCACATGCTCCTGCCCCCATGAAAGATAGAAGGTTGAAGAAAAAGAGGGCGGGAAAAAAGAGGCGGAATCATTTTTGTTTGCCGCTTATCAACGTATGGTGCAATGTCAACCGCCTTGTTATCGGCACGTCTTGTGCCGCACGCCGGTTCGGCGATAAATTGTTCTAGCTTCGTGGGGGCAGGAGCATGTCAGGCTCTCCGCGCGTCTTTGCGACTGATTTTGTGCGCCGTTGAATGCCCGAAACTCTGAAGTCTCAATTTCGGGACTTTTTGGGGGCACTTCCATTTGCAATATCGAGTGAGTTTCTTGGTGGATCTGACTAAGTTCGCTACGGGCTTTCTAATTCTGTAAAAAAAAACGTGAGGTTGACTTGGGAAATTTTGGAGTTCAATTAAAGAAATTCAATTTATTTTAATTAAAATCAAATAAAAGTATTTTTGCAAGATGGCAAATTCAGTTGCCACACAAGTGCCGTTTACCCCGTATTTTTCCGTCGCCCCGTTTTTTTATAAAGTCCGAATGACACATTTTTTGAAACACCCTGTATACAGGGTGTCCCAGAAAACGTGTCATTGAATTATAATAAAAAAACTACGCCACCTAGAGTCATGTGGTGAACGGCATTTGTTCTTATTAGGTTTTTGCCACCTTGTAAAGTTAATGTCATGTACGCCAAGTTTAATTATGTAAATATTTGCAAACTGAACTCGGAAATTTACCAAGGGAAGGTCACTTTTTCACCCCACCAATATGAAGAGCGTGCCGAATTCACTCAAATTCATAATTGACAGTGATATTCACGAGCTATGCCATCGGAAAAAATAGCCGAATATCATGCTTTTCAGAGCACCGGACCCTAAGGGTACATTTATGCTGCAGCATCGCTGCTCGCTGCTCGCTGCAGCTTCAAGCACATCGCTGCTCGCATAACCGCTAGGGTGCGTTTACCCTGCAGATTGCTCAAGATGCTGCTCGCTTTCGCTATATCAGTCGCCTAGCAGCGTTCACTGTGGAAGGAGGAAACCGACTTCATCACAACCAATCGCAGGTCGGATTTCAAGACGCCAGTCATCAATGATACCAGGAAGACAAACATGTTTACATTCCTAGGTGCAGCGAGCAGAGCGGCAAGCAGCGGCGAGGATAAGCGAGCAGCCAGGCTGCAGGGTAAATGCACCAACAGAAAGCTCTGTGTTTGACCTGTCATCGCCAGAAGTCAGGTAGTCCCCGGGCATGTTCAAACATGTTTGGCAGCATTGTTGTGGCGATGATCATGGCGTGCATCTTTGGCAAGCAGCGATGCTGCAGCATGAACGCGCCCACAGAGATACATGTGTTTGTTTCGTCATCGCCAAACAGCGATGTGCCATGTGCCAGCAGCGACGCTGCAGCATAAATGTACCCTAACGCGCGATGTCTTTTTGAGCGCAATCGCTCGCAGCCCGACGAAAGGAGGTTCCGAAGTCAGCCTACAGAGTGATAGTAGAAAAAGTAACAGGTCATAAAATTGGGAGAGGGAAAGTATTATCCTAGCGAAAGTCTGACGTGATAAGCCATGCCTGCGTTATCTCTTTCTGCGATACCGGGGTGGGCTGGGTTTCCAACCTCCTTTCGTCGGACTGACAAAGATTGCGCTGAAAAATTCATCGTGCGCTATTCTGTGCGACCGCCGTAGAGCTAGATGTTTGCCTATTTTTTTCGATGGGATAGCTCCTGAATATCCCTGTCAATTATCATTAATTTGAGTAAATTAGACACGCTCTTCACATTGGTGGGGTAAAAAAGTGACCTTTATTAGGCAAATTTCCGACTTAAGCTCGCAAAAATTTACATAATTAAACTTACGTTACACGACATCCACATGAGGAGGTGGCAAAAACCGAGTAAGAACAAATGCCATTGACCGCATGACTCTAGGTGGTGTAGTTTTTTTAGTATAATTCAATGACACGTTTTCTGGGACACCCTGTATACTGCACGTGATGATTCCAAACAAGAAGATAGAAAAGAAAATTGAGAAGTTAATCTTTTCCTACATTTGGGGTCATAGTATAGAACAGGTGAGAAGGACATGGTTGAAGGAACCGAGAGAAAAAGGAGGGCTAGGGGTTATGGATATCAACACAACCGCCAGAGCGCTACACTTGATCTGGGGTTTAAAAACGTTATATTCTGATATTGGGATCGCCAGCACTATGGCAAGATACTCAATAGGAATAGGAATAAAACACATAGAAGGTAAAGTAAACAACAGTCAACCACACACAGCAAATCCACGTAATTATTACCAGATGTTAATTAATGACTATAAAAAAATAGACATAAAGATGGAGAATTAAATTTGTTGGCAACTAGTGTTCCTAAGGTAGCCAGGATGCTAGGGAAAGAAAAAAGCCACGCAGTACGTCTGCCAATAGAGGGCTCAGAACCGAACTGGAAGAATATAACATCGAGCTTCTTGAATATACGAGGACGAATTTTATGTGGCGCCTTGCTCATGGCATTTTGCCAAGGCTGCAGTACCATGTAAATACACGTTAAGTAAAAGGCGTCTGCTGTTTGTGTGGACGACAGGATAGTTTTAGACACTATTTTTGCGGCTGTAGTTATTTAGAACCCCTTTTTAACGAGATAAAGAGGTTGTTCCCTCAGGTGAAGGTCACCTACGCCGCTGTGCGTTTTCTACCTACTTTCACTCTCTCACACTGGGGGTAAAGGAAAGCCGCTTCTTTGAAGATGCGCAATAAACCAAATAAAGAAAAAAATGGCGTTCCTTCACGAATTTTTTGCGGACGATCTACCGAACGGATTTTTTTCCTGAAAACGGTTTTGGTATCTGGTGACCGAAGAGATCAGATGTTCTCATTGGAGCAACTTCGTAGCTTTTATAATTAAAAAGTTAATTATTGATAGCTAATTAAGACATTGCCTTAGGAGTCTGTTAAGGCCCCCCTAGGGAGTGCCCTTCAGCATATGCTATATTGCAATTGATTTCATCTCGGAAAAAGTGATTGATATATTTTTAAAAAATCTGTTGACACTTAGCGTGGGCATACCCTGTATATCGTGCGTATACACCATACAGGTATCTGCTGAAACACGCAAATGTTAAGGTATATTTCGACAAAACAAGGATTTTGAGCGTCGGTTTCTCAAAAAGGCCCTTTTTTATTTTCGTTTATATTTTGCCAGGACATGGCCCGATGTTAGACCTTTCACCTTACGTAAAAAAAATTCTGCTTCAAAAGGCGTACACTGGCGATTAGCGTGTTAAAACCCGGCCCTAGTCTGCGTGCGTACGTGGTGGAGCCCGGCTGCCTGTACCGCGGGATGGCGGGCCTCGTGTCGATGCTCCCTTTGTTTGAGCAAGGTTGTCTGGCCTTTGCCTTACCTGAGCTATTCGTCGGCACACTTTTGACGTCCTGCTGAAGAAATAATTCACTTCTGGGAGTTAGTGATTTCCAACAAAGCATCATAATGAAATCCTACGTTGCCGTAAAGCCGTATTTCAAAGGCTTTGTCAAACTTAATGGTCAGCGAAGGTAAAACCTCACTCTTGCAAGCTCCGTACACGGAGATACCAATACTGTACAAATACATATCGAGTTAGGAATTGCTTTTTCCAGGGTTCCCGCAAGTTCCTGCGAAGCTTGCTTTACTTCATTTTACGATATTTTTAAGTTATGCAGAGGGCTTCTAGCACAACACGCGTGTTCTGTGCTGAACTGCAGCAGTACACTTCTTCTCAGAGCTAGGGAAGTGGGCGGGTTCTCGCATTTGTCATAGTTACATTGGATACGTTCAGAGCAGAGCCATTCGGGAGACGCACCTAATGCACTTCGATTTCGTTTAAAACTGGACAGTAGCCATGCCTAGCGAAATACGAGCGTGCCACTACGGAAAGCAGATTTTCATATTCACATGTGTGGTTACAGCTGGCAGGGAAACGCACAGTTTTGGTGTGGTGAGCGAAGACTTCTGTCACGGTTCAGCACAGTCACTGTTAGCTCCCATAGCTATTGAAAAATGTCTTGACGAGAATGTTCCTCTTGCAGCTAATGATTTACGTGTCAGATGGAGCGGCAAGGGCATGGGCTCTATGAGCTCTCCAAATCTACTTTTGCGAGCGCGACATGGCTGTTCAGGAACAGGCCACGACAAAAGTGCATGTGACAGGATCGGTGTGACAGGAATCAGGCACCATGCCAAGACACCTAACTTGCGTTCACTCGAGCAAGACGTCATCTTAGAGTCACAAGATATAATAACGTGCTTGCAAAAACACCTAACGCGCGTCCATTTACTCCGAGTACGGGCTGAGGACGTGGCTTCTTTTAGAATGCAAAAGAAAAAGCAATGGGTAAAGCTATACCGCATCAAAGTGGCATACAGTGTTCGCATGCGTGGCAAAGCACGACACCGGAAAGTCTAGGCCGAGAAACATTTATAGCTAGTACCATGGACAGTGAGTGCAGAAGAGTGACGTTTTCATAGAAAGTGAGTGAAATCATTTGTCGCTGTCATTGCAAAATACTGCTTTTTCGCAGTCTTGTAAATATATCGACATAAGCTACCACTTTTGATTACACAAAGTTGTCTCTTTCTTGTACGACATCAACAGGAGGCCCGCCATCCCGCGATACCGGCAGCCGGGCTCCGACAAGTACGCACGCAGACTAGGGCCGCGTTTTAACGGGCTAATCGCCAGTGTACGTCTTTTGAAGCAGATTTTTTTAGCGTAAGATGAAAGGTCTAACATCGGGCCGTGTCCTGGCAAAATATTAATGAAATAAAAATGGGCCTTTTCGAGAAACGGACGCCCAAAATCCTTGTTTTTTCGAAATATACCTTAACATTTGCCTGTTTCAGCAGATACCTGTAGGGGGTATACGTGCGATATGTATACCAGATGGGAGAGCATTAAAAGCTGAGTGAAGTGATACCAAATAGGGTAATGAGGGATATCTACAGTCAGAGAAATCACGCGTCGAAGTTGGAACAAAACCGCACGGGAGAGCATGTTCGCAAGTTTTTTATATCAGAAAGCGTTGCTCGTGCACCCCAAAATTTGCACTCGGACTGCCGGCCTATAGGCATACTAAAGCATAGAAAATTTCACTGCAGTATCTTTTAAGACTCGGGAGATATACGCGTGCAAACACGTCAACACTGAAACACTCGAATTCAGGGCCAGATTTCCTGGATTTTATTGCGCGAAAACTATTCCGTAGAGATTATTCATTTTACCGCTGTTGGTCATCATGTACGATGAGCTTCTAAATATAAAAAAATAATGAAAATCCAAGAGGTCGATGGTACCTCCCTGCCTGAACTGACGTGAAACCGGCCTTCTTTTTTTGAATGAATGAGGGCCTCTGGCGTGGGCGGGAGCCCCGATAAGCCTGTGCGAATGAAGGGCCTCTGGCGTGGACGAGAGTCCCGATAAGCCCCGAATGGTAACATGAATTTTATTCTTTGCTTATTTGCGAGGGGGGAAGGACGATTCCAGTCTCGGGCAAATGAGTGAGTGGAGACGACTGATGATGATGAGTGAATGTTTTGTGAACATAGTACGAAGACCTGGCTAACCACTTTGTGTTTTCTCAGGCAAAAACATGGTGACCTAGGGGCCCAACAACATCAGGGCCCCCACGATAATGATGAGTGTTGGTAGGGTGGTCCCATTTGATCACCCACCAAAAACACCTGAAATGGCGAAACAGCTGTCCTCGGCTGGGAGTGCACGATCAAATTACAAACATATGCTCAACGTGCAGCTACAGAACTTAGGGTATTTTCCATTTGTATATGTACTTGGTGGCTTGCACTGCGGCCTCCACAGATGACGCCGTCACCGTGGAACATTGATGCCTCGCCGAGGCACACTGTCAGCGCCGACCCAAGATCGTGTCACTTCCCTGCGCCGGGCTGAAGAGCTCCAAGTAGAGCGAAACGGCTGTCCTAGGCTGGGAGTGCACGATCAACATATGCTCAACGTGCAGCTACAGAGCTTCGGCTATTTTCCATTTGTATACAGGGTGTCCCAGCTAAGTGTATACAGATTTTTTAAAAATATATATAATACTTTTTCCAAGATGAAATCAATTGCAATATAGCATATGCTGAAGGGCACTCCCTAGGAGGGCATTAGCAAAGCCCAACGGTAATGTCCGAATTAACTTATATTAACTTGTTAATTATAAAAGCTACAAAGTTGTCCCAATGAGAACATCTGTTCACCTGATATCGTAGCCGTTTTGAGAACAAAAATCCGTTCCATAGATCGCCCGCAAAAAATTAGTGAAGGAACGCCATTTTTTTCTTTATTTTGTTGATTGCGCATCGTCGCAGACGCGTATTTCCTTCATCCCCAACGTGAGAGGGGGGAGGAGCACAGTGCCGCCTCATGCGTCGAAGATGAGCTTTAACTTGCGGAAACAAAACAAAAACTAATGTATCGGGTGACTCTATCGGAACTGGCCTTATCTTGGGTTGCATGTTCTGTTTTCTTTTAATATTTTGCCAGGGCGCGAGAGGCGATAGTGTGCTCTTTCTCTCTCTCACATTGTGGATGAAGGAAAGACGTCGCTTCTAAGAAGCGCAATGAACAAAATAAAGAACAAAATGACGTTCGTTCACGAATTTTTCGCGGGCGATCTATCCAACGGATTTTTGTTCTGGAAACGGCTACGATATCAGGTGACCGAAACGAACAGATGTTCTCATTGGGACAACTTTGTAGCTTTTATAATTAACAAGTTAATTAATGAAAGTTAATTAAGACATTGCCTTTGGACTTTGCTAATGCCTTCCTAGGGAGTGCCCTTCAGCATATGCTCTATTACAATGGATTTCATCTTGGAAAAAGTGCTATATATATTTTTTAAAAAATCTCTATACACTTAGCTGGGACACCCTGTATATACATACAGGGTGTTTCAAAAAAACGTGCCATTCGGAATTTATAAAAAAAAACGGGGCGACGGAAAAATTCGGGGTAAACAGCTCTTGTGTGGCAACTGAATTTGCCATCTTGCAAAAATATTTTCATTTGATTTTAATTAACATAAATTGAATTTCTTTAATTGAACTCCAAAATTTCCCAAGTCAACCTAACGTTTTTTTACAGAATTAAAGAGCCCGTAGCGAAATTAGTCAGATCCACCAAGAAATCCGCTCGATATTCCAAATGGAACTGCCCAAAAAAAGGCCCGAAATTGAGGCTTCAAAGTTTCGGGTATTCAACGGCGCACCAAATCAGTCGCAAAGATGCGCAGAGAGCAGCACATGCTCCTGCCCCCGTGAAAGATAGAAGGTCGAAAAAAAGAGGGCGGGAAAAAAGAGGCGGAATCATTTTTGTTTGCCGCTTATCAACGTATGGTGGAATGTCAACCGCCTTGTTATCGGCACGTCTTGTGCTGCACGCCGGTTCGTCGATAAATTGTTCTAGCTTCGTGGGCGCAGGAGCATGTGTATATAATATGTATATATATATGTATATGTATATAATAAAAGTGTACCCGTGTCTTCGCGCCGTGCTCCTCAATACAAGTGGAACATTGTGTCGTTTACATATAAAGAAGACCCCTGAAACATATTTAATCCTGGAATGTTTCAAAGAGATTGAGTATCGCAGCACAAAGTTATGATGCAGAGCGTACGAATACCGCGTTCAAAACAATCATGATGTCGGTGAAGCGAAATGCAGTTGAGAGATTGCTCCCGAGACAGAGACGTGCCGCTTCGGCAGAGACGTCTCCGTGTTGTTATCTACCCTTTTTCCTGGGGGTTGGCGATTTGCACAAGGATAAATGCATCCATCGTCCGATAGCGGACGAACTATTTTACAAAGTACTGCGGTCAAAGCGAGCTCGATTAATGACGATCGCCATCCTTCTCCGCTAGTCACCGAAATACTTATGTAGGCTGAATGTGAAACTAAAACTCGAGCGCCTCAGAATGTGCTGGCGCACCAAGAACGCCATCTGGATTATTTTAGCATTTTTCAACCGTGGAGCGGCTCAACAAACAAAAAAAAAATTAAAAGAAACGAAAAAATAGTTTTGAGATTTTTTGTTTTTTCCTTGTCTTTACAACTCTAGGAATGTCAGCTCTTCTCTTTGAAAGAGCGACGGAAGCCTGGCTGACGCAAGCAGCACCCTCTTCCCAGATACAGAATACTCCATTATCACTCGTTCACGTTGAGCTCTGTAATGTGCAAAAATTTAGGAGTCCGCGAAGTGCACATCACATCCGTAATCCGCTGCACCTCGCATGATGTGCTATGGGGGGGGGGGGGGTGCTCTCAAGGGATGTCGCTTGTTCACGGAACCTCTGATTCACGCACCAGCTCTTTGCCCCACGTACACAGCACGACAAGACATAGTTATCTCATAGGTGACATGTTTTGCGCAGGCTCTGAATTTCTTCTGCTGGTTGACTTGCAGTGTGACTTGCTTGACTGGCTTGGTTGACTTGGCAGTTTGTGTTCCAGGACAACTTTTTCACTAGCTTGTTGTATCCTCGAGCGACAGTTTGGAAGTTCTGTCCTATTGTAGCATTGCACCGAGTTTCATAAACAATGCGGTCACTGTGGTCAAGGACGACGAATTTCGACTCCTTGTCGGCCTCTATGAGGACGCAGCCGAGATCAAAATGGACACGACTTTGGACACGACTTGCAGAAAGCAGCGTCGACCAATCATAGGCGTACCATTCGTTGTGTGGTGGCGTCGTTGGTAACGTAATCGAGAACAGAGATGGCAGAGTCAAGTCTCTGCGCACGAACATTCCTGCTGCTGCTCGTCGTGGTGCGTCGCCATGTGTATCAGCTGCGAAAAACTTCGGTATTTTCCCTAAATTCTCTCCTGAGTTTACACAGCATTAGAGAATTTTAGTTGACCATTGCTCGACCTTCTATAACTTTCCGACTCAGCTCCTTGTCGTATATGTGCGCTCCCAGACAGTGATGGACATACCCCAAAAATATACTTAAAGGAAAGTGCAAAGTACCTGGCGTCGATGGTACTTGAAGTACAGTAGAATGTACCACATTTGAAATGTACTTAAAATAATGTATAAAGTACTAAGAAATGCACTTTAAAGTACTTGCCAAGTGAGTTGCCAAGCGAGTCGGTACATATTGAAGTAAAACTGGATGCACTGAGAAGAGTGTGCGGCGAGGTCCAGATGAAGCTCGATCAACTCGATGTCCCGAGAAGAAAATTGTAACGAAATTTCTAGCGATTTTATATGTAATCAAAGACACTTTTTAAACGGGCTGCTTCCATCGTGGACGAAAAAGCAACTCATACTTTATAGTTCGCGCAGACTCAAAACTGCTCGCAAAGGAGCCATTCTGAATGTATTCTCTGCTGTATAACTAAGTTATGAATCACAGGAGTTTCTGCTGCTAGATGACGTTCTGTGACTTGTCAGAAAACATTCCGTAACTCCAAACTGAACTTGCTGAAGGGCAGGCTGCTTATACTCGTCCTTTCGGCTCTAGAGTATTTTTTCTTGTTCGGGGTTCGCATCAGTGGGGCATCGTATCTTTCAACGAACTGAAACTCCCTGTCGTGTCTCAGGTGTAAACGTCTGTCAGCATACTTCTCCGCTTCAGCGGACTGCAACGCCTCACGGCACTGCGACTACGCCTCACTGCATGTTCCGGAATTATAAAGGGTGCATTGTATATTCGCTTTTGAACAAAACAGCGTAGGTAGCGCAGTTCTGTAGCTCGACCTCCAACACGGGGTATAAACCGGTCGAAGCCTCCAAGCGGAAAGGAATTGATTGCAGATTGTCCTATACTGCGAACGAAATTTAGTGACTGAATAAGAGTTGGAGTTCGACCTCATTAGGCAAAGGCACATGTAGAGGACACAGTTGACCGTTCATTATCTGAAGCGTAAATCAATGCCTTGATTTTTATAAGGAGTGCAGATGATCATCCGTTAAACACTGACCGTTTCATCGGACAGGGTGCAGCTGGGGTGTACAATGGCCTGCAGGGTATCGTTCAGAAATTTTGTGGCGCGCCCCTTCGCACGCGCAGCAGTCCTTTAAAGGTCAGCTCCGGGGAAAATTCTTTGTCACAAACCCCAACAAAAGCGACAGGCACAACGGTTGGTGCCTACTGAATAGGTATGGGACTTCTTGTAGACGTTCACTGAAGCCCTTCTGTTGTCCACTTGCGGTTAATGCCTTGCACAGTTGTCAGTGTTTTAGTGACTCATTCACTCTATCTCTTGTGGTGAGCTCGTGTAGCCTCTTACTTCTTGTCAGGGTCTCATGAACAGCCACCGCACACAGAGATTGAGCAGAGCTCCAGTAAGCTCCTGGACATAGCCTAACATGAAAATTAGCATTATTAGAATGCATAAAACAGACAGAACCGGCCTGCACAGTGAAGGAACAATGTAATTTCATATATCACTAGTCCCTGGACGCATACGAACCCCCCTATCCCCACTCCTTCCTGCTGTCCTCTCTCGATCTGTCCATATCTGTACGCCGCTCATAGCCACAGTTGCTTCGCGGCGCTAACACGCAATCAAACAAAAATATATATCAGTAGTTTTCCCGCATGCATTCCTCTGGTGCAGATACGACGTTTGACACACAGATAAGGTAGAAGTGGTTTCTGATATATCTTCGATACATGACCGAGAAACAGCATTGAGGAAAGGAAACTTGTAATGCACATAATGACATTATCATTGCTTGCCCATGCGCACCAGTTGAGGTGGTCTACAGTGCTGTGGTACCATTTTTGTAGCACGGGATGTTGCTTCACCAGTGCTGCTGCATGCATCTTTTTCTTGGGCCTGAGCAAGGAGAAGCAGAGATTATAATTATACCGGTTAAAGCTAACACTGCTAAAAAATGTGCAAAAAGCGCCTACACATTTAAGCTACAAATGTGATCAATAATGTTAACAGCAAAGCTTGCCCACAAATGTACCCCTTCTAATAGGAAATATGTTGACAGACAACATCCACAAGGTGGACTGCACATGTGTGTTATGAAGTGTGCACTACAAAGGAAATGTGGCTTATTACCTCTTGCAACGTGCAGCACGTCGAAGCGATGATTCACAGATGAATGTGTGTTTTTCATGAAGGATTTCACCTAATTCTGCCTATCGGTGATGAGCATGCTGACTCTCATCCCTTGCTGGTCAAGGTACTCGAGCAGCCTTTGAAGATGAAAAAATGGCAATGAAAAAATGGCTAGGAAGCAAGCGAGCTGGTGAAGATGATGCATAATGTAAAAACCCCGAGACTAGGGAACACGAAGGGACAGACACAACACGAAGTTTAGCCTTTGGAGGCCTGCTGGTTGCTGGAGTCAACCTCAGTGGACTAGAACACAATGGAATTTGTGGCATGTGATAACCTTACATTACAACTTGAACACACAGCCATCAGAGACACAGTCCGGCTTTTAAAGAGGAACAATAATGCTGCCATGTAAGTGGGATATGGGGGTGTTCCACGGTTGAGGTTCCACGGTTGAAAAGGTTGAACGTGATCATACAGAACAGAAGACAGACACAGAGTGTCTCAAAACAGGAACCCTCAAGTTGTTGCTGATTTTAGCTGCTGTGACTGTTTCGTCTCCTCTGTGCCCAGGCTCAGGCTTCTTCAAACTTTCGCAACCAACTTCTCTGAGAAACTGAGTAGTTTTACGTACACACGCGGACTCTAGGGCTGAGCAGCCCCATGTTTGTCGTTCACATGTTCATATTGTGTGCAAGCCACCCCAAGCAGCACCCCGATGTCTGGCCGATATCGGTCCGATGTACTCCTGCCCACACCCCCGACATCGGCCCAACATACACTTTGCAACACCGCCCAGAGCTGGGCGGTGTTGCATCCTACCGACATGCTACCGATTTGTGACCGATGTTGTGCCAACATTGTGCCATCATTCAGCCGCATGATGTCGCGCGGGTCGGACGTCTGTGTGCTCTGTTCTCTGTCTGTATCCAGCAAACAGAAGAAACTTATATGCGCAGGTCCCTGTGGAAAATGCTTCCACGCTAAGTGTGCTAATGTCGCGCCTAAGGATTATGATTTGTTGTTTGTGAACGATGTGTGCATTTACAAATGCACTGGCTGTTCCAAGCGAATAAATTCTTTAGATGCTGTACTCTTGTCAAACGGCACCCGCCCTGATACGCCCACCCTGCATGCCACGGAACCTGTTACCGTTGCCTCGTCTGCATCTGCCCATGATGGAACCGACACTTGCTCCAAGGACGACGTGCTGGCAATTCTCCTGGCAAAGGTAGACACGCTAACACACACTGTTAACGATATGAACCAGAAAAACGAGCAGCTTTGTCGTACCGTTCAGTCCCTCGAGAAAGAAACAGCTTTTTTGAGGATAGAGCTTGCAAAGACAAAGTCTGAACTTTTGGAACGTGTTGATACTCTCCGTGCAACCCAGCCGTTGTTTTCGTCCAACAGAGCTTCATATGCGGACGTCTTCGCTGGAAATTGTACAATTCCCGGTTTTACGAGTGACAACTCGGTAGCCAAAGACCAAGAAGATAATGGCTCTGGTGCTCTACAACGCCGCACGTCGCAATCCGTTTCAGCTGTCCGCAACCCTAAAGTACCGTTCGACAGTTCCGCGTTCCCTATGTTGTCTTCTCGTCAGCCATCTGTGCCTAGTGCACAGAATTCAACCCGTGACAACCGTGACAGCCCTCATGTATCGCTCGACAGTGCCGCGTTCACGAGGGTGTCTTCTCGCCAATTACACCGTCCATCAGCGCCTCGTACACAGAATCCAAACAGTGACAACAGTGACTTTCGTGGTCCTCCACGTCATCCCTCGCCATCTGTGGGTACGGCAAAGTCATCGACTCTGAGAGTCGCTCAGCGCCCGCCGCCAGAAAGGTCGTTATTTGTAACGCGTTTGGACCCGTCAACTACAACTGACGATATTAATAATGTGGCACGCTCTGCGCTTGGTGACAGAGCCTTCCGTTGTGTGCAACTCAGAACGAGGGTAAATACTTATTCCTCATTTTGTTTGACCACTAGCGCTGAAGATTTTGAAATGATTAATACGCCAGAGATTTGGCCTGAAGGCTGCCTGTTCAGGATTTTTCGAGGCAGACTCGATCCCAACCAATGATGACGCAGGACTCAAAATACTAACGATAAACGCCCGCAGCGTGGTTAACAAAACCGAAGAAATAGAAATGATACTGTTGGTATATAACCCTGATATACTTTTGATAACTGAAACCTGGCTTCATGAGAATGTCCAGGATAGAGAAATTGTTCCCCCATCTCATGTCCTTTTACGAAAGGACAGGTCCAGCAGGGGTGGTGGAGTAGCTATTGTTCTCAGAAAAGAAGTTCAATATAGCCCGATGCCTGAAATTCAAAACGTTGAATCACTCTGGGTGAAAGTTTTGTTTCCGTTTGGGGAGATGATTGTTGGCGTGGTGTATAGGGCTCCTAACTCTGATATTAGTGTTCTTTCTTCACTGGCTCGTTTCTACTCTCAGTACTGTTCTACTCATCCTTTTATTATAATAGGCGGAGATTTCAATCTGCCTTGTGTCGACTGGGATAGTTGTACTCCTCTAAGTGGGGCTTGTGCTAATACAGTATTTTTTGCCGATTTTATATTCTCGTCAATGTTGTCCCAGATTGTCCACAGTCCGACACGTATCACGCAAAACGGTGGATCTATTCTGGACCTTGTCTTCTTATCTTCTCGAATCGCCTCCAAGCCCTTTTCCGTGAATATACATGATGGCATATCAGATCATCGTATAGTGTCTGTTTCATGCGAACTGGCACAACGTGTCTGCTCGTCCCCTGCCTTTAAAACCTTCTATGACTTTAACCACGCTGATGATACAAGTATTATCGACTACCTTGCTTTCAATTTTGACGGTTTCGCGGACATGTTGGGCAATTGCGATAACATAGACGAGGCCTGGATAACTTTCAAGGGTCTTGTTGACACGTGTGTGCAGCTGTTCGTACCATACAGAGTTAAGAAAGTGCGGCAAAATAACCCTTGGATCACTCGAAAGGTCTTACAGCTAAAGAGGCGGATTTCCAGAATGCGGAAACGTAAGGTCGACAGCGCATGTCTATCTAGATTGAAACAATTACTGAGGGCAGAGATTAAGTCTGCCAAATTTAGATTTTTTAATGTTACCATGCATAATTACCTTAAAGAAAGTCCCGAAAAATTCTGGCGTTACCTAAGAGGTCCGAAATCATGCATTAATCGGATCACGCATAATAATGTCGAGACCGATGATCCAGGGCTTATAGCGAATGTTTTTAACGATTACTTCTCAAATGTTTTTATAACAGACAATGGAGACACGAACTTGACTATTGTTGATAAGACTGTTTTCATTCCTGATCTTGTTATATCTGAGGAAGGAATTTTGGTGTCATTGTTAAATCTGTCTGAAAAAAAATCACAATGTCAAGGTGACCTGGCTGCTGCATTTTTAAAACGGTTCCCGATGTGGTGTGCCAAGTACCTGTTTTTGCTTTTCAACAAATCCTTGTGCCTAGGCAAGATACCAACACAGTGGAAGTGTGCACACGTTGTACCTGTCTTTAAGTCCGGGAACTCTTTGTGTCCTCTCAATTACAGACCGGTTTCGTTACTACCGGTTTGCAGCAAGTTAATAGAACATTATGTCTGTAATCACATAATCTGTTATCTAGAGCAAGACGGTTTTTTCACCAATGCTCAGCATGGATTCAGGCGTGGGTTTTCAACTATTACCCAGCTAATTGAAACTGTTCACACACTAGCCGACGTATTGAATAATAATGGTCAAGTTGATGTTCTGTTTTTGGATCTATCGAAAGCATTTGATCGTGTTTGCCATGTTAAACTTATGAAGAAGTTGTCTTATATTATCAATAACGAACGCTTAGTTAATTGGTTACAATTTTACTTGAAGGATAGGTCGCAATTTGTTGTCGTCAATGGTTGTTGTTCGTCCAGGGCAGAAGTGCGCTCCGGGGTACCGCAGGGTTCCGTCCTCGGTCCCGTACTTTTTCTTATTTTCATTAATGATTTAGTCAGACGTGTATCAGTACATTGCAAATTGTATGCAGATGACTGCATTGTGTTCAATAGTATAAACTCTGTGCAAGACCAGGTAGTACTTAATGACTCACTGGATCGCATATCTGAATGGGCCACGGAATGGCAGATGGATTTGAATCCGGTTAAGTGTGTTCAAATGACAATTACACACAAACGCTGCCCCCTTTCTTACTCCTATTCGCTAAATAACGTGCCACTCCGTGTTGTCGATACTTACAAGTATCTCGGAGTTATAATATCTTCAGACCTGCGTTGGAATAACCATGTGGATTACATCACGAGAAGAGCAAGTAAGCGTCTCTGGTACCTTAGACGCTTCATGCGACACAGTACCCGTACGACAAAATTAGCAGCGTACCAATCACTCGTCCGCCCTATCCTTGAGTATGCTGACGTGGTCTGGGACCCTTACACAGTGTCCAATATTACGAAGCTGGAACGCGTGCAAAGGCTCGCCCTTCGCTTTATCTGCGGCTCATACGATATGCGATCATCTGTTACTGCTCTATACAAACAGGTTAGTATTGAGCCGTTGGCACACCGTCGGAAATTGCATAGACTGAAGATGTTTTTTCAGATTTTAGCTGGCGAATTGAAAATTGATTATCGAAATTTGTTTTCGCTGAGTTCCACTCAACAGAGCAGAATTCGCCATTGTCGGCATGTAGACACTTTTCGACCGAGGGTGAACTGTTACCAGTATTCTTTCGTTCACCGCACCGCTATTGAATGGAATGCTCTTCCAAACAGTGTTGTATGTGCCCAGTCGTCGCAGTGTTTTTGTGATAGATTACATGCTACATATACGACTTAGTGAAATGTTGTTGTACGTTGAATGATGTATGTACATTCATGCCTTGGCCGACCTCAGTTGGCTGGCATTATAGTTAAATAAAAAAAAAAATAACATAATTTTGTATTTTTATTCGTGTGTTGGCAATCGTAACCACAAAAACAACGTTCCACCGGTTATTTGCGAGGACATAAGTTTTCATTTCTGCGATTGCTTCGCACTCGCTTCATTTTCTGATGGTTTCCTTTGTTTCTCGTATATCCCACGGGAGGGGGGGGGGGTCATGTATAAGCACAGTGTTATAAAAATCCTAGGACCACGAAGTGCAAGAAACTTCAGAATGGGCTGGTCTTAGGAGCTTCCGCAAATTCGAGAGCCCTGCCCGTCTTGGAATGAAAATGGTGGAGGTGACGTGTGATCAGTTTAATTCGCTCACGCATACAAACAAGGCTCAAGTGAGGAATTGCTTCGACTATTAACTCTACATGAACGTAATGAATGTGCTTCCTACTGCTTTTGGTGCAGGACACCAAACATAGGTCGATGGAAAGCCATTGTCAGCGTCATGTCGATGCTTCGGTCAACAACAAGCCGACATTGCCAACTTCAGTGGGATGTTGGTCGCAAGTTGGCATTGTCGGCGTCATTTCGCTGGTTTCTGTGGTCATCAAGCCGACACTGTCGACCGCTGTGGGATGTCGGTCGCAAGTTGACATTTTCAGCGTCATCTCGCTGGTGTCGGTTAACATCGAGCCGACGCTGCCAACTTGTGCTGAATGTCGGTCGGTAGTTGGCATTGTCGGCTACATGTCGCTTGTGTCGGCCAACATCAAGCCGACATTGCCAACTTCAAAGAGATATGGGTCGCAAGTTCGCATTGTCGGCTGCATGTCACTTGTTCCGGGCAACATCAAGGCGACATTTCCAACTTCAACGTGATATCGGTCGCAAGTTGCCAGTGTCGGCTGGATGTCGCATTTTCCCGCCCACATCGAGCCGACATTGACAACTTCTGTCGTTTAACGGTCACAAGTTGGCAGTGTCTGGGATATGTTGGGCCAACATGCCCAACTTGTTGCCGACATCGGCTCGATGTCGTGTGCTGCCTGGGTAGGATTTTTGGTCTTCGGTGCCTCATTCGCCATTAATCGGTGGCTTCTGTAGAAGCGTAGGGATGGGGGAAACAAACACGAGTTTCCTGTGCACACGGTAAATGGTGCTCCAGGTTCTTTAGCCATTTGGACGATATGAAGTGTCAGGGAATGATTAAAAGGGTTGGGACACTTTCATAGATATGGTTTGTCACATCATGGCTGCATATGTTTTCCACACCATAATACTGATAAAAAATGATTATTTTCGTTACGTGTCATACTTCGCGAGATAAAAACTCTCGAACAGACGCCACAGACTTCACAGCTACAACCAATCTCATTGGTAGCTGTCAGGGCTGTGACATTAGAGCTACAGGAGTCTCGGTATTCACGATGCCCATTTTATACAGTTCTGTTCCCATCTTGGTTGTAAAACACGCATTGATACAAAGAGGCTTTTTTTTTTACATTTACGTGGGATGATGGTTTTGCAACCCCTCTCAGTGATTAGTGGGGTATGACCTCATTTCGGCTGTAAGACTGACCGCAGAACACCTCAACTGCACCGAGGATTTATCCATCTTGCAGTGTACTTGTTCACCCGTGGTGAGCATTATGCAGATCAGTGATGCAGTTCTATGATCTCTGTTTTTGGCAATAAAAGTATGCGTTATGTGTGAAACTGCAGTATCTATGGAAAGTATGGAAATGTGCATTGATAACAGAAGTAACCTGGCTGCTGAAACCAATATCCAGATGTAATAATGCCTCGGCCAGGTGATGTATGCAAGCAACTCGTCGTCATCTTTTTTTAGTAGTTGATTAATGTGTTGTGATATGACTGCATTGGTCTTGTGAACCAGCGGAAGTGAGATGCAAAGATATCACTGTTACACTTTCACTGTGTTATTGTACTGTGCAATGTATTACGCCATTATTTTTTTCTGTATTTCGTTTTGTCCTGCTCTCAAAAACCATGTATGCCCAGATGTAAGTATCCTGTTTGTTCTTGTATCTGGTGCTTGCTCTCCCGACAATGTGTAATTTCGGCAAATACGTTCATCAGGGATATGGCGCTAGAGTTGTAATCCATGCCTAGTTCTTATGTACGTACCAACAGTGTGTATACGATACCATGTCGCTGCCAAGTACGACTCGTTCACACGATTACTGATATTAAAGAAGCTTAATTATTGTTGACAGTTGCGAGGCAGTACACAAGGACGAGACAGACGATGTCGCACACTTTCAACCACTGTTCTACTATTGAATAAAATAAAATACATCAAGATATCCGAACGAGACTGCATCCCCCCAGGTTGCCCCCTCTCCCCCTCTCATCCAAACCGCGTGCCTTTATTTATCAGCGCTTCTTGCTTTTTGTTAATATCGCGGTAGGCGAGTTCACACATTTTTCTTTTTCTTTCTTGATGTTCCAGCTTTCAACGACCTGCCTGATATGCGTATCATGGGATTGATAAATTACCTGGGTGGCCTCGAACTGTGGGTCGCACCCACACCCCGTGATTCGTTAACTGCGAACTCTGTCTATCTTTGGACCTAACCTTAGTAGTAATGGCCCAGAGATACTCCTGACAAGAGATACTGGTGACCATCGCTACCCCCCCCCCCCCCCCGCTCTAGGTAGGAAGGTATTTGGAGCAAGATACTTTGCGCCAGGAGGAGCCCGCGCCAAGACCGCCCGCCCAGAGTATCTCTGGGCCAGTAATACGAACCTTGTTTCCATGTTCTTGCAATCTTTGATTAAACACCTGCCTGTCTCCCCAATGTATCGTTGGCCACAACTTAAGGGTATAGAGTACACAACCCCAACTTTACAGTCGACGTTCGGGTTTCTATGTTTTATTTTACACGCATCTCGTGACGCTTTATTCGCGACATACTCCGGTAGGAACGAGAGCCTCTTCTTCAAGGGGGCATCACTTTTACGTTGACCTTACCACCTAATTTCATGAATCTATGGACGGCCGCATGTATATATGGGATCGCTACCGTGGGTTGATCTCTCGAGTCGGTCTCTTCCCCTTAATTTTGTTCCTGGAACGTCAAACGCCAGCCATTCGAGAGAGATATATATGTGCGTAGTCTGTTACTTAATCGCAAGCCGCAAGTGATGCAGCGGTTGCGATATGAGAGTGAAGTATCGCAATTAAGCAAGCAATTGATTTAATTTATCAAAGGTAACTACAATTCCAAGAAATATATCTTTCGTACGTAGGCGTAGCACAGCTCGGTTGATAATACGTGATGTTCATGGTGCTCTTCGCCAGTTAGCCGCAGGCCGGCAACGCGACCGCATAATTGCACGAATCCTAAGCGCACAGGTGGTATCAACAACGTGTTCTGGTATTTGTAAACCATCCCACAAATAAAAAAGAAACACTGCAATCAAGAAGCCTACATCGATTGAGCAGACGCTCCCTGCCCCCATCGCTTGTCTGCGTTCACGTATGCTCCGTAGTACAGAGGAGGGATGTCTTGAAGAACACTGACACCACTTACGTCAGCGGTATAGACCGCCTAAACCAATTCCGTCATAAAAATGGCGGCCCCCATGTGTTTCGGGATGGTTCATTTACGATTCTTTAAAATATGGGGCAGTTTTCTGGAAATGAAGGGTGGTTTCAGAGAGAGTTCGATATGGGCTTGCAGAACATCATTACAGTTTCAAAAAATTAAGGTACCCTCGGAGCAGACCTTTAAAGGACGACGGAAGCGAAAATAAGCTGCAAAGCTGTTTGCCTCATATTGAGATGTGTACTAAAACAATCCGGAATTCGACTTAGATTTACGTATATTAGTTGAAATACCGCCATAATCGCGATATATAATTCGGCCGCGGACCACTCTGAGCCCCTGGTGAGCGTCGCCGCGACGCTGTACCAGACCACGGAAGTGACGCGCGGTGTCTCTCCTTTTGGAGTTCCTGATATTCATTTCGCGGTTGTTTTGCGATCGGAGGTTGATTTGCGCGACAAGAAAAAATGTACATGCTTGTGAAGTCTTTCCTGGCTGTGCAACAGCATGTTGCCGACTTCCTTTCGGCAACGCGAGGACACAGTGTTCCTTGCACGAACGACACACGGATAGACAGTACAAACACAGCGTCAAACACGAGTGACGTTTATTACGAAGGCAACACTACCGCGGCTGGCCGCCAAAATTCTTCCGAAGGAAGGTGACCCCATTCTCTCTAGCGGTGACAGTCTTCTGCTTACATTTCTGGCTGCCTTACCTTGCGTTCGGCTACTAGTCTGTGGTTGTTTCCGTGGCCGTATTGGCCTTTGGTGCTCGACCGGCAATCAAGAGATCCGTAGTTCAAATTTCGCCGATGTCCGACTTTTTTTGATGACTGTCATATTTCAATTGTTTCCGAAAGACAGGAAACTTATTCTCGCCGCGAATCCGTCTATGCCTACTTGTAGACTGTGAAACAAGACAAGTAGTGCGCACACATATTGTTGACGAATGGTTCAAAACAAATCCGGAGGTGCTCATTATCCTTGGATTGTCAACGAAGTACATCGGAAGTACAATCAAGAGTTTGCCTTCTTTCTACCGATATTGAACGCTCCATTCATTAACGGGGTTGCCATAGGTCATCTCAGGCTATCGCAGATAAACGTAAAAGACGGTTCTTAGCACTGATGTGAACCTGCATTGAAAGTTTCACAGCGTATAGAGGGCAACAGAACCCGAGAAAATGGGCACCGCGAATGCCGAGAGTCATGCGGCGGGTGCTGGTGACGAAAACCGGCTTGCCGTTGTTGGCCTCACGTATGTGGTCTGCGTCACGACTGTAGCCAGGATGAGACGAGATGGTGTGATAACAGATGAAGGAATGATGACGGCCGAAAATTAAGATCTAGGGCAGTCACTGCAGAGCTGGCGAGAAGTCCGAGCAGTACTCATAGCCTTTGAGCGAGGCCAGATTCCTGGAGAAAGCAGACGAGGCTGCGAATTTTGGAGTGTCGCTCCGTGAAAGAGCCTCTGCGGCGTATAGACACCATCCACCGTACAGTTCCTGCAATGGCCAAGGTATTTCTCCCGCACCGCAGCATATGCACAGCAAGTCATGCGGCTCTGACATCACAGCTCGAGCTCCCGCCAGTGGGGCAGCGTACGAGAAGTCACATGCTTACGGCTGCCAATGGGAACGGACACAACTCTGATCTCTCTGACGTCTGCGGTTTGCTCTGGAGTGTATTGGACGGCTTGTATCTCGCTAAGTACGACACGTAGAACAATTATTTTTTCCTCAGTATTCTTGCGTTCAGCACAATGCGTCCACGATGTAATGAACCACGTCTATGAATGTGTCCCAAACCCTTTAGTTGCTGTTCGGCGAAATTTTATCATGCGCTTCGAATAGGGTCATCAAAGTGCAAGATTTCTCTTCGTGGAAGGAGAGATGGCGTTACCTTGACGACACTACAAAACGAACAAGATCCATCCTTTACGTCGTTCGCGATTGACGCGCGAAGGAAACCGCAATTTCTGCTTTCCCTCTTGTCTGCTTATCAATAAGGGTGGCAGTGGTGATGGCCTGTTATTGGTCTCCTCAACGATTCACCCAATCATCGAGAGATATGGTTGGTCGAGGTGACCAATGGCAGGTCGTTTGCACTCGAGTGCCCATCTGTAAAGTATTTCTGCTCCGTTTATTATGTAGACGTATTTCATAGTCCCACAGTTGCTGCGGCGAGGGGAAATCGGTTTGCACTGATCTCTTCGTGTCAATGAGTGGTGCTCGCAGGAAACTTTCGGCTGTGCTGGTTGGCCATAGCACGAAAATCTTGCGATGCTAACCATGGTCGGGTGGGGTATACTGTACAGTTTCTGCTCTGAGGCGATTATTTTATTTATTTCTATTTTTTGAAATTCGGCACAAAAAAACTTAGTTTCGGGCGCCTGGAAACGGTAGATTTCGTTGAAAATTTTCCCGGCGATGAAAGACACGAAAAAGTGATATACATGACTGGAACACTAAATGGTTTATTATTTTCCAAAGCAAGAATACACAAATACAAACTAAAAATGAAACTTATTATAATAAATCGTCGTGTACATCAGTTCTTCCCAAACCCTGCTACCCTGCGACCCATCGAAAACATAACGTATCATTTTAACAAACATTTTAATTTCAGTGCATGAACAGCAAATTGGAACCGAAATTTCATTTGACAATTAATACAGTCAGATTGAGTCTAACAGGCCAGAAAACATCGCAAAAGATAAAAGGAAAAACGCATGGCAGCAGGAATGGTTGTTCCTGTTCAATAAAGTGAGCTTGCTTCTTAGACGTTGTGGTCCGCTACCATGAACGATTGAAATTAAATGAAATTGCCAGCGTAGCGAATTGGCTAGCGCACTCGACTTGGCAATCGTGAAGTGCATTCGAAGTGAGCTCTGCAATCGATTCCCGCCGCTGTGTGGCTTTTTCAACGCCTGCCATATTTCCATTGTTCTTAGACACCTTGAGGTTTTTGTTGTGTTCTTCTGGTCTGTGTTACAGCCTCAGAACAGTTACCTTCCATCACGGTGCCACGAGGGTTTCATGTGACACGAAATTGTGGATAGAACACGGTCTAAGGAGATCGTTTGCTGTCACTTTTCTAAGTTCCCGAGCCGTTTCGCGAGCTCCCGCTGAATCTGTCACGACCACCACCCTGGGGTGTCTACCTGCAGTTTGGGAAACACTGATTGTACATGTTAAGGGGCTCGCAAGACATTGCACACCACAGTTTTGTGTCGAAAAGACTCAGACCTCAGAATGCCTGATCCACGTTTGCGCTGGAGACGGGCAATGATGAGAGGTCTAGGGTGGTGGAAGCCAAGACAGGCCAGTCGCTTTCATGAGACAACTAGATGTTTGTCAAACAAACATCGCTGTCGCCTGGCAGCTTCAGCAGGAGGTACTCTAGTTCATATCCCGGAGTCGTGCTCCATCTATGACCGATGTGACGGATCGAAAAACGTGGAGGAAATTGTCCACGTTGGTTCCCCGTCGCTGCCGTCTTCCATCTTCCAAGTTTCGCGTCGCTGCCTCCTCTGTTCGATGACCAGTGTAAGGATTGGAACTTGAAACACAAAGGCAAACACAATGATTGTTGCGACTATCATTGTGTTTGTCCGTCATATGTGTTGCACGTCACAATCCTTACACATCATGTACCAACCAGCCCCATATGTTGCGTGATGAACTTTAGCCTCAGAGATGGGTCAACACAATAGGATGCCCTCTGCAGGAGGGCATCTGGGGCATCTGAGGACGCGACGATCGCCGATTACTTACACAAATGTGGCTACCCACGCAGGTTTATTGAGAACACTCGCAAACGCAAACGCATGCAAGCATCTGGACCGCAGGACTGGAACCGCACCCGCCAGACGCGCGTTGTCATCCCCTACGTCAAAGGCGTTTCTGAATCTATCCGCCGGGCTTTGCTTCCGTTGGGTATCAGGACTACGTTCAAACCGCATGTTAAACTCCGAAGTCTCATATCGAAACCAAAGGACCCCGTCCCCCCGCGCGACCAGTCTGGAGTAGTCTACAAACTGCAATGCCAAGACTGTGACACGTGCTACATTGGCGAGACAGGCAGGAAACGGAACACTCGTTTCAAAGAACATAAGCGGGGCATAAAGAGCGCGACGCACGCAACACGGCTTAAGACAGAGCTTACTGAACATTGTTGGGACACGGGACATTGTTTTGACTTCGACAACGCGGCGACCTTGGCTCGAGAACAAAGATTGGGACCCGGAAAGCTTCTAGAGTCTTGAGACATGCGTGGTGACCCCTCGGTTTGTAACAAAAACCGTGGCCCCTTCCCGAACAATATTCCCATCTCCTTAAATAGCGACCGGTTGTCGATTCTCTCATTCAGAGTGGCACTGATGAAGTCTGTCGCACGACGGACGAAACGTCTGAGTAAACCCTGTTATTTTGCTACGTTAAGTCGGAGTGCTCTACTTTTTTTGTCCAGTTACGTCGTCTCCCGGCTTTTGGACTATTTTGGCATCTTATATTATGGTACATTAGGGTATTTAATGGTACCTATATACCTTAATTTCTTTTCTCTGTGAACCTCCATCATGTGATCTAAGGTCAATGCGGCCAGCGACTCGATTTAAGTTTGAGGCCCCTGCACTGTGTGTTTTTATTTGCTTCATGGCATGAAGAGGGCACAAAGTTAGTGTAACATGTAAGCTTGATTTGTAAATATGTGATTTCATTAGTCCAGTGACATGATCGTGCTTGGGCACATAACTTTTCTTTGCTATTTTTCTGTGCGTTTGCCATATGTATTTGTAGGGTGGCATCGCCTCTTCGGACACCTCTGCCCCCTAAGCTGTGCCACCCAAGCATATGTGTCTAGAATAAATACAGCATACAGTAAGACCTCCCTGCTTCGCTTGAAGATCTCCCTACTACAACTGAAAATACAGCGGGAGTGAATTCTGTCGGAAGTAGGACAAGATTTTCCATACATCCTAAGTGGGACAGTCGTTTCATGACCTGCACCGTTTTCTATGGCTTTCTTCTAGGGAGTTAACGTGCTCTCGTTTGAGTCAGGGTTCGGGGTCTCGAACACAGGGCCCAAAGGCCGCATGTGGCCCCCACAGTGACCTATTCTGTGGCCCGAGGGCCGTTGACCAGAAGCAGAACGGAGCTACTGTCTCAAAAAAAAAAAAAAGAAGAAGAAAGAAAGAAAGAAAAATAATAATACAGTCAAACCTCGTTACAACGAAACGCGATATAATGCAATTCGCGATAGAGCGCAATAGTTTGGATTCCCAGCAGAGGGCAGTAGAGATCAATGTATTTTAACTCTGATACAGCGATCAAGTATTTTATTATATACATTATATTATTATATTATATATATATATATATATTCTTGAAGGTCTTGAAGATTCAGACGGCGCCGTATTAATACACAGAAGAAATAAGTTCGCACAGAGCACCACCAAAGGAGTATTTTCAGATGACTTCATTTAATTCATTTTGAAATTACACAGACACGACGTTTCGAACGGTGGACCGTTCTTTTTCAAGTGAAAAGATATAATGAGTTGGTCAAACAGAAAACACTCACTTTCGTGTGCTTCGACAGTGGTGGGGGAAGGGAAATCGCAGTGCGTTGAGGTTGCCGAAGGGAGGTCATAAATTCTGTGTGCGGGGTCCTGTCGAGTGTGTTTCGCACGTGGGTGGTTTTTTTTTTTGGGGGGGGGGGGAGGTCTTTCCCTAAGACGCATTTGTGTGGAAAGGACTCGTTTGCGTCGCGTAAACGGGTGTAGCTTCTTGTTGTGTTGTAGGCGTTATTATTTCTTCATGTTTTTCACAGTGGACAGCGATCCCGGGTGTTCGTTTAGTGCCGGATTGAATTTATGTATTAAAAATGATTCCTTCATTTCACGATCCCTATCGCTCTTGAATCCGGATTGTAATATGGCAATAGAGAGTTTCTCAATCGCATGTTCTGGAAGGGCCATATGCCTAGACAACGGGAGTTCCGGTTTTGTTTTGGTGTGGGACTTGTGGTTGTTGAAGCGAATTCTGAATGATGTGCAGGTTTGTCCAATGTATTGAGCTTGGCATATGGTGCAATGTAGAAGGTATATTACGTTTTGAGTCCCACAGTCAAAACTGCCATTGATATGGAATTTGAAGCTTGTGGTAGTGCTAGTTACATCCCGTGCTGACAACATGAGGGAACAAATTTTGCAGCGGGGTCATCATTGTCATCAAACCCGCGGACAAGGGAGGTGCTATTGTGGTCATGGACACTGACGCATATATTCGCGAGGGAGCCCGCCAACTGGAAGACACAACGTTTTATGAGAGGCTTGATCGCGATCCCACACCAGACTATGCGTCAAAGATCGAGAGGACCCTAACCGACCTCCGTGATAACAAAAAAATCACGCCTGATACACATAAGCAACTCCTTCCACAATCTCCGAAACCTGGTCGCTTTTATCTGTTACCCAAGATTCACAAGCCGGGCAATCCAGGCAGACCCATCATATCTGGCAACAACACAGTGACAGAGAACTTGTCAACGCTTGTGGACTACCTCATCAAGGACATCCCCCCCACCCTTCAGTCATATGTGAAAGACACCAACCATTTTCTAAAGACCATTCGCAACCTCAAACTACCTGAGAACTGCTTCCTTGTCACCCTTGATGTAGCGTCCCTCTACACTAATATTCCCCACTCTGACGGCATCGAGGCGGTCGTGGAAGCCTACACGAAATCACCGTCGGACAGTCCCTACCACGTGGACAGCGCCACACTGAAGGTACTATTGGAAATGATACTAACGTTGAACAACTTCGAATTTAATGGCCAACACTACGTCCAGATAAATGGCACAGCTATGGGCACAAAAATGGCCCCAAACTACGCGAACATCTTCATGGGTAAATTGGAAACATGTTTTCTGTCGCGGTGCCACATCAGACCATTTCTCTATAAGAGGTATATCGATGACATATTCATAATCTGGGACAACACTGAGAGAGAGTTCACTACTGGAATTCATTCGGGACTTCAACAACGCGCACCCCAGCATTAATTTCACCCACCACTATTCGACCACAACTACGAACTTTCTGGACGTCACAGTAACAGTCAGTGACCAATCACTGGAAACTAAGGTGTACCGAAAACCAACTGACAGTCAGCAATACTTACACTTCAATAGCTCACACCCCCGTCACTGCAAACTCTCTCTACCTTATAGTCAAGCATGCAGATACCGGCGTATCTGCACAGAGGACAGCGACCTCGAGCAAAACCTAGGTGATCTACGGCACGCATTCACCGATCGCAACTACCCTCCCGATGTCGTTAATGACGCAATTGAAAAAGCTCGGCGTTTAGGTCCCAACCAGCCCACAGCTTCCTCAAAAACCGATGAGTACTGCGCGCCGAGCTTAACTTTAACCTACAATCAAAATGTAGCTGGCATCGGATCCATTCTGAAACGCCATCTCAATATTCTGCACCAATCTGAACATCTTCAGGAAGTCTTCCCAGAGGCTCCCAAGATTGTTTATAGACGACCGCGAAACTTACGGGACGTACTGGTGAACTCAAAAGTCACGAGGGAACAAAAAGAATTCCTTGGCTGCAGGCCTTGCAAAAAACCCCGCTGCAAAATTTGTTCCCTCATGTTGTCAGCACGGGATGTTACCAGCACTACCACAAGCTTCAAATTCCATATCAATGGCAGTTTTGACTGTGGGACTCAAAACGTAATATACCTTCTACATTGCACCATATGCCAAGCTCAATACATTGGACAAACCTGCACATCATTCCGAATTCCCTTCAACAACCACAAGTCCCACACCAAAACAAAACCGGAACTCCCGTTGTCTAGGCATATGGCCCTTCCAGAACATGCGATTGAGAAACTCTCTATTGCCATATTACAATCCGGATTCAAGAGCGATAGGGATCGTGAAATGAAGGAATCATTTTTAATACATAAATTCAATCCGGCACTAAACGAACACCCGGGATCGCTGTCCACTGTGAAAAACATGAAGAAATAATAACGCCTACAACACAACAAGAAGCTACACCCGTTTACGCGACGCAAACGAGTCCTTTCCACACAAATGCGTCTTAGGGAAAGACCTCCCCCCCCCCAAAAAAAAAAAAACCACCCACGTGCGAAACACACTCGACAGGACCCCGCACACAGAATTTATGACCTCCCTTCGGCAACCTCAACGCACTGCGATTTCCCTTCCCCCACCACTGTCGAAGCACACGAAAGTGAGTGCTTTCTGTTTGACCAACTCATTATATCTTTTCACTTGAAAAAGAACGGTCCACCGTTCGAAACGTCGTGTCTGTGTAATTTCAAAATGAATTAAATGAAGTCATCTGAAAATATTCCTTTGGTGGTGCTCTGTGCGAACTTATTTCTTCTGTATATATATATATATTATATTATATTATTTATACACACCGGCCTCGGTGGCTCAGTGGGTAGCGTGTTCGCCTTCTGATCCCATCCCGGGTTCGAACCCGGCCGAGGACGCCAGCAACTTGGTGGCAGGGTACAAGTTGCTTAGACACGCCGACTTCCACGAGGGACGTTAAATACGGGGTGCCGTGTGATGAGCTTTCATCGCACGTTAAAGAACCCTCAGGTGGGCAAAAGCAATCCACAGACCAACCACCGTGGCGTCACTCATGATCACAGTTGTCTCGCGACGTAAACACCCACTTATTAATTAATTATTATTTATTTATAGAGCGAGATCAATGTATTTTGACCCTGATACACAGCGAAAGGACGAGGTAAGATTTATGACGTTTTATGTTCTCCTTTTCGCGCTGGTTTGGAACGGTCCGGTTGCAGCCAAGTATGGGACCAAGGTAACAGCAAAGAGCACGGGACGCAAGCGCCATCACGCGCGTGTGGGAAACGCTTCACTTGGGTGGCGGCGTAAGTGACGAAACCAGCCTAAATGATTTTCTTGACGGGGACAAACATGCCGTACCAACGGAGAGCCTTACTGAAGACGCACTGCCATAGACGTATTTAGGAGGTTTGCGGGCAAGATTATATGGAGAAAGTTGCGGAGGCTTTGGCACCGTACGAACAATGCGTGACACCGCGTGCGCTAGGCACGACCAGAGGTGGGCAAAACTCCTCACGGTCTTTGCCCTCACCTCGATTTTCCTGGACGGAGCTTTGTCCTCACCTCACCTCACCTCAACTACTTTTCGGAGAAGTTCCCTCACCTCACCTCACCTCAGAAAAAATTCAGAGATTTTTCCTCGCCTGCCCTCACCTAAAATAATTTTTCAGAAAATTTTCCTCGCCTCACCTCACCTCAAAACATTATCCGAAAAATGTCCTCACCTCACCTCACCTCAGCCTTTCCTGAAAAAATCTTTCCTCACCTCACCTCACCTCAAAACCTTTTCAGAGAATTTCCCTCACCTCACCTCACCTCAGCCTTGCATAAAAAAATTTCCCTCGCCTCAGGGGGTTCAAGGCGCCCTCACCTCACTTGCAGTTAGGAGGGTGCCCCTCCCTGCTCAAGGTCGACGCTTCTCACTTTTTTAAATTACGAAAGTACGCAGCGTAAAGCAAGTATCGAGACTAAAGCATCAGGTCCCGACTCTCTGCTTCAGCGGTAGATTGTGACTGTAGGTGTTTGTGGCGCAAGCGCAACAAAGGCCAGAAAGCGCCACGACTGCGGTGAGTACCTGATGAATGGCGATGATAGCTAAAATTATTTACGGATCATGTCCTACGCATTATATCATGGCCACTCGCCATCAGCTAGTGGGATGGCAGGTGCATTGCTAATTGTCTCGTTCACCGCCTTCGCATGGCATCCGATAGGTTGAGCGCTACAGTGGTGGTCGAATCGAAGCGCAGCTTTGTGAATCATAATCGTATGAGTGTCACGTCATCAGTGCACCCAATGTCGTGCCCCCTACTTTTTGTGAGATGTGCAGCCAGAGTCTCTAGACCCATCGTCAGGACTCAGGACCAGCCAATAAGCAGCGATTATTGATAGTGAAGTGCAACGGCTCGCGTCGTTTGGTTTACAACAGTCACTGAAAAAACAAATAAAGTAAAGAAGACAGCCCTAACAACTACCTTTTGCCAACTTTCCCCATATCACCTAAAAATTTTCGGACAAATTTTCCCTTTTCTTCTCTCGACACACGAAAAAAAGTCCTCACCTCACATGAAAAAGGAATCCTCACCTCAGAAAATTTTTAACAAAATTTCCCTCACCTCACCTCAAAAATTTTTCAGAAAATGTATCTCATCCCACCTCACCTCAGGCTTTCTGGAGAAAAAATTTCCTCACCTCACCTCACCTCAAAAAGTTTTCAGAAAATTTTCATCACCTCACCTCACCTCAAAATTATTTCAGAAAATTTTCCTCACCTCACCTCACCTCAGTCTTTCCCAAGGAAAATGTCCCTCACCTCACCTCACCTCAGCGTCTTCTAGGAAGATTTTTCCTCACCTCACCTCACCTCAACCATTGCTCCAAAAGATGCTCCTCGCCTCACCTCACCTCAAATTTCGTGAGGTGAGGGTGAGGTGAGGGAGCCCTCACCCTCGTTTGTGAAGAGGAACGAATTTTTCTAAAATTGTTTTTGAATTTTTCGCTATCGTTTGTAAAGTCAGCTTATTTATATCCCTTGGTCTGCCAAGTGGAGCCTTTCAGCAATGCACTCACTGTCCGGCTCCACAGTAACTACGGTGCTCCTGTTTTTTGCGTTATTTTTTATTTTATGGTATATTAGAGGATTTTATGGTAATTACGGTCATGTATTTTCTGTGTGGCCCTCCATGAGGTGATCTATGCTCAATGTGATCCGCGACTCGATTTGAGTTTGAGGCCCCTCCACTATACCACGCAGGGAAAAGTGAAGAGACAAACAAACAAGCAGGGGGAAAATTTAAGCACTGCACTGTAAGTAAAAAAATGGATGCATAGGTGACTTTCTTTGAGGGAGTCAAATCGTGACACACATAGCTCCCTTTCTAGAGTCAATTGGCTCTCTTCCCTGGGTGTGTGGGGTGGGGGATATATTTATAAAAAAAGAAAGGGAGGAAAGGTTAGTCCGGCCTAGGCCGACTTGCTATTCCTTAAGAAAAGAAGAAGAAAGAAGAAAAAAAAACAAGACACACTTTACCCCTATGAGCAGAGGAGTATGTTTACGCATGGTGGAATCATAGACCCCATGACTTCAATTCATTTTGTGCGTGTCCATCGTCATTTTTCGGTCATTTTTCGGCCATTTTTCGGTCCCTGTCAACCGTGGATGGGTTATGTTGGAGCGATATTATTAGGACAGCTGCATGACTTTCCCACTGAATTACTCTATCACAGAAAATAACTCTTTGCGACGGCGTGAGCTCATCTGCATAATGAAAATGCAAAAGAACATCTGGAAGCAAACTTGAAGCGAGCAATTAGGTACTGCTTCCATGCTCGTATCGCATCGTTTCCTGACGTGCTTTACGCTCCTACTCCTTCTTTATCTTCTGCAGCATTGCCAGGTGGCTGAGCTGAGGCCTGTCCTCATTTGTGCACCTGAGCGCTTGGACGCTGCAGAGGTATATTCTGTAAACGATCGTGAGGTACCCACTTATGAGCTATTCATCAATGCAGGAAGGTGATTTGCTGCTTGATTTCTGTTTCCAAGCGCCGCAGCGTCATACAGAATCGCCATCAGAATACCATCGCCACCTTAATGTTCAGTGCAAAGGCGAAAAGAAAAGAAAGAAAAGCGATATGGCTCACCGGTATAATCAATTCGTATCCAGAATGGAACCAACTCAACTGTAGCTCAGATTAGCGTCCCTCCTGGTCTTGTGAGACCCCCCCCCCCCTCTCCTTCCCCAATCTCTTCGTCTGCTCCCTCAGACGTGCCGGCGAACCCTGCGATTGCTGAACACTACTCCTTGCATCGAATATGGCTTGGCACCTGTAAATGAGGCCATGACAAAGACAATCAGCGCTTTACTAAAAAAAAAACAAAAAAACTCTTATACGAAAAGACACCCTCGACATTTTTTCATATGTTGTAGAGGAAGACTCGTTCTATAAAACTGTATCGGCTTCAGACGTCTCTTCCGACCTCTTCATTGCGTGTTTTAGCCTCGATTGTAGAGAATTTTGGAAAGAGCGCATGCTTCCCCTATTTTCCCTGCAATGAAAACGAAAGTTACGTGTCTTGGGATTTTTCCTGTTGAAGTATTCCATGAGGTCTTGAAGGAAAAATATATTCATTAAAATTTAATGGTTTGATTTTCCACAAAAAAATAAAAATAAAAATTGCGAAATTGGAGGAAAATTGCGAAACTTCCGGCCTGTGTATACCAGCACGGATTACAGCATGAGAACCGGGATTTGGATGCTGTGTAGAGAACGGTTTCCTCTATACGCAACAGAAAACCGCACACTTCTAGGCGCTTCTATGAGCCGCAGCTGCTGTTCAGGCACGGTTTTCGCCAGCGCTGCGAGCCTTGTCGGTGTCTAGCACCCGCCACATTGATATCTGGGAAGAAATGTTTCGTGGTATGTCGTTTTGCACTATTAGGGACTGCTAAAAAAAATTCGGAAAAATTCGCGAGTTTTCTGAGGGCCGAGCAGGTCCGCTGGATCTTTTCGCGTGGAATCGCCAAACTATGAAGAAAACCCGTCAGATATGACGTCGGGCCGACCTCATCTCTGACGTCATTTCTACATATTTCCCCTTTCTTACGTCATTTACTCATTACCTAGTCATTTAGGTCATTACTCATTTCTTACATCTCTTTTGATTTCTCACATCATTACTATTAGGTTTCTCACGTGTATTGTGCAGAACGCCGACGTCGTTGGCGCTGCGCTTAATAATCAGTGCAGAATCAGGTCGCACGCGCTTTGTTTAGTTTCTCTTTCGTTACGATAGCGAGCAGTTCCAGCTGAAAGTCTTTGACTCACCAACCTAAGAAAACTGCTCCTGTTTTGTAACCAAACTCACCAAAAAGTACGGGGATACCATTGTAGAACAGTGTAAACGGTAGCTCAGGCCGGACCCTTAACTGATCTAATGGTCCACGCCGAGATTGGGATGTGACCCGGATTCGAATCCGGGAGTCGGCTGTGGTGTCTGGTTGTTTTCTCTGGGTTTTCCCCAGACGCTTTAAAAGAAATGTCGACACAGTTACCTGTGAAGCCGGCCAACGACGCACGATCCTCCCCTGCGATAGTCGTGACGTGGGCTGCATGAGCTTCGCCGACTACGGCAAGCAGTTCCATCACCACCACCACCACCACTTGAATGACAAATCAGAATAGGAAATGCACACAGATATCACAGCCAGTGACAACTCAAGGGGGAAGGAGCAGCGTGCTGACCAACTAGAAAGAGAAGATCGTGATGTCCAAATACAAATCAGGAAGGTTCATTCAATGGTCACTTGTACTCTAGAGCTACACGAGTGCTTGTATCAGCGTGAAGAAACATATGTAGTAATTAGCCTTTTGTCATAACGGATGTGGGTCATTCCAGGCGAAATGATCCAATGTGTGCGCTCGACCCCCCATAATTTTGGTTCAAAAAATTACCACCCATTCCTTACGACAGGAAAAGGCATGTGTCCGAGATTTACTCGAAAATATTTGCCCGCTCAGAATTTACACCGGGTCAAAGTTTGTAAGAATGACGTAAACCATACCGGGAAGTAAGTAGACTAGTGGGCAGAATATTGCAGCTGGACAGGTGTTTGTGGTGCAGAACGAGAGAGCAAGGTTCAAATGATGTGCCAAGGTTAAAATATTCCCGCTTGTTCCACATTTGGCCAGTCAAACGGACCCCATTCGCCGGGCTATTTCGTCCTATTTTGGGCCTCGCTAAGGATACTTTCCAGATGAGTGGGAAATCCAGGAAAAATTGAGCATATTATCCACTTCCAATACATTAAGTTCGTTTATTTTGAAGATTAAATTCGCAGTAGTTTTTGCTAGATTTAATCTCAAAGTTCGAACTTTACTCAAAGTTCGGTGACTTCGATGCCAATTTTGAAAATGAAGCGGTCGGCGCGCAACAGTAAAAAGGTATGCAGATGATAGCTCGAAATGGAAAGCAAGACATATAAAAAAACTAAAAAAGTACTTTTCCATATGCGCGAGAAAATATTTTTTATGTCGGACATGGTACATGCGGACCGTGCGGGTATACTGACGGGCGGCTCGCGTGGCCGTGCTTTGCAGAAGATGCCTGCCGGCAGGGTGACAGCTGTACCATAGTGGTTCTGGACCTTTCTTTTTGAGAATCGAAATGCTCTGTGTTGATGATGTGGCGGCCCGTGGAAGACGACGACGACGCGCCTCTGCTGCCGCGCGCTACTGCGCCTGCCAGCCAGTTCTACCTGCACCGTCCTAGCGTGGGGCCACGTCCATCTGCCGGCTGGGACATTCCATCATCGCCGGTCAAGATTCATGTAGAGGAATACCCCCTCCTCTACAATATCATTTGTAATTCCCTCTTAAGCGTTCAATCGTGGCAGTAAAACAGGGGTACGACGGTCTGTGAAATCGTCAGGGCGGTGGCTTTGCGCTCTGAGGGGCAATAGGCTGCTTTCGCCCTTCCACAGCATCAACGTGCATTCACAGATAACGTCGGCACAAATTACCGCATCGAGGTGGTACTGCACAGGCAAGCATTTACTGGTGACACTGGTAGTGATTAGCACTATGCGGCCCACTTAAGCGGCTTTCTGAGCGACCCATGTGTATCCAGCCCCATCGGCCCACCGGGAAATTTCGCGGTGAGTCCTATGGCCAGTCTGCCCCTGCCGCTGATGCTGTGGAAACGGGCGAAAACTGCCTATTCCCCCTGTGAGCGCAGCGCCACCGCCATTACCACTTCACGGACCGTTGTGCATTTCTCTTACCGCGACGACTGAACGCCGAAGATGGAATTACAAATGATATCAACAAAGACAATTTAGGTTTTTAAAAAGGAAGGTCCAGAACTACTACGGTACAGCTGTCACCCAGCCGGCAGGCGTCTTCTGCAAACCACGGCTACGAGAGCCGCCCGTCAGTATACCCGCACGGTCCGTACGTACCATGTCTGACATAAAAAATATTTCCTCGCGCTTATGGAAAAGTAATTTTTTACTTTTCCTATATGTTTTGCTTTGCATTTCGAGCTATCATCTGCATACCTTTTTACTGCTGCCCGTCGACCGCTTCACTTTCAAAATTCGCATCGAAATCACCGAACTTTGAACAAAGTTCCAACTTTGAGATTAAATGTAGCAAACACTACTGCGAATTGAATCTTCAAAATAAAGTAACTTATGGTATTGGAAGTGGTTAATATCCTCAATTTTTCTTGGATTTCTCACTCATCTGGAAAGTGTCCTTAGCGAGGCCCAAAATAGGACGAAATAGCCCCGCGAATGGGGTCCGTTTGACTGGTCAAATGTGAAACAAGCGGGAATATTTTCACCTTGGCACATTATTTGAACCCTGCTCTCTCGTTCTGCACCACAAAAACCTGTCCAGCTGCAATATTCTGCCCACTAGTCTACTTACTTCCCGGTATGGCTTACGTCATTCTTACAAACTTTGCCCCGGCGTAAATTCTGAGCGGGCAAATATTTTCGAGTAAATCTCGGACACATGCCTTTTCCTGTCGTAAGGAATGGGTGGTAATTTTTTGAACCAAAATTGTGGGGGGTCGAGCGCACCCATTGGATCATTTCGCCTGGAATGACCCATGTATTCTCAGAACAGGACATTGTGGGTGCACACGTTATCCCTGCTGACATTAATGTAGACATAGGTCGACAGGTCTCATAACGGACTCATCATCGGACATGATCGTGAGTTGCGGGTGGACATGCAAGCAGTGGCTTCGGAACTATTTTTCCACTGGGGGAGCGAAAGAAAATGCTACCATAAACATCATCATCATCATTTGTTTTCCTTGAGGGCTCATCCAGGCAAGACAGGGGCGGTACGCAAATTGAAAACGTGCTCCAGGCAAATTATGACTTATACTTGTACAGCAGACCTAAACTAACATTGCAGAAGTAATGTGTATGAATATGTCAGTGAGAAGGTAATGTTAATGTAATTACAAACATAATTTACATATCTTTTATTTATTTATTTATTTATTTATTTATTTCACAATACTGTTGGCTCTAGAGCCATAACAGGAGTGGGAATTAAATCCTTTAAATGCTGCTAGCTTGCATTACAATACATGGACAATACAAAAAGAGCAATACGAAAACGCTGTTGTAAAGAGTGACACTCGCAAGAACCAAGCATTAGTCCTCTGGGAATTCATTAGTTCTTTTGATGAGCTTCTAGAAGCTTTACAAACTGCACAAATGATTTGGCGGCACATAACGTCGGACGGTAACTGGTTCCAGTCAGAGATTGTTCTTGGCAGGAATGAATGCCTGAATAAGTCTGTTTCGCAACGGAACTCTTTCAGTGAAAAAGCATGGCGGTCCCTTAATGGCAGGTGATCTTCGGCTCGACAATGTGTTTCAACCTGCACTTGATGTGATGATGAAGGATAAGGTATAGAAGCTTGAGCCTTTCGTTTTGGCTACGGGTTTCAATCGCTTCTAGGTTCGCCTGAAGGCACATGGCAGTAGGGGAGTCTTCCCTTCGATACTTATTGTAAATGAATCTAACAGCTAAGCGCTGAACTCTCTCTAGTTCGGTTTTCAAAGTTTTAGTGGATGGGCCCCAGATGGCTACTGCGTACATGATGATCGGTAAGACTAGAGTCTTATATGCCAGCAAACGTACCTCCGGGGTAAGCAAAACCAAGCGATCGCCTTAAATAAAATAACTTATTCCGACATTTTCTAAGCACATGCTGCACATGAGAGTTTCATCTTAAGTCGGAAGTGAGAAAGACCCCCAAATACTTGTATTTGTCAATCTTCCTCACTTGCATTCCGTGCAAAAAATAGGTAGTGGGTATGCACTTATTCTTCCGTGTAACAGACATACAAAGGGTTTTCTCATAATTCAGTCGCATTTGCCATCGCTTGCACCAATTACTTATTTGGTGCAAGGAGTTCTGAAGAGTGTCCCTGACCGTGTCACACTGAATTTCCTTGTATATTACGCAGTCGTCAGCATACAGATAGGCTTTACATTTGACGTCATTTAACATCTCATTAATGAAGACCAAAAATAGTAAGGGACCCAGGACAGAGCCCTGGGGCACCCCAGAAATTACGTCTACCCGCGAGGACCTGTGACCGTTGTATTCAACAAACTGTGACCTTCCAGGAAGATAATCCTGAAGCCATGCAATGACCCGGGGATTTGGGATATATGCTGCGAGTTCTAGCATCAGTTTGGCGTGGGGCACCACGTCAAATGCTCTTGAAAGGTCTAGGAAGAGCACATCGGTTTGTGAATGACAGTCAATTGATAATGCCAAGTCATGAACAATTTCAGAGCGAGCTGTAACGGTCGAGAACCCCTTGCGGAAGCCATGTTGTAAGAAAGTAAGCATGTGGTTCTCCTCAAGGTACTCTGTTATGTGATTACAAATTATATGTTCGAGTAACTTACTACAGTTGGATAATAGAGATACTGGCCGATAGTTAGTCACCAGGGATGAGTCACCAGCCTTGAAGATGGGTATGATCCGTGAGCATTTCCACTCTGTCGGAACCTGACCTACATTAAGTGACATTTCGAAGATAATTTGGAGATACTGTGTAACCCAGTCAGCATATCTCTTAATAAACTCGTTAGGAATCCTGTCTGGTCCTTGAGACTTCCTAATATTCACGTTCCTGAGCAACTCAACAATTCCGTTAAGATCAAACGCAATGTCTTTAATTTGCGGTATCATGCGCTGTGTCGTCTCAAAGACTGGTCGTCGTCCAGTCGTCCAATCCGTGTCCAATCCGTCGTCAGGGACAAAGACAGACCTGAATCCAAGATTGAAGTGGCTAGCTGCATCCACCGCACCAACTTCGCTGCCGTTCATTGAAATACATCGGTTTGAGTGGCTCTTAGGAACAATCGTTCGCCAGAACTTCTGAGGGGACGAGTGTAGCAACGACGGAAGTGTTTTTCCGTAATATTCCCTTTTAGATTTCCTGATCTCGTTTTTAAGTTCTCTACATAATCTGGAAACAGCTGTCCCATTTCCTTTACGCCTCTCCCGTATTATGCGTCGTTTCAAGTGAATGATAGGCCGTGTTATCCACGGTTTACGCACATTTATTTTACGGACCTTAATTGGAACGAACTTAGAGATGCAACCATGTACGATATTCTTGAAGGCTTCCCAGGCAAAATTTACATCCCTGTATCTAGAGCACGACTGCCTGAAGTAATCCAGTGATCTCTCCAAGGAGTCTATGATCGTTACATCATCAGCTCTAGAGAAATCATGAAACCTCTGAATTTGGAACTCTGCATGTGCACACGTGCCTACGCGTCCCTCCAAAATCACAGTTTTATGGTCCGATGGACCATCAACCACCTCACAGTTCCATTGTTCGACATTCATAGCATTAGACAAAAATGCTAGATCAAGCAATGAGGCACTGTTAGCTTGTACCCTAATATATTCTTTGACAATTTGACACAAGTCATAAGAGAATGCAAGGCTCAGCAACGAATTTGCACTATGGCGGTCACCAGCTGATATTTCAAACGTTTTCCAATTAATGTTCGGTACATTAAAATCCCCAGCCAAAATCAGCTTGGAAGATGAGTTAACATTGGAGGAGATGTAACTGTGCAAAGATTCCAGGTAGGAAGGTGGGGCGCCAGGGGTCTGTAAACCGCTCCAACAACCAAGCTAGTATCATTTAATCTTATTTTACAAAAAATTCCCTCAATATCAAGAGGATTCATCGAAGAGTATGCCAACGATTTCTTTATTATCAGAGCCACTCCACCACCTCTTGTCTCTCTATCTTTCCGAAGAATACCATAATTTTCCGGAATCAGTTCACAGTCTAGCACGTCCTTCCTCAACCAAGTTTCCGTCAGTACAACAACATCAGGTTCATATGACATCAAAATGGCCTCTATATACTCTAACTTGTTTACTATGCTCCTGATATTAATATTCAGAAGTCGAAAAGAACCTCGAAACCCTTGTTGTATATGTCATTCTGCACTTGAACTCTTTTCTAGTCTTTCGCGTTCGCTTGTTGTGTCATTCCATGTATACACTTCTGAATTTACAAACAGACGATCAAACCGCAACTGAACTTGCTTCCCTTCCCGGCGCTCTTCGACTGTGCTCTCCCATAAATTCCGGCGTACATGCTGAATACGTTTCGAAAAATCTTCAGCAATACGATATGGCGTTTGTTTCAGTTGACCTCCGTTCCTAAGCACAAGTAATTTTTCACGATAATCATTTAGGCGTAAGATAACGGGCCGTGGCCTATCACTTTCAGCACGTTTTCTGCCAAGCCTGTGACATCTTTCTAGAGTAACAATAACAATCTTCAGGTTCAAATACACAGACGATCAGATAATTGTTCTTGTGTTTCGTCTTCGCGTTCTTGATACCCAAACACAAGTAGATTATTCCTACGACTTCGGTTTTCAAGGTCGTCTACTTTGCGTTCTAGGGCGGCGTACTTATTTGCCAATCCTTCTACTTTACTACATGTCCCGTCTATTTGAACCTGAAGTGGCTTAATCTCATTTGTCATGGTATCGATCTTATCCAGACGTGATTGAATCTCCCGCAGTTTCATATCTACTTTTGTTTGGTTTGTACTGATTTCACCCAATTGACCTTTAATATTGGCCATAATCTCGTCAGTATTTTTCTGCCTTGTTTTCATTTCTGCATGCTTGGCGATGGTCTCCTGTTTTTCTAGAATCTGCAGAAGTAGGTCCGTAGATTCTGCTTTTGCTTTAGCTGCCCTAGTTTTGGGATCATCATTGGGCCCAGGATTTTCTTCAACATCGTCAGAAAGCATCAGTAATACGGAGAACACATCAGCAATGTATCAGTACAACAACAAGTTTTGCTGCGGGCACAGCACGAGCACAAGACAGCGATCGTCACTTTTCAAAGAAGGAACTTGTTTTACGTTACCAACCTGTAATGCGAAAAATATCGCATGGTTAAACATCCTGTTCGTACAAGGTGTGCTGTGCCCACGGAAGAAAACCTGTAGGGGGTGTGTTTTTGTAGCTTCTGCTGCCGCTACTGTCGATGCCACCTTGGATGCCGAGTAGAAACTCGAGGTGAGTAGAAACTCGAGTTGAGCAGAAGATAAGGCAAAACCGAAGCGTTAGCACCAGACACCGATAGTTCAAGATAGATCGGCGCTTGTTCAGTCGAAAGAAAACTTCCCGGATGCATCCACTCCCAATGCATGGGATCTCCCAATGCATCCACTGTAATGCGAAAAATATCGCATGGTTAAACATCCTGGTCGTACAAGGTGTGCTGTGCCCACTGGTTTTATACATACTTTACAAACAAGGAAAGACAAAGGAACGCTATTACACGGCGGCTGCCGACGCAGCAGCTCCAACGATGGAAGACGCAACAAAAGAAACATGAAATGCATGTCTACGTGGTAGCCGCGACACGGAACGAAGATTTCCTTACCAATAGTCTCACAGCACGACTGTAGGACGCCAACCCCAACGAAAACCTGGAACTGTATTCTCCGGGGCTGGAAGCGAATATCGCCTGATCCTCAATCCGTTTGCCTTCTGCTATTAAACCAATCTCCCTGGCGCGGTCTGGGGCTCAGGAAGAGGCTATACAGGTGCCTGTCACGGGCTCTGTCGGGACGATACTGAGTAAAGCCTGGAGCTCCGTGCTGATCAAGATTCGGACTCAGCGAGTGAAGCGGATTACGGGCAGTGGCCTCGCGATGAATACACGGCCTTCCGTTTACGCTAGACAAATCTTCACCGATCACTAAAATTCCATTCAGGCTGTGCACCAAATTACCTAAAGACACTCTAAGCTCAAAAAACCTAAACGTGCCACTCAGGCTTCTCGACAAGATGCACAAAAGTGATCTCTGCCCCTCACAATCAAAATCGCCGCACAGGCTACCCGACAAATTGCACAAAAGTGATCTCTGCTTCTCTGCATTTTTTTTCTTCTTCTTTTCTTATCAACTCAACTCAACTCACAATCACCAGGTTACCCAACAAGTTGCACAAATCCTTAAACTCAAAATTACCACACAGGCTGCCTAACTTAACAATTTTTACGTCAGTCTCGTCAACTTCACTTAGCTGTAGGGGTGGAGAAGTCCGAATATTCGCCGAAGAGGCCTGAGACTTCTTGTTGTCGACGGGGTGTCTCCCGGCATATTCCTCGACGTCACACTGTGGCACACAACACTTGCACACGTCACAGAAATAATCTAACTGCACTGTGCAGCAACCTGTACTTGACACTTCAGACTGATCGTCGAGCCATACCGCTGCTATTGCCGCCGCCACCATTCCCAACCTTCCCCAGCGGGAAAACCGCTGCTATCACTCTCGCGTTTACACTCTTCCGCCTTCCAGACCAACCACGGGACGAGTCTCTCAAGCTCATCCAACAATCCCTTATAAGACCTCGTTAAACGGGGCTCCCACAAGTCACTCCACTGAACATTCCTCTTTGCTTGGGCGGGAAAGAGTCACGAGTCCAGTGTCACAAAACCCGACTATGGCCGCTTTACGTAAAAAAAAACAATAATTTACTTCCTTTCCAAATGTCAGGGTGCAAAGACAATTCCCAGTTCTCGGGCATGAAAAGATTCTGGGTGAAAACACGTGGCGTCGGGTTACCGTAAACTGTCCGAACGAACCGAAAATGCCATGCCTGGTCTCGCCGTAGGCGGTCGAGAACTAGGAGGACGCACACTCGGTCTGTCCCTCCCACGCGTCTGACAAAGGATCTGGAAGCAATAAGTTTGGGGATCGCGAAGCTGCCATGGCCAACTGAACCAGTTCCTGTTGGAACAACTCTTCTTCTCTGACGTAACTCACAATTAAACGAAAATTCGCACAAGAACTTCCCGCCCTGGGGCAGTGCCCTTTGACTGGGGGAGCCGTGCTACCTCATCTGTAAATGAGGGGGAGCCGTCGCTCTCTCTACTCCCCCTGTTCCGGCGCCCCTGCATGCAAGTGGTGAAATAAAGCATTCGAGAGGTTGACTTACTCGGCTTTTGTTACTTTAACAGAAACTGCAAAATAACTTAGTTAAACTTACTCAGTATTGCCGGAGCTAGTTACATATTCGAAACTTTTTCTGCAACTGTATCTGAGTTCCACATGGTAGCTGTAATTGGTAAGGTATCTGTATTCTGTGAAGGTAACTGTAATTGCAACTCAGTCTTTTTTAAAGAAACTCACCCTTGGCGGTTGTCTCCGGTGAAATATATTGGACCAACGGAATAAACGCTTCGCCATGGTCACTGGGCGGTTGTCAGCACTCTGCATCCCAGTGTATTCCTGACAACTCACTGTTCCTGGTATCGTTTATAGTTGATGAGGAAGCGATGCAACCCGCCGCGCACTCCTCAAGTACAACAGAGCCTGGAAATGATGAGAACGCAGATGTGACATGAAAACCGTTGTAAATGCCCCACCGAGCCGCATCAGATGGGAGACGATCATTGTAGTGCCGGCTGCATTGCAAAAAAGGGTGAGTCATGAAAGAGGTCAACGGTATAGCGGATGAACTGCGGAACCGTATCATGTTACCGCTGGGTCATTCCACGTGAGCTGGAGCAGTGGTCCTGCTCAAACCACCGCAGTTCGGTTCCCAAAAATTGTCACGGGTATGGCATGATATCGGAAGGCATTTCTAGAAGTCCTACTCAACAATCTTGAACGGCTCTCGCGGTGTGAACGTTTACGACGAAAATGAAAACCTTGGTGCAAGGAAGGAGTCGAGAAGGCGCACGTGTACAGCGCGACAGATGTTTATGAGTCTGAGTAAGATTAATGGGGTGCGCACAATTTTCCAGTACTAATTTCTATCTTTTATGCTCCGATGAGGCCCATACTTTTCGTGCAAGCAGGAAAGGTACAAGAATCCAGCGTAGTTAAGACAAACCACACAGTAAAAATGCGTGCTTTGAAAGCCGTCCTCGTACTAATTATGACATATTAAAAACATAAACGTGGTACCGTCTTCAAAGCTCGACCTTTTCTAGGCCAGTTTTCAAAAGTATGGGGTCGGCGGAGGAGAATTGCAAAATATGCAGATAGTAGAGCGGAGCTCGAAGTAAAATAGGTAAAAAATTTAAAGAAGTGTCCAGTGCTGGCGCCTACTGGGGGCAGGGGCAACTGCTCCCCGCCCTGAGTCCGACTAAAGGGGCTCCAAAAGACACCTTTCGGGCAGCAAGAATACAGAGGGGGCGGGGGGGGGGGGCAAGTTTCCCACTGGTCCCACGCGACACCAAAAATTGACCCCGGCCCTGAAAGTACCCTAATAACAGTGGTTCCATCTGCAGCACAGCGAAAAATGTGCATCGCCAATAATGCGCAACAAAGCACTCGTGCCGGACTGACAGCGATTGGGCTCAAGCTATGTGGTGAATATACAGTAAAATAATTGAAAGAAACAGCGAAAAACAGAAACAGAAAGAAAAAGCGAAATACCCAGCAGAAAAGAGCTTGGGCGTTCACCTATACCGGTGTCCTGCATTCACTGCACAATATAAAAGTTAGAATGACCAAACTTACGGGCAGCTGAGATAATAGCTTGCATCGTCATCAGCAGAGCGGATATGTCGATAAGACTTGGGTATGTGTAAAGGATTTGCTATTGAAACGGGAGGAGGCGACATTGGCCCATAACATGAACTGTGCGGCACATTCTACTTTACAAAAAAATGCAACGTATAACATTTCCCTTTACACAAAGTTTGGGTTTGGCGAAGTCCCAAAGAAGCATGAATAACATAGTTTAGGTGTCGCGTGGACTGTGTTCAAAATATTCCTTGCAAATCCCTTATTGGTACTTACGTTACTGTTGTATTCTGAATTTGGTTCATGGATCGTGTAGATCTGTTGTATTAATAATAATAATTCGGGGTTTACGTCGCGAGACATCTGAAATCGCTTGTATTATTGTTCTGTTTTAGATTCGAGTGGGATACTATGTAGACGCACGTCGTCCATCGGCACTTATGAATGAAAATACCTCAAACGACGCGTAATTCAACCTTTTGTATTGAGTTGATCGTTACATTCGAATTTCCACCAATACACCTGTGACGCTGCTCCTGTGTGAAGCACCACCTATCCTTAAGGCTAATGGTATTTTTACGCAATCATATATCACATAAGGGAGTATTATACTGAATGTCCGCATGAACAACCACAAATAATTAAAAAAAACAGCGATCAACGCAAACGCCACCAACAACATGTCGTTAGCAGTTGTGTAGCGTAGTCGACAGCATTTTAATCAATTTTCATTTAAACTAATCAGATAAGGCAAACTACCCGAAATTTAAAATATTCGGAAACCTGAGACTGCGATGAGAAACATCCGACCGAGGTATTTCCCACAGAGTATACTTTGAATAGATTTTATTTTTCAACCTGAAAAGGCAGTTGGTTGGTAAAAATACTATGTGAGAACGAGCGCTGCAATCGCGGCCCCCCGGACACGCTCTCACGTGCTGTTTTTTTTTTAATTACTACTATTATCGTTTTACAATTTTTGAGGCGGAAACAAAGGTCACACAAGCATTATATAATTAATTAATAAGCACAATGAAAAACATTGATGTTTTTCTTTCTTTTTGTGGTCGTGTTTAGCGCCAGATTATTTCAACTACACGATTCTCAGTAGCCAATAAAAGCGCTCAGCTGATGTGACGTTACAAGACTTTTGGAGGTGCTGGGAGAGATCGACGCTGCAAGCACGCATTTTTGTAAACTAATCTCCTCAGGAAACGCGCGCTCCCCAAATGAAATATTTTACGTGACAGTTCCTATCAAGCGATAAGAAAATATCTTCGAAGTGCCTCCCATGCTCCTTTAAAACTTGGTGCACTTTAGTTTAGACAGCACCTATGTTCGCCATTCATTCCTGTATCCCTATATCGTCTGGTGTGATCCTGCCTGGACGCCGCATAATCGTATACTACCTCCCTGTTCATTGCAGGAATGGGATTTCCCAATAGGAATGTTTTATAAAGCAACTTTGTTCCACTAAAACAACTCGCGCACGGTTTCGTAAAGTATAGTTCGCAGCAAAATTTGTATCGATATCCGCTATCGAATGGTGGCAGACGACTTTATCTACACCCTGATCAGTCGCAGGTGAGATCAACGCAGACGTCTAATTCCACTGTTCAACTGCTCTGCGACACACATCCAAGCGTCACACCCACGAGTATAAAAATAGGACACGACTCTTAGTGTGATGTGTGTAGCCGCCGTCAAATCCGATTTGTAGCCTCCTGCTACACTTAGCGCGATATAAAAAGTAGTCTATGCGCTTTCCTTCGTGGATGAAACGCGTCGCTTGGCGTGAAAGCGCTGTCTTCCAGCGCACCATTGTGGCCCCGTCTTTGAACAGGTGTCATGTAATGCCATTGACGTTGCTTCTGAAAGTCCTGATAATAGAAGTGCTACAATAGTAAAAGAGCTGATTTTCGTCATTCATGTGGCATTGAAGATTGGTAAAGGATGATGACAGGAAAAAAAAAAAAAGATTGGTACGAAGGTGGCTCTGAAGTGCATGTCGTGCAGAAAGAATGCATTTTCTAGGTTATTTTAGCAGTAACACACAGCAATGGTGTGCTGCAACCAGACTTGTGCCCAGACATGTAGGTATCTGGAGTATCGTACTCCAAATACTGTATCTTAAATGCTTTTGTTGGTGTTTAAGTATCTTACTCAGTAGTTTTACAGAAAGGTATTTTGTACTCTATTTGAAATACTTTATTTATTTGCTACTCAATACTCCAACTACTTTTATCCCTTCGGGAATATGTGTGAACTGCCCGTGTGAACTTTCCTTCAAGTATAATGCGGCCGTACCATCAAGTGCACCAGTGGAACGCCTGTTCAGCGTTGCAGGAAACGTTTTTCAGAGGAAACGAGGACGGATGACCGACACCAACTTCGAAATACAGTTGTTATTAAGAGAGAATAAAGCCTACGTCTAAGTTCACAACCTAAATCTTTGCCTTGAATTCTGACTCTAGTATTTTGAATGTATCTTAAATACTTTTTGAAGTATTTACTACTCTACTCTAAGTACATAAATTTTATGAGTATTTAGACTGTATTTTAATTACTTTACCATCGCAGAATTTAGTATCTTATTTCAAATACGTTTTTCGAGTATCTTCTACTGTCTGCTTGTTCCCGTTACTAAAAAAAAGTAATTGATTACCGTTACCGTTACTTCTACGGAAAATGTTATTGATTACCGTTACCAATTACTCGTCTCCAAATGTAATCGAGTAACGAGCAGAAAAGTAACGCGTTACTCTGTATTCACGCAAATTATACCAGTCTTTGTGTGCCTCAGAAAAGAGAAATAAAAAAAGAAAGAAAGGCTCAACAGCGGAACAGCTGAAATAACAGGAAAAACAAAAACTCGTAGAACAGGTAGATCTGTACGTCTACTGTATTTATCGCCCGGGAAGACGTTGACCCGATTGTGGAAGATCATTGCATGGAACTTCCCCATGACTCACTAAACCTGCAAAGTTTCAGGTACCATCACACTGCCCAAGCAGCACAATGTACTGAAAGTCGGGTGCAATAGGGGGGACGGGTAGGTGGAAGGCCTTCAACAGACTCCTGAAACTAAAGTTCATTGATAAGGCACATACCGTCCACCCCTATTGCAATCGACTTTCAGTACATTGCGCTGCTTGGGTGGTGTTGCAAGAGATTAGGGAAAGAGACCCTGAAATTCCAGAACGTTATTACAACGACCTCCGCTTGCTATAGTAGAACAGCTCAACAACGGCTGACGGCACGAGGGGCTTCACTTCCCGGGCACCAAAATGTACTGAAAGTCGAGTGCAATGGGGGTGGACGGGTAGGTGGAAGGCCTTGAACAGACCGGAACACTGATAAGACACGTACCGTCCACCCCTGTTGCACTCGACTTTCAGTACATTGTGCTGCTTGGGTTGGGGCAGATCATCTGAACGATAAGTTAACCTCTGCCGGAAAAGTAATCAATTGCTGAGTAATTGATTACTCAGAAAAGTACTTTTACTCGAAAAATTACTTTGACAGTAAAGTAACTGATTACTCGAAAAATTACTCACAAAGTAATTGATTTTAAATAACGAAATTGCTAGTAACGCGTTACGCACAAGTCTGGCTGCAACCATGTACTTCTAGGGCAGAGAAGGGCTGACTTCCGGAGGCGGATTGCTCACCTTCGTCTGTCGTCACCGAGTGGGTAAATTTGGGGGAAGCCACATGGAAAAGGAGATGACCCCTTCTTCAAGCGAACTCTACTCTCAGAATGTAATGGACTACAAAGGCCGCCGTAGGCGCCTTCGTGGTTCCGTCTCCGTGATATGTACTATAAATTCGGGAATTTGCCCCAGCGTTTCTCATCTGTGAAGTGGGACGATTCCACAGCGGATACAGCACCTCAACGTGGATATTGTCAGGGATTTTTGCGAAAATAAGCTAATATCATGCTTTATATTTTTCGATTTTCTATGCGCTGAAGACAGGCCACGTCTGTGCATCTTATTCGGCACATCACTGCAAGATTGGTTAAAGGTCAGATATGCCGATTTTGAAGTGCCGCAGAACTGAGCAATACTCGCGCTATGTGTTCATTACCGAACACTGAATATGTGTGCGAAATATCTTGCTCCAACTGTTCGTAGTTTTTTTTAAAACAGTTTTTTTAGTTCCCACGCCCGGCCGTCAGACCGTCGGCAAACCCTGCGCACGGGCGCACCGACGTCACTGCTCTCGGTTTATCTGTCTTTGGCTTGGCATGGACTCTTGGCTTGGCCGCTTGGCTTCTTTCGTTTCGTCCTCTGTGCATCGTACATAAGCGAACAGCTGTTATGTTTGTAGCAGACGGCGCGCCGCTCCGTGACACCTTAGCAGGCACCACTGTCAGCCAAGAGCTTCGCACTGCTTGGTCTTTTGGCAGCTTATAATAGGTAACACTTGAATGCTCCGATGAATTGTTCTAACAGCGTAGCACCGTCGCATCTTCGACAACTTCGCCGTGGCATATCATGGCATATCACGTATCGTATCGCTCCAGTCCATAAAAGGCAAGGTCAGAACAAGGAAGTGCACTTTGCAAACGACGCCGTGCCAAAAAAAATATTCACATGCTTTGTTTCCGGCTTAGCAACAACATGTAGCAGACGGCGCGCCGCTCCGTGACGCAGACGAAGCCAACACTTGTGTCACGGAGCGGCGCGCCGTCTGCTACATGTTGTGCAGAGCAGCTGATACACAGTGAGGACATAGCCCGTGTGCAGGGATTTCCCTACAACCCCCTCAGGGGGGGGGGGGTGTACACCCTCCCTGCATTTTTGGAACACCCCCCCCCCCCTGAAATTTCTCAGGTGACACCACCCAACTCGGCCACCAACACATTCTAGTAGTGAGTCCGGCGCAGCGAATTACATCCTGTACTATCAAACTTGGGCTGTAGGACCACAGTGATGCAGATGATCCTACCATGCATTTGTCCAAATTCATCTGAAAATCACTGTTCCATTCATATAGTACGCGCATACGAGAAAAAATGCGTTCGGGCATGCAAACTCAATGTGGATCACAAGGAATCATTTGCGCCCAACTCAATCAAGCGATGTATTCTGCTTTTTTCGTCTGAGGACTTCACCGTTGGTTGCTAGGTATTTATTGAGTTTCGTGAGCCAAGGTGAAAGTCTTTTTTCTTTGTCGGTCGTGCGATTATGCATCTTAATGTTGAAATGCCGCTCATAATGATTCTGTATTCTACTGTACTGTGTTGTAACGTATTAACATGTACAAATAAAACGGGAAAGCTCCGCAGATATGTCACCATTGTGCCACGATGCTTTCCGTGTCTAAGAAAAATTTCGTAAGTGGAACCTTCACCAAGCATACCCCCTCCCTCCCCCCCTTGAAAGCTCGGCACCCCCTCAGCAGTGAATTTCTGGGGAAATCACTGCCCGTGTGTGTTTGTCTTTTCCACCGCAGCCCTTGGGTTTTCTCCCTGATGGCTACACATGTCAGGGATAGGTTTCAGAACCGGTAGTTCCCGCCAAGTGTGAATTGCTTTTCAGGGGATCATCACGCTGGCAGATGAAACATATGGTTTAAATTATTTGCAGGACAGGAATTGCGTAGCTTCACACAAATACTACTACTACGACGTAAGAGTGGTTTCAAATCTAGCTTTTTTGTGTTCCTAACATTATCGCACGAGATGTAGTATCCACTATGATCCTTTATATGGGGGGTATGTACAGTGCAGTCAACAGATGCTATTTACAAATCTGTGTTTTCTACTGTGTTGAAATGGGGTAGTTTGTATCTGAGAGCCATAGTGAAACACAGGCAGCCAAGGACAGACTTTTGATGCCCTCGAGAAACTTGGCAACACATTGCAGGGACTCTGGATGCTGCCTAAATTTCCAGAACACACAGCTCAAGGCAGCAGTTAAATAACAAGTGGTTAGAGAAATCCAAGACAGTTGCATGTGTAAGCAGTCCGCTGTTGGATTTGCTTCTGTCCGAGATACGTTATCTCAAAGGGAACGCACGGGCACACTCAGAATGATACTAGGGCTGCCTGTGAAATAGAATGAGGAGAGGGGAAGATATATAACCCTTTTTTCTTGTCTGTTATTCTATTGGTTAAATTGTCATTTGCTTAGCAGCATATATGTGTATATTCCAGAGTCTGCTAATAAATATATCAGTTTAGAGCTAGCAGTCGCATTGCAGATGTCTCATCCTGTCTTTGGCTGCTAGTGTTTCACTATGGCCATGCTTGCTATTGCAAGAACAGAAAACAAAAAAAGACAATCGAAAAACACGAAAAGAGCGACCTACAAAGCTGCCTGTTCTAGTGCTTACATGGAGGCAATGCAATGAGGTAACATGTTCCATTCATGAACTGTGCATAGTAGTACATATCACAACGTCAACCGATTATTCAGATTTTTCTTGAAGTACTTTGTTTTTTTTTAGCTTTGTTTGCACAGTCTATTATTGGAGCTTTATGTGATTCCCCTCTTGAGATACTTTAAGATTGCTGATGCTGCGCAGTTTGTTAATTTTGAAACTGTACTGCGCTGAGGTACAAAAACAGAATTGTCATATCTGCATTTGAGCACATAGGAATAATTTGTAAGCACTTTCCTTGTTGACATTAATATTTGCACCAGGTCACAACATTGTTGATTGATGGAATATGTAAATAAATATATTTATTTGCTTGCCAAACAATGCACAAATGCCTTCTTTTCTAGTGAGATATTCCCTGTTCACCAGACATAAATGCGGAAAAGTTAAAGGGGCACAATGATGGTAGAGTCTAGCGTTGCTTTTTGCCACTTCACATATATTCACTGTTATTCGTGTGCACATGTAGGAATAGGAAGGTAGAGCATGCGCATAAAAAATTTCGTATGCAGCCACACATATGGTTCAGAAGATTAATTAGATGATGTCCAAGCATATATAATTGTGCTTCATGCGCAATGGGTATGCTAACGGATTGCTTCCATGAATCCTTTTTATTTTTGTTTATAAATTCTTTTTATAAATGTTATTTTTTATTTTATATAAATTTCATATTACATATTGCATACTTATATTTTTATAAATTCAAAACTCAAGTTTACGGCCCCTGTAAGAGGCCATCGAGAATGTTGTAGACAAGGTTGCAACTTACATATTGCATTGTCCTACATACAAAGTGATTTGTACAATAATTCCTGAGCACGGAATTAATTCCGAGGCTGGTCAGTGATGTCACCCAGGACGACAAGTCACATAGTTGCCTCTAACACTTTTACACCCCATGGGCTGAGTTGTGAATTGAAAGAGCACTCTACAGAAGGATAAGGTGCACCTGATTTCTAGGATCTATGCTATGCCTTAACTCTTCAGACACCACATTTCTAAAAACACCATTTCTAAGTGGCAATATGTGCTCTGGTACTTCTTTTGCGTCTGCATAGTGTGCAACCACATGGCTACTGGAGCTTTCGTGTGCATGTTTTTGTGCGACGGTGCTCATTACAAACAATATCCAGATGTTAGACATAAAATGCAGTAGTTTGTAGCGTGCCATACAACGCAGCGTGGGGGTGTGATTCAAAGAAAGCTTCTGGAAAATGCACAGAATCCCACAAAATGTTTAAAATGTGATTTGTATTTCGTTTTACGTCTCTCGTCGTTACATACCATCGTCGATGCTGTTGCACATTGATAAATCGTACGTAAAACTTGTCCCATAGCAGTATGCGGTTTCTCAAATACATAGCACAATTTTTTCCTGCGGGAATAAAACGCTGTCGGCATTTTCTTGCTAACACGGCTGTCGAAACGTCAGTCTCTACAATGGGCAAGTGCTGTAAAGGGGCTAACGCAGACGCGACTTGATACAAATTGTACGTGCTCACAAAACACAAACGACGAATTCCAGTCACAACATCGCACAGAGGTTGGTTCGCGAATGAGCTCGCAGCTACCGCACTGTTTACTTATCGCGGAACGGTGGAACCCGGCTGTCCGCCATCTTCAAGCACAGATACGTGAAGCCGCGAGAAGCCGTAGCTGAAAGTCACTGACAAATACGAAGGCGCGTACACGTCACAATGCCAGTTCGGGCGCATCTACGTCATAAAAATGGCTGCGCCCATGTGTGTTTCGGAATGAATTATCTATTTTTTTGACTACCGAACTGAGAGAATGAAGGTGCATTTTGGGGAGAGCTGGATGTGGGCTTTCAGAATTTCACAACCGTTTCGACTATTTGGGATATCGGCATAGCTGACCTTTAAGAAAATTCACGCCGTCTCACACAGGCCTCTCATCATTCAAAACTAAGCAAGCTTGATGATGCTGACAAAGGTCGGGTTACACAGAATGCATCTAGCTACAAGCCAGCTAGTCTAGCTAGCTACCTACCTACATGTGTCTAGTCACAATACAGTACAGCGTGATCAAGCTTTGTCGACAGCATGATACGTCGCTGAATCTCCGTTGTGGCAGTAGCCGAGGGTGTCCGTCTCATAACCTGATGGTCAACAGCTCCAGCAGGTGTCGAATTTTTCTTTCGCCGCTTTTCCGTGTGACGCTCGAACGTGACGTCCGAGCGTTGCGTGACGCCGAACGCGGACGTGACGAAAACTAGCGGCGTATAAACACATTAAAATCGTGGATCATAGTCTGACAGATGTGTCTCTCTGAGTCCAAGCTGCATCAACGTGGTAGTACGGAACACATCGCACATGGCCGACATTCAGTGTGGCATTGGGCAACGCTAGTTGGGTAAGATAGAGAGTTTTAGCCGACCGTTGATAACGTGGCTAGTGTCTCACCGTATCAACCGGAACCAACCAGTGGATAAGATTCTGAGTCACGCACCACTGCGATTGGTTCCGATAGGCATGATAACTTTATCAATGGTATACTAAAACTCACCAACGAAAAGTATGGGGCCAGTTGGAACATAGACAGACTGTTTTGTTCACTTTCCCTTGTTTTTAGTGCAAAGTCTCCAGCTGTCAGTTGGCTATGAGATTCACAAAGACCATACTGCCAAAAACAAAGCTCTATCGAAATGCCCGTTGACGGGCGGCGGCAGCGAGTGGCCATGTGCAAGTTTAGGCTGCTGACAACGCGCTGAAATTAAACATATATAACAAACCATTTTCTAGAATATTGCAGTATCGCCTACATGATAATCTGTCGATGTCAGCGTACATACCCCTAGCGCTGAAGTTGCAGGAGTATTACATTCGCTTGGCAGTTTGCTTCAACATGTGAACCGTATGTTACGAACTGGGAACCGGGATTTTCTTTTTCGACTCCGGTTAAGGTTTCGGTTCATGGGTGACCTGAAATTCCGTTTATATGGTGTACCGGTTACGGTTCCCGATAAAAATTAGGTTCCATGCGGCTTTTGGTTAACGGTTCGGTTCCGCCTTCAGTCCCTGGAGAAAAGGGGAAATGAAAAAAAAAACAGTACTTTACACATTTGTAGAGGTCAAAATATGCGGAAATGTGCGGAGGTTTCTTCTGCCCTTTGTAGACGTCTAAAATCAACATTTTTCGTGACAAAACATTCAGGCTCTTCGAATTAGTCATCTTGTAAGGTGCATGCCCTCTTCGAAAGGATGTGTACCTCGCAGTATAACCCAACTGCAACGACGACGTCTATGCTGCTGTCAGCTTTTGATAAAAAAACAATAAAATCTGTAAATAATAAAAAGCACGCTGTATACTCGAGCTATGAACGACGTCACAAAACAATCCTCACAGTGTGGTTTTTGACCGTGAATGTAGGCTCAGGAAACTCGCAATCGTCGTAATGTTCCCGGGACAAGTTTGAAACTGAACAAAGAACGCATGGGAGCCCGTCCCTCGTCTTCAATCACCAGAAGCTATTGTATCTTCCATCCTGCACCTGTGTTAAAGCAAATGAGTCTGCGTTGTTCGCGCGACACTTCGTGCCTAAACTCCATGGATCGAGCCATCAATCATGAGAGTAAGACATCTTTATTCCCTTGGCGTTACAAGAAGTTACTTGCGAGGCCGAGAAGGCGTCACTTGCATGCGTCGAACTTTTTTGATGTGTGTGTGTGTGTGTGGGGGGGGGGGGGGGGTCGTGTTCTCTTTCTTCTTTCAGAAGAGGAGGTAGAAACGAAGAACCTGACCTACTCTGTCATCATCTCGATCTTCTTGCGACATATTTGTTTTGTGTGTAAGCTGTCGCAGTAGAGTGTCTGTGTCACAATACACAACTCCTCGATGTCAGAAGCTTTGTGCAACTGGGCAAGGAGAGCGGTCCGACTATCGCGAGAGAGTCTCTAGGGTTGCTTTCCATGCTCCGAGGAGGGAGGGGGGGGGATATATTTATTAGACCAAAGGAAAAAAAGGGGGGAAGGGCCAAACGGGACGTCGGCTTGCTATTCCGCAAAGAAAAATGAAAATAAATGAAGAAGAAGAAGAAGAATAAAATTAATAACAAAGACAAGAAAAGAAATACGAAGTAAAGGACAAACTAACAAACGGTGAAAGAAGGATGATATAGATTCGGCGATTATCCGGTTTTCATACTGCAACAGGGCGAATTCTCTTGCCCCAACAGCAACGCAGGAATTAAATTAGTAAGAGCTGCCTCCGCACGCGCTGTGTTGGTAACAATAAACTTCCGCCACGTCTCGCCGAATAATTTGTTTCTTGCAAAAGGCGTTGTAACATATTTTGTACTTTCTAATAAACCATTCCTAAACTTGAGCTCCAACGGGGGCTTGCAGTGCCTCTAAATAAATACGATCATTAAAAATAATGGCGTGAGTTTCGACAAAAGAAAAATAACAAAAAATGTCGAATACTTTTAGGCTGTTTAAAGGGAATATCGCATCCGGAAAGGAATGTATGACACCGATACGGTAATGTTTTTCGCCGGTAACACTTAACCACCGTGCAATGTCAACAAATATGGCTGCCGCGAAGTGGATTACGAACTCTAATGGGCAGTCTGCGAACGAGAGTACCGGTAAATCACGGCAAAAATCCTTACGTCTTTCTTATACAAATCAGCGCTGTCTTAACAAATTTGTCAAAAAATAAATTCCGATTGGGTTGTTTCTTTCCTTTTCCAAAAATAAGCTTTTCGTTACGCAATCCCTGCCGTGGAGGCTACGTACTTGATTGTCGCAGGCAAAGTGAAGTGAGTTTGGCGAACTCACTTCATCGTAAGTGTACTTTGCATTTAGTGTCACTAAAAGATGCCGTGTGACTCCGAAAGAATGACACTTATTGCAAGTGTACTCGCTGAAAGTGACACTAAATTAGTACGTCTGACAGGGGTATGAGTCATTGTCTATTTCGAGCTGATTAGAGTTTTTCGGATGTGTAACTAGGGTCATAAATTAAGGGTGTTGTTATTGTTAAGGTATTGCTACTGTTACTGTTGTTAGTTAGTGTCCCACTTGATTGCCGGGTCCTGCCCACAAACCGTTATGGTTTAGGTGGATTTTATGATATGTACAAACGATTTCACAGATGATAATAAAACTTCCAATTCCAATTATTATTATTATTAACAGGTTAACGGCGGCTATTCGCATTGCTAAAAGGTCGTATCATACTTGCAAGTTTCAAGAAAACAAGAATAAAATGAAAACGACTTGGAATCTAATTAATGAACTGAAAGGACAATCTACAACTGGTCGGTTAGATGACACCATTCACCGTAATTTTGGGGAGCGACGTAACCTGGCCTTCTGCCTTTTCGGACCATTTTTCATCCCTCTCGAGTCCTCACCTTGGTGCTGTTAATTACAAGATGCCCTACTCAGTGAAGAACTCTTGTGCATTACCTGAGATGCTCGAGGAGGACTTGTGCTTCACGATTAGGAAGATGCGTAATACTGCTGCGGGCTCAGACAACATACGCATATGTGATATTAAGCGTAACTATAATCTTGTGTGTGAAGCCGTTCTGCATATTCTAAACTGTACTTTTGTAACTGGTATGATTCCCGTACCCTTAAAAAGGGCGGTTATTCGGCCAGTTCATAAAGGGGGTAGAAAGGATGCCGTTGAAAGCTATAGGCCCATCTCGATCTTACCTGCACTGGCGGTCATCATGGAGAAATACATTTACTCCGTAATGGTAAACTTCGTTGAGAAGAACTTAAATTATTAATGAGTCTCAGTTTGGTTTCGTTGCCGGAAAGGGCACTCAGTGCCTTCTCGAGGACTTTACGGATGATATCTACCAAGCTTTTGACAAAAACTGTGTGGTGACTTGTTTGCTGTTAGACTTGTCCAGTGCTTTTGACACCGTATTCCATGAGATACTGCTGTATAAGTTATACTCTTATGGGTGGTCCAGTGTATTCTTGGTTATATAATTTCTTAACTGAGCGATCGCAAGTGGTTAAGGTATGTGGACAGTTTAGTGATGTTGTCCGTCTCAAGATGGGTGTCCCCCAGGGCTCTGTATTGGGAGCCTTACTGTTTAATCTTTACGTAAACGACCTTTCTAATGTGATTCGTTTTTGTCGGTTGTATCAATATGCAGATGACACTTTATTAGCATCTGCACATATCAATCATTTGGAATCTGTAGCCTCGATTCAACAGGACGCATGTGCCGCTTACGACTCGTTCACTAATAATCGAATACGCCTTAATGCATCAAAAACTCAACTGATTATATTTCACAACTCGTTGCGGAGACTATTGTCTTTCCCTGATGTTTACCTTCATGATTCCTCTTGTTTACGCTGTAAGTGTTCACCCTTATCGTATGCAGAAAATTTAAAGTACTTAGGAATTCATTTCAATAGTGTCATGACATGGAAAACGCAGATATCATCACTATGTACTAGGTTAAGGAAGGTGTCTTGCTCTCTCTATTGCATCCGTGTTGTCACACCGACATGTATAAGATTGGTGACTATGCAAAGCCTAGGCTACGGTGTTTTGCGTTACGGAATAACTATATTTGCCCATTGTAGCGAAACGTGGAAGGACAAGATTAATAGGATTCTAAAAAGCTGTCTACGAAGAGTTGCATTAGAAACCCGACATTTACTGCTGAAAGCGATATGTTTTCCTTTCTGGGGCTACCGAATGTTCAAAACCTGTTTAGATACTCTGTTGTTTTAAAGCATTTTTGGTGTGACCGGTTTAAAACCCAATTAGTCCGAAGCAGAGTTCTTAGGCAAAACTCCCGGGTTTTTCTTTGCTACACACTTTCACGAGGTGTGGTACCTACTGTCGTGCCTATTATGTGCCGAGCCTATTTAATGCAATTTCGTTTGACTACACTGAGGTCGAGTCTGTACGTGAATTAAAGTGTCTGTTGAAATTCCATTTCTTTAGGTAACAAATGTTAATTATCATGATTCTCTAGGCTCATTCCTAATATCTTACATTGAACTGTTGTATCTCTGAGTTGTTCTCTATATGAGAGTTAAGCAGCCATGACATTAATGGTACTCTCCTGCGATTTGTCGTTGACGCCGGGTCCAGTGCAACAAGCCATGTGGCTTAGGCGGAGCCGCCTAAAGATTGTTACTTGATGAAATAATAAAGTATTATTATTATTATTATTATTATTATTATTATTATTTATTATTATTATTATTATTACCCTCATTGGCGCCTTTCTCTTCTTGGTCTCTGTCAGGAGTTCCAGGGGCGGTTATGAGTGGTTCCCTACTACTCAGTGAGGATACGTATTTGTCTTTGAAGTACCACTACGGACTACAGTGCAATACGCGCTCTGAGCACAGTGCGTGACTCGGGTTTGCTTTAGCCACGTGGGTTGGGGCAGGAAACTGTTCGGGCAGGAAAAAAAATTGAAGTACACACAGCGGAACGCGCCATATTTCCACTGTTCAAGAGACGCACAACAGTCTGTGCGACACGACGAGAACAAAAATAAAATAAAAGCCGGCCTCACTCTTCTTGAGCATGCCTCTTTTCCCCGAGAAAATCGCTCCTTGGAGCAAATGTTTTGACCAACCATCATCAAATACAGTTGTTGTGCCAACAAGCCCTTTTTCTGTTCAATCCGTGGACTTGTTTCAGTTAGCTGTATAAGATCATGCCGCAGGTAATTAGAAACTTCATTCATGGATTTCATATTTTCAGGTTTCGCAGCATCATATGCAACGTACCGGGCAGTGCGCATGATGCAACAGCCCTTCGTCTGTCTTCTGTGTACCAGAAAAGTGAAGAGCTCCTACCAAAGGAAGAAAGAATATTTCGTGCGCAACCAATCAGATTTATTTTGCTAGGTGGTCCTGCGTATCCTCGTCTTTCGTGGATCGTAGGGCTGTTCAGTGTAATCGAATGGACTGTCTAGAGAGCAAGAGTCGTTCAACGTGCATCACAGCAATGTTGTTGATAACGCTTTTGGCAGGCTCAAGGCACGTTGGCGCGTAACCTTAAAGCGGGCTGTCATGCATTACAAATTTATGCCTTTGGTTGTAGCAGATGCTTCTATTCTTCACAATTTTTGTGCCAAATGATGTGAAGGTATTAGGGATACATGGCTAGCAGATATCTGGAGTGAGCAGCACTTCTATCAGCAGCCATCAAGTAGCCCTCGAGGTGCAAACCTTGTATGCGAATTGCGAGACTTCTTGAAGGACTACCTGGCTGAGGAATTTCCTCTGCGCACTTCTTCCTGCTGAATGGTGACCGTCAAGCTGCAACATTAGCGAGTTTTAGTTCATCTGAAGAACTCTACAAAAACGATGCGATGAAGGAAGTTATCAAATTACAGCTTGACAATGTGATATGTCATCAGCTTCAAAGAAAAAGGGCGATTGCCTTATATTTTCGGGATCGTTATCGTGATCACCTTCCGATGTACTACAGCGCGCTATTGATAAGAGTGGCTGAGCTAAAGTATGCAAAAACATCTGCAGCTCGTCCTTCGAAACTGTGCAAAAGTTGCATGTAAATGCCTACGTGAAGATGAACACTATCCCCCCCCCCCTTTGAATACTCATTATTCTTCTGACTGTATATCTTGCTTTGAAAGTGTCCTGATATCTTGGTATGTGTTGGCCCGTAGTTATGTTGACTACATCGATGCTGGACGTTACAAAGCTTAGTAGTTGATTAAACATAGTTTAATTATCACTTTTGTTGTTGGTACGTAGTAGCGTTTCTAGGAGACTGTGCAGCAACATTCGGATGTTGATAAAAGTTGCCTTGCCCACACTCTTAAAAATGAACTTCACCACATAGCACGCTCCTAGCCAACCATTATCTCGAATGATATCGTTATCTGCCGTGATTTGTTGAAAACGGGAGGCGTACGCCTTTTTTGTGACAATTATGAACAGCATAAGTGTCACAAAAAAGGCGTACGCCCCGTTTTGAACAAATCAGAGATTATATCGATATTATTCGAGATGATGGTTGGCTAAGAGCGTGCTATGCGGTGAAGTTCATTTTTAAGAGTGCAGGTGAAACCTTAGCAGACATGGGAAAGTTAGTGACCAATTTCAATTAAATTGCAGTTTCAGTTACACGGTTGTGAAAGTACTTAAGTTTCAGTTCCAGCTGCCGCCCTCGGTGTTCAGTAGATACCTTGTCTGATTGTTGATCCCAAGATCGCGGGTTCAAACCCGGCCGAGGAAGGTGGCAACTTGGTGGAAGGATAGAAACTGCTCAGACACGCCGTCTTCCGCGAGGGACGTTAAATATGGTGTGCTCTGTGTCGAGATTTCGGCGCACGTTAAAGAACCCTCAGGTGGGCAAAGTTAATTCACAGACGCGACCACTGTGCCGTCACTCATGATCGTAGTCGCACGCGACGTAAAGCCCGGAATTATTATTCCAGTTCCAGCTACACAAACTAATACGTAACTAAGTTACAGTTACTCAGAAGAGGTAACTGAATTACTTCCGGTTACATATGCTTAAAGGGACAGTCGCATCCTTTCCAGTCGATTTCGAAACTATAGCATCACTTCATTCCTCGCGGGCCACTCACCACGGTCTTGAAAATCCCACGCGAAATACTGGTGTAGAGTAGGCCTGCTTTGACTGTTATTCGACGAAATACACGACCAGTGCAGACGACGGATATTGAGGGTATGCCGGAATTCCCTCTCTGGAAAAACGAGAAAACGTCATTCTGTAAACGGCCAATAATGGCCCGCCTTTGAGAACAGGAATGCCGCGGCCGTGCGGGCGTCTCATAGAATTACGGAGCGTCTGGACGGCGCCTTTCCTCCTCTGCGCGGTGCCCTCTTACTCCTTCGCACACGCCGCTGGGGCGTCTGCAGCCGCGGAGACAGCGTTGATCTTTAAAATTGTTTTAGTTACTATCTAAGCAGTTTTGGAACGAAAAAATTAGCCAGGTAGGCTGTTGACCGATGCCAAACACAGTGGTATCTGTTTCATAGGTGGGTTTCCGGATGCGACCGTCCCTTTAGGATGTCTAAATGTAAAGCCTCTTACCAATGGTAATGCAGCATTTATTTGCGCCAAACATTTCCATCAACAAAAAAGATCAGCTGGAGTGCCCAACAGAACAACCTGCTAACGTTTTATGACTCCAGTTGGTAATGATCATTGGTCCTCAAAAAAAAGAACATTCTCAAAGTCCGCATCTGTGAGGCTGCCTCTCCTCTTCCCCACGACCATACCTCCGATGCTAAACAACCGTTCCACCGATGCACTACTTGGTATAGCTGTATTATACTTGAGAAACGCAGATTTTATAAGTGGGAAGTTCTTGAGGCAACCAAGGTTGGATGACGAAGTCATTGAAACATACTTTGCGTATTCTTTGTGCCAAGGCAAAGCAGACTTGTCTTTTTGCCTTCAAATGTGAAGAAGGTGTCAGGAGAGTCCATCGTCAGACAATCGGTCTAATGTGCCCCGTCATTGCTCGGAAACAGCTGCCAGTTCAGTTGAATTTCTGAAGGAGGCCAATGCAGTTTGTTCCTCTTCTTTCTTTTCTCTCCTAGTCTGCCCTGAACTTCGGGTGTGACAGAGAACTAATTATGCGGTGCCTTTCTGTTGCCCTGGTGCTGAACCTTTCCTGTATGCCCTCAATTATGTTATCAACAAGTGTATCACAAAACTTTAGTTGCAAACCAGCTTCGAAAAGCTCATTTCCGAATGTGGCTCACTTGCGCCCCACAAAAGAGCCGCGCTGCCGTCGGGTCAGTCGGAGACGGACTAATGCTGGCATGGCTAGGTTTGTCTCCGTAATCTAGTTCAACACGGCAGGTTAACAGTTACAGCTGCAATGGCTAAGCTACTGGGTAATCAGTGTTGCTAGGTCAATTTCGGAACTTGAGAACTTACCAGGTGCGACAAAATGAATTTTGCATGTTGGTGGTGCAGTCACGTCGAAAGTAATTGGAAAAGTAATTGTGCTTTGAGGAAAAGTTACACGAAAAAGTTGTTACAATTACAGTTACTTGTTTTCAACAGTGCTTAGTTACAGTAATGAATTACGGAAAGTAATTAATCACAGTAACATAATTACGTGTAATCAATTACTTCCCAGGTCTGAACCTGAGTCACCAGTGGTGTAAAGGGCTGAGGTGGTTGGAAGACAAACCCGCCACGTTGCATGTTCAGCATTTGGTTTAACACCATTTGCATGCCTTGGAGGAATGACGTGCTTATGCGGAACACAGCTGTCTCCATGTTTTTTTTTTATTTCTTCCTCGAAGAGTTCTTTTTGTTGCTGCAAAATCCTATCTGCATGCTGCTGCAGCTGCATGGCATTTCGTCTGTGCTGCTCAGCTAGTAGCTCTCCTGATTTCACATTCTGGCTGCGTTTCGGCCCCTTTGCTGTTTTCCTGGAGGTGGAGCTGCTTTCAGTTACTGCATACACAAAACACATGTGGTTATTGAAAGACAGCGCAATAGCAGAATGAATAGAATGAACGCGTAACATGCCTGAAATTGGTTTTGTTGGGCAATACACAAAAGAGCAATAAGTGGCAGACGCGCATTGCGCAGATCAGTGCAGTATTCTGTGTTGCCAAAGTATAATGGTGCATGATTTGTTCTTTTGATAGTTTCTAGCCCAGCTGATTCCGTCTGGCCATATTAACTGTGAAATTAAATTTGATCGTCAATTTTGTGTGTTACTGTTCACGCGCTGAAATAGACCAGCTTGCGGTACCTCGAAATGCTGGGGGTAGGGGGGTGTTCGCGGCGCGAAATCTACTAATTTTGATAGGTCGCAGGGTAGCAGAGTTTGGGAAGCACTGATTTAAAATAATGTTATTGCAATAATGACTAACAAGAGGAAAGCCCTTGAACGTCCAGGTTGTCACCCCAAGCATTATGAACCCTTGTGAGGCCTATATGTGAGCTCTTGGGCGTACTCCTATCTGAAAGCGAAATAAAGGTAGTGTATCTTCATAGCTCTCTATCGCAAATGTGTATGAGATTCTATCTCGACCATTAGCATGATTGAAAATACGAAGCAATCACGGGCGTGTGAAAAGACTCCTTCTATGGCATTCCTATATGGTACGGAAAGCATAATCTAACCTGCTTGGGTATCGTCGGTATCTTTGGCGTTGCTATCAATCCCATACTCCCTTGTTGCAGACATTAGATAATAGAGAGTTTTAGCAGACCGTTGATAGGGCGTGGCTAGCGTCGATATCAAGTCTTAATGTCGGAGTCTCACAGCGAGGAATACCCCCATTTGGAGGCACAATGCCCTAACACTGTGCAAGTATCTATATATACGAGGGGTGTTCAAGTCAAACCGGGACCTTCTGTCCCCTGAGTGTACAAATGGCTCGCGCTACATCTTTTTCGTCATTTTCACACGCGACAGGCCTCCGCGTTCACCACGTGGTGGTCCACAGTTTGTGCAAAACAGAAGACACGTGCTGGACAAGATGGCTGACAACGAGGTGAGCGCGCACATCGAACAGCGAATTGTCATGAAGTTTCTCGTGAATGATGGCGTAAAGTCATCTGAAATTCACAGAAGACTTCAGGCTCAGTATGCTCGATACACTTCTCCGCAGGGTCTCGATACACTTAGCTGCAGCAAAGCGTTTGAGTGGTGCAAACGGTTCGGAGACGGCCGTACGTCAGTGCAGGACGATCCCGGCCGGGGCGGCTCAGAGTCCAGTGTCAGAGTTCCTGAAAACATCCAACTTGTGGAGCGCCTGATCCTCAAGGGCCGACGGATAACATGTCTCGAACTGGCTCGAAAGACAGACCTTTCTGTGGGAACGTTGAACACTATCATTCATGAACACCTCAAGTTTCGGAAAGTTAGTGTCCGTTGGGTCCCGAGACAGCTCACCGTGTTTGACCGGCAGAGAAGACTGGAAATCTCCCAAGAGCTAAGGTACCGTTTCGACACTCAAGGACAGCCGTTTCTTGATCGGATCACCACGTGCGATAAAACACCGTGGGTGCACCATTTCACTCCCGAATGTAAACGCGCGTCAAAACAGTGGAAGCATCCCGGCTCGCCGGCTCCCAAGAAGTTCCGAAGCACCCCGTCTGCTGGTAAGCTCATGACCAGGGTTTTCTGGGACAAGGCTGGCGTTGTTCATGTTGATTTTCTGCCCACCATCAATAGTACGTATTACTGCCAGGTTCTCAGGGATGTGCATAAGGCGCTGAAGCAAAAGCGGCCGGGCCTCATCACCAAAGGAGTCCTCCTCCGACAGGACAATCCACGCGCGCATACCGCGCATCTCACGACACGCACCTTACAGGAACTTGGCGAGGAGTTGCTGCCACATCTCCCTTGCAGTCCAGACCTCGCCCCCGGCGATTTCCATCTCTTCGGGCCACTGAAGGCGTTCCTTGGGGGCCGCCATTTCACCTGCGACGACGAGGTCAAAAATGCGGTACGATCATGACTGCTACGCGCCGGTAAGGATTTCTACGCTGCTGGCATCCAAGCCCTCGCGAAACGCTGAGACAAGTGCATTAGTGGAGCTGGATATTACGTTAAAAACTAAAACTAATTTCTCGCCTGTGAGTTCATTTTACTTTTGCGAAAAATGAAAAGTCCCGGTTTGACTTGAACACCCCTTGTATATAAATGTTTTTAATACGTGTTGCTAACCACTCTGCGCGAGTTGGCGCAAAGCAGATTTTCGCTAGCCGGAATTACTTAATCTCGACTCTCCATTCGATAAAGAGTCGAGCAGAGTTATCAGCGCGAACATGGACTTGGCATTAGAAAAACGTCATTGTAAATTCCTATCTGATGCATGCATAATGGATCCGGACACCATTACGAACGCCAGCTAGAAGATATCATTGCTGCGAGAGAACAACGATGTCGCCCTAATGTTGCCATTAGTGTGTGTTAGGGAAGATCAGCGCAACGCCTTGTTGTCTCCCAAATGAAAATGCACGTTCAATAGAACGTGAGCGCTGTAAATATCGCGCTTTCTAACGGAACTGGAATTATGGGGCTACAAGAGCAATTAGCAATAAGTGACACGGAAGAGAACAAGTTTGACAAAAAAGAGCAAAAACAACTTTTGGATAAGATGCGCCCTTCCGCAAGCGAGTAGAAAATTAATGAGTATTATTTACAGTCATTTGTAGTTCTTTCATTTGTTCGCCTGCTTGGGTTGTGCTCCTCCTACTCGACGTTTCTCTAATGCCTCGCGCTGTCGGAAATACAACACGAGAACTCGAGGTAGTATTCTGTTTTGTTCAGCGGAAAATACAGAAATGTCTCATGTTGTCCGTCGAAATACAAATTGCGTTTTCCACAAGTTATTCAAGGGAAATGACCATTTTCCAGGATTACTCTGATCGGGGCTGGACAAATAATAACATTGGTGTCCTTATGTTTTCTGCCTACAATATGGCGACATGTTGCACGTGCCGCAGGGTAGGACGGACTCCCCACAAATTCGACCCCCTGGGGTTCTTTTGAGGTGCGCCTGAAATCTCCGCCCACACGGTGCTGGACGCAATGTTTTCCTCCCGCACATAGTTACCGTACTCGTAGTACGTTTGAACGCGCGATCGCTCAGCAAGCCAACACGTTCCCGACTGAGCTACCAAGGAGGGTAGGGCTAGACAGATATTTATAGTGTAGTACTAACAGATAATAGGTAGTACTTGCGAGGATCTAGTGGAATTTCAACACCTTGATTTTCAGCTATAATAAATAGTATTTGCGATGCGTTATAATAATACTATGTAGCACGCGTGCCAAAGCGTTAGCGCACCAACTGGGAATCTTCTCTGAAACAGCATTATTGGAACCACGTTATGTTTCGAGCGTCTGGTGAAGCCTTGCGCAGGAACATTTTCCAAAAGCGACCGTTCTTTAGTCGGTGTAGAAGAAAGCTGAGAAATGAGGACACCCTCTCTATACGGTGGCACTAACAAGCACTCCTTTAGGGGAGCAATTGTAATAATCACGCAGCGTGAAACAGGCCCGTTTTTTCTTTTCTTTTTCCGGCGAGTAACTTGCGAACTACCAATTTCAACACACCGTCTTGCAGACATAGGGGAGACCGGGGAGAGTTCTCACAGTTTTTAGTTCTGTCTTTGCTGTGAAGAAACTAGGTTTGTCAGGATGATGACGCCAACGCTGGATTTCAGTGTTGGCTACAGAACGCACATATTAAACTAAAGCTGGCTTCCAAAAACAGTTTATAAAGTAGATTTGCGCGGAGATCGTCAAGAGTGACAATATGCTCCAGTAGCGGGGCAGGTTGTCACACGGGCTAGGGCAGGTTGTCTGAGCTGCATTTTCTCGTTATCTCTATTGTGGAGGTGTACCGAATGAAATACCATTGGGGGGGAAGTGCACGTGGAAAACAAATGAACCGAGCAGAGAAGAGCCTATCATCTTAAGCATTACATTTTATATTTTCACGTCTGTCCTAGCGGTACAGGATTCATGCAAGCTAGCCATTACTGTCTGGTAGACCTGCATGTAAATATAAAAAAAACGGTACTAAATTATTACATGATGTCTAAGATGTACTAAAAAGCTACTGAAGCACTTTCTCTTGGATATAGTTTGGGCTGTAAGCTGCAAGTTGAAGCACGTGACAACTTACCCCGCCTCGTATGGGACAACTGACCCCTATGACACCCGCAATGACTTTACCTCAGCAGTGGACTTAACAGTGGAGCGTATTCTGCGGAAAATACTTGAAAATATATCCGAAAGTTGAATACACATTACTAACTCGTGCATTCTTTAGAGGTTTAGTGTGTGTCGTCTCAAAATTTGAAAATTGCAAGAACGCAAAATTTTACTTACTGTGACAGGAATAAGTCTTGTGCTGTGTGCACCTTGCCATACTTTCCATGACAGTGAAGGTTTCTTCAGTTAGTGGTTGCTCGTGCCGCTAACAAACAGCGGGAAAATGGCTCAGCTGCTCTGCTTCGTTTGCTTTAAGTAGGGAGTGTGACAACTGACCCGTGTGACAACTGACCCGTGTGACAACCATCTCCGGTCTCCCCTACATACATGAAAACGTTAGAACAGGCTTAATAAAAATTGAAGGACGGTTATGACTCCTGTAACGCGAATTCGAGCGTCCGCTGTGTGTGGTTGAGAGAGGACGATTTAAAGTTTGTACACAAACGCCCGGTTGAACCAACGACGCTGAACGCAGAACCGAGTTCACAAAGCTAGCTGAGATAGGTTCCAGTTTCCAAGCCTTGCACCAAACGCGCTACACTCAAGCCTCCACTCGGCGGAACCGTCCTCGTCGGCGGCTCACGACTCGCAGCCCAGCTTATGCCGTCAGCCCTTTCGTCGGTTATGAGTGTGTTAGCATATGGAGTGTCAAAATAGAAAACACTGTATGTATGTATGTATGTATGCATGCATGTATGTCATAGGTCGGCATTTCCCGAAAAATTCATTCAACATCACATCATGTCCGGCCTTTCCCACAGAAAATGGTTAAAAATTGGGCTGTTCGGTATTTCATACTTTCATAGAAGTTGGATTCAGAAGGAGTTCTGAAGTTGAATTCTGACCTATGATATGATGGGCTGTGATGTCAAATGATGAGTAATGATGTTATGGGTTGTGATGTCAAATGATGGGTAATGATGTGATGGGCTGTGACGTCGAATGATAGGTAATGATGTGATGGACTGCAATGTTGAATGGTGGGTAATGATGTGAGATGAGCTGTAATGTTGATGTTGAATGATGGGTTGATGATGTGATGGGCTGTGATGGTGATGTGATGTTATGGGCTGTGGGAAAGTTTAAAAGCGATAAAAACTCCCGTGCCGGGAAACAAATAAAAGGACGACAAAACACACAGCACAGACCTGGTTCAAAAACCTGCTTCTTAAATATCATAAGCCAGCAACGCCCTATTCCGCAAGGTTACCTGTCAAACCCTCAAACCTGCCTAGAGCCTTTATCTTTTCGAAAGCACAGGACTTATCAGGAGTCCCTCCTGTTAGAAACTTCCAAACACTCTTCGACTGGATCAGTTAGCAGCACTGAAGGCACACTCACGCACCTGTTCCCCGTATTTTTCATCCGCAGTGCTTCATGAGGTAATAAAGCACCGCCCTTATTACTCTTATATAAAATTTTGGTCTCATGGGAATTAACAACACACCCTTGACAGCTTTTTAAATGTTCAACCAAGTAGCCATACCCCCTGTTAACCGAATATTGATGTTCCTTTAACCGAACATTAATGCACCGGGAAGTTTGCCCTATATATTCACACCCGCAACTAAGCGGAATAAGATAAACAACCCCAACTGTACAATCCAAAAACCGATTTTCATGATTTATAGAGCACTCAGGTAACAGCTCCTGGTTTACCTTCCTAATCAGTGATCTTAACCTGGGCTTTTTACGAAAGACCACATCAACATTGTACTTGCTAGCTACTTTTTTTTCTCCTTCTTTCAGGGCTTTCTCTTTTTTTGCCACCACTTAGTTCTCTGATAATTCTGTTCAAGATATCCCTAATGATGTTGTCAGGATATCCTGCCTATTCCAGCCTCTGAATTTGTTCAACACACCCAGCCTTCAAAAGGTGGATGCAGGACCTGCTGATCGCGTTATTTATTACGGATCTAGCTACATCATTTTTAACAGTATTTAAAATACACGACCCATAGGGGATTAATGTTTTTTTTTTTTCATCTTTGTTTGTACTGCCAACAGACACCTCTATCATGCGCAAAGATAGCTCGGTCAAGAATTCGATATTCGGTTAACAGGGGGTATGGTAACTTGGTTGAACATCTAAAAAGCTGTCAAGGGTGTGTTGCTAATTTCCATGAGACCAAAATTTTATAGAAGAGTAAAAAGGGCGGTGTTTTATTATATCATGAAGCATTATGGATAAAAAATGCGGGGAACAGGTTTGTGAGTGTGCCTTCAGTGCTGCTAACTGATCCAGTCGAGGACTTTTTGGAAGTTTCTAACAAGAGGGACTCCTGATAAGTCCTGTGCTTTCGAAAAGATAAAAGCTCTAGGCAGGTTTGAAGGTGTGATAGGTAACCTTGCGGAAGAAGGCGTTGCTGGCTCAGGATATTTAAGAAGTAGGTTTTGTCAATAAAATCATTGTTCGTTAGTCTGTGCTGTGTGTTGTGTCGTCCTTTTATTTGTTTCCCGGCACGGGGGTTTTTATCGCTTTTAAAGGGACCGAAAAGTGAATATAAACCTATCGAAACTTTATGTTCAGCGAAAAGCTTGAACCTTCAAAAGCTCAAATATCAAAGAACTCCGCTGAAATCGCTGTTCTTTTTCTGTAATCGAATTTTCGATGATTGCATGTCCAGGGACCTAGAGGAAACCGAGCAGTCTCTCAACAATTGCATCACCCCGCGCCATCTTGCGAGGACGCATGTAATATGCACGCTTCTGCTCGCTAATCCGGCGAAAACGAAAATGGCAGTGGGCATTTGTGACCACTTTCTACATCTAGAACGTCGAACCTCTCGAACATGAGTGCGCTGGAATTCCGCATTCGAGAACACATCGCTTACACAGAACTTGTGTTCGTGCGATAGCGTGCTGGAAAGTGTATGCTTCGCAGCAGAAGATTCCTCGTCCAGAGATTTACCGGAGTCACATTCGTCCTCACCAGTACCTCACCATGCCGTGAACACGGACTGGTTTGTGAAATATACATGTATCAGGGAGAAGCAGTGTAAGCCGAAACAAGCCCTGTTTTTTCGTCGTGCAGGTGTTCATGTGGGAAATGCAAAACGATGGATACTACGGACCAGTGTTTTTGCTGCCGAGAGGTAGAGAATGCGTGTGAAGAGCAGACAGACAATTGCATCACAACTAACGAATATTTCGAAATACTGTGCCTTGATACCGAAGTACTGCAAGTGTTTTTTACATACATCCGAGAAACCGAAGGGCATGGCAACATACTCGGCAGCGCCCTGTGGTCTTACGCGCTACTTGAACGGCAAACTGGACGGAAAACCGTTATTTCTACACGAAATTCCGCTATATCACCTTTCGGCTATTCACAAGGCGGATATGGGGTGCTCTGAGAAAGTACAATAGAAAGTATTCTTCCTGCCTTAGTCGTGCATGCTATTAGGGATGCTTTTCCCATCAGTGTGCAGACTTGTAGAAATGTATCTATTGATGTCAGCGACTTTTCATTTCTTGCTTGCTGCAAGTTTTTCTCATTGCTTTTTCTTTGCAGTCACAGCATATTATTATTAGTTTGTTCCTGGAGGATTAAGTAACCTGGGGCATATCTGTATTTGTAGATTATACTCATGTCTTGTATATATGAGTAAATAAGATAATTTTCTTCAGTGTCATTCCGCTGAACTGTGTTCATAACCTTTTAATATACTTCTTATTGACCAGGTTTCCAAATGCCAATTAATATTTGAACCGAGATTGAGATTTAACATTTAATTAACTCCGTTTTGCTAAAAGGAGTACTTGTAACTGATTCATCATCATGTCATCAACTTACATTTGTAAAGAAGGACTTGAGGGCTGACTTCAAGTATTAGCAACGCTTGATCTGGGTTTAAAGTTAACCATGCAGCATTGGTGTGGGCAAAAGTACTCCCAAATGGCTAAATAATTTATTGGGTAAGTTCTCTGTTACTGTAATTGAGATGGACTTCTGTAGAGTACTTTTGACAGCCCTGTAAATTGGAACTGGCATCAGTGTACACGACAAACGCATCGTAACATTTAATTGAAATATAAGAGCAGATGCAACATTTTTTCGCAACTCAAACTATATCTTTCTTTTTTATTGTCCAGGGATTTAGGAAACACAGTAGGACTTCCTGCCCTCTGATGTTTTGACGTACTTAGTAGAGTTGTAAAACCTGCAAGAAAACAAACAAGAGAAGTATAAACAGTTTCGTCTTTCCCTTTTGAATTTAACAAGCTAGTTATACAGGGTGTCCCAGCTAACTGTGAACATATTTTTGAAAAATATATATAACACTTTTTCCAAGATGAAACCAATTGCAATATTACATATGCTGAAGGGCACTCCCTAGGAGGGCATTAGCAAAGTCCAAAGGCAATGTCTTAATTAACTTTCATTAATAACTTTTTAATTATAAAAGCTACAAAGTTGTCCCAATGAGAACAACTGTTCCCTTCGGTCACCTGATATCGTAGCCGTTTTCAGAACAAAAATCCGTTCGATAGATCGCCCGCAGAAAATTCGTGAAGGAACGCCATTTTTTTCTTTATTTTGTTCATTGCGCTTCTTAGAAGACGTGTCTTTCCTTCACCCCCAATGTGAGGTGGAGAAAGACCACACTATCACCTCTCGCGTCCTGAAAAAAAGATTAAAAGGAAACAAAAAAAGCAACCCAAGATAAGGCCAGTTTCGACAGAGTCACCCAATACATTTGTTTTCGTTTTGTTTCCGCAAGTTCAAGCTCATCTTCGATGCATGAGGCGGCACTGTACTCCTTTCCCCTCACACGTTGGGGATGAAGGAAATACGCGTCTGCGAAGATGCGCAATGAATAAAATAAAGGAAAAACGGCGTTCCTTCACTAATTTTTTGCGGGCGATGTATCGAACGGATTTTTGTTCTGAAAACGGCTACGATATCAGGTGACCGAAAGGAACAGATGTTCTCATTGGGACAACTTTGTAGCTTTTATAATTAAAAAGTGAATTAATGAAAGTTAATTAAGACATTGCCTTTAGACTTTGCTAATGCCCTCCTAGGGAGTGCCCTTCAGCATATGCTATATTGCAATTGATTTCATCTTGGAAAATCTAGTGCTTCCATCTGTGGACTTTGCATACCTTCTTTCAGCTATTTCTGTCATGTCGACTTGAGTGCCTGGATCACACGCACACGAAGCAGTCTGGCGCCACTTCAACACTGGAAGGTCCCTAAAATAAATTAAATTTGTTAATGTTGACAATGTTGAGTACGGCACAGGTAGGATAACATAAGTTAAATGGAATACGTCATCGCTATATTATAATTTATATATGTCTGACGCCTGTACCTACCTAAGACGTTGTGTTGAACTCGACACCTCGGTGAAGCAAAACCAACGGCAGTTTGCTTCAGACGTCTTCGCAATTCGCCTTCTACGGCATCTTCGTAGTCATCGGCAGCAAAATGAGCTCAGCACACACGACACGACTGCTGCATCTAATCGCCGAGTGTTTCGAACCACATTCGTTTTCGCGCACTCTCCTGTAGAATCTTGTGGTAGAAAACGCCCGCCGTCGAAGATGAACGAACATAATTTTTGCATCCCCGAACACCAAAACTACACAAGGCATATGTAGGTCTCTCGAATACGTGACACAGCTGCCACGCACACGTCATTCAATTCCACTTTCTGCTTCGTGCGACCAACATGACCACCCACGAAGTAAACAATAAACGAACACAGACGGCATTGCAGATGGCGGGGCGGATCGTAGGTCGTAGCGGCGAAGTAGCTGAATGCTTTGTTAACGTAGAAACTATGGAAGAGAGCGTCATTTTTAAAATGGCGTTTAGCTGTAAAATAATGTGCGTCAACTTTGTTCTCTACAAAATTAACTCTCACGTGGTAAGGGCAGTCTTCCTCAGGTACCCGCGGACGCGGCTGTAGAGTATCTACCACTGCGCCCATACGCCATGTTGCAAGGCCATTGGCCTAGACTGTGCGCGCGCTCCGATTGGTCGAGAACGTTTTGAAATCGCATTTTGTACGCGCGCATGTGCGTACAGCGTCTCGGCCGTTTGAGCATAGTTTCGAAATAGCATGGCATGGCCGGCATGTCGTCCTCCTGTGTTCGGTGGTGTCAATCGACAGAACAGTTTGCAGAAATATGTTCGCGGATTTATTCGTGCGTTATTGTGAGTCTACGAGTGTTGTGCTGTTCCTGGACACAACTATTATCCCACGAACAATTTGTCAACTGCGGTACCGGAATGCTTCATGACTTGGAGCGTGAAGAACAAGTTCGGGCGCCGTTGGATTTCGAGGTCTGTCAACAAAGACAGGATTACGTGCCACACAAGCGCTTTTCGCTTCGCTATAATGGATGCACCGCACGCAGCGAAAGAAGATGCTCGTACGCATTCACGAGACTGGCTCTCGGTATTAGGAGTTGAACGGTGTGTTCGTTCTGCTTCATGTTCGAACTTTGTCCCAGTGTGTCAGCAACGCAGTGGGCTTTGTACGCACAGTGCACCCATGTATCGGATCTTTGAATTAATGCTTCGTATCAAATAAATTTTCATTTTACCCCAAAATCGCTTTAGTTATTTTGAATACCGAGTAACGGCGGCAGGCCTGAAATCCAGCAGAAGTCGATGGTAGCCAGGACCGACCGAAAAGCCAGCCAGACATGGACGCTCCTGATTGGCCGACTGGTTGTGCATAATATCCACCACGTCGCAATTTCATTGGTCATGTGCCCAGTGTTGTGTGAAATATCTCGAACTATGGGATCTATGTGGAGCTGTTGGAGCCTGGTAAGGGTTGACCAATCCATGCGAGCCCTGGACCTGAAACTCAAGTTGCTCGTTTTCGCCGTTCGTTGGCAGCTCCGTCCATGTTCCGGCAATCTTCAAAATATTTATACGTAAAAAATATGCCGAATTGAGAAGTAATGCTTTCTGTGTCTTATCAAACAATGATGTTGTGCACGACAGTGGGCAAAAATATCGGGGTTATTTTTCACCTTTTAGGTCCCTTTAAACTTTCCCACAGCCCATAACATCACATCACCATCACAGCCCATCACATCATCAACCCATCATTCAACATCAACATCACAACTCATCACATCATAACCCATCATTCAACATCAACATCACAACTCATCTCACATCATTACCCATCATTCAACATCGCAGCCCATCACATCATAGCCCATCTTTCAACATCACAGGCCATCACATCATTACCCATCATTTGACATCACAACCCATAACATCATTACTCATCATCTGACATCACAGCCCATCATATCATAGGTCAGAATTCAACTTCAGAACTCGTTCTGAATCCAACTTCGTTTTGAAGATGGACTTTGAAGCTAAACACCAGGGACTGATTATGAGACCGAAGGCATTGGATACTGAGCAGCATATGGCTGCGTTCGGCGACGACTTTGCTTTTGCGGCCGTTCGCCTGCACGTGGGCAGATTTCATCTTTGATTAGACTGGGAGCCGTTTATGGTGACGTTCGTAAATTGAACACGCGTTGTGTTGTGGTGGTGTTGTAATAGTAGGCGGGGCGCCCGCCCACTTCTCGGAGCGAGTCTTCGCGGGGCGGAGGTGAGGGTGGGTGGATGGAATGCTGTAGTGAAAGCATGTATATAAAGGCGGAGTGTGTGCAGTAGGAAGGACTGGCTACAGTGGCGACTGGTATGCCGCCGCCCAGTGTTCCGATTGTTGTGCAACGCGTCGATCGACTAGTATCAACTTTCTTGACGCTGCGCTACTGCTTGTTCGGCTAGCACGTTTTGGTCTTCCGCTCCGTATGTGGAAGCATGGTGGTTGTGGCGGTGATGAAATTACTCGCCGGTAGTCGGCCGCGCTCAGAGCTAGCTCTGCTTGCACTGGCGCAGGGTTGAGGCAACAGCCGGGATCCCATGGTTGCCGGAGGCATGTCGGCATGTGCCAGTAGAGGCGGAGGGGGATAATCGTGACTTCGCCCCTGTTTTTCCGCGTCGGGTATTCACAGAGTCAATTTTTTCGTAGTCGTGCAGCTTCAGTGTGCTGCGTTTTAAATAGCGGCTTTGAAATTTGCGTATTGCAAATGTGCAATAATTAGACTGGGAATTTTCATGCAAATGCATAGTTTTTCTCTCTCGATATAGTGCCGTATATCTCCACGATAAGATCACTTTTCCTCGTAGTTTGGGATCGATTAAGGGGGTTCTATAGTGCATAGAAATGTATGTTTTGTACGTTATGGCATGTTCCTCATGACACATACACACGCATAAAGAGTCGATGATGAGAGGGGGCTGATGCCACACGAAAGTGCGCGCATATTGCGTACTTTGGGATATTTCCTTTTGCTTCTTAAACCTTTGCTCTCGCTGTCTCTTTTTTTTTTGTGTGTGTGCTAAATTTCCAGATCACCAGGTGCGAGAGCTTTCTGTTTTTATTGTTGCTTTTTTTTTCTTCTTTTTTTGCATTAAAGGTTTTACTGACTTCGTGAATGCTCTCGGTTCCCTTTCGCGAGAATTTCGGTCACAGTACAATATGTTGTCGATGTTTCGGTGGGATGTGGTGTTCAGCCCCACCCTGGCTGCTCCACTGCGCAAAACATTAGAAGCAAATATTCAAGATATATCTTCCTGCAGCGCTCAAGGCTTGCACCTTTGGTGAGCGTGCTCGCAGCGCTGGCTTCTTCGCTTTCTGCATACCGTTACGAAGACGAGCGTCGTTCGCGAGCTGCCGACCTCGGGACCTCAGCCGTTAACGTGCTGGCTTGCTGAACACACGATCGCGGGCTCAATCCATGCATCGGTACGGTAGCAGTGTGGGGGCGGTAAACATTGCTTGCAAGACCCAGGTTGTCGAAATTGTCCCCAGGTCTACCCTGCGGCACGTGCAGCATTTCACCACACAAACAGGCTGTACACGTTACGCGCATATGTACTCCCGATTATATTATTATTCAATCTGCACAGTGGCGCACTACAAGTGCCAAAATTTATGTTTGTGGTGTATGCCTTCTCTGTTGCATGCTCCTGTACGAGACATCAAACGAACGCCTTTGGCCGCAATGGTGGCGGTCACTTTTTCGGCGCAGCTGCCGAGATTATCTAGCGTTTGCTCGAAAACGAAGCCTTGAGTGTGGACTTTTGAAATCCGGTCGCGTCCACTCTCTTCTTTTATCCAGAAGACACTTCGTCCTTGTCGTTCTCACGTTATATTTTACGAAAACTATGGTTGCCTCATCGAAAAATCGCCCAGTCTGCCATGCCTCAACGCCGCTACCGCGACCAGTGCGAGGAGCGAGGAGCCTAAGCGCATGCCACGTCACAACGTGACGTAGGTGAATACACTCGATTATTTTACCGCGTGATCCTCAATACAGCACTCAAATTTTGTCAAAATTTCATTGACTTCGCAGATCGCACAAACAACGATGAAAAACATTGCTTATATTAACACTTTTAATGCACATTTCGAGGTGCACATTCGACGCATATTTTTGGTGCGTAGTTGCATGCATATATCTGGAATTTTTAGTACATATTTATCTGCGATTATATTATTATCAGACATAGCTGTCATAAAATCTGTCGTAAAAAAAGTAACGCGGAAGCACGATGTGCTCTAGTTGCCCAAAACGACATCGGCCACTTGCCGACATCACTTTGTTCACATGACAGTGACCTACCCAGAGTTCATACTGCACAATACCCGTCGCATTTTTCCATCTACTCGATCAATTGCCCAGGCAGCAGGTATGTGTCGGTGCTAGCAGTAACAGAAAGAAAAACGAGCGCCAGAGGACTCTCTGATTTACATAAACGATATGACAGCCCGAATGCGTCGTTTCTTTATGCACTGGAGCCCACCTCCACACCACATATGCTGTGAAGCGATGCAGAACTAATAGCGCGAAAGCCACAGGCCAACCCTAATCTCCTGTCCCTTACGGATGCCATCCAAATGCAGCGCCACCGAGCCCGCGGCTCCAAGTACAACGCTGAACGGCAAGCCCTTCCCCTCTCCTCCCACACACCTGATACAACAGCACGAACGCGATCGTCTTTATCCTGGAGCCACCTCCACACCACAGTGACCACACCTGCACCTGCGACGCAAATCTAATAGCGCGAGCGCGCCAAGGTCAGCCCTCATCCCCTCCAATTGCAGACCCGCCCCATCGACCGACACCGAAGTCTGAATACAACGCTGAACAGCAAACACCCCACCCCTCCCGCACATCGGAAACAAGGTCACGCAGACGACTGGAACCTAGCTTCCCGCTGCCAGTAAACTCACACTATCAAAAGACACGAGGACAGGTTCACTGAAACACTGAAACTGGGGCACCATATTCATGTTTAGTCAAAGCGTACTTCTATGCAACTTCCCCCCCCTCATCTCGGGGACTTAAAACTCAACATTACATCAATACCCGTCATTCAACATCAAACTCAACATCACATCATTACTCATAATTCAACATCAAATTCAAAATCACATCACATCATTACCCATCATTCAACATCAAACTCAACATCACATCACATCATTACCCATCATTCAACATCAAACTCAACATCACATCACATCATTGTCCATCACATCATTGCCCATCATTCAGCATCGCATCATTCTGAGTGATCTGATGGTGAATGATGTCAGTGATGGCCATCATGAGTGAATTCGCCGATCTAGGATGTATGTATGTGTGTGTATGTCTGTGTGTGTGTGTGCGTGAGAGAGAGAGATGGTGGAGCTTCTCCTATTCAGAGGTATAAGTGGATATGTAAAGAGGATATAAGAGGGTAAATGTAAATTGAGGTAAATAATTTGAAACTGAAGTAGTTGAAGGCAATTAAGAGTAAGAGGTAAGTGGAATTAAAGGTAATTAGGGGTAATTAAAGCAAGAAAGTTCAGTTTAAAGGTAATGAATGTAAGGTATATGTAATTAAGACAAAGATTAAATGAAATTAAAGATTACCGAAGGTAACCGCCGGTTACCGGAGGTAATTAAATGTCATTAAAGGTAATTAACGTCAATTAGAGGGAAATTTAGAATAATTAAAGCAAGTAAACGTAATTAAAGGGAATTAAAAGAAATTCAAGTTTACCTCAGGTAACCTGCGGTTACCTTCGGTAATTAAAGGGTAATTGAAAGTAACTGAGGCTAATTAAAGGTTCATTAAATGGGCTTATACATAGTAATTCAAAGTGTCGAACCGGAAGTCCAACAAAATACCAACAAAAGTATTACCGATGAGGGGGTACCCTCTCATACGAAAACTTCTTCGTCAACTGTATACCGGGTGTTTCAGTTAAATCCCCGGGCTAAATAATTCGCGAACGGGTGCACCAATCCACGAACTTTCTTTTTTACAAGTATCTGTCCGATACCACCTACAAGCTGCACACCGTGTGAATGAGTGGGAGGCGCTCATTATTAAAATAAAAATGCAAATGAGTTTCGTCAAAAAGCGTATCTTCTAAAGCAGGGCGCTGTCGGCATTAAAATGGGTACTACCCCTTTTGGGACCTTCAGTGGACACCTTTCAGAGAAAAATCTGCCACCGAAGCGGGTCATTTGTTGCAGTAATTAATTGGTTTCGGTTTACGTATTTTTGTCGCGGCTGGTCGCGGCGCAGCGCAAAAGGACGTTCTTTCACTCCCTTATCCATCAATAAATTACGTCTTTACATTAATGAATTACACCAATGAATTACACCAATGAAATACGCCCTTTTGCGCTTCGCCGCGACCAGCCGCGACAAAAATACGTAAACCGAAACCAATTAATTACTGCAACAAATGACCCGCTTCGGTGGCAGATTTTTCTCTAAAAGGTGTCCACTGAAGGTCCCAAAAGGGGTAGTACCCATTTTAATGCCGACAGCGCCCTGCTTTAGAAGATACGCTTTTTGACGAAACTCATTTGCATTTTTATTTTAATAATGAGCGCCTCCCACTCATTCACACGGTGTGCAGCTTGTAGGTGGTATCGGACAGATACTTGTAAAAAAGAAAGTTCGTGGATTGGTGCACCCGTTCACGAATTATTTAGCCCGGGGATTTAACTGAAACACCCGGTATATGTTCCTGTACCATGTTCATATTTTTGTAACCTGAAGAAGTGCAGTCTCGTGCATGAAAGTCTTGTTACCACGTGTAAATAAAGAAGTTGCTGTTACCGTTTAATATCACTCTTTGATTTATTCGAAATCCTAAAAAGCTGACCTCCTCCATTAAAAAGTCACATTTCTGCAGCTTTAGCGTCAAGTTGGCTTCTTTCAGAGACTCCAGAACTCTTCTAAGTGCAGACATTCCCTCTTCAACTGTTCTGTTGGGAACGAGTATGTCGTCGAGGTAACACACAGCGGTTTGAAATCTTAGAGGTCCTAGTGCCTTGTTGATTAGCCTCTGGAATACGCTGGGTGCAGACCGAAGGTCATATAGAGGTACTCATAGTGCCCATCTGGCGTAATGAATGCCGTTTTAGGGACGGGCTCCTCCTCCATGGGTACTTGCATGGAGCCGCTTGCCAAATCGAGCATCGTGAAATACTCGCTGCCACTCGGCCGGTCCAACTGGCCGACGATTATTGGAAACGGAAACCCATCCTTTTTCGTCTGTTTGTTCAGCCACCTATAGTCCACCACCTTCCTGAATTCGCCGTTTTTCTTCTTCACCAGATGTCAGGGACTGGCGCAGGGACAAGTGGAAAATCCAACAATCCCCGCTGCTTTTAACTCGTCCACTATGCGGCACAACTGCTGTACGGTGGTTTCGAACCCTTGACCTCTTCAATAGTCATAGATGTGATGTCAGTCTTTCCTAGTTCATTTAGATTCATGGCGAAACATCTTCTGTACTCATTCAGCATATCCACGAGATCTTGTTTCTGTCACTGCGTAATGTTTGCTCCCACCTTAACATTCTCTTGGTTTATTGGCTGTGCCGCGTTTGCGTTGCGTACCGGTAGCGCATCGCAAGTGCTCTCCTTTGGGGTCGTCTGTTGATTAGCCTATCATCATCCGTCGGTATAGTCTCCCCAGGAGCACATAATTCAACTGGTTCTGCTCGTTCAAAAGTAGTCTTTTTTAATAATCAGTGTTTCGTGAGAGTCGTTGATTACAGGATCCATGGTGTGTCCTTTTCGTACTTGGAGCAAGCAACGCAGACCGTCGCCGTAGTGCGGGAACATCAATAAGCTGGTTTCGTCCGTGTCGCCAGACTGAACGTTAATGAACTGTACAGTCTTGGGATGTACCGTTACCGTCTCAGTGCTCAAAGTGTGCATTTAAACTCGCCCTCATCTAGGGTGAAGTTCTTAAATGGTCCTTCTTTTGAGCTATCAATGAGCCGCGTCTGATCATTGGCTTTTATCGTAACAACGTTATCCAGGTCCAGGAACGTACGGCCAACCAATACGTCGTGACAAATTACGTCATCGGGGACCACGTAAATCTCGACATCGGCACTTATGCCATCGATTTCGAGTTTTGCTCGTGTCCTTCCTAATGGCACTGTCTTCTTCTGGCCCAACCCGTAAAGTACATCGTCCTCAGTGACGGGATGAACCACACAGCCTGATCTTACTGCTGTTGACGCCGTCGTAATGGCCACAGCGCTCCCTTAATCTATGAAAGATGTAGCGTCTACGTTTCCGTTTATGCGAACATTCTTCGTGTACTTGCCAATATCTCCTACACACAATGTGTCCTGACGCCTCGGGTGCGCATCTTGAGGCTTAGATTTGCAGTCTCGCTTGCCGTGACCATATTGCATGCATTTTGTGCAGAATTTTGTTCTTTTCTCCTTGGGACAGTCTGCTGCTAGATGATTCGCGTATTCGTTACTGTTGAAACATTTGTCATGTCCCTGTTTGTCTCTTGCAGGAGCCCACATCCCTCCCTTTTGATGAGTAGGCTTCTGCTGGCTGTGTGGTATCCTTTGCTGTCTTAGAGTGTGATGATGATGCTTGCTTCGATCCCCCAAAATGATCCCGGCGTTCTCTTTCAAGCCCGTCATTGCGTCGTAAATCATGCAGCAGATCCTCGAGACGTCCATGGTACTTTGGCATTAACATCTGATAAGTTGCCCTATCAGTCACGCCTAACAAGATCTCTTCTTTGCTCTGAATATCTGCGAACGATATGCTGCGTTAGGCACGTACAGACCACCCTACCGAGGAAGCGTACCCTGACCCGTAGTATCCCCTTGCAAGTTATGACCAACGTGTCAGTGAGGGCAAACACACACACTTGCCGTGTTTATGTCTGACGTGTCAGAGGGCAGCTCACACATAGATTACTTCAGCGAATAAAACCCTCAAACTGTATTTTTTATTCGTGTGGGAAATGTGCTACGATGAAAAGTGACGCACGCGTAAATCCTTCCTCGCCTATTCATCCCTAGACCAGTACTCTACCGATAAGCTGGACATATCGGACACATGGACATAGTTCTGTAGAGGAGGTGGTGTTCCTCTACATGAGTCCTGACCGGCGATGATGGAATGTCCCAGCGGGCAGATGGTCGTGGCCTCACGCTAGGACGGTGCCGGTATAACTGGCTGCCAGGCGCAGTGGCGCGCAGCAGCAGAGGCGCGTCGTCGTCGTCGTCCACGGGCCGCCACATCACCCCCCCCTCCCTCGGACGCGGGACGGTGCATGCGGTTGAGGTCCGCGTCGATACCATATGAAGAGGGGAATGAGGACGACTCGTGGATGGTGGACGACTAGACACACGGCTTGTGATTGTGGCTGTTGATGAAGCAGCAGAGGGAATGCGGGAACAAGAGCGCTGCGATCCGGGCGGGTTCGAGTGATGAGATGTGAATGCTGAGTGCTTGACTGCTTGGATGCATGAGTGGTTGCTGACTGTGTTGACTGCCTGCTGAGTGGGTTGAGTGGTTGGGTGCTTGAGGTGCTGTTGGGGCCACTGCGGCGAGACTGAGTTCGGCGAGGAGAGCGGGGTGACGAACTGCGTCGACGGGAACGACGAGGCGAACGAGGTGATGGCTGACGTTGAGGAGACAGAGCGGAACCGACAAGCAGAGCGAGCCGCCGAATTTCCTCGGTGAGCGCCCAAAGCTGGTTGTGAGTAGTGATGGGCGATACTATCGAAACATTCGATACTATCGATAGTTTTGGACTATCGATTGTCCAACTATCGAGTGAACCGGAATTTCAATAGTATCGCGATAGTTTTCCGGACTATCAATAGTGTCGTGACAGGACTTCACAGAGCTTCACGTCGCTTGAGCCAAGCCAATCCAGCACACTATACATTCTGCGAAATGTACGTTTCGCTGCTGTAAACTACCAATAGTTTGTTGACTAAAAATTTAAATGTTTGTTTTGAAGACGCGATATCATCTGAATTCGCGTTTCGCTCCTGGAAACTATCAATTGTTTACCCAATCCGAAATTAAATTGAAGTGTTGCTCCTGCGAACAATCAACAGTTTCTTCACTCCAAATTGAAAATTTGAGCAGCTTTCTTTTGGAAACTAAACTTTTTGAATTCGGGTTTCGCTCCTGCAAAGTATCTATAGTTCGCTCACTGCGAATTTAAAATGTTAGCATGTTTCTTTCAAAACGAAACCTTCTGAATTCGCTTTCGCTCCTGTAAGCAATCAATAGTTTGTTCGATTCAAATTGAAAATTTGAAAAGGTTTCTTTTGAAAACCAAACTTTCTGGATTCGCGTCTTGCTCCCTGCAAACTCTCAATACTTTGTTCATTACGAATTCAAAAATTTATAATCTTTCTTTTAAAAACGAAACCGTCTCAATTCGCATTTCGCTCATGCAAACTATCGACAGTTTAGTCACACGCAGTTTAAAAGATGAACATATTTTCATCGGAAAAAAAAGCTTCTAAATTCTCGTTTTCGCATTTAGTTCGACTATCGAGTTTCCCTCTTGATTGGTTGTTACCCCTCGGGGGGGAAAAGGAAAAAGAAAAGAAAGAAAGAAAAATGATCACGGGAAATAAATTATCAAGTTCATGAAATATGAAATATCGGAGTATTATACATGTGCAATGCTATATTGTGGGCCCTTCTGAGGAGGAATTAGTGGTCGTTAATTGTCACAAACCCGTATTACCATGACAGTAACATAAAGTAATGATAGTCTGACAGCGTACGCTACTGCTCTGGTTAATGTTAGCCAAACGCATAGCGCACAACAATCCACGGACACCTCTTTTTCTGCTTTGTTGGTTTAAGCAGAACAGAGGCTCCAGTCTGTTTTTCGGAACAGCTCCTCTGTTTTATGTAATCGGTTTTTTCATGCTAACGGTCCGAAACTATCTAAAAATATCAATAATGTGCAACTATAAATAAAGGTATTTGATTAGATGATAATACAACTTGGAGCAGTCACTTCTACATTTTTGCAGCAAGCGGGTTTGGGCTGCGTCCAACTTACTATCGATAGTTTAAACTATCGATAGCTTTGAGCAAAACTATCGATAGCTAAATGAGTAGTCGTCTCAACTATCGATAGTACTATCGATAGTGTTTGGATGACTATCGCCCATCACTAAGTTGTGAGAGCCGGTCGACTGTGAGCAAGGTGGTGAAGGAAGCGAAGCTGCTGCAGGCGAAAGTGACTGCCGTGGAAGGGGTTCCTGGTGCTGGGGAGGAACGGGATGGGAAATGGCTAACACAGAAGAGCCAATGCCCTCCTTGGCTTTTCTGGACCCAGCGCCGCGGCCCCACCGCGCCCTCCAGTCAAGACCGTTACTTGGAAACCTAGTCTCCTCCAGCGGGGGGACTGTGTAGCAGCATCGACATCATCACGAACCGAGCTTAGCTCGCTCACTGTGCGTGAGCAATAAATCATTCTTAGTCTGGCTCTTGTGTCTCTCGGTATTCCCTTGCCTCGCACCACCACAGTTCTTTCAGTCTACTCTTGGGATCTCTGCAGTCGATGCGCGCTCGAAGCGCCCGTAGGGGTTGTCACATGGTACAGCGTTTGAATTCCGCGCGCTTCGTTTTTAGAGCGGCAGCTATTATGTGCAGCTCTACTCCTAGTTCCGTGACCTGCGTGATCCGCACACAACGGCGAAAGCTGCGCCACAAAAGGAAAGCGAAAAAAAAAAACGGATTGGGTGAGGCCGCGTGGAGAGGAGACGATTTCGTCAACGCGCAGCGCGCGAACGCTTGAATTCGCGTCGATGGCTTCAAGTACTGCACTGGGGCGCGCTGCCGGACTCGCCATTTACCTGCGCGGCGGTGGAACCGCTACACCACTGGAAGTGCCCGTCTGTGAAGATGACATCGGAGGGATTTGTGCAGTGCAGATGCCCAGTGGATTTGTGACAGCCGTGTGTTACTTCTCGCCTCGCGCCACGACGAAACGGATGTGCGGCTATGTAGTCTATGCACTCACACCTTACCGCACTAACAAGCTCCTCCTCGTCGAGGAGTTCAACGTGGACGTTTCAGCGGGCAAGAACACGGCGTTCCTAGAAAACATGTCCCATCAAGTCGACCTCACGCTATGCACCGACGTCCGTCAACACGTCACCAGGCACAGATAGTGCATAGACTTGGTCATTGAAAAAACCCATTTCGTTCAAGACATCACTCATCTCGTCAATCATTTCAACGACCACAAAGCAGTGGTCAGCACACTGAAATAAACACTTTGTGCACAAACTTTAATGCGCTTTCGCTCAACCACACACAGCTGACGCCGGAATTCGCGTTACAGGAGTCCTTGAATTTTTAGGAAATTTTCAGGAAAAAAGTCTGTGTGTGTCGTACATTGATGGAAACAATTCGGGTAGTTGTTTCTCAACAGGCTCTACAACTTTGCAATTTACACCGTTGCCCTCAGTGCAATGATGAAAACGTTGGGCAATTAACCTAATCAATAATTAAGACCAATGAAAAATATTGGGGATTAGGACACACGCGTCTTCACAACATTCAGTTGTTTTCACTCGTGCAGAGCACTCCGTCTCCTTTCAAAATCTTGGTTCGCCTGAGCTGGGACCTCTGTATTGATGTTGATGTTGGCGATAAAAAATAACAGGGAGCTGTACATATAAAGTGTTGTAAAACGCGTTACACGACATCTCGTGACATCAAGATCTGAACTAAATATACAGAGGCAAAAAAAACTGAAGAGTTTATACCAGTTAGCAAGTAACTTGAAAGCCGTTACTTTTCCAACGAACTTCAAGTTCATTTTCATAACTCGTCCCTGCGTTTTCTCTCTCTCTCTTATCTCTCTCCTTCTCTCTCTCTCTCTCTCTCTCAGAAATTGAACTTGGGAACATGAAGTTCATTTTCATAACTCCTCCCCAGTGTATTCTCTCTCTCTCGCTCTCCGAAATTGAACTTGGGAACTTGAAGTTCATTTTCATAACTCGTCCCTGTGTATTCTCTCTCTCTCTCGCTCTCCGAAATTGAACTTGGGAACTTGAAGTTCATTTTCATAACTAGTCCGTGTGTATTTTCTTTGCCTAGCCATACTCAAGGAACATTTTCCTACACTTCTGTCTTACTTGTAACTTCGTTAGTAACTTATTTACATTTTTACACAGCCACTTAACTTGGAACGAGTTCCTTTTGACGAGCAACTTCCCCTTCTCAGCCGTATGGGCGACTTCATCGGGAGAGAGACCGGCGGAGATGAATGAGAAGGAAAGCACTCTCGTAGGGTATGGAGGCCAGCAAAACGCAACATTTTTTGCTTGACGCCACCTATCTTAGAAACGCACTGGTTGATGAAAATCACACTTTATTGAACTTTACATGTCTGCTTCATTGGACTTTAAAATATTGATTGGCGCATGTGTTGACGAAAAAAAAAATCACCTCCTCATACCCGGAGGGTGATGTCTAGCCAAAAAGGCCGCGTGTTTCTGTAGTTTTTTTTTTTTTATTCATGAGTGGAGCGGCGCTTTACAATTCTAATATGTAGGGTGCCTCAATACTAGGTCCCACTGCAGAGGGAGCTAGTATTCAGGCACACTAATAATATGTCCAAGTAAACTACCATTCTATTTTATCTACCCAGTTTGGTGATCTCGATAGATTTGTACAAAATGTAGACTCCCTGGGTTTGCTGGTTTGTATTAGAATGTGTTCGTTAGGTAAGGATATGTAGGGCGCATATCGCACCAGTGTTCAGAACGGCATCTGCCAACCATTTTAAGTCACCTTTTGCTTGCTCCTACATTTCGCTTTTTCCGTCATTGTTCGGGATGCTTCGAACATACGAGAAGCAAAAGGTGCTACAGAGCAAAATATTACGAATGAAACGAAAAAAGAAGAAAACACACCCAGAAAAGTGAGCCACGTGGATCACAACAGACCGGCAATTGCCTTATTGCAAAGGACCAGGGGGGGGGGGGGGGGGGGGTCGGATTCACAAACGCGATCGTAAGTTACGCTAAGAAGCGCTAAGACGTCGTAGCCTGCGATGCGCGTACGACGGCGTCGTAAGCACGATTCACAAAGCTATCGTAGTGGAGAGGGTACCCCCTTTGACGAGGAAGAGGAAGTTGCTCGCTTCCTGTCACGTGCACCTCCGAGAGAAACAGCCAAAGGGTGCGAGATTATGTTTTCGCTATGGTAACGATGACGAAAATTTGTAATTGCACCAATAAGAGTCGTCCCGTTAGGAGAAGACGAAGTTGTTCGTCCCCAAATGTTTTGTTACTGCACGTGCTCTCGGTCTTTCGGTAGCCATAATGGATGCCATGCAATCACAGGCGAAACGCGTTCGATGACACAGCACATATATTCCCAGTATGTTCGTGTCGGGGAGGGGGTGGGTGAGGGTGTTTTGTAAGCGGTGTGTGGCACTCAGTTTTACAGCTTTTATGGCTTCTTTTGCCTTTCTTGCGTACAATTTGGAGGGGTGTTGGGGGTGTCTTAGCGGGGTGTAGGGGATGCTTGAAAAATCCCTGCGACCCGATTTTACGGAGCACAAAGCTGAAGCATTTGTTGAAGGTTACCAAGCAAAAAAGTGCCTCAATGTCACTTCGGGGATGGTCTCGAAGGTTCTGTGGCAAAGTGCAATGCGTTGGCACGTATTACGGAGTCTTTGTTTTGCCGTCTCCAAATCCACCGCTGCCAAATAACGCCGCCATCTTCCTTCGTAAGACTGCTCGGGAGCTCTCGCAGGATTCCGCCGTAAGCTGCGAAGATTTTGCGAGGCGCGCCCTTCGTGAATCTACACTTCGTCGTAACTTTCACGTACGACGGCGATACGACAGATTCCGTCGCACGAGCTCTTTGTTTATCCGACCCCAGTGCATCGCACGCGGAGCACGGGCTCATCGAGATTGCGTTGGGGATTTTTTTGTACAGGAATACGAACATACATCGGAAACGCAACGAGTTATCGCTGTAGTCATTGCACTCCAAACGTACCACCGACTTTGCTTTAAGGTGTTTGTGCTGCAGGTGAAGCAATTCTGGCAAGATACAATTACCTTAGCTTTGTGGCAACCACGAAGTAGTGGTTCCACTGACAGGCGGAAGATGGCACCAGTGACATCTCGACGTGCTGATCAAAGGGGGCGGAACCCCCATGCTGGGGGATTTAAGCTATTGCTGAGAGCAGGGAAGGGCCTTCTTTTCTGTGTATTGCCGCCTTGAACAGGATTGCTGGCGTGGTGTACATATCGCAAGGTAAAATAAACCCATGTTGTTTGATTGAATCTGTTGTGTTACTTCTTCCTTCGCGCGCGGAACGGACGGGCTGACGCCCCGGGTTTGTGGGAACTTAGGTTTCCACAACTGGCACCCAACGTTTGGGGTCCGAGCTCGTCTGTTCCGGGGCGGGGAACACGCGGCACAGTTTGTTTTGTAGTAGTTTTTGTAGTAGCTAGATAGTATTTTATTGCTCTTGGTTTTCTCGTGTTCGCATGTGTTTTTTGTTTGTTTCTTTGAGCTTTTGCAGCTCCCACCCGGTGGACGAGCCCTCGGAGCTGATGACTGACAAGGCGAAGGTGCCCACGCCGCAGTCAGACGCCATTGCAAGGCAGAACTCCTGTCACGCATGACGGGGTTGTGTTCGTTGGTGGTTCAACGCCTTGATGCCGGGTCGGTTTCGCCGCCGCAGGCACAAGCGCCTCTGCGACTTAACATACCGGTGCCTACCTTCTCAGGTTACACCGACAAGAAGTCTGTTGCCGATTTCCTGGACGACCTTACCGCCTATCAGACGGGTATGGGAATCTCGGACGAAGTTCTAATCGAACGCATCCTGCAGGTTGCTTTGGTCGGAGACGCCGCCCGCTGGCTTCGGTTGCAATCGGAGTTTAGGTCCCTTCAGGACTTCCAGAAGCGGTTTAAGAACGAATTTCTTCCCCCCTATTACGAATACCGTGTCCTAGAGGAATTGCATAAGCGTACTCAACATCCTGAGGAAAGCTTATCTGAATTCGTTCGGGCGTTGCAGGATCTGTACAGCAGTGCGGATCCCACTGCTACGGAAGAGCAGCGCGTCGCACGGGCTATCCGTCAGTGGCACCCGGGCTACCGGCGCTATTTAAGAACCCATCGCTTTACTACCCTTGTGGCGTTGGTCCAGGAGCCTCGTTCAATACAAGGCGACCTCCTTGCAGAGCTCGAATACCGGCCCCCTCCGCCCCCGGAGCTAGCGTTGGAACCGCGCTGTGCGTGGTCGGGAGGAGCCGCCTCTGTCGAACGCCTGCAAGCAACAGGTTTGTGTGACAGCTCCCGTAATTTCTACAATGCGGAGTCACTCCACCAAGCCCTAGATCCCTTACTCTACAACCAGAGGACGATCCCTGCAGGAACGAGCCTTGACAGATCCGTCCCTCCCCGAAGTCGCGGTCAACCTGGCCTTTAAGCTAGCGAAACCCCACGGCAGCGGGAGCGGCATAATACTGCGCCCCCGCGGCCCCGAGTGCCCAACGGCTGTTGGAATTGCGGCAGCCCTGACCATTTTCGTCGGGAATGCCCACGCCAACGACTAAACGCTCGTAACGTGCCATCGGGAAACGGTCGCATCCGGCGTCCATGAATGATCGCACAACGACTTGGGCAAGTTGCGAAGAAAGCGAGCAAACGGTTACTATCCGTGGCCTTGATCAGTCAAAAGCTGGCTTTGCAAGCTGCAAGATAATGCAAAGAGATGCTTTGGCTCCTCTTGCTCTTTCTGTCTGAGATTTCATCGAGGATAAGGAACCAAACATCGCAGTTCGAATTTTGGGTAGAGATTACACCGCCCTTATCGATACGGGAGCTACGCTTTCCCTTATCGGCGACAGTGTTTACGAGCATTGCGTATCACGGCATGTGGAATTCCAATTCACAGATGTCACTCTTCGTCTTGCTTCCAATGACGCCATTCCAGCACAAGCTGCAGCTGTGCTCTGGATTCGTTTTGATGGGAGACGACGAAAGCAGCGCCAGGGCCCGTCAGCTTTGACGTTCAAGCGAATGTCCCCATAGGGCAAATAGGTAGGTCGTTTTTTGACGGCAGCGACACCTAGTTCGAAACTAAACGAGTTTGGTACATGAAATAGTTTCATGACTTCGCCGCAACAACAATGCATTGAATCGATTGCGTTGCAGTCACTGCTCGAGAAGAAACATGCAGATGTAAGGAATTTCACACCGTCCAGAACCGGCTTTTCTGGAAACACGTCCGGGCTTCCGGTCTTCGGCTGGTTTGTTCGGTGCAGTTGTGTCTCGTTGGTGGAGTTTTTTGTGTTTTTTCGGGCCTTTTGCTGTTTGTTGCTTATTGAAGTATTTGCGGAGCGTGGCGTGGAATGCCATGGGCCGTTACCGCGCCGCGAAGTGCTGCAACAAAACTGCCGGAATTTCACTTTTCCACATCCCAACCGACGATGACGAGAGGTACGTGTGTGTGGTCCATGTCTAGTTTAGCGGCGCCACTCGATTTCAAACTTCTAATCTACATACCAGGGGTGCTAGACTCGTCGTTTCTTGAAACACGAAGAAAGTTCAAGAAATGGGAGGGAGCGCAACCATTGGATGCTTTCCGTGACCCACGTGAGCGCTCCTGACTGTCAATCAAACCTCAGGTCAAAGATACCGAGACGCGCGCAATTTGAAATATTTTCATGACGTCAAAATTACGTTTTGGCTGCCCGGGAGGATGGTGCCTTTGCAGATTTCACCAATGAAACAATTCGGGAGATATGAGGAAAGACAGCCGTTGGACAGATTCTCTGGCCCACGTGACGGCCCGTGTTGTCAATCAAACCAAAGTACAAGGAAAGGGAAAGTGCAGCTTTTGGCAGAAGTTCCGTGACGTCAAAATGACGTTGCGCAAGATTTTTTTCTACCGAGAAAAGTTCAAGGAAAGATAGTGGCGAACTTCGAAGTTTGTTAGAAAGAGTTGCGGCCGCTTTTATTGCCGTGCCTTACTACTGCGCCTCTGAGTCCACACTTATCATGAGTATCGTTTGAAATGCCAAACGATGGTTTTTGCCAGTTTTACCGACTGTCGAAGAACGCTGTTCGTTCGCTGTGTGACCATCTGCGCAGAGCCTACACTCTCAGAACCGAACTTCACTGCATAGCACGTTGTGCGCGCAGACACGAACGATATGCTTATCGCTTCCGATTTGAAGAGAGAGGGGACACTGGCATTTTTATAGCAGTTATCGCATATCCAAATTGCTATACGCTCCCTCGCTCTTTGAATCAGAAGGGGTAATCCTATAATTCGTCTCTATGGTTTATGGATCACGTGCTTTGCGGTGAAGTTCTGTTCTGAGATTGTAGGATCCACGCCAGATGCGCTTCTCGTCATGGATAATGATATCACAGCGCACAAGATTGTTGTGTTCTTCACGTATGACATTGTACTTCCCTTGGCCGCAGGTTCCGTGATGTCCTTGTTTTAACGTGGTTTCCTTGTTGCACAAAAATGGGATTTTCCATTGAGACCCGGAGGAGGGCAACAGCTTTCCTTCTGATTAACAGATGCATCCTAAATATAAAATGCACACAACAGAGACATGAACACTGCATGTGCAGGGCGTTGGAAAGCGTCGGTGCCCTTCTATGCAGAGGAGCAGCACCTCGAAATGAGCGCTTGCAAGTGCACGGACCCAGGGTTTTTCGGACACGCGACTTTTCCGTCCCATTTACGATGAAGTGGTTGTGTCGTCGCAGTGCGGTCTGTCGCGTCGCAGTCTGTTTATATGTGCTCAAATTTACACAGGGTCATTCTGAAAAAGAAGCCAGCAGATACATAGAGAAAGAATAAAATTCTTTCCCGGAACAGCACCGCGAGCGGTGCTGCCCCGTCGACCTTTTTATCGGCCGTACCAGTCAAAGACACGGCCCACCCAGGGGCGGACCGCGTTATCAAGGGGCTCTTCTCCATATATGAAGGACCGGCTACCTTTCGCCTCCCTCCACCGCGAAAGATCTGGCCCCAAAAGGCGAAAGATCAATACGCGGATTTGAAGGGAGACCAGAGAAGGGAGAAAGGAAATAGGAAACAAATAGTTTTCAACCGAAGCGTTGTTGTGTTCACTGATCCCAAATACACGTATAGCACACATGACGATACAGCGGGTGTGTCATGTAATGTGGCACGAAACAGAGGCTTAAAATTCTACTTCGGTGTGTCACTGGCGCTTGTCATCGACTAACTTTTGGTGTGACTTGCGCGCACTTTTCGATTTTCAGTCGCGAGAAATATTCTGAATAGATCTCTGAAATGTGCAAAGTCAGCGCAACTTTTTTAATGTCGTTTGTTTTTGTCTTTCTTTGTGTTTTTCCTTGTCCGTAACAGAAAGGGCATTTCGTTTTCCTCAACCAATTTCAACACAAAACACATTACCCTTCACCAATAAAAATTGCTGGGGAGAATTTTCTTTGCGCAAAAGCTCGACGGCGTTAATTACTCCGTCACTTAATGTAGAATACTGTGGAAAGAAAAGATGAGTCTCCCCTTCAGTTCCCTCTTCCATGCTTCTGCTGATAGCGGCAGCAAGGTTGAAACGACGAAGCTATCTGGAGCAATTGTGAGGAGGTTACAAGAAAAGCCGTGTCACCGGGTAGCTTCGTCTTTTCGACCTCTTATGCATTTTTTTTTGTTTGTTTGCATAACTTGACGGAGGACTGCACGGCCGGCAATGTCCATGAATCGTACAACAGTTTTCTGTTTCCTTTTTACCATTACGAGTAGCGCCGGTGTTTTGTGATGCCATAGGATCAGGCCTCAAGCCATGCTGTTTCTGTATGTATTCAGTTTGGAAGAAATATTGATTCACAGTCATGCTCCTCGAGATCCGAAATATTGTAATGTTCGCACAGCCCAAACATATTAGAGAAATCATGATTTGACCTTAAGTCCTTCAAAGGTGTATTGTTCTCCATTTCACTCTTCACCGGAGCGGACAGAAGTGGTGCGCTTTCTCGTTCTTCATTCTATCACGCTCGTGCCAGTGAGCGGGTCGCGCACACACTGATAGTGATCATGCACTGACGTAGACCAAACTTCAGATGCCGGGAAAGGGAAACATTTTACTTGAACTTCGGAAGTTCAAAACTCCTCCCCGCGCGACGTCATCTTTTGAACTTAGTTCTGCTTTGACGAGTCTAGCACCCCTGGATAGAATTTTGCATGGTGCATCCTAATCCAAAATAATCAACTAACACTGTCTCACTGTTCTCACACTGTCAAGCGCATTTGTCCGGCGCTGTTTGCGCACTTTTAAAACTGGCTCTCATATGAATTCAAGGTGCTTTCTGGGGAAACGTACGCCAACTTGTGTACAGCTGGCGAACACCGGCCAAAGGACCGTTGGTTATGCTGCGTACACTTCACCGAGGACCAGTTCGCCGGAGCATCAGAAAAGCGCTTACGCGTAAACGCTCGCCCATCTGTGCGAGTGACGGACCGTCGGATCCGTTCTTCGGTTCTGCAAGGTAGGTATGCTGGTGCATAAACTCAAATATAGCCCGTCGCTGATTTTCGGAACATGTACGCAATCATTTCTATTGCTTTCGGCAGAATTCTTCGATTCGTCACAGGTGCTCCGTCGCGCCAAGCCGTCTCTGTGTCAGTGATTTCTCCCACAGAGCTATATAATGTAGTGAAACTATATGGACTTAAACAGCAACATGCCATAACCGAGAGCCGAAGACAGCCAGAAGCCCAAACACAGGCTGGATGCCTCCTCGACTATAGCATAACGAAAATGTAACAACACCGACAAACAAAGCCATGAGAGAGAAAATGCGGATTCGTACACCTGTTTCGGCAAACCACATGCCTGACATCTTATATAGAGCCAATGTCTGGATCATTTTTGTTCTAGATTGTCCACTCCCCGGTTGCTTATTCATTGTGTGTAGTGGGTACAATGCAGTAGGTTATGTGACATTACATTTAATATTGCGACCCAGTTGTTTCATAGACATACCTAGTGACGAACACGTGACATCCGTGTCAGCCCCATCTACCTCAGGAATTGTTGCAACAGTCTTGCCTCTAGGTAATATGTTTTGAATTATATTTCATGCTATGTGCTATAGCCCCCTGTTTTACTCATCATTCAGATACTCAATTGGCCATTGTGGGAAACGCACTTTAGATCAAGCCACAAATAGTTCGTTGAGCTTCAAATAGATAGATAGACGTTGGGGGAGATAACGTGGAAATGTAGATCTCACTAGTGCGACCAGCTGTTCTTTTTGTTGGTGAGCTTCGTTTTACTGTATTTTGCAGTTCTTCAGTGTCGCACAAGGAGCTGAATGCCAATTTGTGGCAATCAAAAACACATTTTACAAATATGGTTTCCTGGTGATTTGAGGAGACATTACACTCAGAACAAACATGAAACATGCCTTCTGATTTCGCAGCAGTGTACTCTGCAACAAGTTCTATGCACCCGAACCGTGCCACTGACCTGACATCTGCGGCTGTGGCGGCTGTCCAAGGTTGCTTTTTGTTCACCTCTGTCCCACATAATTTGTGACATGCCACAATGCGCATAAAGCTGTCTTTACCACACAAATGTTGTGCATGACATTGCTTACGTGAGTCAGCGCAAGGAGCAGTAATTGTTATGGCTGCCGTTTAGGTTCCTCGTGTGCCGTGTACTGTATTGAAGTACATTTTTTCATGTAGGTGGCGCACAATCAAAGGTGATGCGGAGCCTCAAACGCTCCCGCATCATCCTGTGTCGTCGCTTCTGAGCACTGAACATGAAGAACAGAGGAGGGACATGCTGAGTGATGTGGGTTCTGGCACTACAGAGTATTTCACCGATGAACACAGACTCATACAGGACAATGCTCACTACTACATAGCTGGCCGTCTTGATCACTTTTTCCTGAAGGAATCATCATGTACACCTGTTTACAAACACCGGTTTCCGAAGACCACAACCTTGTTTCGCACAACCAGTTTCTTGCCTTGTTTGTTGCTGATGATGTACATGGGGAAGTATTTACAGGCATCACGCTACATTCAGCACTGTCTCAAGTGTGTTTCAAGACTGGAGGTACTCTTTCTGCAATCTGTGAAGTAAGTGCTACACAAAAAGGGTGTTCTCACGTTGCTTTCTGCACGTTTGTGTGATCAGAGCTTCAGCACTCCATTCTGCAGTGACACATGTAAAGACCAGTTTGTGCTGATGTTCTGCCGTCTTCGTTTACTGTGGCATCCACAGCTTCAAAACCGAGAACTTGTAAAGGTGTCCACTTGCAAGCGAACAGTTGTTGCAAGAAAGGCTCAGAAACTTTAGATATGACCACATGCAGCAGTGACACCAAATGTGTGCTCTTTGAACACTTGTTGTGCTGCTTCGACCCTTGTTGTGCTTCTCTGTGCTTCAACCATAGTCAACATTATGACGTGTTGCTTCCATCTTATGATAGGGAGGATGGTAACCAAATGTAATAATATAATAATGCGTAAGTTCAAACTTCATGCGAGATCCTCAAGCTTTGATATGTGACATCATGATACCACAAAATAAATTTGGAAGTGTTACGCATTACTTATGGAGCAACCAGTATGTGCACATACGCAATGGTTTTCGCTTACAAATGTGTAAACTTGTTGTCTTTCCAGTGATACAGAGAATTGTTGCTGCTTGCGACTTGTATATTTTCGATTAATTTCAGTGTTCTATTCCCTAGCACACTCTTCTACGATGATAATTTTTGGTTCGCAATTTACATCTGTGATATTCTTTGCTATGTATTCGTGTACATGAGAAAATAAGCAAATCTTTTCGTGCAAACAATTGTGATTGTGCTTCTGATGTTGTATCTGACATGTACGTTGGTAATAAAAAATGTTTGTCAATCTACAAATGCGTCTCGCATTTCTTACATTTCAGCGCGCAGGGAAGGCAAAATCATGAAATCGCGGCGCGCGCCATGGCAGAAACTGGGAGAGGGGAAGGAAAAGGAAGAAATGGATTGGATTGGATATTGTGTTAGATACTCGACCTTGCGGCGAGCGGTATCTTGCGCTACCTAGCCTGTGATATCGCATGTTTTTCAGCGCTATCTGTTGAAAGCAGCGGGCGAACCAACCAAGGCACATATAAATGGTAGCGAAGGCGAGAAAAAATACCAAATCTGTGTTAGCAACCCTGCGCCATTCATGATACACATGCGAGCGTGGTTGTTGAGGGGCAAACTACGAACGTAAACAAAAATAATTTGATCGGAGGCGCGAATAATGTGCGTATTAATCCAATATGCATATTTTTAATATAGCAATTCGCCCGGTCTGCCAGTAATACGTAAGATTATAGACAGAGCCGAGTACGCTTCCGGTTCCTGTCCCTCAGCATGTTGTTAGCTACGAGCATGGAGGTAAGAAACTAAGGAGAGGGCTAAAAGATCGGAAGGCCGTGGGACCCCTCTAGCGGTCGCTCCTGGCAATACCACGCCCATCTAGTTGCCCGGTCACGTGATCCCCACATGTTTCGGCGTTATGGCGGTCTGCGCGGAGGCTTTGAAGTTTAGCAAACTTCATCTTCAGCAAACGCCTTACCTTCAAGGAGTCCATTCGCACAATACTTTGAAGGTTATGGGTTGTTTCAACATTTCCCGCGTGATAAATCGCAGCAAAATAGCAAAACAGAAGAGAAGCCAGGCAATGTCACGATGACGTACGTATATCTTCTAGCGATTTAGTGATCCGTTGCTTCCACACTGAGATGATCTATCTTGTGTTTCAACGGGTGTGATAACTTCGAACTCCAAATATGTTATGAAAGCGGAAACAAGTTATTCGGCCGCAGCTCGTCTCTGTATTCAGGTAAGATACGCCGCGGACATGGAGGACGCCATGTTTTATGACGTCTTGCCGTGACGTTTATGGGTCACGTGTGTGGGCAACTAACCACAATGCCATGCGCGGGTCACAGCACGCTCGCTTGCATTGGGAGAGGCGCTTAGGGCATCTCCTTAGTTTCTTACCTCCATGGCTACGAGTTAGCCGTACGTTGACTGCGCACTTTGTGACTGTTGATAGCCGTTTTCTTCTTCATCGTCGTCTTTTCAATTTCAAACCACAAAGTCAAACAGGGGACACTTCTCGGAGAACTAAGGTAAGGTAGGCACACACGAACAATGGTAAAACACAACAGAACGCCGGTAAACCTGTTCCTGCAGGCTCTACCGGGAGACGCACCATGTCGAGGCGCGTATATAAGCGGTGCCTCCTGAAGGAGAAAGGAAACTGTGACGCCGATGACACTATGGGCGGTATAAGTTTCCACCGTTTTCCTCGGGACCCCTTGAGGTGTGTTCCTATATATTATAAGTGTCTACGGCCGAGAACGGAGCTGAGTCACTTGGTTGAGGACGTGCAGTGTTTGCTGAAGTACAATGCGTACCTCTCCCCCCGAGTTTTATTGAGAGCGGTGAAGTGAACATAGTGCAAGTTACATAAGATTAATAGCGTTTCAATGGTATCACCTGTTTTCCAGCTTTCAGACTGTATGGACACTCCCTGGATAGGTCATCCTTTCACAGTGAGGTGGTAAACATGTAAATATTTAAGCATGTGGCTGCTGGGCTGCTTTCAACGAGGAGTTTTGCAACGGTTTGCATATACGGGACACAAAGGGCTGTGCTGCATGTGCTTACATGTACCCAATGCTAGCATGTTGATGGCTTGCTTTGCTTGCTGATTTTTTCTTTTTTTTAGCTCTGAATGTAGGGCATACAGGGTCAGGCTGCTGTAGCTAGTGCATGTTTTCGTGGCACAGCTTTGCATAATTCTTCAACAATAAAACTGCTTCGCAGGTACAAGGCGTGGCTGGAGTTTTGCAACCTGGAGGCGGATACGAGTCTAATTTCCATTCGCTCTAAGGTCCTGTGCTCCCAGCACTTCGCACCAGTTGCTTATTTGCGCACAGGAAGGCTTCGGTGGGATGCAGTTCCTACATTGAAGCGCACACTGCATGGCGTTGGTAAGTATAATACAAGTCGGTATGCTCAAGTTATCACATGAAAATGTTGTAACTCTAGAGGCAATTATTGCGAGTGCTACTTTTGGTTTACAGGAGGAAGTAGCGCCTACGCCAATCAGAGCAGACTTGAAAGCAGTGGGTCTTCAACGGAGGAACGTGTGCAAGCTGTGGTAGCCTGCGATGACGACAGTACAGGAGCAATACACCTTCACCAGATGAGTCATCCTTGCCATGCTGAACGTATACTTGAGTAACGTTGTTGTTGGGTTGGCTAACTGTACGACATCATCTGCTTCATCAGAGTGTGGCACTGAAGAAAGTCAGCAACAGCGTGATCTGTCTCATCAGGACCATAGCTACGCACAACACGCACCAGCATTGTCAACACAGAGCACTGTTATCTCCCCACTAGCTGCAGTTGTCACTCCTCTGCCAGGAACGTCGTCTGGTGTACTGCGTGCAGTCTCGTCACCTCAGCACTTAGGAGGTATGTGACGAATACTCTACCGCCATGAAGTCCGCAGACTTGTGAATGCTTTTTGATCACCGTTTGCGGTGGAAGTGGCTGGCATCCCCCCAAAGATTGCCCATCGTCCAGTAGTCTGGCAGCTCCAGCACAGCCAACAAAAGGCAAGCTGGATAAGCTCCGCAAGAAAGTGCACCAGTTGCAAGCCCGCAACAAGAAGCTTCAGAGAGACCTTGAAAGGCGTAGGCGAACGAGGACCATCCGTGACCTGATGGAGCATGTGAGGTGTCACGTCTCTGGAACTGTCGCAGACTTCATTGAGGCACAGATAAAGATGGGAGGTGTGTGCAAATTTGGGCGCCGTTGGTCACCACCAAACAAGACATTCGCGCTGAACTTGTACTTTCACAGCCCCCGTGGCTACAGGTACTGCCGAAAGCTGTTCCACTTGCCGTCAGTGAGGTCACTACAGCTGTGGATGAAACGTATCCCACTACGACCTGGATTTTCAGATGAAGCCTTTGATGTTGTGAAGCGAAAGGTAACAAACTTCTCTGAAATGGACAAGCTCTGTGTGATAATCTTCGACGAGATGCACATCAAGAGGGAACTGCACTACAATGCAACAGAAGACTGTTTTGAAGGATTTCCGAGCTGTGGCAACTATGCTCACTCCGAGTTGGCAAACAAAGCACTTCTCTTCATGGCTAGAGGCATTTGTACCCCATGGAAGCAGGTCTTAGGCTACTTCTTCACTCACAGAGCAGCATCTGCTTCAGACTTGGAAGAGAAACTGCTTGAATGCTACCACCGCCTCCTGAGTGCAGGATTGAGGCCAAAAGTTGTGACATGTGACCAAGGAAGCCAGAATATCTCTCTACTGGGGAAGCTGGTTACAACTGCGAAGCCGTATCTCACTATTGGTGATGAGAAGCTGTTCTTCATATTTGATCCACCCCACCTGCTGAAATGCCTTCGCAACATGCTGTTAAAGTATGACTTCCAGGTTGGCAACCACATCATAAGGGCGCAGCATATCCGGGATGCTTTTGCCATTGACAAACAGCTTGAAATACGGTCCATGCCACGGCTAACTGATGGGCACTTCAATTTAACGTTCAGCTCAAAAATGAAAGTCAAACTGGCTGCACATATCTTCAGCAACCATGTTGCAGCCTCAATGTTCACCTTATCCACTTTCCACCAGCTACCACGTGATGCCATCCACACAGCCAGATTTGTTGAGCGCGTCGACCGTCTCTTCGACACTCTTAATAGTAGCCACCTGCATGGCAAGACAAAATATTCTTCGGCAATACAACAGGGGTCTGCTCACAAGGACTTCTTGCTGGAGTGCCTGTCCGAGTTTGAGAAGATTACAGTTCTTGGATGCAAGGAGACCACCCCCGTGTATCCGTGGCTTCTGCTTGACCATGACTTCCGTGCTTCAGCTCAGCGAAGACCTGCGAAACTCTGGCATACAGTACCTCCTCACTCGAAGGCTGAACCAGGATGCACTCGAAAACACCTTCTGCATAATTGGGACAAAGTGTGGAAGCAACCCTGAATCCAGCTGCATTCAGTTCCAGGCAGCAGTAAGGCATCTGCTACTCGGACAACTTTTTAAGACTACGCAGGGCTCAAACTGTGCTGAAGACGTGGACTCCCTCCTGGCGGCAATAACTATTGGTCCTAACTACATGAGCAGACTTGGATGTTCTGCTGCCACGCACATTACTGACGATGTCATCGTGGCACCCAGTGAGTCGCCATCACCGCTAGGGTCCAACAGCACAACATTCTTTGCAGGGTGGCTTGGTGCAAAATTTCTCACTGCTCACACTTGCCCCTCTGAGCAGAAATGCAAACTGCTGGAAGACAATGCCACATTTCAGGACAGTACCCAGCTATTACTTTATTTGAGTGTAAAGAATGTGGACAATACTGACTTTGGAAAGCTGTCAGTTCCTCTTCCTGCCTTTACGACGTTTGTGGATGCGTGCGAGGAGGCCTTCAAAGCAACCGTCAAGACATTCTTCACCTCCCAAGGGGTCAGGTCCAAGCTGTGTGAAGTGTTGGACACACTTGTGCCAAAGACATTGAGTTTATGTTCTTCATCAGTGTATGATGATTTATTTCACTTTTTTCTCAGGGTGCGACTGTTCTGGTTTGCACGACATAGGAATGAGGAAGTACGAAATAGTACGTTACGTCAAAAGGCACTGCAGCAGGCAGTGAGACTAAGTTCATAATCTGTGCACGTTGTTTTGATGTAACCAGAAGTTATTTTCTTTCCATGCAAAAGCATATGCATGGTTCTGTTGTCTATCCAGTGGTTTCAGTTGTAACCTAGATTGCACATGATCGCTTGTGATTCTTTCATTCCTGTGTAGCGTACGATTGTCATAGTGCACTTTTACACATAGTTCCTTACTGTGTTGTTTGTATTTTGACAGCCATGCAGAGTTCAGTAGTGTGTGCCTATTTATATGTTTAGTGTATGTACACCTGTGTTCATAGATACCTAGCATACATTTTCTATTTTGAAACTTCAGCAGTTTGCTATTCTTTGATACGTATTAGGTGTATCCCTGTGGAAGCCCCAGCCATCATCCCATAATAAAGTTGTTGTTTGCTTCCCCTTGTATATAGATTCCTAGCATGGATTTTCTATTTTGGATCATCAGCAGTTTGCCCTCTCTTTGATATGCATTTAGTGTATACCTGTCTACATAGATCCCTAGTACGTAATTCTGTATTTTGGATCCTGTGCTGAGTTTAATAGTTGTGTGCACAACTGCCAGTATGTACGTGCAGTTATGTGCAGGGCTAAGCACTTTGTGCAGCTTGAAAACCTACACCACGTGGCAAAATGTGCACAAAATAGCAGAAGCAGAAAACATTGTCAATGCTTTGACATGCATTTCATACAAAAATGCTGTTGTAATCAAAGTAGTAGTCATGAACAGTGTGTATGCTCTGAACAAGGTGGTCATTGCTGGAAGCTGATATTATTGTGGCTGTTTTGCAAGATAAAGTATCACAGACTTCTAAACTGAGCTAATGAGCTTGTGCCTTCTAATTCCTCCATAGCATTCATTACGAATGCCAAAAACTGTTGGGAGACATAGCACCAAACAGCATGCAAGTATCATATAATGTGACCGAAAAGTGCAAATATGTTCACTTCCGCCTTCTTGGTACGAGAGATATGTGGAAAGCTCCAGATGGTGCATGGGGACAGCAATAGTCCTGGGCCCTATCTATGTTTGCTGGAATTTGTACATTATCTTTTTGTGCTTATTCACTACATAGGCTGTCATACTGGTTATTGCACATTATTCTGTCGTGGGTGTTTATACTGGAGTTGGACGGACTACATAATACTATTTATACTGTATTTATACTGTTTACAATGCCATGGCGAATTTACCTGTGATAAAAGAAAGCAAGCCCCCACCTGGTCTCCTGTGTCCTTTGTTGCACGCATGTCGCTAGTGTTAATTCATCTCTGTTCACAAATTGTTCATGAGCTTTTGCTCTTGGATTTGCTATCAACAGCGATTGTGACATTCTGCGGCTCGGCATCGCGGTGGAAGGAACGCGCAGCGCGAGCGCCTGGCACGCCCCGTGCTATACGTAACGGTGACGTACCACGTGACGTCCATGTGACGTCATTATGACGAAATTTGTAGTATGCCCCGCAACGGATGGATGGCGCTGACGGTCTTTATCATGGCCGCCCTTGAAGACGTGGTGGCCAATGCAAGCTTCGCTACCATTTATATGTACCTTGAACCAACTGGTACATTTTCTATCCCTTTTACAGTCCTCCTTGCCACGGAGCGCGTTACCATTGTGCTTGTGGGAGCTGAGGGGGCCTGGCAGCGCTTCGTGCACCTTCCTGGCCTGGCAGTTCCTGTTACCCTGGGCAGAGACTTGATCATCCGGCAGAAGTTGGCGCTGGACCTGCCCAATGGAGGATATGTGTACCACAGCTCGTCGGAATTTTTCCGCTTCGCCGCAGCACGGGACCACTGCACAGCACAGCAAGCTGTGGCAGCGTCGGTTGAAACGTCTGGGCTGCCGACTGTCTTGCGGTCATTCGATGGTCCTGAGGAGCAGCGCCGTCAGCTTGAACGAGTACTGCGGCAGTTTGACGGAATCTTTACGGAAAAACCGGGTAAGTCGTCTGTGTTACAGCATAGCATAGACACCGGTAGCGCCAGACTCTGGCGTTGTAATCCGCGACCATTGAGAGTTCATAAGCGTGCCTTATTAGACGCTGCTCTTGACGAAATGCTCCAAACCGGTGCACTACAAAGGTCTCGGAGCCCTTGGGCATTTAATGTTCTTCTGGCTCGGAAACATGATGGTACGGCAAGGTTATGCGTCGACTACCGTCGACTTAACGCAGTAACTGTAAGGGACTCTTACCCCTTCCCGTCCATCGAGTCAATCATGTATTCCCTGGGCAATGCAACTGAGTTTTGCAAATCCAAGTTGCCCAGGAGGATGTCCCAAAAACAGCCTTTACTTGTCATAGAGGTTTGTTTGAATTTGTACGAATGCCCCTTTCGGTCTATTTAATTCACCCGCCAGTTTCCAGCGGTTGATAGATACAGTGTTGGGAGATGCGAAGTACAATTTCGCAATGGCATACATGGATGATGTCATAGTATTTTCTATAAATTTTCGTCCTTGCAAGGATGAATGAAGCGGACATAACGATCAACCCTCCCAAGGTGCAGCTGGCATCGTCTACGATCAGCCTTCTCGGCTTTGTGGTGGACGGAGGTACCATCCGTCCGAACGACAAGCAAAGGCGATCACGGAGTTTCCCGTTCCCGGTAACGTCAGAGCCTTGCAGCGCTTCCTAGGTATGGTTGGTTTTTATAGACAATTGATTCCTAATTGGCGACGCTACCACCCGCTTTGCGTGCACCCGCATCCACCGAGGACACTTTGATGGAGGACTTGCTATCCCTCTGAAGGTGTGGGAAGTGTGGCAACCACGAAGCAGTGGTTCCACTGACAGGCGGAAGATGGCATCAGTGACATCTCATCGTGCTGATAAAAGCAGGCGGAACCCTCATGCGCGGGAATTTAAGCTCTTGCTGAGCGCAGGGAAGGGCCTTCTCTTCTGTGTATTGCCGCCCTGAACAGGATTGCTGGCGTGGTGTACATATCGGAAGGTAAAATAAACCCATGTTGTTTGATTGAATCTGTTTTCATTTTTTATTTTAATACCTTTAAGGGCCCTAAGGCATTACATAAGGGGGGAGACAATACACACACACACACACACACATATATATATATATATATATATAAGCAGGAAAAATCAGAAGACGACAAGGAGCTTACAGGAAAACACAAAGGGGAGTTTATTAAGACATATAGGGATAGGGGTCGACGTTTCGGCAGTCAGCGCTGCCTTCGACGGGACTGGGGTTTGGTGACAAGAACAAGCTTTATATATGGGAGAGGGTTATGTACAAGGGAAAGAGAGCAGCGCATGCGCTTTTGTCATGACTAACATAGGTTGGTGACTAAGTGAAAGGGGAATGACCGGGTCTGTGCAGCAGGACCTTGAGGAAATACCCGTGAGCCTGAAAAAGAGACAAAAGAGTGTATGTATTGTGCTGGATTAGGAATGCAGGTTGCGAATAGTAGAAAGGATTCCTGGATCTTCGTTTATCTGACACTGAAATTTATGAATGAGATAAGCCTCGCGCTGTTCCCTGAGCCGCTGGGAAAGAAAGTCTGACTGCAGGATGAAAATAGATATATTGGTAATTGAGTGTCCTGGTTTACTGAAATGGCGCGACACTGGCAGATTAGGTTTCTTCGCGACGTCAGATTTGTGGTTATTGAATCGCGTTCTAAATGAAGTAGCTGTCTGTCCGATATATTGGGCGTTGCATTCATTACATTGAAGAAGATAGACAACATTGGAAGAATTACAGTTAAAGTCGCCATTAATGTTGACCCGATAATTTGAATTGGTACTATCTGCAGAGTTAGCGGCTTGCATTGATTTACAAATTTGGCATCTAGTTGCATTACAAGGGTGGCAACCAATGTTATTTTCTGGAAGTTTGTTAATTTTGGCATTTACTAGTCTGTCTTGGATGTTCCGCGCCCGGCGATAACTTACGCGCGGTGGCTGTGAGAATATTTCCTTCATCCGATCAGATTGTGAAAGAATTGTGTAGTGGCGGTTGAGTATCCGGCTAATGTTAGGAACGCTGCCATTGAATGTGACAGTGAGATTTACTGCAGAATTACCATTGGCTCGAGGAGATCTTTGGAGCAATTGTTGGCGATCTGTGGATCTTGCTCTGGCTATAGCGTCTTTAACAAGTTTGTCCGGGTATTCACGATCAATGAAGGTTTGTTCTAGTCGTTGGAGATGGTTGTCTAGTTCGGCATCGTTAGTGCATATTCTGCGGTAGCGCAATGCCTGACTATAAGGTATGGCTAATTTAGTATGCCTTGGATGGCAACTGCGGAACGATAAGTATTGCTGAGCATCTGTAGGCTTCCGGTATAAGTTGGTTGAGATGCCGCCGTCTTGTAACTTGACTTCCACATCCAAGAAGGTAACAGTGGAGGCGGAGTAGTGGGAGGTAAATTGAATGTTAGGGTGAATTTGGTTGAACCGGTTGATGAACGTGAGAAGGTCGCTTTCAGAATGAGGCCATATGATAAAAATATCATCTAAAAATCTCTTGTACACAAGTGGTTTCAACACGGAACATTCGAGAAATGTTTCCTCCAGGGATGCCATGAAGATATTTGCATAGTTGGGGGCCATTCTCGTGCCCATAGCTGTCCCGTTAACTTGCAGATAGTGCTTGTTATCAAATTCAAAGTTATTGGAGGTCAAAATAAGTGTTAGCAGTTCGGTGAGGACAGTAGGATCATGATCCTACTGTCAGATAAACGAAGATCCAGGAATCCTTTCTACTATTCGCAACCTGCATTCCTAATCCAGCACAATACATACACTCTTTTGTCTCTTTTTCAGGCTCACGGGTATTTCCTCAAGGTCCTGCTGCACAGACCCGGTCATTCCCCTTTCACTTAGTCACCAACCTATGTTAGTCATGACAAAAGCGCATGCGCTGCTCTCTTTCCCTTGTACATAACCCTCTCCCATATATAAAGCTTGTTCTTGTCACCAAACCCCAGTCCCGTCGAAGGCAGCGCTGACTGCCGAAACGTCGACCCCTATCCCTATATGTCTTAATAAACTCCCCTTTGTGTTTTCCTGTAAGCTCCTTGTCGTCTTCTGATTTTTCCTGCTTATTTCATTCTCGTGGTCAACCGCCCTCCTAAGCTTCTAATATATATATATATATATATATATACCTCAAAATAGATACAACTCAACGCACAACCTTTCGAAAGCACTTACATTGATTGACAATAGAAAATCAGGCGGCAAAGAGTTCCAATCGCGCAAACATAAAATCAAAGGGGAGTTTCTATAGTACTCACTACTCAGACGGGAAGAGCTAACCTGTAACGGTGGTGAATGCGATCAGAGAAAAAGGGGGCAGGCGTGACAAAGGAAGACGATGCGTTATAAAGCTTATACATTGTTATTAGTCTGTGGACCTTGCGCCTGTTTTCTAAAAGAGGAATTTCTTTGCCTCTCTTAAACTGTGTCATACTGGTTTCCATGTCATAAAGGTTAAATATAAAACGAGTGGCTCTCGTTTGCACGGACTCTAGTTTTTGAATTAGGTATTTTTGCCACGGGTTCCAAATGATTGACGCGTACTCCAGTTTGGGCGGATCAATGAATAATACGTGATGAGCTTGACGTCAGGTGAAGCGAGACAAAGTGTACGCCGCAAGAAACCAAGTGTCCTCAGTGAGTTACTACAAACGTTTTCGATGTGTGCCCTCCAGGAAAGGTCACTGGATATCAGAACTCCAAGACACCTAAACATGGTCACTTTTTCAAGAATTTCGTCATTAAGAGTATAATCGCTGGTTATGTTAATATTTGGTCTGGAAAAAGTCATACATTTTGTCTTCGAGACATTAATTTCCATTAACCATTGAAAGGGAGAACAAATCGTTCTGTAAAGCAACACAGTCCTCTGCACCACTGATTTCTCGGTACACAACAACATCATCAGCATAAAGGCCAACAGAACAATCTACACGTAAGCGAATATTATTTGTACGGATAAGGAAGAGAAGGGGACCGATCACAGACCCTTGAGGCACGCCTGACACTACCTGTGAATGAGAAGACAGTGCACTACCCCACTTAACACACTGTGTTCTCGCAGACAAAAAAGCACGTATCCAGTTCACTATGTTATTTTTAATGTGTAATGATTCGAGCTTACTAAGAAGGCGCTTGTGCGGCACTTTGTCGAAAGCTTTCCTAAAGTCGATAAAAACTGCATCGACTTGCCTACCAGAATTCATGCTTTCATAGACATCAGAAACAAATTCAAAAAGTTGCGTCTCACATGAATACCTTTTTCTGAAACCATGTTGGTTCTTGAAAAGTAAGTTGTTATTATCCAAAAAGCTAATAATATGGGAATAGATAATGTGTTCCATAACCTTACATCAGATACAAGTTAAGGATATCGGCCTAAAGTCGGAAGGAGCGTGAGGCTTTTCGTGAGGCTGTTGCATGCTTCCAATCGAAGGGAACTGGGAGCAGTTCAAAGACTGTTGAAAAATTATCTGTAGGACTTTACATGAGTACCCAAGCAGCACAATGTACTGGAAGTCGAGTGGAATAGGGGTGGAGGGGTAGGTGGAAGGCCTTGAACAGACTCGTGAAACTAAAGAACATTGATAAGACACATACCGTCCACCCCTATTGCACTCGACTTTCAGTACATTGTGCTGCTCGGGTTGGGTACTCTTTTGTTATCAGCAGAAGCTTCGCAGAAATAAGGTCACAACCTGAGGATGACGATAAAGACAAAGATTCAATAATTTTGAGGATCCCCTCGCACGTGATGTAAAGCAACACAGTCCTCTGCACCACTGATTTCTCGGTACACAACAACATCATCAGCATAAAGGCCAACAGAACAATCTACACGTAAGCGAATATCATTTGTACAGATAAGGAAGAGAAGGGGACCGATCACAGACCCTTGCGGCACGCCTGACACTACCTGTGAATGAGAAGACAGTGCACTACCCCACTTAACACACTGTGTTCTTGCAGACAAAAAAGCACGTATCCAGTTCACTATGTTATTTTTAATGTGTAATGATTCGAGCTTACTAAGAAGGCGCTTGTGCGGCACTTTGTCGAAAGCTTTCCTAAAGTCGATAAAAACTGCATCGACTTGCCTACCAGAATTCATGCTTTCATAGACATCAGAAACAAATTCAAAAAGTTGCGTCTCACATGAATACCTTTTTCTGAAACCATGTTGGTTCTTGAAAAGTAAGTTGTTATTATCCAAAAAGTTAATAATATGGGAATAGATAATGTGTTCCATAACCTTACATCAGATACAAGTTAAGGATATCGGCCTAAAGTCGGAAGGAGCGTGAGGCTTTTCGTGAGGCTATTGCATGCTTCCAATCGGAGGGAACTGGGATCAGTTCAAAGGCTGTTGAAAAATTATCTGTAGGACTTTACATGAGTACCCAAGCAGCACAATGTACTGGAAGTCGAGTGCAATAGGGGTGGAGGGGTAGGTGGAAGGCCTTGAACAGACTCGTGAAACTAAAGAACATTGATAAGACACATACCGTCCACCCCTATTGCACTCGACTTTCAGTACATTGTGCTGCTCGGGTTGGGTACTCTTTTGTTATCAGAAGAAGCTTCGCAGAAATAAGGTCACAACCTGGGGATGACGATAAAGACAAAGATTCAATAATTTTGAGGATCCCCTCGCACGTGATCGTCGCATTCATATTGAACTTTTAGATTAGGAAGGTCACAAGCTTGCACTGAGAGATCAGTGTCCCAGCTTCAGCAGAAGATACTAAAAAAATAATTGTTAAGGGCGTTAGAACACTCGTCGTCTGACATAGCATCGCCATTTCCACGGAGAAGGTTCTTATTCGTGGTAGACCCGAACTGGCCCCCAATGACCCTCCAAAACTTCTTTGGATTTGTTTTTAAGGTGGTAGAGAGATCATCACCGTAAAACTTCCGTTTAGCATCCACAAGCGCCTTCTTATATTCCGACGCGATAACAAAGTAACTTTCCCAAAGCTGTGGGCTGTTATTAGTATGTGCTCGGCGATACAACGTTCTTTTTGTCCTTGACAGGCGCTTTAGGTCGCAAGTATACCAAGGGCTGCTCTCACGAGTTTCAATTTGGATTCGCGGAATATACGTGTTCATACAGTACAAAATGGCATTCTTAAATTGAAGCCAATTACAGTTCACCGGACGGTTATACCAGGCTGCCAGAAAAGTGGACGTGAAGTTCTGCATGTACGACTGAATAGCAGCAACATCCGCGTTTTTGTAATCAAAAATGCATTTTTAGTACCCTCTTTTGTTCGAAGTACAGGTTCAGTGTAACAGAGACTGCTCTGTGATCGCTAATCTCGTCTAAATATTGGACGTCTGTCACGTGGTCAGGCTGGTTCGAGAAAAACAAGTCCATGGTGGAGTCGCCACGTGTAGGGGAAATCACGAACTGCTTTAACGAGAATTCCTCACAGACTTCAAGGAATTCAATACATTCAATCCTGTTGTGTTGCTTGTTCCTTCGCGCGGGGAACGGACGGGCTGACGCACCGAGGTTGTGGGAACTTAGGTTTCCACAGCTTAAGCAGGTTACCGAACACGACATCTAGCTATTTTCGGACATTAAATACGCTACTCTATAGATATGTGGGCCACAAAAAATGAAGAAATAATATTATTCAGGACTCACTGTAGGCCAACATGCTTATGCTTTGCGCACTTGCTTGCTGGCGGTACACAGGCGTTGAACTTGAAAGCAATTCATTGTTTACAAGATGCGACATGTTTAGTGAGAAGGTACATAACATCATAACATTTTTTTTCTGTAAATGCTTGATTACGGAGGTTGTCTGACACTGGTAGCTTCTTCCTGGGGAACTCATGCTCCTGGAAAAAGCGTGTTGAACGTAGTTTTTCGTGTAGTCAAACGCTTTGTGAGAGAAGCCAGCGTGTGACTGGAAGAATTGGGGCACGGGGCAGGCAGCGACAGTAACTCCTAATTCCTGTGAGGCCTAATCTTTGGTGCAGTATGCCAACACCATTCAGAAGGCTGTCTATATTCTTTCTGGAGCTGTTAGCCCTGGCGAAAGCATGACCAAACATTATGCCATTCATTTTTATCTTTTTACCATCTGTTTGCTGCTTGTTGATGACTCGATGAGTGGTTGCTTATGATGATAGTTGTGCCGCTTGACCACAGGGGAAAATGATCAACGCGTCAACAGTACGCAGACGGAAAAGTATGATGTTGGGATTCGCGGATATATCTCGAACAAAATAGTGCTATTGGAGAAAAATAGTCTTGTGTTCAAAACATTCTGATAGCAAAAATTAATAAATGCACATATGCCGTATGTGCATGAAATTATGTCTTAAATGCGCATAATCTCGAATTCAAGATCAACGTGAAATAATATACAGGGTGTCCCAGCTAAATGCGAACATTTTTTTTTAAAATATATACATTTCACATATGGCACTTGCTACCCTATAGCCCGTGCGGCCTTCATAGGCTTCCGATAGGCTACCTGACACTTTTTCCGAGATGAAATCAGTTGCAATATAGCATATGCTGAAGGGCACTTCTTATGAGGGCATTAGCAAACTCCTAAGGCAATGTCTTAACTAACTTTCAATAATTAACTTTTTAATTATAAAAGCTACGAAGTTGTCCCAATGAGTACATCTGGTCCGTTCTATTATCTGATGCCGAGCCGTTTTCAGAACCAAAATCCGTTCGATAGATCGTCCGCAAAAAATTCGTGACGGAACACCGTTTTTTTCTCTATTTTGTTAATTTCGCATCTTCGGCGACGCGACTTTCCTTCACCCCCAATGTGAGAGGGTGAAGGAGCACAGTGCCGCCTCACGCCTTGAAGATCAGCTTTAACTTGCGGAAACAAAACAAGAATAAATGAATGGGGTGACTCTATCGGAACTGCCCTTATCGTGAATTGCGTTTTCTGTTTTCTTTTCATCTTTTTCCAGGACGCAAGAGGCGATAGTGTGCTCTTTCACCCTCTCGCATTGTGGGTGAAGGAAAGTCGCGTCGCCGAAGATGTACAAAATAAAGAGAAAAATGGTGTTCCTTCACGAATTTTTTGCGGAGGATCTATCGAACGGATTTTTGTTCTGAAAACGGCTCCGGTATCAGATGATAGAACGGACCAGATGTTCTCATTGGGACAACTTCGTAGCTTTTATAATTAAAAATTTAATTATTGAAAGTTAATTAAGACATTGCCTTAGGAGTTTGCTAATGCCCTCCTAAGTGCCCTTCAGCATATGCTATATTGCAACTGATTTCATCTCGGAAAAAATGATGTATATATTTTTTAAAATATGTTCGCATTTAGCTGCGACACCCTGTATCTTGGCTGTAAGTAGTGATGTACTTTATGCAGCATGCTGGCTATGTGAGAGAACATAAACATTGCATCGTCTTTAGACACATTCGGCAGCGAGATGCCTACCGTAAGGTTTTGCCTAGGGAACGGTACCGTAGCGGAAAAATAGCGGCAAAGTATTTACGCTACTTCTATTTAGTAGCGATAGCATATCGCGTTACTTTTTGAAATCTGCAACGACGCTAGTATTGCTCTACTTTTTTGTGGAGTAGCGGGTACCCAAGCAGCACAATGTACTGAAAGTCGAGTGCAATAGGGGTGGACGGGTAGGTGGAAGGCCTTGAACAGTCTCTTGAAACTAAAGAACATTGATAAGACACATACCGTCCACCCCTATTGCATTCGACTTTCAGTACATTTTGCTGCTTGGGTAGAGGTATTGCATTAGTTCGTTTTGGTAGCGGGTAGAACTCTGATTGGATGACCTTCTAAATGACTCACACGTGCACTGATACGAACTAGTTGGTGACGGCGAGAAATTTTCGTGGCGTGAAAGAGCAAGCAAGGCGGATGAAAAGGACCCGGTCACGGGTCTATGTAATGTTTTGATTCCTGCCGCTTGCTGCCTCACACTGTGAGATATGTAGCGACGCTGACTACGGAAGAAATGCAGTGGAATCTTTAGTAGCCCATCGCTTCTTTCGTCCCTCTGTTCTTTTTCATCATCAACTCAGGGGTGTTTATGTACTTCCTCGTGCTAGGTCACGTATTCGCGGTTACATTATGCGTTCTGTCACGGTGTACACTGGCAATGTAATCGGTGTTGTTTATTAAACTGTCCTTTCGTATCACAGGGGAAACGAAAATTGCGCATGCCGATAAGCTACCTGAGTAACACTCAGAACACTGGATGCTATGGTCTAGCACTATGCAATAGCGATACCGTGAACATATCAGACATGGGGTATCTTTGATTATCATTCTTCTTCTTCATTCATTCTTTCTCCATGTTTTTCTTTTTCGCTCGCTCACTCACTCACTCACCGACCCACCCACGGCATGCCACGAACATTGCCACCGCCCGTATTTTCTTTGTCCCTTTTCCCGTTTCGCCTGATGAAGTGCATGTTCTGCACGAAAGCTTTTAATTATTAAAGTTTAATTCCACAAAGTGCTTGATTCCCTGGACTTATTGTGTTTTCGGTAGAACCGGACTGGACTGCGTACATTTTTTGCCTTCATCGCCCTACTTGCATCTCCTCTAGAACCATCTCTACTATCGCAAAGAACCAAAGGGGACGATGGTTGGTCCAGCACTGTAACACCTGCGGGTGCGAACCAAGTTTTACTGCTAGTAGCATAATAGGGAGACACATAGATACACGTACGCGGGAAATAACTGAAGCCGAAAGAATAAGTAGATTGAGCCCCACGTGTGTAAGTCACCTTCCGCTCTGCTGACTGACGAGGAACTTGTTTTTCTTCGAGAACGCGTTTCTTCGCGTGCGCGTCACTGATGTATATATTTACTCTTCCCTAGAATATTTTTTTCAGTAGGATGTAAGCGCCTGTCTGTGTCGTTCTGTGGTACTTGTCTTTTTTATGTTTGTAAGAAAGCTATGAGAGCAGCACAGGTGTCGTTTTTGCAGTTGACTTCTACGGCCATACGGGCATCCTGTCGAAAAAAGTGTCCAACTACAAGATGACTAATTACCTAAAATTCATTAATTAACTTTTTAATGGGGGGATTTCGGGCAAAAGCGAGATAGCAGATTGAGAGACTATTCCACTTGCAAGCCATTTCCCGTTTAAAAATCATGAAACACGCACCTGCGTTAAAATGTCCATCCCGAATTTTGATATGCAAATGAGCCGATACCTAAACCGCGGTGACCGGGAACGCAGGCAGTACAGCCAACACCTCCTAGATAGCATCAGGCCTGCGCCCCACGTGACACAGCGTCACACACGAATGCCTACTTTGGATGCTGCTTTGACGTCAATGAAAGAGTGAAAAAGAGAAGAGCTCGAAGCAGCTCGCAAAGCTCATGCAGGCCTCCGTGAGTTATTATTTATTTATTTATTATATACTGCTAATCGCCTTTTGGCGACCGTAGCAGGAACAGGCTACAATGTTTTGGGTGTATAAATGAAGAGCAAACAACAACAACACAAAGATTCAAACACACTAATACATAGAATAGAGCGTAATGAAAACCTAGAACAAGCACCAGAACATATAAAGAGGAAGGACTTTACAGCTACCGTGGGACGATCACTGATGAGAACGCACGTAATAATGAAGCATTTGTTATCTCGTACGCTAGTGCATTCCAGTGTGTTATTGTGCGCGGAAAAAAAGAAAACCTGAATGCATTTATTCGAGAAAAAGGGGCAACAAACGTGTTGTTATGCCAGGATTGTACTGGCCTATTTTCGTTACGCGAGATATATTTGTTGATGTCGATACGAAGTTTTCCGTTGACCATGAGATAAAGAAGTTTAAGCCTGTCGCGTGAGCGCTGAGCAGTTAGTGGTTCGATATCAGCTAAGGCGTAAAGGGATGTGGCAGATGTGTTACGTTGATACTTATTAAATATGAATCGAAGTGCCAGACGTTGTACACGCTCGAGCAGAGTTGCGTTAGACTGTCTCTTAGGATCCCAGACTGAGGACGCATATTCTAAAATGGGTCGGACAAGGCTTTTGTAAGAAGTCAGTTTGGTTAGAAATGAGGCATGCTTCAGGCTACGCCTGATAGACCAGAGTGTCTTTGTGGCATTTTGTGTTACGCTAGCTATGTGTGTGTTCCAGTTCAGGTTAGAAGAGATGTGTACACCCTAATACTTATGCACAGAAACTACACAAGTACATCGGCAGTCAAAGTGTAGTCCCACAGTAAGGGCGATTTCTTCTGTGTAATAGTTAGTACAGCACACTTGCTTGAATTCAAAGTCATTTGCCATTTGTTACACCATTGTGAGATAGACGAAAGACAGGAGTTTAACGAAAGTTGGTCAGCCGCACTATTAATTTCCTTGTAAACTACACAGTCGTCTGCATACAATCTAAAGGTGACATCATGAGAGCACACACTATCATTAATATAGATATTAAAAAGCAACGGCCCCAATACAGTGCCCTGGAGCACGCCCGATCTGACAGAGGTCACAAGGCAGAATTAATACTGACATACTGGGATCGGTTATTAAGGTAAGATTCCATCCAGCGCACAACAATGTCGTTATTAAGCAATTTTCGAAGTTTAAGTAACAGCTTGGTATGCGAAACACAATCAAATGCTTTAGAAAAGTCTAGAAAAATGACATCAACCTGCCCTTGTCTGTTGAGCACTTGTGCTAGGTCGTGCACAAATTCGATGAGCTGAGCTGTGGTTGAGAGGCCCCTACGAAATCCATGTTGGTTATTGAAGAAAAAGTTACGTTCCTCTAAGTATGAGGAGATATGACTGGCTACTCATGACTGACGTGCTCAAGAATTTTAGAGCATGACCATAGTATAGAGATTGGGCGGAAGTTAGCAATGTCGGTGTTTGTACATCGCACCTTTGCACATTCATCCCTTGCACATTTCCACTCAGTAGGAACCGTGCCGAACTGCAGAGACTTGACAAATAAAAGGTGCAAGTGCAAAGCACACCACTCAGCGTAACGGATCAAAAACTTATTTGGAATTTCATCGACACCTGGTGATTTTTTGTGGTCCAGGTTTATAAGGCCGAAAAGACACCCTCTAAAGTAATCGTAATATCAGGGAGATCAAGATTAGTATAATCGGTACAAGGTGTTACACAATTGTCATTCACAAAAGATGAGGCAAAATATTCATTAAAAGAGTGCGCTATAACATCTGAGTCATCTATGCACTGACGATTTACTCGTATTTTGTGTAGGCGAGAGCTGGGTGTAGAAAGGTAACGCCAGAACTTCGCAGGGGAATTTTTCATAAAAGAGGCTAACTTACAGTTATAGAAGTTATATCTTGCGCTTTTAACCTTTGTTTTGAGATTTCGGACAGCGGTTGCGTAAGATTCCGTGTGTTCCATTTTGGCTTTCCGGAGTCGTTTTATTCTGCGCTTTAAATGAATGATATCTCGTGTAATCGAAGGATTACGGGCTCTGACGTGACGTTTCCTTTTGGGAACATATCGACACAAGCAGCCAGATGTCACATTCCTAAACAAATTCCATGCTCATTAACATTATCAACAGGCAGAGAACACAAATTCTGAAAATTATCGAAACGATGTTCAAGCTAATCTAATACACAGACATCATGTGCATTACAAAAGTCGTATGTAAATTGTGAACGAACAGAAGAGGTATGTTGACAGATGCCCTGGCATTCAAAAAGAACAAGTTTATGGTCTGATATGGCATCCAGTACATTGCAGTTATATGTCAAACGAGACAAGGGTTCTGAGATGAACAACAAATCTAACATACTCATGTGTGATCCAGAGACACGTGTTGCTTGGTTTACAACTTGAGTTAGATTAAACGAGAAACAAGTATCCAAGAGGAGACGAGCGCTTGGCGAGTTGGTTGTGCCTGTGGACCAGTCAATGTTAGGTAGGTTGAAGTCGCCGGCTAGAACCAGTTTTTATTGTTTGCATAGAGAGACGCCAGTGTGTCGTGTAACATCGTAAGCACTCGTCGGAATTCGGAGGCCTGTAATAGGCGCCAACTACAATCGAATTACCAGACAGCTCCAGTTTAACCCATACCATTTCTAATTGGTCCGAGTAGGGGCTATCAAGCACTAGAAAATTCATACCGCTTTTTAGGATAATCACCACTCCTCCTCCTCTAGCCCCTCTATCCCGTCTAATCATGACGTAGTCTGGAGGGACAATTTCTGCATCACCTGTGTCTGTGTGCAGCCAAGTTTCAGTGACCACCACCACCAGTTGGGCAGTGCGCAGGCCTTCTACCATCTAGGAAGTGTTGGTACAGCGGTCATTTTCACGTCAGACCCGGCGTTGGGAAAGTGGCGCCCCTATCGCCAGGCAGTGTTGCCGCTATAGCCCTCTCCCGCAGTTACGGTAGGGTCGCCGCGGGAGAGTTGACCCCCACGTATAGCTGTGAATGGGTGTGCCGTGTCTGGTGAAAGGGGGATCCTGGTGGTTGGGTGGACCCAGGGGTTCTTTTTGGACCCTTCGGGGCCCCTCTGGGAAAGCAACACACCACTTTGGCCCTGCTTCCCATAGACCGGCGGTCCTAATTGGCCCGATCAGGATTATTCAGCTAGTCGCCATCTCCCTTTTCATTACATTTTCCCTCTCTCTCTCCTCCCACCCACTTCTTCCTCTTTTCACCTTCTTTGGCGGCAAGGGTCAACCTTGGGCAGTACTTCTTCCTTTAGAAAACTGCACTTTGGTATAGTGCAGAGGCTGTGTTATGTTAGCCGGCGCTAGGTGCGGGTCGGGAGGCGAGGAGGAGAAGCGCCATCGACGAAGACATCGTCATGATCATCGTGTGGGACACGTTCCCTCGTTGGGCTCGATGGTGGGTGACACACCTGCTGCACCGAATCACTCCCTGCACTTTATCGATCCCGCTAACTCTAAAAAACATGATCGGCGCCACAAAAGGCACCGCACCGAAGTGCAAACATTACAGTTCTCCAATTCCACTACAGAACCATGGTTCCCGAAGATCCTCATCCTTCAGGCTGAAGATCAGTCAAAACCACTAGCCAGTGTCTCTCCCTTTCTCGTTGCTGAAACTCTAGAACAAGTCATAGGTAAAGTATACAACGCAAAAAAATTGAGAACTGGTGACATCCACATTGAGGTCCAGAGCAGGCAGCAGAGCTCAGCACTGTTGTCAGTAAAGCAAATTGGTGATATTCCAGTTTCAGTGACTGCACACCGCACGCTCAACACAGTCAGAGGCGTTATCTCTAGTGAGGAGTTACTGCAGTGCTCCGAAACAGAGATCGAGGATGGTTTAAAAGACCAAGGGTGATCAGTGCCAAACGGATATCCATCCGCAGCGACAACAAGGAAATGCTTACCAGGGACGGCATATTATCTTCCTAGCTGCACACGCTCCCCGCAGAAATAAAGGCTGGGTATGTAAACTGCCACGTCCGACCCTATATACCCAAACCGCGTCGATGTTTCAAGTGCCAGAGATTTGGCCACCATTCCCAAGTGCGCAAAACCGTTTCCGTGTGCAAATCGTGCAAAAACAGTTTAAGAGGACATACCACCCCCTGTTTTCTATGTGAACTTCGCATAGGTTTTGTGGCTGAACTACGAGACAGATCGGAATGCCGGAACTTTCATTGGAAAGTGACGTCAAGATCTCTTAACTCTGGGAACTGAAATATCGCTCTAGCGTTGTAATTTTTTTTACGGACCCCTGAAGGTGGGAACCCCTCTGTTTTCTATGTGAACTTCACATAGGTTTTGTCGCCGAACTATGAGACAGATCGGAATTCGGAAACTTTCATTGGAAAGGTGACGTCAAGATCTCTTAACTCTGGGAACTGAAATATCGCTCTAGCGTTGTAATTAAAAAAAAAAAGAAAAAGAAACGATTTTTGTCGCTACAGCTTCAAAAAATCCAAATAAATACATGAAAGCAAATAAAAAGAATCCGCTTCTGAGGTTAACCGGGGACATGTTTCAGGATTCAAATGACCCGTCTTTTGTGTGTTTTTAGCATTCTGTTTTTCCGAAAAAGAATTAAAAGTGAGTACAGGCATTCATCCAAGGCGCGTTTACCACTGATTTCGGAAGATGGCGCCGTCCGCTCGCAGCGCCCGAACGTACTCCGCTTGTAAACGTCCGCGTATTGCGCAGCAGCTGATCGGCGTCCGTGGTTTCGGTTCGTCCTGAAGTGACCAATTCGTGGCTAAGTTACGCGTTTTTTTTTTCACTTTCTTGTCCTGTTCATTTGCTCTCTGTCCTTCACTGTAAGAAAATATTCCGTTTCAAAACGGGATCGAATGCTGCTAACCGTTGATGCCAGCCAAGTCTCCGTAGTCTTCCGTTACGGCTCTGATGGTAGACGGCGAATGTACAGGAATGCACCCGTAACTGAGAAAAAACAGTGTTGAGTCTGTTGTGAACTGCCAACGGTACCACTCAGTAAATAGTACATCATCATCACGGCTGAAGTGCCGTTTGGGCAAGGTACTGCTATATATCAGTAAGTAAAGGAAACTGTACTCGTGATGTGCCTCTTCATTACGGCCGCAATTCACTAACTATAATGACAGGGCCCTGTGGAGTAATGAAACGATGATTCTGCTTTAAAACAGGGATAAATCCTGTCGACCATGATGCTAGCTGGTTTCCTGTTGTTTTGCTTTACAGTCCTTATGGTCAATGCGAAATGGCCAGAGATTGTTTCGTTGTTAATTCTTCAATTCTCATGTTTTGTGTGTCCAGAGAAGATAGCTTTTCACTAATAACCCTTTATTTTCGAAATTACTGAAAAGACTACGAATAACTTGTGCATGACTTGGTGGCGGAACATTTGACCGCTATGTATCACATGAGCTGAAAAGAAAAGAAAGTACATATTACTGAGCCTCCTTAGTCATAATACTTCCACAAAAAATTAAATTATTTGATGAATAAAGAAATGTAATATGCTCGTAGGAAGCATTTACAACTTACATGTTCCCACTTCTTGCTATATTCATCTGCAGCCCTCATTGCCTCACGCATTTATGTATGTAGCCCTCTTGATTTTTTTATGCCTGCTGGCTCCCTTCGTTCTCAATGATACCAACCAGGTGCCTAAAATCACAACGAATTAATAAAATTTCCTTATGAGTATTCAAAATAATTGCATGAAATATTCTTAGTTTCACATGGTGTAATGATCAGGGCAAACATTCCATTTCTCTACCAGCTATTCCAAATAAGTTTATAAAGAACACTACACGTCCGCCACTGCAAGTGGCACAACAAATTTCTGAGCACATAGATAGGATTTATTTTCACCCGTGAAACATGCTTATGAGCATAGTTCAGCATCGCCGAGACACCGCCATATGTGAAGCATATGAATGTCAAATGTCTCTGAAAGGTTAGCAGTTGATATGGCCTCTGCTATACGTATGTGTTACATCGCCTGCTGTTTTTACTGCAGTATGTATCGTACCAGCCGAGTAAATATGTAGTATAATATAAGGAAAGTTCTTGCAAGACAGGCCCGCAGCTAATCTAAGCCAGAGCACCATCTAAACTTCCAAACCAGTTTTTTGTTACTCTACTACATCACGCGAGTTTCTAAATGCTATATTTTAGCAGTATGTGATATGTTTTCCTACAACATTTTTTGCACACAATATCTGCTGTACTCTATCCAGGTAAACCATGCTAACAGCAAATATACCTGTGAATAAATTCAGGAGTGCCTCCCACCTTCAATGGATATGCAGGGCCATGACGCTGCCATGTTTGCCACTACCTATCGTTGAGAGGGAAGCAGAACATTGTCTGCTTCCAATGCATCAAGTACTGTTTTGCTGAGGCTCTCCCAAGGGTAATAAATTCGTGAGAGCAGAGGCATTTGTGGGATTGGTGAAGATGCACTCACACATGTTGACTGATCTAAACAGCAAAACAAAACAAAAAATGGCACTTAAAGCCCCAAGCAACAGGGCAAAGTGGCATCCGGAGATGTATGCACTATACCTTGTTTCCATAGTCCATTTTTAACAATGAAAATGTCATCGAGGCATTTCTCAGCACCAGTAACCATACAGCGAAGTGATAACTCATCCATTAAATACACCTAGAAACAAATAACTGGTGTTACAAAGATTTTTAGAACAACAATGCAATTGAAGCTCATACGAGCGTTATAAACGTTATAACAAAAGTGGCATACCTGTATGTCGCCTTCCTGACAAATTCCATGACCCACAGCAACTCTGATTAGCTCCTCAAGACATGTTACTGAGACCAAATTTTTCGTTTTGTGATCTCTACTCCTGATCTTCAGAAACGTCTAGTAAAAAAAGAAAGAAAGCGAAAAAGCAGCAGCATTGAGCAAGCTCTGAAAACCACACACATGTATAGCAATCACTGTAGCACGCATAGGGAAATATATGTACCTCTCATATGGAACTTTCTGTGTCAGAAAACTAGAAGTTAGTAAGCAAAACCAGAAGTATCGTATATATTTTGCAAAAATTTGGTTAAACAGACTATATATACCTCCACAATCATGGTTGAGCAGTGATATTCTGAGGGAGACAACAACAGAGTTTATTACTTCATAAGCTGAATATGGATGACTGTCCATTAATTCTGAGGGTCGCACACAACAATATTCACTTGTACCTGAGATTCAAGATGGTATAGCCTGAGGTCTGGTAGGAAGCTTGATGGTGTTATGCGAAAAAGAAAAATTGGCATCACCTCCGGGCCAGTTTCCACAAAGATGTGTACCGGTTTCCCATAGCACAGGTTGTACTCGTCTCTGGAGACCACAAGATAGTGTCCTGTTGTATGTTGAGTCCCATGAATAGTGACTGTTGAAGCACACAAGAAGGGACTGTCAACTCACAGTGCACGATGCATCTGTGATGAGGTGATGTTTTCAGCGTGCAATATGTGCTTCCTCACTGTCCACACTGCTGGCTGCAAGAAGTCTAAGACCAAAACTTTTGAGACAATACTTTTTGTGTTGAATGTGTTGGCATTTCGTCAGGATGACTCCTGGAGGAATTGGTTCTACAGTTCTTGGAAGCAGCATTACGTCCCTCTATAGTGCAAGGAACACTACTTGCAAAATCTTCATGTGATAGCAAATGGTCGAAAAGAGCTCGACGAGATGAAAATTTCTGCAGGAACAAAGTGCACCCGTGTATCACCTACCAAGAGACTGCAAAAAAGGGATCCATTTATGTACAGGCTTCAGCTGTGCGAGCATGAAACTGTTACTGGTGAAAATTTTGACGCCGCTTTGACCAGTGAAAGGTACATTTGTCTGGAAAGACTGTGAAATGTGAGCTCTTTGATGAATTGTAAACTGTAGAGGATTGCGATTTTGCAGACAGGAGGCCTTCCTATAACGCCAATGCAACAGATTTCAATGGAAAGTATAACAGGCCATATCGGAATGATATCCACTTTGGAGATTGGGACACTTTCAGGTGAACCTTCCACAACAGAGGAGTTCTGTTTACTCCAGCTCCAAGGGGGAAAATAGAGTCACAACATTTATCAGTTTTTAGTGCGAGGTCACAGCAAAAAAAAAATTCAGTAGCCTCCCCCTGAACGACTGAACGTTAGGCAACTCTTTACGTTTCTACTCATGATCCACACACAGTGACACGCACAGACACTGCTCTCCTGCTGTTGCACACCGTTGCTGAGACGCGTCTGCAACGAAACAATTTTTTCAACCATGCTTACAAGTGGTGCTCGTATTTGACTTGGTACAGTAGTGGAACAACGAAACAGAGTTTCAACTCACCTTTGCTTTGCGGGGGTACAGTCGGCCAAAGACCAAACACTAGATGCACTTCCAAACACTTAAAACTTCACGGAGCGTCTCATGCGTCTACGAGGAAAGAATTTCGCGGGCTTCCAGTTAGCGGCTCAGGTGACAATGCTGTATTGCTTCGCGCTGCGAACTCGCTGACGGCGAGACGCCGGCGTCCTTGAGCCTGCCACATTCATCCGAGCAAAAAGTTACGCCCGAATATCGCGATATCACTGTTGGATCGTTTAAAAACTGTAAATATGTGCTTCGCTGAAGACATGTATCGTCTTCCATATTTCTGCTAATATAATCGTGACGTGGTCTGAACAAAATATTTCATTTTCAGCGATATTGCTCTACTCATTCCTGGAAAAGACGACGGGATAGCAACGGTTCATGTGCCGCTACGGAATTGGAGCAGCAATGAAAAAGAGAAGGTCTGGTTCCGTGGGCGCCGTTCCGTAAATTTACGGTCTTTTTTAACAGTGCTGTGTGTTTTCTGCGTGTTCATAGTATTTACCCGTTATGGCTCGAAGTCACGTCTACGGACAACGGAAACGTAAGAAGAAGGACTTTGCGAATTTACGTGGTAGAGGCAGGCATGTGACGGAACCTGCGGATAGGCTCAACCTTTGGTGGTAGTGTTGTTCCTCAAACTGTAAGTGATGCCGGTCGGAATGCTTGTTTCGCTTCGAGCACAAGCGAAATTCGTCCTTCAAATTCGTCATTTGCTGATTCAGCTGGGGTAGATAATGTAGTCCCCTGCAGTTCAGGTTGTGACGAGCTTGCCGGTTCCAGAGCAAGTCCCGTTCCAACCACTGCCACTGTTACACCCAGTCGATCTCCATCTTTCGATACTGGCAATGTTCACCAGACACAGAGTCAGCGCACAAGCAGTGTGAATGGTCGGTGTATAGTGGAGATTGATCACTTCTTCTCGTCTTTGCAAAGTTTGTCGGTACATAGTCCGTTTGGTTGCGGCCTGGCTGACATGGAAATTGTATCAGAACATCGGCAAGGTCTGTGTAGCTCTTTCAGTGTGAAGTGCAGGATGTGTCTGAGGAAAGATGTAGTCACAACGGAGGCACCAGTTGATCAACTTGTTCAACAACGCATGGACGTCAATTCCTCAGCAGTGAACGGTATCGTGTCTATAGGTTCTGGTTTCTCATGCCTTCTCAAGCTCCTAGGTGCTCTGGACATACCCGGCATGTCTAGTAGCACGTACAGTAAGTATCAGGATATTGTTGCTAAAGGAATCGACAAAACAGCTTGGGAAGAAATAAGAAAAGCAGGCATTGAGGAAGCTTGGTTAGCTAGGGAGGCTGGGGACGTCGATGCTGACAGTTTTCCTATAATTACGGTCGTTGCCGATGGTGCTTGGTGCAAACGTTCATACAAGAACAAGTACGACGCTCTTTCTGGCTTGGTAAGTAAATATTGTTATTATCTACACTAAATAAAGGTGCCCGAAAAAGAAGGATTTATCTTGCACACCGCTTGGCAGACGGGATATACAGGAAGTCTGTGCCCACCATTTGCGGAAAGAACACTATGAGCATTTATTTGGAGGAAAAAGTTGACCCCTCTGGTGCTATTAGTGGCACTGCTGTCTTTTGGTAAACACACTTACTAGAGTGGTATACATCCTGTGGCATGAGTTTGTACGATACGCATACAGATGCATAATTCCTGGAAACATTGTCATTGCGGGTAGAGTTTTGTGGAATACAATACTGACATTTTTTTGTTTTTGCAGGCTTTAATTGTTGGGTACCGCACAAAGAAAGTACTGTTCCTAGGCGTCCGGAACAAATTTTGTACACTGTGCGCAAGTTGCAAGGCAGGGTCGAGCCCAAAAAAGCATCTCTGCTTCAAGAACTGGGACAGCAGCTCTACCAGTATGAAAAAGGATATCGTCGTTGAAGGCTTCAGCCGCAGCATTGAGTTGCACAGGGTAAAGTACTTGCAGTTGATCGCTGACGGTGATTCGAGCACACACAAGTCAATTCTTGAAGCTGCACCGTATCAGCATCAGGTAGTTCAGAAGATAGAATGTCGCAACCACCTTCTTCGAAACTACGTAAGTCGTCTTCGAGATATTGCTTTGGCAAAGAGAACAACCCTCATTCCCCCATCGCTGAAGAAGCTACTTCTGGATAATGCTGTTCGACTAATTGTTGGAGTTGCTAGGGCGATTCACTATCGCAAAGAACAGGCTGAGTTCAGCAAACAAGATCAGATTCGGAAACTGGTGGCTGATATCCGTAATGGGCCACTCCATGTGTGCGGCGACCACGCCAAATGTGCGGGTTATTTTTGCAGTGGTCCAAAAGAAGGGGAAGTCAATCACGTACCAGAGCTCAGGAAATGCGGACTTTTCAATGAAATCCTTGTAGCGATGAGTCGTTTGGCAAACAATGGTAGCAGCTTGATCCTTGACGTTAACAATAATGCTGCAGAACAGAGGGGATCATTCGGAATGCGGGCTTCAGAAGCTGTCGTGTCTTTCAACTCTAAGCAGTACCTTCGTGCTGTACATAAGGCAGTGTACAACACCTGCCCTGGGAAGTATGCAAAAATTATGCTGAAGCGTAAAGCAGCTGTTCGCGCTGATAAGGCATCGGAGTTCTGGGGCTGCTCGCTGTAAGCGTTCACTTGAAGGTGCGCCTTGCAAGCGTGCTTCCAGCGACAACCACTATGGTTCCATAGTGGATGCCCCAGACATGAACCACGATGACTATGTTGAAGCTGCTGCGGCGTACAAGGATTCCCTTGTGCTCTCCCAACCACATGCAGAGCAGCTCGAGGCTGATACTCGAGGTCAAGAAGGGAGAACTTTGTGGATGCAGGAGAGGCGAAAGCGGCTCACCGCTTCTAATTTTGGCAAGGTATGCAAGATGCGAGATGCAACGAGCAGTGCAAGTACTGTTCGTTCCTTGCTCTATGGTCATTTTGACACTGAGGCTCTCCGATATGGTCGCGACACTGAGCCCATTGCAATTGCTAAGCTGCAGGATGAGTTAGGGGTGACTGTTTCACCATGCGGCCTTGTTGTTGATCGGGAGTTTGCATACCTTGCTGCAACACCTGGGCTTGTCGGTGACGACACTGTCGTGGAAGTGAAGTGCCCTTATTCGGCTCGGTCCCTTACCCCTGTGGAGGGACTGCGGCAAAAAAAAATCACCTTTTGCACTATTGATAACTCTGGTAATTTTTCGTTGAAGGAAAACCATGACTACCACTATCAGGTGCAGGGACAGCTCCACATCACTCGACGTCAGTTTTGTCTTTTTGTAGTATATTCTGGTGAGGAAAGATTTGTCCAGAAGGGGGGAGGGGGATCGAGAGAAATGATGGCTTCTGGAGCAAAATGATTGGCCACCTTCAACTGTTCTACACGCATAGCCTTCTACCGGAATTGGTTGACCCTCGTCAGTCCCGTGGGCTGCAGCTCAGAGATAACAAGAAGACTGACCATCAGGTTGCCTCGCTCTGTGATGCCGCCAAAACAACTTCCAATCAGGGCGATTCATCCAGAAAGAGACGGAAGACTGGTAAAGATAACTAACCTGCCGCTGTTCTGTAATTATGGCTAGACTGTGGATTTACGTGTCATTTAGTTTGTGCGGCTCCACCTTTGCCAAGTGTTTAAATGCATATTCATCCATTTTGCTTCATAATTTACCGAATGTTTTTCTATATACATATCTTTGACTTTTGCTCAGGCTGCATATCTTCACGTTTGTGTTTCATATTTAAGTTACCCTTTTCCATTTTTACTGTACATATCTGTGCATATTTTTCAATTTTCCTAAATATTTATATTCATATATTAATATATTTCTATGTATAAATCCACAGACTAGTCGTGGGATGCTTGTCATATTTTAAACATGGCGTAAGAGTGTGAAATCTGAATCCAGCCATCAGCACGTGAGGATCTAAGTATGAGTATGGTGCACAATCTCCCAACCGTAGAACCGTCTTCCCCGGCATTGTTGAAACACGTCCACACGTTGATGCTATATGTGTGAGGCCATCATGGTATTCTACCTTGGCTTGAGTTTATGAAAATATAGCAAAGCTGTCCCCAAACCGTCGTTCTTCCCAGGCATTGTTGAAATACGTCCACACGTTGATGTTATATGCGTGCGGCCATCATGGTATTCTACCTTGGCTTGAGTGTATGAAAATTGTGGAAAGAAACATGAATATTGTTCCTAGCACTTTTGAAGCTCCACCAGCCCGTTCAGATGTCGACATCCTGAGTATGAATCCATTTTGATATTTTGACGAGGTCGGTAAGTATCATAATTGTGCAGAGCTGTCTCCCAACTGTCGCCAGTTCCCCGCATTGTTGAGCACGAGCAACATCCCAACATGTCGCTCTGCGTTACGTCCTCTTGCCATCTTGCCTTTACTTGGGTGTCATTTCAACATACTACTGCAGATATGATGACCAGTCGCCCAAAGGTCAAACTTCCTAAGTGTCACTGTATTTATCTGTCATTTGAAAATTTCCCACTCTCTCCCTGATTATGAAGCACCTGCCCTTGCCAGTGTTGTACCTGGTTCAGCATTATGTGGCCAATGATGAATGGTGCCCTGTTGGACTTTTTTTTTTCCATAAACACACACTCTGAGGCCTTAGCTGCCAACTGACAAGCATGGCAAAAAGCAACTATCAGTTGCTACTTCATTGCTCAAAAAGGAAACTCGTTGCTGAGTAACACGTTCCAAGTTTTTACTATTCCCATATCATGAATCTGGCTCTGTCCACCAGGATGCTATATGTTGATGCCGTATGTGCGAGACCTTCATGTCCAAGTGCGCCTACATGCAGCGGACTGTATGGTACTTCATTATGTGTTTATGCCACATCGCCAATGATGAAATGTGCTCTGTTGGATACTGTATCCACGAATGAACATTCTGAGGCTACAAGCATGAGCTGATACGCATAAGTAATGCAGAAAACGTGACGATGTATACATGCTGCGTTCTTCAATAAAATATCTCCAATCTACCAATAGTGAACACATGCTACTGATTTCTTTTTAATCTTTCGGGTGCTGGCTGTCTAGGATTTTCTGCTTGCAGGGATTGGTCACATTGGTCACCTTGACCAGATTTCATCTAATGAAAAACTTGAGTCCGGGGGAACACTGCCAACACATCTGTACGGACCACAATACGAATTTGAGGAGAAATACATTTTTCCCTTGAAAAGCTTGCTATGAAGCATAATATATTTCATTAACCAAAACATATCGCACGAGTTGCACCCGTAGGAAAATACCCAGCCATCTCATTCAGGCTACAGTGGGCACGACTCGCACTCATAGTGCCAAGCAACGCAGTAGTCTTTCAATTTTAAATTTCACACGCATTATCATGCACCACCTCGCTGTTTTTAGAGTTTCTGCTCCAGGAAATATCACGGGGAGGGGGGTATATGTGCCCTGGACCAACTTCTAAGGAAACTACTGGTCTCGGGGTGCCTAGGGTAACGAGCAGACAGCCCAGCCGGAAGCTGGCAGACGGCATGGAGCCATTACAAAATCGCCATTGGAATGATGATAGTTGTTTACAAAATTTTATCGGGCAGGCCTTGCGTAAGATGTGGGCCATTTGTACACTAATCATGGGGCAAAGTATGCGATGGCAGGAGGAACAGGTTACAAAAAGCTTTGGCTACGTTGCTGCTGCTGACAGAAGTGAGCATAGGATTGGGGATCAGATGACGTGGTTGTTATAATACAGCAGGTAATGGTGGTAACATCGTTCTGTGTCGTCATGACATGACGGCTAAAATGGTGAGCGTTCACCACGGTGAGCGCACAGGCCTGCATGCACTCGCGGGGTGTCCCTTAGCACGACATTCTTCACACGACTCCATTGGCTTGAGTACGATGCCACGACGCGGACCCGATGCTTTCAGCCATGGTCCATAGCGTTTCACGAGGGCTGTGCGGAGGATGCCTGCTAGACACGATAACCCCCGTCCCCTCGAAATGTGATAGCCATCCCGTGAAAGCGTCCCCTCTTTCACCTCCTTGTTCCTGGTAAAGACCTTGTGCTGGAAAAGATATTTGAACATATATACCGAATGTTTTTGCAAACAGCACTTCACAAAGACAGCAATACAAATAAACCGGAATTCCTGGTAGGCATGTGCCAGTACTTCGTACGCATTTTATTTTCGGAAAAATTGCGCGATAAAAAGCAACTGGAAACTAGCTTTGTGATACTTGAATTACAAACAGGTAACCGCATCAAGACCAGCACCTGTTTGTAATTCAAGCACCACAAAGGTAGCACCAGTTAATTTTTGTCGCACTGTTTTTCCAAAACTAACGAGCATACGGTATAAAATACCTGCCATGACCACAAGGAAGTTCCAGAGTTAGCGTTCGAGAAGCGACTACTCACGTCAATGCTCAACACCGTAGCGTCACCGGCACAGACAGCTGGAATCGTGCGCAGCATCGCGTTATACCCCTGAATTGTGCCAGAAAGTTCAGGCCGCCTTGTCTGTGGCATCAGCTTATACAGGAATATATGCTCCGCGTAGCCTTTCGCCACCTCAACGGTATCCTGTGAAAGAAGACAATTCATAGAAATGAATCTTCCCTGGCGTGTCAGAGGAAATGGGTTTTAGCAGCACAGAGATTGAAATCGTTGCAATCTGTACTTACTGAGACATCCCGCAAAACAGCTGCGGCACTCTTCCCATCCTGGATATCGTTGCCATCGATATACATGACGGTCCAGTCTACTGCTAGGTGCAGTCAATGGACTTTTTTCTCTCAGACGGGCCGCTGTAGCTCCGGGATAGCTAAAAGTGACGATTTCCACGTCAGCGTCCACGAACAACCTGTCGCGTGTCATAAACTTCAGCTGGCTACTGCCAACCAACGCGCCTTTCATCGTTTAGGTTTCGCTGGGATCACAATTGCGTGATGCGGCGAACTGCAAAGTCAGCTGAACGCTAAACAAGTAAATCTCCGAAGAAGCTGCAAGGGAGAACCATGCGTGCGTGTGTGCCACAAGAGTGGCATCCAATGTATTGCTCCGTAGACGAAAGCGTGCTGGGCAATGGCAATGCATCCTGGACAGGTCCTGGTCGCATGTCACAGCAAACGTCAAGGCACACGTGACCTTAAAGATGGCGGCGCCCGAGATTGGCGGTCAAACCGTTTGTAAATAATGGGGTTGTTGATTCTGCGCGGCGTTTTGGATGTATTTCGATCACTGTTATTATTTTCATCCGATAATCTCGCAGTAAAACGCGTAGTTTTGCACATAAGGCCTCGCAGTGTTGACGACTTCCAAAGATGTGACGACGACCGACGTTAAGACTCACTGAGCCGATGCGATGTACTTAAACTAAGGAGAAATGGGCTACCCTGTTGCGGAAGAAGTACCGCATAGTTTACGCTGGCAAAATACATCTATCTCTTGGCGTTATGACGACGGAGATATGTCGGTAAGCGGCAAAACGACATGTAAACAAAGTCACATGACCTCAAAATGACATTTTCTATGACGTGCGACCAGGACAAGATGCAGTTTTGCCAAAAGCACCCGCTTGGGGGTAGTTACAACAATGGCGGGTTTGTGTCACCCCTGTGGTCTGTGCCGTGCGCGAGACGCAGTTGGCGCCGTTGCGCAGTCCTCCTCTCCACGGCTGTCTGGTCGTCTGCTCGCTGAGGTCGACGCGACGACCAAGCCTTTGGCAGCCCGCTCGTGCAGACGCGGATGTTCTGTGACGGGGCCCACACAACAAACCCACCGCATGCAAAAATATAAATAAAATCAAATGCGTTTGTGGTGTTTTGCACATTGGTATAGGGCGTTATGGACCGGCCAAACCAAATATACTGCGATGACCGTGAGGGTGGGAACGTTTGCCACAAGATTTTGCGGCACGCTACCCAAACCCGGATTTATTTGTCATGAGCATTCTGCATGTATTCCTAAGAATCCTTCGCTGTAGTGGGACGATCATATGTTTAAACACCAAAAACAACAAGTTATTTATCGAGTGGTCAAAAGCTTCCTTTTATGAACTGTGTATGCACCGCGGAAAGGATGGAAATTCGCCTGCAATCTCTGACGGTGAAAATGAAATCGTAGTTGGATCGCCGCGGAAATAAACACTTTCTTTTATTTTCGAATCGGATAGTCCGCAATTGATGCAAACTACACTATGATAAACAGTCGCGTCCGAAATATCGAATATTCAGACAAACAATTCAACACGTCAGCCTGAACAGACTGGAAGACAGGTTGCTTTATCTTGGAATTATGAAAGTTTTATCGTGAGGAAGGCCCGGCTAGAATTAAACCCCATAAAAAAGTAACAATAATACAGTGAAGGAAGTAACAAATTGACACCTGCCGTCTGCACGCACACTGTATCACTAAATTGGCCAAATCCGGCGGCCATTTACTCAAAATCGCTGCCAAAATTTTGGCACGATTTTCGGGTATGTTATGGAGCTATCCTTCCCGAGAATACAGAAAGAAAATTGGAATGGACAAATGGGACTGGCCATCGGGCCAGAACTTAGAGCAGAGGTGGGTTTGGATAGGGCCTCAGTATGGAAATATTGGCGTATGGGCAGGGCACTGGCCTGAAAATCCGGCCCATGCAGTGCTCTACCCCGTCTCAAGAGGCGACTACAGTGCCAAAACGCGCATGACCTGTGCATATGTGCACTGTTTGGTTTGTTTGATAGCTGAAGAAACTCGGGACGGGGGACAAGACAGCGGTTTCTATAGAAAAGCGCTATCACGCATTTTGTTTTCCCAAATGTTCGCGTAAGCCAGACGGACACTTGGTAGTTGGACAAAATGGGCATTTGGACCGTATGACGTGCAACCCATTATTTGAAGATGAAATCCATACCCGACCCCTACCTCCTCTGACAAGACCCGCCACCCGCGCTCTACCAGAAAATGAAATCCGCACCCAACCGGACCCGATCAGCAGGGGCTGCGCCGCCTTTGTTTACGTATTATTTGGTATGATCTTTTCTCTTCGTTGTTGTTGCTGTAGCCGTTGCTTGTTCGTGGCCGACCCGCCAGCAGTGCTTGTGCCAAAAACGCTGCCCGCAACAGTCTCGCAACCCGCACGGGTGTCAATAATATCACCCGCAACCGACCCGCTACCCGCGGGAAATTCCAAACCGGGATCCGCACCGCAGGATAGAGCGGGTCGTGCAGAACCCTGCACTACGCCTGAAAACTCCGCACTTCGGCTTTCCTCCTGATCAGTGTCTCACTCTGCTTCACAGAGAGAGCGGTGTCGTGTGTGCGCGGTTGCTCCTCTCTGGCTTTGTTGAAGGACGCTCCTTCTGCTGTCCAAACGCGCCAACACGCCTGTGGGCCCCAACGTGTGTGAGTGCATGTGTGTGGAATTTGGAGTAGCAAGCCGTAGCCATCTGGCTGACATCTCCTAACCCCTATGATGAAGAAGAACCGAGACCCGTTACACGAAATAGGCATGAAAATGGACACAAAAATTTAGCTGTCGAGTCTCATGAAGTCTGTTGACGTACATGCCGCACTATGGTATGTGTTGTCGAGTCCGAACCTGGCACGGGCACGTGCGAAAAACGTAAAGCCCGGCCCGACAAGGCCCGCGCAATGCTCTAAAGGGGAGTGCGAAACCCTATCGAAATTTGCTAGCAGTCCTGTGCGAGCGCACCGGCCTTGAGTTCAACTATGAAATAATGCGAGCCGATTGAGGGAGCGCTTTAACGACACCAATCGACAGCAACGAACGTCATGGTTCAACAGCGTAAATGTCACTGGCAAGAAAAGCAGGGATGTTTTGCAACGGGATGTTTTGCAACGGGATGTTGCATTGTCATATGATCGTCGACAACCCCGCGTCCTTTCTGGATACCGTTGCCTCTGACAAAAATCGCTATTCAGCTCAACTGGAGTCCCCCGATAATCTCAGGGACACGTGATCCTGTGACACCACGAAAACTGAAAACTACGATCACCATATCACGAATAGACACCTCCACGGACAGTCTCTGCGTATCGGGTGAAAAGCTTTAGCCCGCTGCTACCGATCAGAGCAATCTTCATCCACGAGAAAGCGAGGTGGTAACGGCGGTACGCGACAGTCATACGGCATGTTCGAGAAATGCCAGTAAAACGTACACACCAAACAGCAAACGCGAGACAACCAAATCCACCGCGCAAAAGCAAATCGTGCAAAGGAGGAAATCTAAAAATAAAGGAAACACAACCCAGCTCATAGGTCTCCGCCTGTCACGTGGGCTTGTCGTGTCCTCCAATCAGAGACGCGATGGACTTCTTACAAAGTCGGATGAGTAAGGAGGCCGCCCGTGTGGCGCCATCTATCGCAGAAAAAAGTTCATTTTTGAGTTGAGACCTATGTGATATGTCCTCTTAAGAGGACATATCACATACGTCTCAACTCAAAAATGAACTTTTTTCTGCGATAGATGGCGCCACAAGTCGGAGGAGTGAGGAGGGCCCTCACTCCTCCGACTTTGTAAGAAGTCCATCGCGTCTCTGATTGGAGGACACGACAAGCCCACGTGACAGGCGGAGACCTATGAGCTGGGTTGTGTTTCCTTTATTTTTAGATTTTCTCCTTTCCCCGATTTGCTTTTGCGCGGTGGATTTCGTTGTCTCGCGTTTGCTGTTTACGTTTTACTGGCATTTCTCGAACATGCCGTGTGACTGTCGCGTACCGCCGTTACCACCTCGCTTTCTCGTGGATGAAGATTGCTCTGATCGGTAGCAGCGGGCTAAAGCTTTTCACCCGATACGCAGAGACTGTCCGTGGAGGTGTCTATTCGTGATATAGTAATCGTAGTTTTCAGTTTTCGTGGTGTCACAGGATCACGTGTCCCTGAGAGTATCGGGGGACTCCAGTTGAGCTGAATAGCGATTTTTGTCAGAGGCAGCAGTATCCAGAAAGGACGCGGGGTTGTCGACGGTCATATGACACTGCAACATCCCGTTGCAAAACATCCCTGCTTTTCTTGCCAGTGACACTTACGCTGTTGAACCATGACGTTCGTTGCTGTCGATTGGTGTCGTGAAAGCGCTCCCATTATTTCATAGTAGAACTCAAGGCCGGTGCGCTCGCACAGGACTGCTAGCAAATTTCGATAGGGTTTCGCACTCCCCTTTAGAGCATTGCGCGGGCCTTGTCGGGCCGGGCTTTACGTTTTTCGCACGTGCCCGTGCCAGGTTCGGATTCGACAACACATGGTGCGGCATGTACGTCAACAGACTTCATGAGACTCGACAGCTGAATGTTTGTGTCGGGTCTCGGTTCTTCTTCTACATAGGGGTTAGGAGATGTCAGCCAGATGGCTACGGCTTGCTACTCAAAATTCCACACACATGCACTCACACACGTTGGGGCCCACAGGCGTGGTGGGCGCGTTTGAACAGCAGAAGGAGCGTCCTTCAACAAAGCCAGAGAGGAGCAACCGCGTACACACGACACCGCTCTCTCCGTGAAGCAGAGTGAGACGCTGATCAAGAGGAAAGCCGAAGTGCGGAGTTTTCAGGCGTAGTGCAGGCAGGGTTCTGCACGACACGCTCTATCCTGCGGTGCGGATCCCGGTTTGGAGTTTCCCGCGGGTAGCGGGTCGGTTGCGGGTGATATTATTGACACCCGCGCGGGTAGCGAGACTGTTGCGGGCAGCGTTTTTGGCACAAGCACTGCTGGCGGGTCGGCCACGAACAAGCAACGGCTACAGCAACAACAACGAAGAGAAAAGATCATACCAAATAATAAGTAAACAAAGGCGCCGCAGCCCCTGCTGGTCGGGTCCGGTTGGGTGTGGATTTCATTTTCTGGTAGAGCGCGGGTGGCGGGTCTTGTCAGAGGATTTAGGGGTCGGGTATGGATTTCACCCTCAAATAATGGGTTGCACGTCATACGGTCCAAGTGCCCATTTCGTCGAACTACCAAGTGTCCGTCTGGCTTACGCGAACATTTGGGAAAACAAAATGCGTGATAGCGCTTTTCTATAGAAACGGCTGTCTTGTCCCCCGTCCCGAGTTTCTTCAGCTATCAAACAAACCAAACAGTGCACGTATGCACAGGTCATGCGCATTTTGGCACTGTAGTTGCCTCTTGAGAAGGGGTAGAGCACTGCATGGGCCGGATTTTTAGGCCCGTGCCCTGCCCATACACCAATATTTCTATACTGAGGCCCTATCCAAACCCACCTCTGCTCTAAGTGTTCCCCAGGCTCGCAGCGGGCCCGATGGCCAGTCCCATTTGTCCATTCCAATTTTCTTTCTGTGTTCTCGGGAAGGATAGCTCCATAACATACCCGAAAATCGTGCCAAAATTTTGGCGGCGATTTTGAGTAAATGGCCGCCGGATTTGGCCAATTTCGTGATACAGTGTGCGTGCAGACGGCAGGTATCGATTTGTTACTTCCTTCACTGTATTGTTGTTACTTTTTTATGGGGTTTAATGCTAGCCGGGCCTTCCTCAACCACGATAAAAATTTCATAATTCCAAGATAAAGCAACCTGTCTTCCAGTCTGTTCAGGCTGACGTGTTGAATTGTCTGTCTGAATATTCGATATTTCGGACGCGACTGTTTATCATAGTGTAGTTTGCATCAATTGCGGACTATCCGATTCAAAAATAAAAGAAAGTGTTTATTTCCGCGGCAATCGAACTATGATTTCATTTTCACCGTCAGAGATCGCAGGCGAATTTCCATCCTTTCCGCGGTGCATATACAGTTCATAAAAGGAAGCTTTTGACCGCTCGATAAATAATTTGTTGTTTTTAGTGTTTAAACATATGATCGTCCCACTACAGCGAAGGATTCTTAGGAATACATGCAGAATGCTCATGACAAATAAATCCGGGTTTGGGTAGCGTGCCGCGAAATCTTGTGGCAAACGTCCCCACCCTCACGGTCATCCCACTATATTTGGTTTTGCTGGTCCATAAGGCCCTAAACCAATGTGCAAAACACCACAAACGCATTTGATTTTATTTATATTTTTGCATGCGATGGGTTTGTTGTGTGGGCCCCGTCACATAACATCCGCGTCTGCACGAGCGGGCTGCCAAAGGCTTGGTGGTCGCGTCGACCTCAGCGAGCAGACGACCAGACAGCTGTGGAGAGGAGGACTACGCAACGGCGCCAACTGCGTCTCGCGCACGCCACAGACGCACGCATGGTTCTCCCTTGCAGCTTCTTCGGAGATCAACTGACTTTGCAGTTCGCCGCACAACGCATTGTGATCCCAGAGAAACGTAAACGATGAAAGGCGCGTTGGTTGGCAGTAGCCAGCTGAAGTTTATGACGCGCGACAGGCTGTTCGTAGACTCTGACGTGGAAATCGTCACTTTTAGCTATCCCGGAGCTACAGCGGCCCGTCTGAGAGAAAAAATCCATCGACTGCACCTAGCAGTAGACTGGATCGTCATGTATATCGGTGGCAACGATATCCAGGATGGGAAGAGTGCCGCAGCTGTTTTGCGGGAAGTCTCAGTAAGTACAGATTGCAACGATTTCAATCTCTGTGCTGCTAAAACCCATTTCCTCTGACACGCCAGGGAAGATTCATTTCCATGAATGGTCTTCTTTCACAGGATACCGTTGAGGTGGCGAAAGGCTACGCGGAGCATATATTCCTGTATAAGCTGATGCCACAGACAAGGCGGCCTGAACTTTCTGGCACAATTCAGGGATATAACGCGATGCTGCGCACGATTCCAGCTGTCCGTGCCGGTGACGCTACGGTGTTGAGCATTGACGTGAGTAGTCGCTTCTCGAACGCTAACTCTGGAACTTCCTGGTGGTCATGGCAGGTATTTTATAATGCTCGTTAATTTTGGAAAAACAGTGCGACAAAAAGTAACTGGGGCTACCTTTGTGGTGCTTGAATTACAAACAGTTGATGGTCTTGATGCGGTACCTGTTTGTAATTCAAGTATCACAAAGCTAGTTTCCAGTTGCTTTTTATCGCGCAATTTTTCCGAAAATAAAATGCGTACGAAGTACTGGCACATGCCTACCAGGAATTCCGGTTTATTTGTATTGCTGTCTTTGTGAAGTGCTGTTTGCAAAAACATTCCGTATATATGTTCAAATATCTTTTCCAGCACAAGGTCTTTACCAGGAGCAAGGAGGTGAAAGAGGGGATGCTTTCACGGGATGGCTATCACATTTCGACGGGACGGGGGTTATCGTGCCTAGCAGGCATCCTCCGCACAGCCCTCGTGAAACGCTACGGACCATGGCTGAAAGCACCGGGTCCGCGTCGTGGCATCGTACTCAAGCCAATGGAGTCGTGTGAAGAGTGTCGTGCTAAGGGACACCCCACGAGTGCATGCAGGCCTGTGCGCTCACCGTGGTGAACGCTCACCATTTTAGCCGCCATGTCATGACGACACAGAACGATGTTACCACTGTTACCTGCTGTATTATAACAACCACGTCATCTGATCCCCAATCCTATGCTCACTTCTGTCAGCAGCAGCAACGTAGTCAAAGCTTTTTCTAACCTGTTCCTCCTGCCATCGCATACTTTGTCCCATGATTAGTGTACAAATGGCCCACATCATACACAAGACCTGCCCGATAAAATTTTGTAAACAACTATCATCATTCCGATGGAAATTTTGTAATGGCTTCATGCCGTCTGCCAGCTTCCGGCTGGGCTGTCTGCTCGTTACCCTAGGCACCCTGAGACCAGTAGTTTCCTTAGAAGTTGGTCCAGGGCACATATGCCCCCCTCCCCGTGATATTTCCTGGAGCAGAAACTCTAAACACAGCGAGGTGGTGCATGATAATGCGTGTGAAATTTGAAATTGAAAGACTACTGCATTGCTTGCCACTATGAGTGCGAGTCACTGATGCCCACTGTAGCCTGAATGAGATGGCTGGGTATTTTCCTACGGGTGCAACTCGTGCAATATATTTTGGTTAATAAAATATATTATGCTTCATAGCAAGCTTTTCAAGAGAAAAAATGTATTTCTCCTCAAATTCGTATTGTGGTCCGTACAGATGTGTTTGCAGTGTTCCCCCGGTCTCAAGTTTTTCTTCAGATGAAATCTGGTCAAGGTGACCAATAGCCATTGTTAGTAACCACTGGTTCACAGATTACTGCAAGCAGAAAATCCTAGACAGCCAGCACCCGAAAGATTAAAAAGAAATCAGTAGCACGTGTTCACTATTGGTAGATTGGAGATATTTTATTGAAGAACGCAGCATGTATACATCGTCACGTTTTCTGCATTACTTATGCGTATCAGCTCATGCTTGTAGCCTCAGAATGTTCATTCGTGGATACAGTATCCAACAGCACATTTCATCATTGGCGATGTGGCATACACACATAATGAAGTACCATACAGTCCGCTGCATGTAGGCGCACTTTGACATGAAGGTCTCGCACATACGGCATCAACATATAGCATCCTGGTGGACAGAGCCAGGTTCATAATATGGGAATAGTAAAAACTTGGAACGTGTTACTCAGCAACGAGTTTCCTTTTTGAGCAATGAAGTAGCAACTGATAGTTGCTTTTGCCATGCTTGTCAGTTGGCAGCTAAAGCCTCAGAGTGTGTGTTTATGGAAAAAAAATGTCCAACAGGGCACCATTCATCATTGGCCACATAATGCTGAACCAGGTACAACACTGGCAAGGGCAGGTGCTTCATAATCAGGGAGAGAGTAGGAAATTTTCAAATGACAGGTAAAGACAGTAACACTTAGGAAGTTTGACCTTTGGGCGTCTGGCCATCATATTTGCAGTAGTACTGGATACCTGAATCTGAAAATACAATTTTCATATGTTGAAATGACACCCAAGTAAAGGCAAGATGGCAAGAGGACGTAACGCAGAGCGACATGTTGGGATGTTGCTCGTGCTCAACAATGCGGGGAACTGGCGACAGTTGGGAGACAGCTCTGCACAATGATACTTACCGACCTTGTCAAAATATCAAAATGGATTCATACTCAGGATGTCGACATCTGAACAGGCTGGTGGAGCTTCAAAAGTGCTAGGAATACCATTCATGTTTCTTTCCACAATTTTCATACACTCAAGCAAAGGTAGAATACCGTGATGGCCTCACACATATAGCATCAACGTGTGGACGTGTTTCAACCATGCCTGGGAAGAACGACGGTTTGGGGACAGCTTTGCTATATCTTCATAAACTCAAGCCAAGGCAGAATACCATGATGGCCTCACACATGTAGCATCAACGTGTGGACGTGTTTCAACCATGCCTGGGAAGAACGACGGTTTGGGGACAGCTTTGCTATATCTTCATACACTCAAGCCAAGGTAGAATACCATGATGGCCTCACACATATAGCATCAACGTGTGGACGTGTTTCAACAATGCCGGGGAAGACGGTTCTACGGTTGGGAGATTGTGCACCATTCTCATACTTAGATCCTCACGTGCTGATGGCTGGATTCAGATTTCACACTCTTACGCCATGTTTAAAATATGACAAGCATCGCACGACTAGTCTGTGGATTTATACATAGAAATATATTAATATAAATATTTAGGAAAATTGAAAAATATGCACAGATATGCACAGTAAAAATGGAAAAAGGTAACTTAAATATGAAACACAAACGTGAAGATATGCAGCCTGAGCCAAAGTCGAAGACATGTATATGGAAAAACATTCAGTAAATTATGAAGCAAAATGGATGAATATGCATTAAAACACTTGGCAAAGGTGGAGCCGCACAAACTAAATGACACGTAAATCCACAGTCTAGCCATAATTACAGAACAGCGGCAGGTGAGTTATCTTTACCAGTCTTCCGTCTCTTTCTGGATGAATCGCCCTGATTGGAAGTTGTTTTGGCGGCATCACAGAGCGAGGCAACCTGATGGTCACTCTTCTTGTTATCTCTGAGCTGCAGCCCACGGGACTGACGAGGGTCAACCAACTCCGGTAGAAGGCTATGCGAGTAGAACAGTTGAAGGTGGCCAATCATTTTGCTCCAGAAGCCATCATTTCTCTCGATCTTCTGGACAAAAATTTCCTCGCCAGAATATACCACAAAAAGACAAAACTGACGTCGAGTGATGTGGAGCTGTCCCTGCACCTGATAGTGGTAGTCATGGTTTTCCTTCAACGAAATATTACCAGAGTTATCAATAGTGCAAAAGGTGATTTTTTTTGCCCGCACTCCCTCCACAGGGGTAAGGGGCCGAGCCGAATAAGGGCACTTCACTTCCACGACAGTGTCATCACCGACAAGCCCATCAGGTGTTGCAGCAAGGTATGCAAACTCCTGATCAACAACAAGGCCGCATGGTGAAGCAGTCACCCCTAACTCATCCTGCAGCTTAGCAATTGCAATGGGCTCAGTGTCGCGACCATATCGGAGAGCCTCAGTGTCAAAATGACCATAGAGCAAGGAACGAACAGTACTTGCACTGCTCGTTGCATCTCGCATCTTGCATACCTTGCCAAAATTAGAAGCGGTGAGTCGCTTTCGCCTCTCCTGCATCCACAAAGTTCTCCCTTCTTGACCTCGAGTATCAGCCTCGAGCTGCTCTGAATCTGGTTGGGAGAGCACAAGGGAATCCTTGTACGCCGCAGCAGCTTCAACATAGTCATCGTGGTTCATGTCTGGAGCATCCACTATGGAACCATAGTGGTTGTCGCTGGAAGCACGCTTGCAAGGCGCACCTTCAAGTGAACGCTTACAGCGAGCAGCCCCAGAACTCCGATGCCTTATGCAAGCAGCACGAACAGCTGCTTTACGCTTCAGCATAATTTTTGCATACTTCCCAGGGCTGGTGTTGTACACTGCCTTATGTAGAGCACGATGGTACTGCTTAGAGTTGAAAGACACGACAGCTCCTGAAGCCCGCATTCCGAATGATCCCCTCTGGGAAAAGTTTATTCTTTTACCGCCAGAAAACTTTGCAACGAGAGAATTGAAATGTTCTGCAGCATTATTGTTAACGTCAAGGATCAAGCTGCTACCATTGTTTGCCAAACGACTCATCGCTACAAGGATTTCATTGAAAAGTCCGCATTTCCTGAGCTCTGGGACGTGATTGACTTCCCCTTCTTTTGGACCACTGCAAAAGTAACCCGCACATTTTGCGTGGTCGCCGAACACATGGAGTGGCCCATTACGGATATCAGCCACCAGGTTCCGAATCTGATCTTGTTTGCTGAACTCGGCCTGCTCTTTGCGATAGTGAATAGCCCTAGCAACTCCAACTCTTAGTCGAACAGCATTATCCAGAAGTAGCTTCTTCAACGATGGGGGAATGGGGGTTGTTCTCTTTGCCAAAGCAACATCTCGAAGACGACTTACATAGTTTCGAAGAAGGTGGTTGCGACATTCTACCTTCTGAACTACCTGATGCTGGTACGGTGCAGCTTCAAGAATTGACTTGTATGTGCTCGAATCACCGTCAGCGATCAACTGCAAGTACTTTACCCCGTGCAACTCAATGCTGCGCCTGAAGCCTTCAACGACGATATCCTTCTCCATACTGGTAGAGCTGCTGTCCCAGTTCTTGAAGCACAGATGCTTTTTTGGGCTCGACCCTGCCTTGGAACTTGCGCACAGTGTACAAAATTTGTTCCGGACGCCTAGGAACAGTACTTTCTTTGTGCGGTACCCAACAATTACAGCCTGCAAAAACGAAAAAATGTCAGGATTGTATTCCACAAAACTCTACCCCCAATGACAATGTTTCGAGGAATTATGCATTTGTACGCGTATCATACGAATTAATGCCACAGGATGTATACCACTCTAGAAAGTGTGTTTACCAAAAGACAGCAGTGCCACTAATAGCACCAGAGGGGTCAACTTTTTCCTCCAAATAAATGCTCATAGTGTTCTTTCCACAAATGGTGGGCACAGACTTCCTGTATATCCCGTCTGCCAAGCGGTGTGCAAGATAAATCCTCCTTTTTCGGGCACCTTTATTAAGTGTAGATAAAAATTTTTACTTACCAAGCCAGAAAGAGCGTCGTACTTGTTCTTGTATGAACGTTTGCACCAAGCACCATCGGCAACGACCGTAATTATAGGAAAACCGTCAGCATCGACGTCCCCAGCCTCCCTAGCTAACCGAGCTTCCTCAATGCCTGCTTTTCTTATTTCTTCCCAAGCTGTTTCGTCGATTCCTTTAGCAACAATATCCTGATACTTACTGTACGTGCTACCAGCCATGCCGGGTATGTCCAGAGCACCTAGGAGCTCGCGAAGGCCTGAGAAACCAGAACCTATAGACACGATACCGTTCACTGCTGAGGAATTGACGTCCATGCGTTGTTGAACAAGTTGATCAACTGGTGCCTCTGTTGTGACTACATCTTTCCTCAGACACATCCTGCACTTCAAACTGAAAGAGCTACACAGACCTCGCCGATGTTCTGATACAATTTCCATGTCAGCCAGGCCGCAACCAAACGGACTATGTACCGACAAACTTTGCAAAGACGAGAAGAAGTGATCAATCTCCACTATACGCCGACCATTCACACTGCTTGTGCGCTGACTCTGTGTCTGGTGAACATTGCCAGTATCGAAAGATGAAGATCGACTGGGTGTAACAGCGGCAGTGATTGGAACGGGACTTGCTCTGGAACCGGCAAGCTCGTCACAACCTGAACTGCAGGGGACTACATTATCTACCTCAGCTGAATCAGCAAATGACGAATTTGAAGGACGAATTTCGCTTGTGCTCGAAGCGAAACAAGCATTCCGACCGGCATCAGTTACAGTTTGAGGAACAACACTACCACCAAAGGTTGAGCCTACAAGGGTATCTGCGCGATGTGGAGTCGTCGAAGTGCAACGATCACTGGGAACAGCACGGCTGGAGCATCCTGCATTACCAAAATCTCTCAAATCCGCAGGCTCCGTCACATGCCTGCCTCTACCACGTAAATTCGCAAAGTCCTTCTTCTTACGTTTCCGTTGTCCGTAGACGTGACTTCGAGCCATAATGGGTAAATACTATGAACACGCAGAAAACACACAAGGACAGAGAGCAAATGAACAGGACAAGAAAGTGAAAAAAACGCGTAACTTAGCCACGAATTGGTCACTTCAGGACGAACCGCCGAAACCACGGACGCCGATCAGCTGCTGCGCAATACGCGGATGGTTACGAGCGGACTACGTTCGGGCGCTGCGAGCGGACGGCGCCACCTTCCGGAATCAGTGGTAAACGCCTTGGATGCATGCCTGTACTCACTTTTAATTCTTTTTCGGAAAAACAGAATGCTAAAAACACACAAAAAACGCGTCATTTGAATCCTGAAACATGTCCCCGGTTAACCTCAGAAGCGGATTGTTTTTATTTGCTTTCATTTATTTATTTGGATTTTTTGAAGCTGTAGCGACAAAATTCATTTCTTTTTCTTTTTTAAAAAAAAATTACAACGCTAGAGCGATATTTCAGTTCCCAGAGTTAAGATGTCTTGACGTCACCTTTCCGATGAAAGTTTCCGCATTCCGATCTGTCTCGTAGTTCAGCCACAAAACCTATGCAAAGTTCACATAGAAAACAGAGGGGTTCCCACCTTCAGGGGTCCGTAAAAAAAAATTACAACGCTAGAGCGATATTTCAGTTCCCAGAGTTAAGAGATCTTGACGTCACCTTTCCAATGAAGGTTTCCGCAATACGATCTGTCTCGTAGTTCAGCCACAAAACCTATGCAAAGTTCACATAGAAAACAGGGGGTGGTATGTCCTCTTAAGTTGTGTCAACTGCGAAGGCAACCATCCTATTCCAGATGCTGCCCACGCTTTAGCGATGAAAAAGAAATCTTGAGAATTAAAACTGTACAGCAGCTGACATACAAACCAGCGAAGACACAACTGGAGTTTCAGAAAAGAGGATCTTTCTCTGAAGCGGTGCGCCGGGGAGTGGCATCGCTCAGAGCATCCGTGGGGACCCAAACTTCTGGGCCTCCACTACACACTTCCTAAACACAAGAAAAGTCTGCACAATCGCTACGGAAGTTGATGGCGCGCTTTAAGTTTGGGATGGGCTCACTGGGAGCTCACCCCAGACTGCCGCACACTCAATGGAGCTTGTCGATGGCGACTGCATGTCGCAGAAATCATCATCAAGTCTTCCAAGTACAGTGGACCAGAGTGCAATTTCCAAAGGGAAGGAGCAAAGATAAAGTACGAAGGTCGAGGTAGACGCAAGTCGAAGGACAAACAGAGGCTTCCCCCGCCAAGGGTTACACCCCCTTAACACACAATGTGCAAAGACCCTTTGCTCTTCCCTATTTCCATTCTCATTATGGGACAGGTATTCCTTCAGTGGAACTGTCGAGGCCTCTACAGTAACATAGATGACGTACACGATCTTTTTTGAAAAGAGCTCTCTGCTTCTGCCTGCAAGAAACATACTTGCCTGAAACATACCCTGAAACAGCCATCACCCGTGTAGCAAACTGATTGACCAGGTTGACGCGACCTCTCAGCAGTCCCCAGAAGGAAGAGACTCAATTGGTTACCTTACTCACTCTCCTTTAGAAGGGAGGATGAAAGGAGGCCATGAGGATATGAAAAGTAGGGTAGCTTCCATTCCAGGAATAAAAGCCTTAAAGTGGTACAGAGGGCCATCCAAAAAAAATTCAGATTAAGACGTCTGATGAAAGTGTGTGTGTTAATTTACCGGGTAGCACGAAAGGTTTTCATGTGTGCAATTTGTTTCCCAGAAAAAGAATCACATAAACATACCTCCGCTCGTTTACTCTTAACTCCCCAGTCAACTACGAAATGTAGAATCAACGTTGAAATAACACTGCAAATCTACAACGCCATCGTAAAATCTGCGATAGCGTGCAACGCAGATTCTACGTAGAAAATGTCCGGTCAAAAACACGTAGAATGAACTATAATTTTATAACGCTATTTCTACGTTAACTGTCGTTTTTTCTACGTTGATAGAATGTTCATCAAATGTTGTGAATTACTGTTTATTCTACGTTGTCTCTTCGTACCTCTTCCTACTATGCTACTTTAGAGCTCCACTTCTGCTGGCAAAAAGCGCAGGTACCCGCAAACCTAATTTTGTCCAAATACAATGGTACAAATGTGTAATACTTAATATTCAATAAGATAATGAGGTATATGACCTTTTATGTGCTCGTTTATTAAAATATTTGATCAATTAGTGAAACATGCACAAAAAAGATAATAACTGATAATGGTCATAGTAATAATAATCACATGAATGGTCGCTATGCCTCTTCGGAACGGTCATCCCTGAAAGATAACCAATAGCATGTCATTCCATCTAGTGGGACGCCAGCTCAAACACTGCCCTAAACAGACGTCAAAAACAGACACTCTGCAACGAGTAGGAACACATGCATGACAGTGTCTTACCGCAGCTTCAGCTTCTTTCGGAGTATACATGGTGTGATGCGGAAGCAGCTTAATCACTGGCAGGTCCAAGCGATGTCCTCGTATTCTGGTTGATGCCCCACTCTTCATTGTTGTAGAGACGCCAGGTCATTTACACATGTGTGAGGCTGTCAATGGACGAAATCAGACGCAGTTCAAGCCCTCTGACAACTGCAACTGAAGCTATTAGTTAATAAAAAACTACAAAATCGACACTAGCTCACTTAACAACCAGGTTAGCGGTTATACAAAAAACAAGCAACCTTGGAGAACAGCGCAGTCAGATGTAAAAAGGTAACTCATTTCCTTTGCAGCCAAGCTTATCTATACTTACCAGACTGTTCATAAAATAGGCCATCGCTACTTTCATCACACCCAGTTCACGATATGACAAGCTCCTATAAAATAGTACATGTGAATCGAAGAGATCTGAACAAATATATCTGCATTTTGCAACTTGTAACATCTGAAAAAAAAACTGCGCTACGTGCTGTTTGAACGCACGACTTCAACAATGGAGTAAAGCTCCGTTGCAAACTGACGTCGACACTGGGAAGGCATTTCTGAAGCCATATCGTACTAAACACAGACAGCATTAAACGTTACCTAAGTAGGATCCCATCAGAATATATTTAATAACCACCCGGATACACCAAACTACATATCACAAACGCACATCACACAAAGTCCCACAGTTCGCATAAATTCGTCAGTGATATGCAACCAGATTCTGCAGGCAAAGAAAACGCAAACAAATAACGCTGTTTACTTCGGATACTAAGCTGTGTGCTCCACACCTCTACCACATGTGATCGTTGAGAATGCACAAATCTTCAGTAAGGCAAAAGGAAGAAAGAATACTCACCCGTGAAACTCGAAAGCCGGAGAACAAAGGAAGCTGTCTCTCGCGCACTACGGCATTCGCTGTTACGCTCAACATAGTTGTTCACCGCATTGGCCAGTACTGCCTCGATGCTCCAGAGATTGCAGAACAAAATACGCATGATGCTGAAGTTCCAAAGACCTTTCCGTGTGACAAAATGCAATGTCCATCCTGCCGAACTGCCACGGCGACGCGATCCGACGTGCCTCACCACTCGCCAGCCTAGACTGTTTGAAACGGCGGTTGGAGAATCTCGATGGCGATGAGGTAGACGTGGTTGCGTTCGGCTCGCGCTTGTTGGGAAATTGATTTCTCGTTATATTCCTCTACCTCCGTGACCGATCATTATAATGGCGTGGAAAAGGTAAAATATGCTTTTCTCATTGTTTAGTGAATACGTGCGATTGGTGATGAGTCGTTTACAGATATGGTAAAAAAGTGTATGGCTATGAATATATAAAAAATATTATTATTAATGGCAGCATGAGCGATATAAATACGACGTCATACAGGTCTTACTCTACACGGGAGCGGCAGAATAGAATGTAGGAATAAAATACAGTGCGAAAAAACTGGATGTGCATTGAAGAAGCAACGACTTTTTCACTCCTGATAAAGGTTGACAATATGTTGAAGGTACAATGTAGAATCATCGAAAATATTTGCTCCGTATATCTACAGTTGAGTGGCTCATGGAAAATCAACGTTTTGCTTTACGTTCACAATTCACCATTGACCAGGTACTGTTGAAACAGCGTTGATTCAGCGTTATGATTCTACATTCAACATTGTTCAACATTAGACAACGTAGATGCTACGTTCCACCAACAGTCGGTGTTGACTGGGTCGCCACTCCGGGTATAACGAGGAGGAGAAGTATGATGCCACATCACCGATGACGTTACAGGGTCCACGCGTTCTGGTTCGCTGGTCAGTGGGGGTCAGCGCCCTGTCCCGTTGCAGCCCTAAACCAGTGTTGCCAGTTCCCCAGGAGAATTAAGGATAGAAGGAGCGGCCGAATCATGACCGAGCCAGGAGCAATGCTTTTTCAGAGCCCCGATCGGCCGAGTAGCAGACGACAGCTAAGTAGCAGACATCTCTCTGAACCAATCAGCGAGCACGGACCCTGTAGCGTCAGCGCGAGGTCGCAGGCAGATCACCAGTCTGGTACTACTCTCCACTACCGTTGCGCACGGTCGCTTTTTGCGATGTAGTTTAAATTCAATTTCCGCGATAGTTATGACTCTGTGGTGTGAATTACTTCGCATGGCGCATGTTACTGGCCTAATTAACAATTTTATAAGAAGAAAGCAAGGCGTTAAAAATGACTTCTGTGCTACTTTAAACTGCAGCTTTCGAAGTGGTCAATCTACTTCCATCCACCTCGGGAGGCTTCGTGGGTGAGTTCCTAGAGTGAACATGATAGCTGACGCGGGCAAGAAATGCCGTTCCCTAACTCTTCCATGTCCGTATTTGAACGAGTAATTTCGGCGTCCGGTGGAGACGAACACATTTCAAGTCTTGTCCATGCTCTGAAACACTGCCAGCCAGCACTGGCGTCCTCAAAAAGTATTCTCTTCAATTCTATGCAGGTTTGCTCGCCGGTTTTGCGCATCGCGGTTTTTTGGCTATCGCGGTTTTGCCTATCGCTATCTTTGGACGTCACTTTTTTCGCCTATCGCTGTTTTTCACTCTCACAGTTTCTACCTGTCGCGGTTTTTGCTACTCGCGGTTTTTGAAAATCGCGGTTGTTGACTCGCGATCTTGTCTGTCGCGATTTTTGACTCGCGATTTTTGGCGGTCACCGACCCAATCGACCTAAACAAGGCCCTATTGCGAGAACACTATCCTATGATGATATTAGAAGATGTAGTAGAAAAAGTTGGCCAGCCGATGTGGTTTTCGACACTTGATGCCGCTTCTGAGTATAGGCAAATACTATTTGACTCTACAAGTTCTAAGCTATGCACTCTGAGCACGCCGTTTGGGCGCTACCGCTTCCACAGGATAACTTTTGGTATATGCACGGCTCCTGAAGTTTTCCAGCGAATAATGCACGACATGTTGCATGATCTGACAAGGGTGCAAGTCGTCATGGACGATATCCTTGTCTGGGGTGACACAAAGGAGGATCAGGATGAAAACCTCCGGAACGTGCTGAAGAGGTGTCGAGAAGTCAATCTCAAGTTGAACCCCAAGAAGTGTCACTTTGGAAAAAGCGAAGCGAAGTACCTCGGACATTTCTCACGGTTGACGGCGTGAAGATAGACCCCGAACGAACAAAGTCTATAGAAGCAATTCCGGAGCCAACCAACGTGCGAAGACTCAGAGTATCCTTGGGAATGATTAATTACCTGTCCAAGTTTCTCGCGCGGTTATCAGAAAGGGCAGCGCCACTACGAGAATTACTGAAGAAGGACGTAGCGTGGGTATGGGCTGAGAGCCACCAGCAAGCCTTTGATGACCTCAAAAAGGGTCTAACGATGGCCCCTGTACTAGCATACTATACGCCGAGCAAACCCATCACATTATCAGTAGATGCAAGTGAGACTGGTATTGGCGCAGTGATACTGCAAGATGGCAAGCCTCTCAACTATTCATCGAGAACGTTGACTGAGACTCAGCAGAACTACGCTCAAATAGAAAAGGAAATGCTACCGATAGTTCATGGATGCACAAAGTTTCGCCAGTACCTATTGGGACACACTGTAGTGACGGTGGAAACGGATCACAAGCCTCTAGAGAATATCTTCAAGAACCAACTTCATCAGTGCCCACTGAGGCTTCAGCGTATGCATCTACAAGTACAAGCGTACAAGTCTACTCGATCGAAGTAAGGTACAGGCCAGAAAAGGAACAAGTTCAGTCAGCTGCTTTGTCAAGGTTTCCAGACACCCAGAGGATGGTCGAACTTGAAGATAATGTACTATACGTGAATGCTCTGGAATTCGTGCCTGTCTCACAAGAAAGGCTTCGCGATATCAAAGAAGCTACCCATACCGATGACGAGTTACAACCGCTTAACAAGTATACGACCTCAGAGTGGCCCACAACAAAAGACAACGTGCATCGTCTAGTTAAGCAGTATTGGCCCTATCAAGAGGACATTCGTCTCGAAGACGGAATATTGCTTCGATCAAACCGAATCATAGTACCGAGCAAACGAAGGAGGACTATAACTATGTTGCTTCATGCTGCGCACGCAGGAGTACAGAAAATGAAAAGAAGGGCGCGAGAGATAGTATTTTGGCCCGAAATGAATGCGGACACCGAGAGAGAGTATACGAATGTCACCAATGTCAGAAATATCAAGTGAAAAACGTCAAGATTCGATTACTCAGTCACGAAGTTCCCACATTACCGTGGGAACGTGTCGCAATGTTGTTTACTCACAACCAAGAAAAATACGTTGTGATGGTGGGTTTTTATTCCTTCTTCTTCGAAGTCAAAAAGTTGAGAACAACAACTGCAAGTACCATCATCAAGTTTTGTAGGACGACATTCGCAACACATGGCCTGCCAATTGCCGTGATTACCGATAATGGTCCACCGTTTTCCGGCACAGAATTCAACGACTTCTTAAAGGGACTCTGACCAGAAACTGTGGGAGCTCTTTCGTACTTGCAGTCGATAAAGCACCCAACAAGGACTCTCCATGCGAAAATTCATGCATTAAAACCCCACGGTTTCTCTAAACTCGAATTTTAAACATTCGACTTCATCCGAGTGCAGCACGCCTAGCGTCAAACCGAGAAAACATACGTTTATATAGAATATCCACCCCGGCCCACCATCAAGATGACGTCAACACGGGGGCCACTCGCAACACCCACAATTGGCTCAAACGCGTCACGTGGTCACGCAATACCTGTCAATTTCCTTCATGAAATGGCATTTCTATGTTAATATGTTTTTATTACAGAGCCTCAAAAAGAAAAATATACCCTGCATTTATCACCTGCAACAGTTTCTACGATTTTCTTTTCAATCTGTACCCGCGTTCCATATATGCTTCCGTATCCGGTCAGCTGTAATGGATGCCGTATGCGGAGCTTGCGAACTGCGTACTTGTGTGACTCCCGGTTCATCCTCTTTGTTCGGGTCATTGGGTTGGTGTTGGAGTTGGTCGCCATATTCTGAACGTTTCACCTATCGTTGCGGTGTACTGTTCTTGATCTGCTGCGAAGCGACGAACCGCAACGGCAGTCACTCCCCTCAGCGAAATTCTGTCTGCTGCATCTCAAAGGAGCATGGGGACCTGATGATACCTTCAACTAAAGAAACCAAGTGTGCTCTCGTGTGGTCCTGACGGAAAAGTAGTTTCAACAAGGTTAGCAGATTCATTTTTCAGTTCCAAGTCTACGTACTGAAAACCATGCAAGTGCAGTCGATCATTCTCGTAGCTGTTGTGTAACGCGTATGCTTTCTTACGTATCCCACAGAACCCTCCACTTTTTCAACCAAGTTATCTTTATGAGATCCTTCTGATGGCTTCTTACTAGGCTATGCCACTCCGAAGCATTGAGATGGGAAAGCGTCGTGGTAGCTGCACCTCCGCTTTCGAAAGATGAAACAGTCTTTCCACACTGTGCTTACTGGCTTTGTATAGAGTCTGGCAAATCCGACAGACTTGGACTGCCTGTTTCAAGAAAGTTTGAAATGTAAGTATGTGTATATTGGTTTCACATATCCACCACATATTGAGCGTGTGTATGATTGTACTTTATATGCTACAGCATATCAGCGTACATTATTATTCAACACGTAGTGTGGCAAACTCGACATCAGTCACACAAAGCCAACAATTGCCTTTTCTTCAATTGCTTATTTTTATCATATCATGTTTTTGTCTATATCTCAATTTACCAACCAACAAAGTATATTATTTTAGTATAATCGTCTGATATTTAACAAGTCACAGTTTTACCATGGTTTTGGCGCGCTATAGCCCGAGTTGCTTATGTGCCATTAAATTGAATCATCATCATTTTCAACTGCCATTATTCAATTGAAGTGCCAGGTGGATATAATGATATGGCGAGATATATTTTTTTGCTGTCATCCTGGAATTGCTCATTTCAGAAGAATAGTCACCGTGAAGTTTGTTTTCGTTTTCGGAAACATTAAGAGGACTAAAACCAAACACTTTTCTTTCAGAGCATCCCTTACGCGCCTGCATTTCAATTCCAATCTGTATTACAAGAATGACAGACCACTCAACAGAGATGAACATCTGAAAGTGAAAGAGCTGGAACGAAGATACGTTAATCTGTGTGAAAGGTGCTTAGTATGTGTGTGAGTTGAGGACATAGGTCTCAAGCTGATTCCTGTCTTCGGAAGAGGTGACAACTATGCTCCTTCTATCTATTAACCAGCTCCACTTTTTAGGGTTCCCTGTAAACTAATGGATCACATTATGTACTACCACGTTGTCAACCAGGTTGAGTGTGTCGATTTATTTTTAAAAATTCCAGCATGGCTTTAGAAAAGGGTATTCAGGCAAAACTAACGTAGTGGAATTCGTTCACAGCATTTTGAACTGTCTTGATTTCTGGGTCCACGTAGATGTAGTATTTTTTTATTTTGTAAGGGCTTTTGACACTGTGCTTTATGCTCGCATGTTGGCCAAAGTAGCCGAATTAAAATTTGATCCCGCGACCTGGATATGCAGTTTCTCAACTAACCGTAACCGTGGTGACAACTCGTGAGGAGAACCTATCATATCGCCACCATGCAGCATTTCTTATGTTACAATCGCTTCACATTTTAATCTAGTCAAAAGCAAGGCCTTTTGGTGATCGGTCTTGTATGATTACATGCCCCTCCGTTATGTAACCCCACACTGGGTTCTTCAACCTATGAGAGATAAATAAATATATTTCCAAGTACATTGTTTACAAGGCTCGTTATTCCATTTCGCCACACTACCACAAGCAATTGTTAGAGTAGTGGCCCAGGGTATGAAGCTCGCCACTAATCATCATTCAAACAAAGTTCATAATGTAAAATCCTTTACTGAGAACACCGGCTTAACACAACAATTAAGAATAAAGAGAGTAAACATTTCATTGCCTATCCAGGTGGCATCATCCCTACAACAGAGAACAATCAAAAACAACATCAAAGGAGTCAAATTGGTGGTGCGCATTCCTTTCATCCAACGTATTTCATACGCTATTTGGAGGGCACTGTGCCCATCAGGCATTTTGACTGTGCAAATCAAGTTGAGTGCATAGAATGTGATGCAACCTACATTGGCAAGATAGACAAAAGACGCGGGACAAGACTAAAAGAGCACACAAGGGACATTGACAGGGCTACTAGTGCTTAGCTTAACTAACCAAGACTGAATTAGTCTACCATTGCAGTCTGATTTATGTTCTTGCCGACATGGCACATCGTATGTACGAGGTAGCTCCATTTCAGAAGCCTGAGAACACTCAACGCAATTAGTGTGCTAGCATCAGATATGGTGTACAGCATTACATGTTTGCTTTTGCTAGGGAAACTAAGAAGGGTGGATAGAAAGGCAGTTACAACCTGTTTCCACAAAAGACACTCAGACTCATTAGCAATTTCCTCCAAGAGAGCCAAGGCTTTTTCTAGATTACTAGAACATGGGTACCTGGTTATGAATAAGAATTTATCTACCAGAGGTCAGTGTTTCACACACCCTGCTTTCCATCAACACTATTAAAAGGTGTGACCCCCAAACCTGCACAAAATACCTGGAGAGTCTTTACTGGACACTGTTGCTGTCCCTTTCACCAGGCGCTCTCTATGAACCTGATTCACAGTTCTGGATGCACTGCCTGAGCTAACTTCAGCATGCTTTCCCAACACGAATGGTAACTGCTATGAGGAGCGTTGTACTTACTGAAAGCAACATGAAATACTGTACCTTGACAGGTAATGTTGATATACTTCTTAAGACCGTAGAGAGATGTTCCTTGCTCCCTTTATTCCAAATTGTACTATCAGACGCAAGTCCACTTGCCACCAAGCCAATGAGTTGTGCCTCACAGTCAGTGCAATCAAGGGAATCTATCACTGAGGCTAAGAAAAGCTGTTTTCCATCGGGATCTGATCCAGGACTGAGCCGTGAGTAGCCCCGTGAAAGCACCAGGGTTTCTTCGAATTTTAGATGTGCCAGCTTTTGTTTTCCTCCCCCTCCTCCTTTTTATGTAGTAGCTGATTACTTTAGCCTTGTACTGCTTTGGGGATTGAAGATGTGGAGATGATGTAAGAGGTGGAACTAGGCTTTAGGCAAAATGTGGCAAAGTGTGACTATGTACAAATCTTCTGAGAATGTTTATGTATCATTCACACAAAGAGAGGTTATGACCTGTGTTGTCAATGCGCCATTAAAACTCCAATCATCATCATCAACACAAAGAGAGGATAGGTGTTACATCTGTTTCCAGTTTTGATATTTATTTATTTATGAATATATCTCAAAGGCCCTCGCAGGCATTACATGAGGGGGGACATCAACATGGGTCACTTAACAAATACGGAAGTTACAAGGAACATACATATTTGGAAGACAGACTCTGTTTTTTGTTCGTTCATCAGTCTTGCTCAAGAAATTGTTCACTGTAGCAATGGTACACAATGTCACGAAAGGAGTGCTCATCTATCGTTCCGCAAGACTCATTAAAAAGGACTAATGTTGTGTTTCAACACAACATATTGAACTCGTGAACCATGCATCATCCTGAGAGCTATAAATCATCCCAAATACAGATGCTGAATTATTTTAAATACGATAGACGAGCTGTGCGAAGAGGTACCCCCAGTTAGGATCTTGGGTACTTGAAGCCTGTGTACTTGAAGCCATTTTCTGTGGGAAAGGCTTGCCAGACCCTCTTCACTACACAGGCTGGAATGACCATGCTCTTGTTTTTCCCAAGCTTGTGCCATACTCACCTTGCAAACTGGCGATACGCAGTGTCTCTTCATCATCTACACAGATGTACATAAAATATAGTTTAGGCAAATAGGTAACCGGTTACAGTACAGCGTGTGTGCAGTGTCATTTCTACATGTACCTAAGAGCAACTGCAGTTTACCTGCCCACACCATGTACATTACTACACATGCTGTGTTCATTGCTTTACTTTGTTTACATTGTTTTACTTTTCACTGAATCGACAATCAAGAACACTCAATATCGCTAAAAACCTATGCTAAAACCTTATGCACAGGGCAATGCATAAAAACGTGACTCAGGACACAGCACACTGACAATTACAAATTTGCCTCTATTAGTTTTCTCCAGTTCAGAGTTGTGTACTGTATAGTCTTTTTATGTGCTGCGCCCTGTACTGAAGTTTTTAACGACTTTAATGCAGGACCAAACCAGTTTTGGGCGCCCAAATTTTAACATCGTTCGACAAGGACACATGTGACTTACTTGTGAATATAGTCGCTCATAGGTTCGCGCTGCCCACGGAGTTCAATATGCGACCTTCAGGACAGTCATATTGAAGCATAGAAGTTGGAAATCTTCGTGGGTTGTAATGCACTCATACTACAGTCATTCCGCAGTGTTTTCGAGCTCCTGGCTGCACAAGCATTCGATCTCCTTCGGCATTATGACACACCAGCCACACCGGCACCATGAACAGCAAGTGCGCATTAAATATCAGAACACGAAATTTCAGAGAACGTTTACGTGTTCGATCACAGTGTGCGTTAAAAAGCTCATCGCTTACCTGAAGACAGGCGACTCATGCTGTTTGCTCCATCTGTGACCGATGTTCGTAGAGCTCTAACTTCGTCTCGCATTCGCGGCATCGGCGACGTTTCGAAAGCCTACCGAGCTGTTCAGCACGCAGAATTTTCTTCTCGATCGCAGAAAGGTCAGAAAGAAGTTCCGGGCTCGAAGTCTCCGCATTTCTTCCTTCGACGTCCATACTGAAGATCGCTTTCCGGACGGATGCCGGCGCTCTCACAAACTCACTAACAACATAACTTCCGGTCCGGGCGCCCAATGAAACGTGGACCCCGTGCTTTCGTCACGCACACGGAAATTGGCGGATGTCCACTACAAAGAGGCTAGATTTCGGCCCCGATTGCGCGAGTTGAGGAGGAAAAGCGAAGCCAGTTTTCAGCTCCCCGTTTGGCAAACTTTGCCGCCGCGCACAGCCAAAATATTTCGCGTGTGGCTTGGAGGCATATTATACCTTCGTATTAGATGCAAACGAAAGATTTGTCGAACTTCTGGTCAGAGTCCCTTTAACCAGAATGCAAGTGAAATACGTCTACTCCAGCCCATACCACCCTAGATCAAATGGGATGGCCGAAAGAACGGTGCGCCAAGCAAAACAACTTCTGCGGAAGACAAAAACGGAGGACAAATTTTTCTACGCAATCCTGGAGTGGAGGAACACTCCAAGAGATACATTCTGAAGTCACCAACACAACGACTCATGTGTAAAACGAAAAGGACTCTCTTTCCCACGAGTGCAAAGCTATTGGAACCGCGAGTCGTTCCACCCACAGCTGTCAAACGAATTCTGGAAAAAATGCGAAGACAGCAAAAGTTCTGCTACGATCGATCCTCAAAGAGCACACCGGATCTTGAAAGAAACTCCAACGTCACACTCTACGACACCTTCAGCAAGACGTGGGCGCCAGCCGTTGTTGTATAGGCAAAGCCAAAACACCGATGGGAGATGGCTACAGTTATTCCATTGCTGAAACAAGGGAATGATCACTCAAATCCATCAAGCTACAGGCCTGTAGCCCTCACGAGCTGCCTAGGGAAAACATTCGAGCGAATTGTCAGTCATCGTCTGGTGCACTACCTTGAACAAAATGGGTTATTAGATAAATGCCAATGTGGGTTCCGAGCGGTGTGTTCCACTATTGACCATCTTGTTCGCTTGGAAACGTCCATTAGAAGAGCGTTTGTGAGAAGGCAGCACTGCGTGTCGGTTTTCTTCGATCTGCAGAAGGCTTACGATACCACGTGGCGGTATGGTATCCTTCGAGATTTGTTCCTTCGGGGACGCATCTTTAGGGTCAAGCTTGGCGCAACGCTGTCACGCCCATTTGTACAAGAAAATGGAGTCCCACAAGGATATGTGCTCAGTGTCACTCTGTTTATTGTTAAAATGAACTCCATTTCAAACGTCATCACCCCTTCCGTTACATACTCTCTATATGTCGATGATGTCCAAATTCCATGCCCTTCTGCTAACATATCGAGATGTGAGAGACAACCTCAACTCACCATCAATAATCTCGTGAAGTGGGCAAATGAGAACGGTTTCAAGTTCTCAGCTGAAAAAAAATGTCTGTGTCCCATTTTCGAGAGCCAGAGGGATGTTCCCCGATCCCTCGCTTACAATGAACCGTCTTGAAGTTGTTGTGCAGAGCGAACACAAATTCATTGGTGTCATTTTTGACAAAAAACTTACAGTTGTTCCCCACATCAAGGAATTGAAAACTAGATATGTGAGGGCTTTGAACCTTCTTAAGATTATCGTCCACAGATCCTGGGGCGGAGACCGTGAAACACTGCACATCGTCTACACCTGTGTTGCCAGGGCTAAACTTGACTACGGGTGCATAGTGTACGGGTCAGCCCGGCAGTCAGCTCTGAAAAGCATAGATCATGTCCACCACCAGGCATTGCGATTAATCCTGGGATCATTCGGAACATCGCCTTTGCAAAGTCTCTATGTGCCAGCAATGAGTGGTCTCTCGAAAGACGACGGGCCTACCTTGGGATCCTCTATGCACTAAAAATTTCCAGCTACGCAGAACACGCTGCACTGTCATGTGTTAGGGAGACTCGTTTTGAACAAATGTTCCTGAACAAGCCAAGAGTCATTCGTCTATTTAGTTTGCAAACACGGCAGAATGCTGAATTGTACGGTTTTACGCTCCATAGTTCTTCACTTTCAAAATGTAACGAGAGTATACCTCCATGGCAGCTAGTTATACCGCCAAACATTTGTTTAACAAGGTACGACAAGAGAAATACAACCACTGTAGTTTGGAAGCAGGAGTTTGGGACTTTGAGGGAAACTTTCGGCGACTATGCTGCCTTCTATACAGATGGATCGAAGGACGAAGTCGGTGTATTGGGCGCCATGGTGACAGAGAATGTCACAAAGGCTAGCTGCTTACATCAGAACTTTTCAATTTTCAGCGCTGAAATCATTCGGCTGATGCTAGCACTGCACTTCATCCTTGAAACTGGAATTAAATCATCCGTAGCCTACACAGATTCGCTCAGCTCTCTGCACGCCGTTTGTGGACTGCAACGAACAAAAAACACTCTTGTCCAGCAAGCGCGATGTCTTGCCAGCACAGTGCTCAACAGGGGTCATCGCCTGACCCTTTGTTGGGTACCCAGTCATGTAGGCATACAGGGGAATGAAAAGGCTGACCGGGCTGCTGCTGAGGCCGCTCTCTTGGGAGAGATGACTCCTGCTGGCTTCCCTCATCAGGATTTGAGACCCCTGCTGAGGAAGGCAATCAATCATAAGTGGCAGGAATTTTGGACCACACAAAATGATAACAAGTTGCACATGACAAAACCATATGTGAGAAAACCCATGCCAAGTCAATCAAACCGTTTGCAAAACCCCTTAACCTCTCGACTGAGAATTGGACACACCTACTTGACTCATGGCTTCTTACTCCGACGTGAGGACCCTCCTGAATGTGTGCATTATGGAGTTCAGCTGACCGTTTTACACATTCCCTGTACATGTCCCTCTTTTGCATTAACATATCCCCCCCCCCTCTCTTTTGAGGAGCAACGCAAGGTACACTTTCCACAATTTTATAAGTATTTCCTGCCATTCCACCCGACCATGTTGCCGGGTGATGTACCATTTGTGCCATTTCAAAAAGTATTCCACTTTTTACAACACATTAATATTCTCAATAAGCTTTGAGGTTTTCACTTGTCCATTTTAGACTACCACAGTCTCAGTTTTATTTACAAACATAGTTTTTGTTTAATTACATCGGTATATTTTTAACTCAGTTCCATGTACTCACAAGCATTTGGCGCATTATGGCCACAGTTGTCGATGCGCCAAAAAAACCCCTAACCATCATCATCATCTTCACGTCAGAGGGCCACGTGATTTGGAGCGATGGAGATGATTGAAAAATGTGCCGCTGAGCTCGCCAGATAAACCGCTTTCCGGCTCCGATAAGGCTCCGTCGGCGAGGGTGATGTGCTCCTGAGGGGCGCGTTTTCTGTTTCAGCTGATTTGCATACCGAAATTCAGGGATGGATATTTCACGGCACGCGCTCTTTTCTTCATTTTAAAAGATAGAATGGATTTCAACGAGGAATGTCTCCCGTTCTGTTATCTCGCTTTTGCACGAAATTACAGGTAATTAGTCATCTTGAAGTTACATACTCTGTTCCAGAGAATGTCCGCCTGGTCGTAGAACTAAACTGCAACAACGAAATCTGTGCTGCTCTCATAAGTTTTTTATAAAAGTTCTGTAAATGCCAAAAAAAAAAAAAGAAAAAGAAAACGTATATATCATCGTTATGTGTGGTCGTAACCTGAACACAACGTGATTGCAAGAAAACAACCATTTTCCCAGGCTGGAGGAGCAGCTGCGTTTGTGGCCGCGCCGACATGTCTCATTAGTCGAAGAAACGAATAACGAACCAGGGGAACAATTCAGTGGGATCGATGTCGCAAGAGGAAACCGTCGTTAGTGTACCATTCTCCATCCCACTGCCTCGGTCCTGAGATGATGCAAAAACAAAGCAAACGCGAAAAACAGAGTACAATAGTGTTATTGTGTTGCTTAGGTGCCCTGCAAACGGATGATTGGAAGAACCCTCAGGCAGTGAATCTTCGAAACGGACAACCAGTAGCTCGCTTGTGTTGGGACAAGGAGGAGGAAAGCTTGTACACCTCAGCAATGGCATTGTTGTTTCTTGGAAACTCACTGCTGTTCGAAATGATTCGGCAAAGCCAACTTTCGATAACTCGGGGCGTTATTTAACCCTCACATTGTTTAGTATTCATGAAAGCTTTTTTACGCACGCGTTCCCAACATTTCGTCAGAATTCATAATGCAGTGGAAGAAACGAATGTAACCTATTTGAAACCGTTAAAAATAAACGCTCAAGAATAATCGCGTAAGTATCCACCGTTAAAAATAAAACGCCCAGAATATACGCTTAAGAATCCACCATTAAAAATAAACCGCGTAACTATCCACTTTTAACAATACATTCTCAAAAATCTACGGTTAACAATATACCGTTAAAAATGAACTGTTCAGAATCCGCCCGATTTGATTGGTCGCTGTCGTCAAGTGGTATAGCAGCAAACGGGGGTGTCGTTGTCCGTTCTGAAAAACAGTTCTCAACTTCCATTCGTCGTGGCTTGGCCGAACCCGGATGACCCTTGTGACAGCACCACTCCCGCGGCAAAAAAATAGTTCCAAATGTCTTGTGAGTTTTGTGTTGACTGATCAGACGTGCCACTTTAGCTGCACTTTTTTCTTCTGCTTTTCGGTCCAAAATATGCTTCTTACCATGAAACAACTGCACGGACACGATGTTTCTTTAGTGTGCTTGTCATCATGCAAGAAAGCTGATACGCTGTTATTTGTGTGTGTGTGTGTGTGTGTGTGTCGATAAAGCCGTGGGTCACATTGCCAAATGCTTAGGTGTTTACTTGTTCTGTTATTGGTGAATCTCATCATATATCATCATTCAAGGAAGGAGCAAGGAAGGCATCGCTGTGCCCGATCGAATTCGGATATCTTGTGATTGTGTACCTGTGCTGCTGCGTAAACCCGAAGTGTGTAACAGCGCCTCGGGAAACGCCGATGTTACGTGGAGTTTCATGTTATGCTGCCTGCGCTGGTGACGGTTGAGGAGAGAATTGGATTACCACGCCGTGATCTTTATTTTGAATCATTATTTTCAAGAAGCAAGAGACACATGCCGTTCACTTGTTTAGTCTCATGATCGGATTTGTGCACAGTTTGATGCAGTGTGGTGTGTGATGTCAGTGTCAGTTGTGAGCACCGTAGTCACAGTGAATCCGTAACGGGATAACTGAATTTTATTTGGTAGGTTATATACTAGATATAGGATGAAATTAAACGCTCCGTGCGGCCACGCATCCGTTTTCGTTCGTGTCTCGTGGTTCTATCTCTCGGGCGTGGGCCGGTGCGCCTCGGTTCTCATTTGATACCTGTATTTAAAGAAGCAGCGATGCCTGGCGATGGATTCTTACTTCGCTAACAGTGGTCTGCTTAGTTACACAAACTGTAGACATTCTGACACGCAAACACGTACAATGGCATGGAATGATCATAAGCCATTCCCTGCTCCGAGTGCAGGTGGTGGTGCCCAACATATGTTTGTCTTCATTTTGGGCACTCCCAAGTCTAAGGCATTTTACACTTTGTAGAGGCTTTCAAAACGCATGGTTGTCGAGTCCCAAGACGTGGGCACTTACAATAAGTTGCTATGTTAAAACATTAAACGTAGGTGATCCATTTGTTGTTTGGAAAAAGCAGATGCAATGAGCACTCTGGTGCAATTTTAATCGCAAGTATTTCTGTACTATGTCTGCATTACATCAGGTCACGCGATCGATTTGTTCTATGAAACATCTCACTTGTTTTGTGCTCAACAGTATGACATGGAGTACAATTTGCTGAAGAAGCGAGAAATTGAGAATTACACAGCCACACGCATGTGCAACAGTAGGAGGACAGCAAAAATATAAAACATGAACATGGAAAAATGCAAAGGTTTAACCATACACACAGGCAAAACATGTATAAAGATTAATAGCAGTAGAAATAGCAGACAGGAGCAGTGAAGGGAAAGACAGGTTTACTACAAAATACTCAAGAAATTGAAAGGGCACCTATGTGGGATGCAAAGTAATAGAATAAATGTGTTGAACTGATTGTTGCACGAAGCAGACACTTCCTTCATGATAATACGTATATTACCGGCAAAGTGCTAAATCCGGTATTCTATAGAATGCCCCCCCAGGCATTTTAAAAACTATTCGAAATCAGCCGGCAAATTGTGAAGTGAAATGCATTTCATACATTGTCTAGGCATTCTATAGAATATGTACAGAACGTGTACGCTGTGGCAGGCAAAGTGCGAAAATGTTTTGTTTTCGTCATGCAAAATATAAACAAAACTACCTAAGTCAGTAACGACAGATGAACAGTGTACTTGTACCCACTCTGGCCCTGCGTTGATGCAAAAAGATACTCAAAACTAACCAAGTCACGACGGATGAACAGTCCATGGGCGGGCCCACCCTGGTCGCATTTTTTTGCAAAAAATACACACCAAAAATAACAAAAATTGGAGACTTCATTCGTCAACAAACGGTTTTAAACAAAGTGGTACTGGCCAATGTCATTGTAAGCGATTACTTCGTCAGACTGACATATGAAGCATGCAGTCTACGCCGCCTTCTACATTCTCTTCATTCACAGGTGATGGCTTTGCTGATTTTGAGCAGGTGGTGGCAGTGTTTGCCATGCCTTGATGTTTAATAACGATGCTTAATACGCTCAGGACCAATTACTACGCAAGGTGAAAGCTACATAATGCTAGCGCAAGTTTAAAGGATTGAAGTTATGCTTGCTATTTGCTATGAAAGCAGGGTGCACGTCTTTCACTTACTGTTAAAATATATGCAAAGTGTCAGATAATGGTACAGTGCCTGTTCTCAACTTCTCAGAGGAAATAATGATACCATACGTGGTAGGAGGAGAACGCCTGATTTACTTGTGCACATTGCCCATTCTACGCACTAGAGTGCCCACCATAAACCATCCCAAAAATCTGCCATGAGCATTGCAATCCCCTGCCTCAGTCCACCATACAACATTAAATATAACAAACAAATGTTCTAGTGCAGTAGACATAATGTGGATCATTCCAATGGAGGCAAGTTCATGTTATCGAGCTTGTTCATGGACCGAACTCTTTAGAAATAACAGGTTTAAACCACTATAGTTGCCTTTCGGAGCCGAACCCTAATGATCAAACTGGAACATACCTAACACTTTTTGCTTGCTCCTACAGATCCCCACGAAATTGAGCAGCTAATTAACGGACTAAAAAAAAAAACAGTTTTGGTCAGCTACGATCGGATCTCAACTGAATTTGTTAGGCGGTTACTTTAGCCTCCTCTCACAACCCATGGTAACCCTTGTCAACAAAATGTTTGAGGCTAGGGGGTATCCCTCAGAGTTAAAAATAGCAAGGGTCATACCTATATATACAAAAAGGTGCTGAACAAGGAGTTCAGAACTCCAGACCTATAGCTATTCTTCTGGTCCTAAGCAAGATTGTGGAAATGATAATCTTAAAGCGCTTGCAGCATTTCTTTGATTGTCACCAGTTATTGACACCTTTTCAGTTTGGTTTCTGCAAAGTAAAATCAACGGAGTTGACCTTTGTGAATGCAACAGAAGACATAAAACAAAACATTGATCAGAAGCTGCTGACTATGGGAATATTTATTGACTTAGAAAAACCTTTGATCTGTTTGATCACAGCATACTACTAAGGAAGCTCCCCAGGTATCGTGTATGTGGCGTCCCCCAGAGCTACCTTAACAGCAGATATCAGTATGTACAGATCTGTGAAATATAGTCAAGCATGTTGCCAATAAACAGTGGCATTCCACAGGGGTCAGTTTTCGTCCCATTTCTCTTCCTAGTATATGTAAACGACGTACTATTTACGAGCTACATGTATATTATATGCGGATTATATTATATTATAAACATCCTTGTCGAGGCTAATGGTACACGCTCATTGTTTTCGAAAGCTAACGCAGTTCTTCTGAGGTATTCAACATGGTTATCTACAAACAGACACATTGAAAATGCTAGTAAATCTAGGTACATCACATTTCATCCTTAACAGGAAGCAATCGCAACTACTCAATATAAACTGCATTTTGGGGGACGATGAGATAAATAGATTCTCGTCTGCAAATTTTCTGGGTGTTTTACTGCATGAGCACCTTGATGGAAGCCACATATTCTGGATGTTTAGACCATGATTGTTCCCGGTCTTCTTGCACTTGCAAAAGTCAAATCTATTTTGTCTATTGTCTATAAATTCATAAGCAGGATCTGCAATTCATCAATTATCTCCTTACAACTTTATTCATCACCATACTCACTGCGTACAGATAACCATACTCTGAAGCTTCCAATTTCCAGAACCAATTTTGGGCAGTTTACTGTTGCATTTTTTGATGTCGAGGTCTGGAACATTTTGCATTTGGTTGCACATCAGACTTCTTCCATTCGTAAATTTAAAGATGAAGTTAAAGTGTTCTTTTCTACTGCTAACGGCAATAAATAATTTTCGACGTTGTCAAACTTTGTTTCCTGTTTCGAAGTGTGCTTGTTGTTACTTTTTGTGTGTTGTTAATTTTTGACGTCAGATTTATGTTTGTAGTTTCAAAGTGTGTTTGTTGCTACTCTGCTGTATCCTCACAAGACAGTGACAGTATTTTATTATTATTATTATTATTTATATTATTTTTTGTATCTAGGACTGCGTCGCGGGTTTACCCTACAATCCCATCTCTTACATGTTTTCTTTTGTTTTGTATTGCTAATAAAGGAAGAAATAAAGGAAATAAATAAATAAAGAAAGAACATGTAACAGTGTGCAGGGAAACAACAGTCCCACTTGAATCAAATCTGTAGTGTCCGTTAAACCAAACCTCTCACACGAGAATTGGCCGAGGCAGACCGTAATTAGGGACGACACAGATTCTTAAGCCTCAAACACCCAGAAATTAAATTCCTTTCTGTGATTTTAATTAATTACTAATTAATTACTTTAATTACTAATCCAGCATTTATCTCAGTTTTAGTGAACACACAAGTTTTACCTAGGTAAAACTTCCAGTAGTATTCGGCACATTATGGCCTTAGTAACTAGTGCGCCAGTAAAATCCAAATCAAATCAAATCAAATGTGAATGTGACACCTGCTGCATTTACGTTAGTTACTATGACATACCAACTGCCCTGCTTCAGTACTTCAAGCTATTGGATAGTAATTTCAAAAAGCAGTTCATCTTGTGAACTAATAAAGCTTTCTTATGCCATTCTCAAATCAAACAACTCAGGGAAAAGAGGTGCCGAGACCACGAATTGAACAGATCAAAAGAACCAGGTTCGATTCTTGGCGTCAGCACCTCTTTTCCTTGAGGTGTTTGAATTTGCGAATGGCATCAGAAGTCCTTATTAGTTCACAAGGAGAACTGCTTTTTGAAATTACTTTCCAATAGCTTGAAGTTCTGAAGCAGGGTTGTTGGTATGTTACAGTAACAAATGGAAACGCATCAAGTGACACATCCACATGAAATGAAGAGGGAACAGAAAGACTACGTACTCTCAACTGAAAAGTTATTGATAAGGCACACTCTTTGATAAGGTACACTCTAAAATACCAGCTCTGTTAAGGTGTCATCAGTAACTCACAGACAGGAATCTGCGAGGACAAAAACGTCTATTCTTGCTGAACACATACGAACAAGAGCTCTTCTTTCTTCAACTCTATAGAAGGGATGCTCACACAGTTCTTCTTTTGATGTGTGTCACTTGCTGCATTTACATTTGTTACTGTCAGATAACCTTCCCAGTTTTCTTTCTTTCATTTTGAAGCACTACCCCCAATATTGAATAGGTGCTCTACACATGCAATACGAATGCTGTACAGAATTGACTGACTTCACCGTCGCTTTGCTATTCATTGTTGCTTAGTATCCTCATACAGAGGCGGATCCAGGATTTTTCTGGGGGGGGGGGGATCCTGCCTTGCATTACATGTTATTGCACAACCAAGGTCAATTGAAACTCTATGTAACAACAGAAATTGCGGGTGGGGTCAGGACATCCGGACCCCCCCCCCCCCCGTAAATCCGCCCGTCCTCATAAACGGTTATTAGGGAATTTTAGAATGAAAACGATATGATAAAGGAAGCGATCAATCCAAGCTTAGCAACGTGACGATCTACTAAAACTCCCTATTAACATTTTACGTGCCTTCTCTCACACCTCATTCGGCACGGGCCTTCTGTCCTGCTTGGTCGGAGTCTTAATGCTTTACTCACACAAGCTTCCAAACCCAAGGTGCTGCACGTTGACCCTTCTCAAGAGAGACGTGGAAGTCCTGGGTTAGAGAAAAACTTGCTCCAGGAAAAAGGGTCCCGAAAAGAATGGCACCAAAGACAATGTCCCAGCTGGCATGGGAGGAAAAAATTGTCCCGTGTAAACTGATGGTGCTTCCAGGCTGCTTTATGGTAGCTCCATTTTATAGTAGACGTCATACTTTAACGAGTTATGTTTTAAGGGGAAAACGCACATTTTAATGTAAAGTTCCGGTTTCAATATAAGGGAGGGCCGGTGGGCCAAAAGCTGGTGTAAGTTGGCAATGTATGCCATTTGAAGTTGGGTCACTCTCTATTATACAGGATGATCTGCAAGTATTCTGCGTTTCCAACTGCTTTCCTCAGAAACCTGAACCACGGTTTTGTGAGATGTGAAAGACACAAAATTAAGGGAAGCTACTATTTGTCAATGCAAACAGAAGAAAGACAAAACACAAGAAAAACACAGAAGGCTGGTTTCGAGGCAGAAGTACTGCCTCCAACACTGTCCTGCATTTTGCCAATCACCCCAGTGGTCACCATGAGAGACACTGGACAAGCACACGGTTGGGGCATCCCTTCCCCCACTAGACCGTTGTTTCCGTCTTATTGTTTCTGTAACGTGTGCAACTATTTGCTAGTCATCAAAAGTGTACATAATATCTAAACTTGAAGAAGCCTGAGCTTGGGCACTAGGAAGAATAGCAGACACTCACACGGGGCTCTTGAGCTCCCAGTTCGTGTGTATCGCTCTTACTAGTGCCCAAGCTCAGGCTTCTGTGAGTATGCAATTTATCCACCAGCTTGCCTGCACTTATGCTGTATTAACATTGTCTAAAAATATATCTATGTATACTACAACCATTAGTTCTCTTTTCCTTGGATTCATGCGCACCATGTGCACATTAGCCAAGATGATGAGTGTCTATCTTGTGTTCTCACATCACACCAAATTATAATATTATCATGTATGTAAACTCATACTTCTTCGCACCAAATTTCATTAAGTTGTCAGCCAGAACTCATGAACTGATCATGGCTGGGAAAGACAGTACGAACAACGGGTTGTCACAGGGCAACCAGTTGTTGTGCGAGTTTGACTGTTTTGCGTTTGTCTGTTTTGATTGTTTTGCACTGACGTTTCTGTTTTGACTGTTTTGCACGATGTGACTGTTTTGCGCGATACAGGGAGTGACACAGTCATCGTAAGAAGAGCACTGGTGAAAGAAGAGGATATGACTGGAAAGCTCAGCCCCGTTCAACTTGCAGATGGAACCATGAGAAATTTACCGGAGGCAAGAATTTTCGTGAGTACTCCATTTTACATTGGACATCTCACGGCGAAGTGCATAGAAACGCCACTGTACTATTTGATAATCGGGAATGTCCCGAATGCACGAGGACCAGGTGGTGGTGGTGGTGATGGTGAAAGGGCTTGCCGTTGTCGGCCTCACGTATGCACGAGGACCAGAGAATAGGCAGCAGAGGTACACTCATCGTCCAATTGCGGCTTGGCAGAAGAATAGCCGGTGTGGGAGCAGGACTAATTTGCTTTCTGCCAACCACTTCAAAAGGCGCGACGACAGGGGTTCTTCGTGGAGAGAAGAACAAAAAGGTAGGCCTGCAGATATACTACCGTGGAGGAATGGTGAATGGAGACGGAAGCGGTACCGATGTCAAAGAGCCAGCGGCAGTAGGGTGGCGACGACATATCTGTTCGGAAAGCGTGCAGAACCATGGAAATAAGAGAGTCGGTAGCAAGAAAAGGCTAATTGCGTAGCAAATTGTATTTAAGGACAATGTGTTGATTGAGAAGAATTTTTTTGTAATACGTCCCGAAGTGCGGTGGCATTTTCTGTGTTTCGGTAAAGTTGTAATTGTACACGGTAGTGTTGTGAAAGTCTGGTACTGTTATGCGATGAGTGCAGCGTAGAACTTCTTTGTTAGCATTTCAGAGCATCTGAGTATTATTTCTTGCATTGAGTGCATAAGTGGAAGACGTAACGTCGGAGAGGCAATTTGATGGACGTGTACTTGAGTCAAGTGAAGAACCGTTGCAAGTTTTGCGTTTTTGTGTGCGCGCGTGTAATAATTCCACAGAGATGTACTGTGCATGATGGCGAAGTGGAAACCATGTGGGGCACAGTTGTGAATATGTGTATCCCGCCCGCATGAAGTCGGTTTATGTTGAAACGTTTGTCGCTAAACATGTATTTCTGTATAATGGTGGAATATGAGAGAGGAAGACCTAATGTCGGCGCAAAAGCCAAACGTATATAGTGTTCTTGGTGTTGTCGCTATGCGCAGTGATGTAGTACGCGCAGTGATTTGCGGTTGCATCTACTCTGTGCCCCGGCCTTAGTCGCTGTGTATGTAACCGAGCTAGTTGAGATGGTATGTGATTATGATGCCGTTGTACTACATCTCCTAGGTTGTTTTCTTAGTATTGGTTGCATTGCGAGTGTGGATTTTTGTGGAGTGTGGAGTTTGTGTCAGGTATTATCCACAAAACTTTGGTCTGCCCTGTTTTTGGGTTTTGGAATATTATGTTATAATATTCTTAGCGATGGGGTCATGTCACAGGGCAACCAGTTGTTGTGCGAGTTTGCGTTTAAACATATTTCGGTTCTCCTTTTTTGCGAGTTAATTTAGGCAAGAGTTAGAACGGGCACTTGTTCGGCTGGCCATGACAGCTCGGGGATTTCAGAATTTACTGCCTCCAGATGTTTTGTAAGACGCGTTGGAGGGACAGTCCGAGTAAAGAAACCGGACACTTCGACGCAAGTATGGGTGGGTACTCCGGGTTGTTCTCGACCCCCTGCGGCGAGGCCAGGCATGGCATTTTTGGGTCGGTCGCACCGTCTACGGTAACCCGATGCCACATGTTTTTTTTTTTTTTTTTGTCCAGAATCTTTTGGCCCCCAGATTCTAGGAATTGTCTCCAGACTCTGTCTTTTGGAAAGTGAAAAATACATTATCGTCTTTTATGTTAAGTGGCCAGTCGTGTTGGGTGGCAGGGGCGTGGTGACCCTTTTTTCCCGCCCAAGAAAAGAAGGATACCCCGTGAAATAAGTTTTGGAAGCCCCGTTTAACGAGGTTATATAAGGAGATAGTTGGAAGAAATTGGGGGAGTCCGGGAGTCGATTTGGGAAGGAGAAGAAAGACAACGCGAACGGGGTAGCAGCGGTTTTCCCGCCGGGGAAGTTTGGGAAGAGTAGCGGCGGCACTAGTTTCTCTTTCAAGTAACGATCGGTTTGTAGTGTCGAATGCAGGTTGCTGCATAGAAAGTGGTTGATTGATGTGAAGTGTGCAAGAGTGTGTGCCACGGTGTGACGTCAAGGGAAACGCAGAAGACACGCCGCCAGAACAAGAAGACGTCTCAGGCTCTTCGAAGTTTCTTCGGACTTCCCCACCCCTATACAGCTAAGTGATTTCTATGAGACTGGCGTAGTGCATTTTGTCGAGTAGTCCGAGTAGTGGTTTTCATTGTGATCTTAACGAGCAGAGATACATCGTGTGCATTTTGTTGGCCCCTGGGTGACGAGTGTGATGTTAGGATCATTGAGCAGAGAGTATCGTCGGGAAAGTTTGTGGGATCGCAGAGGTGGAATGTTTTAGCGTGTGATATACCTTCATTTCTGTGTTTGTCGTGAAGTATTCAGTAAAAGTACAAGTTTCATTGTTTGTTGAAAATGAGTCTGGGCTCATTCATTACCGCATTGGCCACAGTCCCTCCACTAGCCGGGTCCGAATCTATACATTGATCACGGGTGTAGGTTTATTCCGCTCATTCAGACTCGAACCCGTGACACAGGTTATCACACTGGGTGTTTATCAGAAACTGGAAGGAATGCAGAAAAGAGGACACACATACACAGCTTGTATGCTGCTCATTTTCCAGATGAACAGAAGGTATTACGTGCTTACTAAGTTATTGGATCTTCACTTCCAAAAGACATGAGCCTAACACGAGCCATGCCTGTTGCGAGTTTCATTGGCGATCCAGTTGTTGTCTCATTCTAAGTTTCAAGTTTATTTTTATAAAGTGCCCATGAACCTATAGAGGTCTACCTAATGGTGCAGAATGACCTAATACAAAATAATGAACATTAGAAACATCATATAACAAACAGCTAAACAATAGGTTTTACAGCACTACATAAAATAAGCTACAGGGCATAAAAATGCTGACACCGTGCTGATGATAAAGGTGATTGAAATTAGTCATTAGGCATGTTAATGGACTATAGTCACTGTGTGTAGCGGTGTAAAAAATAGGGGAATGACATAGCACCTTTGCCGGCACATTAAAAGAAAGAGACGATAGCCGATAGGTACAATCAAGGAGGGAATGAACTATGTACTCCGTGCAGGAACAAAATATCATGAATAGCTGGACGAGATAATAATGTTGGCGAATGTAATTTTCGTGGCAGGTGATGATAGTTGTAATAAATAGAAACGCCAATGTATCTATCATAGAACAATGTGATGAAAAGTTGCTGCACTTTTTCGATCGCTTGTTGTCTTGTCAAGTTTAAAGAATTCCATGCGGTACAAGCAAATTCTAGATGTGACACAACCAAAGTGAGGCACAGACGTAAGAAGCAAGAAGGACTCGAGAATAATTTCGAAATGCGGGCAATAAGACCAAGGTTTCTCATCGCTACAGATGTTACTTTGTTGACATGGTGAACAAAAGATAAGGAGTGTTCAAGATGAACGCTGAGATCACAAGTAACATCGACACGTAGAATTGTTAAAGTCGAAAGATAGTATTTGTGGGTAATCCAATTAATTTTCCTTGTTAATGAAATCATGAGTGTCTTACCATCATTAAGCGTGAGTAAGTTATTATAGCACTCCTCACTAAGAGAAGTAATATCATCCTGGAGAACTACACAATCTCTAATTAGCATGAAATTTCTCTTAACAGCTTCAGGTCATCTGCTTATTGAAGAACATTTGAATTTTTCACACAAGTTGGCAGGTCATTCACAAAGATGTTAAAAGGTAGGGGACCTAGGTAAGACCCCTGTGGTACACCTGCGGATACATTATAGAGCATGAATAACCGTTGACACGAACAACATTCAATCTGTCAGAGATATAAGAGGCAAACCATGAGCAAAGCGGATTACTAATACCATAGGGTGATAATGTACATAATAACAATGGGTGACAAACCGTATTGAAGCCCTTCAAAAAATCAAAATAAATAGTATCAACTTGTAAGCCCGATGCTACTCTTTGCCCCGTATAATTAAGGAAAGTGATCAAGTTTGTTTCTACTGCTCTACCAGAAGCAAAGCCATGCTTGGTAGCTGACAGCAAAGATTTAAAAAACGACAAAAGATGGATGAATGTTATCTTTTCGAAGAACTTCGAGAAACGAAAATAGTGGTATCAGTGGATAGTGTGCCGAAGAATTGGTGCGACCCAGATGCATGTATAGGAATAATATATTTTTCCATGGCGATGGGAACACACATTGTCTAAGAGACCTATTAAATATAGTTGCTAGTATGGGAGCAAACACTGAAGCACAACCTTTCACAATGAAGTTGTATCTTACCTTCACTTCTCAGAGGGGCTTGTCGCGGGCAGCGTACTGGCGCTATGCGAGATGGGCTTGGAGCATCGGAGGCTTTAGTCTAACGCGCAAATTTTTTAGTCCTAGAACCTTGGAAGCTTTACCATCTACATTTCGTTTTCAGCATTACCACAAGACTCGCACTAGCAGGCAAATATGGGGATCAAGTCTGCTAGACATGGTGTCGCTTTCGCTCGTGTACCTGTGGCTATAGTGGACTAGAATCTCCACTCTGGCCCTGACTGCCCGCAAGGAGTTCAGCTTCCTCACGTTGCGAAACTGTAGGGATCGTACCGTGCCTGTGCTGTGCCTACCTTCGTTCGTCACACCCCATCATTCACCCCACACCCGACAACACCGTTACCAAACATGCCTATATTTTACAATTACGACGTGCAAAACAACGCAATGCTAGAAGGTAGAGAAAGAACGAGCGACTGTACAGAGTAACATATTTTCAATAATCAGCTTTACATTTCAGCACCTTTTAGATACTTGCGCCTTTCAAGCGATCGATGGCTTCAAAAGGATGTGGGACGTGACCAATGTCAATTTCACATGGCCAATTAAGTTTCGCCACTGCCTTAGAGCTGTTAAAGGCATTTTTCGATGTGTAATCGGAGTTTTAGGCATCCTTGCCAAAATAGGCACTAATGCTGGAATAGGCATTTATAGGCACTTCAAATTGATAGAGGAGGTTCCTCAGCACCCAGTTCGTGCCCCTGTATTGATAAGGCACTATTACAACCACAGCAACAAAAATAGGCATTTGCCTAGGAATCTGTGCTCATTCATTCTTCATTCTTCATTCTGAAGTTCATTTTTAACATGTCTATTTTCTGATGAGCTTGATTTTTTCTTCTGATTTTCCTCTTGTGTTCGTGTCGTTCTTTGTTCTGTTTGTTGGCTAGGAGCGTGCTATGTGGTGAAGTTCATTTTTAACATGTCTATTTTCTGATGAGCTTGATTTTTTCTTCTGATTTTCCTCTTGTGTTCGTGTCGTTCTTTGTTCTGTTTGTTGGCTAGGAGCGTGCTATGTGGTGAAGTGGAATATCTTCTTTGTAGTGGTATAGATTTTATTTCGTCTTGTGTTCGTGTCGTTCTGTTTGTTGGCTAGGATCGTGCTATGTGGTGAAGTTCGTTTTTAATATATCTATTTTCTGATGAGTTTGATTTTTTCTTCTGATTTTCCTCTTGTGTTCATGTCGTTCTTTGTTCTGTTTGTTGGCTAGGAGCGTGCTATGTGGTAAAGTGGAATATCTTCTTTGTAGTGGTATAGATTTTATTTTGTCTTGTGTTCGTGTCCCATAGTCTTCCAGTATCTCTGCTGTTCACAGTTAATTACATACAACTATCAGAACTTCCCGCTATTGCAAAGATGGTTCTCGCGTATAGGAATATTAGACTTTTTATAATACAACTTATAATTTTGCTTATAATCATATTGATTAAGAATATCTTTTTTGATTAAATGTGGTGATCGTTTTGATATGGTGTAGCTATTATTTCCCTACATGTCGGTTAGGTTCTATATTAATGCTATGTGTTGATTCGAATTATTGCCTTATGTGTGTGCTATTCACTTCAATAGAAATTAAATTTGTGTCACATTGGAATATTTGCTATTGTGCTTGGCTAAGTTTTTCCCATTGACACAGAGTCATAACATAATTCCTAATGACCCTCTGGCCACGCGACGCCCAAGTAGGAAAATTGTGAAAGAAGTCAGCCCAGGGTGAATGGTAAGCACGCACGCAGCCCTCCGGTCACGCTCCGCCCACCACAACAGCCCTCGGGTCACGCTCCGCCCACCTGTCATGGGAAGGAAGTCGGCCCAAGTAGGAAAATGGTGAAAGAAGTCATCCCAGGATGAATGGTAAGCGCGCAGCCCTCCGGTCACGCTCCGCCCACCACATCAGCCCTCCACCCGAGCACCGCCCTGTTACAGGTGGTGAAGGTTTTTCGGTTGGGTTTTTCTCCTTCACCTGATTGGCATCACAATTCCCAGCACTATTGGCTTTAATAAATATATCTCAACTTGAATGGCATTAATAAATATATTTTCACTTGTACTTTTTGTGTATGACCCTTCTTTGCATGTCTTTGCATGTAAACCACTAAACCACTCACCTGTTGTATCGGAAAAATATGTGAAGTCGGCCAAAGAAGTCTGCCCAGGCTGAAAAATACGCTACGATGAGCGCACGCGCAGCCCTCCCCCGCCGATAAGCGCGCGGACAACCCTCCCCACACGCGCCGCGCAGGGAAAAATACGCGCAGGGCTCAGGGCAGGGGTCAGGGGTCCATGTCTGAGTTTCGCCTTGTCGGAGCCTCGGCAAGGCCCTCTACTACTAATAATGACTACGCATACATCACAAATACGACGACGATCAGAGACGATAGTAACAACAAAGCATTCACAACCTTGAAAACTTTCCCCGACAATTCCCAACCTGAACCCGCGAGTGCCGCAGTCTAGCCTGGTGTGTTCTCTAAAATCTGTTCACTACGGTAACATTCCACTGTCATTACCACGACCCCAGCCGCCCCGCGGTGTCCATGGACGGGAAGACGCTCAAAACTAGCAGTCGCCATGTTCGCTCGGGAGGGAACTCGGCAGAGTCCGGGACCGGCACCACCGGTTGCGTACCTGGAGGTGGGAGGTGCCAGAACCCCAACTCTGTCTATCCCAACCTGACCTAACCTAACTAAAGTTAGCTAACCTCACCAAATGTATATGATCCAAGGCTTTTTTACCTTTACTTTGCCTTTCTCGCCATGAACGCGTATTAGCCGCAACACAGATAAGTCGCAGTGCATCTATTTTCCACGTCCTGAATGGGAAGATTTCTGGCACATAACGTAAACCCTCACATGTGTTTTGTAGGACGAATTATATCGGACTCAAGGTGAGATATGCCCACACAGTTAAGCACCCGCACTTTTATTCGCGCGAAGTAATTACAAAGCTTTTGCTTCTAAAAAAAATACCTATATATCTGTGAATTTGTAATTCCAAACTCCTAAGTGTGGAGTACGTGATATGAGAATGGCACCACAAGTTCTCAGAAATAAGTCGCAAAGAAGGACTCAATGCATTCAGTTCATATTTTTGACAATGTACGCAATCACAGACTGTACTGAAGCGAGAAGAAAACGAAAATCATCCTCACATCAGTCATGAGTTCATGTACTGCTCGCGACACGGTTGTCCGAAATCGCCTGTCAGTAGTTCTGCAGCCCATATTTCCTTGATAGCCCTCGAATATGTTGTTCCGATATTGTATTTAAAGGTGGACCATATGCTGCACGTGTTTCTTACTCGAAGTAAATGGTGTTGTAACACCTCGAGATTTGAGATGGGATAAACCACGGGGTTCAGACAACCGTGTCACAAGCAGTACCATATATAATTTATGTAATGTCATGCTGTCATATGTGAGCTGTTTCTCGGAAGACAAACTTGACCAAGCAGACTGTGGAGCGGTGACGAAGATTATCCGTATCAGTTGTTTCCGGATGCGATAGCATGTTGAACAGCATGATTGCGTAAGAGTTCTTTTGCGTGTGCATGTGTATAAGCACCAGAGGAAGCTTTCTTTTAACACACACACACACACACACACACATAGCATCCACAGGCGGATCCAAGATTTTTCTGAGGGGCGGGGGGTCCTGCCGTCTATGTAACGACAGAAATTGAAGGGGAGGGGTCTGGACATCAGGACCTCCCCCCAAATCCGACCTCATAGCACCTATCATTCCTTTTGCCACTGTTTGCAATATAGGACGGTTTTCCGAAAGGCGTTGGCAACATTGTTCGTTTGTTTTTGTTTCGGATTCCGTTTGTGTTCCACACGTACGTCCGGGTCTGACTCCGAGGAGTGTCTTTAGCAGGGATTTTCCCAGAACTCCCAAAAATCTTGCAACACCTTGTCTGTCAGAAAAGCCCAAAAAGTCAGAAAAGCTGCAAATATGAGTGCCATCCCCCCCCCCCCAACCGAGACGAAAATCCTGGGAATATCCCTGGTTCTTTAGTGTCTTGATGCTGTTTGTTCGGGACCTTTTCTGTCGCCTCTTTGAATCTGTGGACGTTTGTAATTAGAGGATGACATTGGGTAGCGCTTATGTGCGCCCCCATTTGTAGAACAACACGACACCGCTTTGCACGGAGGTAACGTCGGAGAGCACTGTGATGGCTTTGCAAAACGCTCGTGCCTTTTTACAGGAAATTGTGCTGGATCCGAGACTGATTTTTTTAGTGCATGGAGTGGCTGCACGACTGCACGATCGTAAAATTTTCTGGTGTTGTCATTCTAAGAGATCTGCTCTCCATTACTGGCAAGATGCTTGTTATCAGTTTTGCATGAGTCCACCCGGTCGCGCAGGGTTTTTATTAATGCCTGTTACGTCATCTAATGACACCAAACTAAGTCCGATGAGATTCAAGGGGGTTTATTACAAGTACGCACCGGGTTGTTGTACACTCTGGCTGCGGTAACATAGAACGTACTTTTTCTTAGTAAGATTTTGGTGATATAGGATATAGGATAGGATAGGATAGGATGGTGATAGGATTTTTTAAAGTTGCAACTAGTGCCTACCTGCTTGTTAGTGAACTGGGCTGTTGAGCAAGCCACAAGTAGATATACAAAATTGCAATTTGTTTTGAATGCGAAATGCACACACAAAATTAAAAACCATAAGTGCACAAAAACCTTCAACGCAATATGCGATTTAGGGCAGGCGCAGGAGCTGTCACGACAGGCTGTGATGGAACTAGGATTTCACCATAGTGAAATAATGTCACCTCGCATATGTTGATATACTGTGCACTCAAGTCTCGCCAACACCCTCGACATCACCTCTCCAACTAAACCTTTTTTTTTTTTTTTGTTCATGATAACCTGAGACGTGACAATCAATCCAAAAGGTGTTTTAGAAGAACCCTCCGTTGCTCACAAACGAACATTTTCTCTGACAACGCTTTCTTCTTATAACCTCGGTGGAGATCAGTGGCGTAACCAGACTTCCAAGTTTTGGAGGGGGGGGCTCGATATGAAAACTCGCCCCACTTCCCCCCCCCCCCCCACTGATACGGGGTGCGAAAACACACACATACTCGTGCACACCGCAAAATGCGGATGAAGGAAAACACGAAAATAATTGATTTGAACGTTCACAATACGATTACATGTAGGCTCTCATGACCCATGAGGCGGTGTCACGAGATTGGAAGTATTTTGAAAAGCTCATACTTTGAAAAACATTCAAGAGTGCTGCTTAGATAGACGCCATAAACTGCAAGAACTTTCGCGATCCGTGGCAGGTAGGGGGGCTCTTCCCCAATCCCCCCCTAAGCCCCCCGTGGCTACACCACTGGTGGAGATGCTCTGGTTCTAATAAAAACACAGCAATAAACAGGGTGCCACATATGAAATGCTTCGATGAACAATTTTGAATTGATGGAACAATTTTTGGTGAATGTCGCTCCTGTTACACATAAATGACACTGCTGTGTTAAGGGCAACAAGGGCAGGCAGGGTCACAAGGGCAAATGAATTAATTGCCTGCTTAGCTATGTGGCTCAAAGGAAATCAACAGTAAATAAACAGAAAGTACTCAAATTATTGACTCTCACACAAGAGGGAATGACTGTCTGGAACAAAATATAATGGAAAGTTCCCACAATGTTGCCAAAATATCCACCTCTTGAGAGCCTTTTTTCATGAAAATCTTTCTTGGTCTTGGCATGGGTTCACTGAGAACCAATCATCGCTAACTGGTCGCTACATTAAAAAAGGCTGATAAATTTTCTTCCTAACGGTAACGCACCAGATTTATTCTGTCATTCTTTTTTGACATTACACTTATCGTCTTTTAGTGTGATCAAGAACAATTTAAAGAAATCCTGATAATCTGTCTAAAAATTAGCAGGATGCCTAATTAATTGTATAACTCTTACACAAAAATTGTATGCTGTTGTTCGGAGCCTATCTCACGTTTGAGGTGAAGCATCCGTAAAGATACTGACTGTCATTGGATGTCTAGCAGCTGTGTAAAGTAAATGATGCATTGTAGATAGTGTGCTAATCGTGTGTATTTGTCTAAATCCGCGTATGTACCAAGAAGCCCAGTTAGATGTTTTAGGGAATGATGCATAATCTTAAGCAAAGTGTTGCACGAAAGTGGTGTTGTTTGCCCTTACATTAAAATAAACTGTACTTGCACACAAATCATGCTCGACAGTGATCATGCTGGAAACTCCTAAGCCAATATCCTGTTATCCTGGAACGTCTGCATGATGTGCCTCAGAAAAGAAGTGATTCAAATTATTAGAAGAACTGTACTAATTGAGAGTTGTTGGTGAAAGTTTTCTATATGTTACACGACACCAATTGTGCATCAGTAATAAAATCTTCAAGCAAAGTACTGACGTTTCACAAATCGTGTCACGATGCAGAGCAAAATTTGGGAGCGGTGTAAAATACGGTGTACATTTCTGGAATAAATTTATAAGCATTGATATTGTGGGAAGTGCCATGTTTTTCTTAATTGTTTTATACTCCATTCTCCAACTCGGGGGCATCTCCGGAAGCAGGCTACATTTGGGCTCCTTTGCGCATGTCTGACATTTGTACGTTTCACTGACATACAACCATGGGCATTGTCAGATTGGGGGGGGGGGGGGTACAACACCCCCAAAAATTGTACATTTGGTAGTGCATTTGGGAGAGGGAAATACCTCCTACCTCATGTAAAGTCCCATTAGACCCCCTCCCCCCCAAATATTTTTCTGGCTACGATACTGCATGCAATGGTTATGAAACATGTAAATTTCTTGATTTGCAAATCTTTTTCTCCCTCTTGTGCGTGGGAATAACTTTATCAACCTTGCGATAGTAATATCCTACGATGACCCCTGTTGCAAAATAAACAGTCTGTGTGAATTGATACGTCTTATTTAACAAGCTTTTGGATTCAGTGGAGGAGGGAGAATGACGTCTTGTGATTAGAAGCACCCGAAAAGACTAGATAGAGGCATCCATATGCATTCCACAACCAGTGGACTAGCCATGCAACAAGACTGTGTGCTTAAGCAGTGTTTTTTTTTAAATTCCATGTTAGCACTGCGAAGCAACTGTGGCTATGAGCGGCGTACAGATATGGACAGATCGAAAGAGTACAGCAGGAAGGAGTAGGGGGTAAGGCAAGGACGTGGGGGGTTAGTATGTGTCCTGGGCCGACTTTGGGGGAACTGTGCCAACATCAGTCTGGAAAGCCTTCGGAAAACCGAGGGAAAACCTGAGACAGCACAGCCGGTGCCAAACCAGTGTCACCTCCCAGCCTCGGCGTGGAAAGTGATCATCCTAACCACTATGCCACGGGAGCTGGTGCACAAGCAATGTAACCATCTCTTCTGTGGCCTACTCCTGTCTTAGTACACATAACTTGCAGGAGCCAGTACATAAAAGTGGGTCATTGTCGATACACAAGTAATAAAGGTTAAAACGAGGAAAATACTGTGAAGTGCTCCTATAAAGCTTTGACCACATTGTTCCTTGTTTTGAAGTCCATATATATTCAGTGATCTCACAAAAGAAACGTGCACAGTCACACCACAACACATCAACTGTACATGCTACGAAAACACGGGCAGTGGTTTACCGAAAATTTCGTCCTTGGGGAGCAGGGTGGGGCTCTGCAAGGAGATGTATTTACAAGTTTTTCGACAAAATATAGCGCAATCTCACAGAGGTTTGTGGAATGTTGGGGTGTCTGGGCAAATCACTGAGCTTAGGTATGACATACCCAGACGCACACATCAACGTACGTGCATAGAGCGACTTCGTATCATGAAATTAAATAACAAGCCGCTGCGTTCTCAATTTACATAGACATGTGCCGGACAATGCAACGAAACAGCAACATTTAGTGCAAAAGAATATACGAACTTGTCACTCAAGAGATATGCAGACTCACAGAGCAACGGATAAACCGTTTATTGTTTAAATGAAGCAGCTATCGCAAAGGAGAGCGGCAGACTTTCGACAGCCCAGTAACCCATCTACATCCCAGCGACGTCCATGTAACATCCTGAGCGTGACATTCGGATATCCCAGGGAGGTTCGCACAGAGCCTATAGACGCCTTTTGTACGTCCAATAGATGGCCATTTGTCCCGCTTTCTCCACATCCACGGGACGTCCCACTAACTCAACTAATGGACATTCGGACATTCAGAGGATATTGGCGCCACCAATTACGATCCGTGCACACGAACACATATTTTGAAACATTTTGCGAGAGTTTTGGTGGTGGTGGTGGTGGTGGTGGGGGGGGGGGGGGGGGGGGGTCGGCACCATTAACGGACCCATAACTATAGAGAGTGGCCACCACATAACTATTTCGTTCCCTGTTTCCCCTCTGTGCCCGTTTGTGGTATTTCCCATAACGGACACAGAGCGCTGCTGTTTAAGTAAAGCAAACTGAGAAGTGGAAAAGCTCACGGTCCAAAAAGCTTCGGAAGGTACTAGCATTCCCTTTCCAAGAGAAAACAAATACTATATATTGCTTGTCGCGCGAACTTCCGCGAATTCGAGGGTACTGCTCGCCTCTGAAACAAAACGGTGGGTGAGCTGTTTAAGTATAACTCGATTATGCACAAAAATAACAGTCATGTGAGGAGTTGCGTGGTGTGTTAACTCTGCAACAAAGTAACGCCTGTGTTTCTTACTCCTCTTGGTCGGAGACACTCAATAGATTCATCTAAAGTCAAATTTGAGAGTGCCACAGAATTCCGCATCTCTGCCTCTTTCGCAATAAGTGCTCAATGTAACATAGACAATCAGTTTTGGAAGGAGCAAAATCTTGCAATCTTGCACAGGACAGCCCTTTGTTTCTGAGAAACGTCATTCAGCCCCTGTTTGCACATACTTTTTGGTTCCTGATGTGATCCCCTCAGAATATCCAAATCTCGATGAACCCAAGATATTCGATTTGGGACGTACAGGGGATGTACAGAATTGGATATCCCCAACAACTAAAATATTTTGAGGAGACAGACTGGACGTCCATGTGACGTCCATGGAACATAGCTACAGTTGTGACATCTGCGACATAGTTTGGATCCAATCACGAATATCCATGGGACGTACATAGGATGTCTCGACGTCTTGGACGTCTGCGACACATTTTGGACGTCTCCAGGATCTTCGTGGTTTACTGGGAGTGGAAACCGCGTTTATGACATAGAAGCACAAGCACACACATAGTGAGCTACATGTGGTTGTCGCTGCGAAACCGTTAAAATAAACGGCCAAGATAACGATTTTGGTCCCATACGTTTGTGCAAGAAGACGTGACAAACGACATTTATATTTCGATGATCGAAACAAGTGGCCTACGAAGCACGCAAATTTCACTGAGTAGCACGAATACGAGCTCTGCTTCTACCGTTGGTCACTTCGGGTTTCAATACAACACTTCCACACCACTCTTTTCCTCCTCCAAGCGAAGCTATGAGGCAACTAGCACAGATGGAGGAACAAAAATAAGCGACGCAAACCAGCGGACACACGCAAACTGTCGGCACTAAACCAGCTAAACACAATAATGGTATCCGGTGCCGATACGAGGTAGATATCATACCTATCCCCTGCGTAGAGATACAGTCCCGTATCAATCCGCCGCTGTGCTAGATTTTGAAACAGTTTATTTTTAATGGTGGATTCTTAACCGGTTATATTTAAGCGGATATTTTAACCGGTTTATTCTTTCCGATTTATTTTTAAGCGTGTATTTTATAAGCGGTTTATTCTTAAATCTTTTATTTTTAAGCAGTTTATTTTTAATGGTGGATTTTGGGTACCTCCCGAAGAAACACGTAGAAGAAAGCGGGCTTACCAAGGTACGTAATAATGAGCGCATTGAGCGTCTGGCTGACATTTCTTCTTTTCTTTATTTCTTTCTATTAAACATATATACCCCCCCCCCACCCCCGCATTGAGGAATTGGCGCCATGATGTCATAGTCGGTAAAGTCCCTGAATTGGAAAACGTACCGCCATTCCTTGATCTTTCCACCTCGACCTTGGACCTTTCATGGCGGTCGAGCCACGCAAACCTATGGTATGGACGCCATTAAAGGTCCAAGCTCGCCATAGAAATCATAAGGAGAGTCTAGAAGCAAAGGTGGCGCTGGCTCTGCGTCAAAACGAGGGATGCGCCATATTGTGGCGGCCAGTGTTGCCATGTGCCAGTGCTGTCTGCGCGCTGTCCTTGGCAGCTCGGTTTCAATGGTGAATGCTGTTTCTGTAATCAATTTACGAGGAAATAAATGTGCAGTAAGCATAAAATAAACATGAAGTAAGTAATACTGCGGCCTTCCCGTGCTGTAATCACCTGTTCTCGAAAGAAAAGGCGGCCTTGAGTGCAAGGGGAAGCTAGCAGAGTTTCGGTTGCGGAATTGCTGACAGCGGTTATCGGCTAAAGCTAATTACGCGGAGTGCGACTTTGACGCTCGCTGCATCACAAGAAACAATGCGGCTGAAACAACTGACCAGACATCCTTCTGTCGTCATGGGGCCCTGACACCATAGAAATCATGAGGATGATTCCTCATGATTTCTATGCCCGTCACTCTTACGTTAAACTTTTGGGTGCGACGACTTGTTTTCTTTTCTTTTTACACAATTAATACACATTGAAAAGACAACATATGAAAAGGGGAGTGTCACTGGAATAGCAAAGACAGCAGAAAGATTACATAATGTGAATTGGATTGATTTACGGGCTCGGCGCCCCCGGGGAAGAGGTGGTACCTCACAGCACAAGCTCGCCGATAATTCTTCGGGGCTCTGACTTTCTTTCTTTTTAATGTAATGGCCTGCTTCCTGGAGACGGGGATTACAGTTTTGAAGCCAGTGCAAGGAAACTTCCCAGGCCGCAGGATCGTGGTGAATATTGTTCTTCAATGTACACCGGCAATACCCACTATTCCCACTGTTGTTGTCATGTCAGCTTTCTTCATTTGTAATAAGGTGTTTGGTGTTGGCTGGTGGACTTGCGAATCTTGCTGCACTGTATCTGGAGTTTTGCTTCCCGAATTGTGTTTGTGCTTCGGGCACAAGTCATGCCCATGTCATGCGCGCTTCCAAGGTGTCACACAAGACATTCTGCCATATCTGGAGTATCTTTCTACGAGTGAGTGTCATTATTCACTAACATTTCCTAACACCTTTATTGGAGACATAGAAATAATCAAATCATTATTTCTATTCATAGGCGATAGGAATTGTTGAGGTGCCATAGGTCGTACTTCTGTCAATATTACAGGTTTCCCCACCATGACCCCATACTTTTGAGACAGTGGTTTCAAAGTGTATCTGAGCAGTCTTTTCACCCTTCTCAGACTCAAAGGATATGTTCCAAACACTTTGAGCCCTCATGCTTTTACTTTAGCCACAACAAGAAATGGCTGAAGCCAGGTGCTATCCCCACTATTTTCTCCTGGAAACAGGACAGCAGCACGGTAGTATATTAATTTCATTTTGTGATGCAGAGAGTTCAATACACACTTTCGGGGTATTGGCAGCGTTTGCAACTGGTCAGGGGCCCATGATGTTCATTGCACACTTGTCCATGAAATATGCAAGAATGACACTCGAACAAGATGTGGTACATTACAATTTATTTCATATGCACAAAATGGTATGGCCTTTGAATAACAGGACAGCCTCTTATGAAAGCTTGACAGCCTGAAATGCCTGTCAAGAAAATAATTACTTACATTTGTTTTCTTACTTACTTGCATAATTACATCTTGTCAACTCTGGCAGAAGTAAGCAGTAATAATCAAGATTTTTATTATAGTACAAGTAAGTAACAGTTCCAGAAAAGTACTAATGTCAGAGATATGCAATAGCTATGACTGAGGTGTAACTAACGTGCAAGGTCAAAATCAATACCTCAATTTCAAGCATTATACAGTGAATGCTCTTTCAGTCAAACGTCCCATTAGCTAAAACTTATGGTCAACTCAAACACACCATGGTGCACAGGGATATTCACTCTGTTGTAGAGTGCAGTCCACTAGTCGAATTACTGCTTTGCTCAAACAAGAAGTGCTGGATACTGGCTGTTGCAGTTACTAAATGTTTACTGTAGCACACAGTAAAGTGCACCTAAGAAATAGGTATTACAATGAACAAGCAAATACTGAAAACTGTTTAGTTGTACTGTCGTACAAAGCTTTACTATTATTGCTTGGCTTCACACTCTGGCGATACCTTCTTCTGAAGGTGATGAAGCGCTTTCACCTGTTTGCGAGGCACGGTGCCACATTCATGTCATTCCAGAGCAGATGACTGCAGTGTCCACAGCCTGTGAAATTAGGGTTTAAAAAATTGTGAAAATGAGAGCGCTCAAGCAACAGATTTGAAAACACAGTCTCAACATATTCGTGCATATACGTGCGGTGAAATCCCTTCAAGTCAAAATGAATTGAGCAGAAGTCTGTTTTGTTAATCACATTGTCATGAACAATGTAGCATAACTCTACCATAAAGTCAGCTACATATATCAAGAACATCTATTGGACCACTACAGCTCTGAGCCCGAACATATAATCTCACTGGTGAAAGTGATCATGAAGCGGTTCCTGCTGTTGAGGCTGCACGAACTGTCCCGCAAGATAACAGAGAAATCCCAGAAGGCCTACATCATGAGCAAGCTGACAAAACAAGTGCTCTTCATGAACGAGTGAGGCGGAGGTCACGACAAGACCAATAAACCAGTTCAACCAGTCATGTTCGTTACATGTGCAAATTCTCCTTTAATATTTAGGCGCCAAGCGTCCTACGTTTACTCAAAATTTATGCTACAACTATGACAGCGCCTATCACCTTTAAGGCCTCCCATTTTCCTGTGTCTGTGTGTCTGCTTAGTGAAGAACGCCGAGCTCAATGGAGGTCACATATCAACCCAGATCACCGTTCATGCATTTTTCAATATGACAGAGTAGCTTCCAATATCAAACTTCTTGCACAGACCAAGTTATATCGGTAACACGCACTGAAAATTTGAGTATTGACGTTCCATCCCCGTAAGAAATTACGCAGCGTACACGTTACACAGATATTATTTGTCATGCTAGCACAACCTGCAGTTGAAACAGGTATACGAGACCTGACATAAAAGGCTAGCATGACGTTGCAGCGTACAATATTTGGAGAGGCACATTCGGGAGGCAGAAAAACGAATACGTACCTGCACCAGCTGCCATTTTCGTTGTTGTTTTTTGTGGATTGGCTTGGTTATCTGGCGCTCATGCACTTCCGGTCGGCTTCGGCTACTACAATATGGCGAAGCCCGCGCTTTGCCGTTGAGGAGGAAAGTTCCTCCGTTCAACTCCTTTGCTCTCTCCCATTTTCCTCCTCAGGCCTTTGCTTCTAGCTTCTCCTTATGATTTCTATGAAGCTCGCGGCGGGAAAGGGAAAAAGATGTCGCTACTTTTCCCAATCCAGAGACTTTAATATTCGGTATGGCGATGTACCTGAACAAGGGTGCGTGACCGTCGACTGTGTTACAGGAGGTAAACGGCGAAACAGCAACGCAGTGCATTTGAAGGAGGGCAAACAGAATTGTTTATTCCGCGCCCTGCCGTGCGTTTTTACTTTTCAGGTTTTACTTGATCAAAGTGCCGCTATAACTACCTTTACCTCTGGAGACGTCTCGAGCCGCGGAGTTGCTGCTAAAAGTGTCCGAGTTCTTCCATTAGTTTATCGGCGTTATCGGTGGGTTCAGCGGTGGGCAGCATCCCCACTTCCGGAAAGCGTGCCGGAAGAAGAATTCCTCGCAATGTCTTGCCAAGGTCGTCGATCGGACCCGTAGCAAGCCCTGCACGTGCCGGAGGTTGGTCTCCTGCCTTTCAGAGCTTCTGCGGAAAGAAGCTCTGAAAGTTTCTCTATAAAAAAGCAGTTACGATATGAGGTTCTCGTGCCCTAAAGGATTGCAGCCTTCAGGTGTCATAGCGGCTACGCTCTAAACCCGGTGGTGGATAAATAAGCGCTATTTTTTTTGTGCAAATTTATAGCGTTTACTTCGAGGCATATATCCGCATATATCATATATATCCGCCGCAGGGGTTAACCGCCACGGCTTTTATATGCCTCCACTTTATACGCCCCGTGCTCTATGCGCCGCAGCTCCTATACGCCCCCAGTGACGCATCATTTGCTGACGCTGGTATAATACTTCATAACTGGAATAGCAGAGTTAAACACGTACGCCGACACGAACACACACAGACCAGCGGTGAAACGCCAGTGCGCCGCTTGGATAATCTTTTGTGGTTGTCTCTGTGTATTTATCTTAGCGCTTCCAGTTACAACTCAGGACACTTGTTAACTGGCCACTTCGCTCACGGCGTGTGCCCACATTTGACGGATGGTGACATCGTTCATTCATGCAAACAGGTATGTGTGCTTTCTTGTTCAACAGTAGTCATATTTAACAGGATTTTACACAATGTGCGTTACTGACTCCTGGCCCGCTGTAAATTCGTTTTGCAGTCACCTAGCTAAGTCTGCGAACGTACCCCAATCGAACTGTAGTTATAGCATATTCGCATGTTTTGAAAGGCATAGTTAGCTAATAGGGAATTAGTCGAGACAGGCCGCAAACATAGACAACACAAACAAGTAAGAAATCAGGAGGAAAAGGGAAAGGAAATTCGGAGGATCCAAGTTAGAATTTTAGCGTAAGCACCTTTTTTCCGGAGTTATTGGTTGTTTGATATCTAGCTAAGCTGACCATAACCTCTTGAATCTCTGTTGGCTTTATATTTGAGCTGTTGGCAATGCATTCTGAAATCACAAAGCGTCACCTAGGATGTAAGAGATATTTCTAGAGTTACGATATTGGGCTGGATCATTGTTATCACTGATGCAACTACTTTCATTGCTACCGTAAAAATGAAGCATGTATCAACGAGAAAGGGTGACACAGAGACATAAAACTAAACCAATGAACCGCACAGGTTTAGGCGGGTTCTTAACTTGCACTGCCATAACCATTTGCAGCACTTCCCCACAGAGTCTGATGTCGACGTGAATGGCAACGAACATGAGGCAGGCTAGTCCAGTCCCCTTGGAATTTCACAACCTCGATAGTTCCCGTGCTGTGCTGCCACATGCAAGTTAATGTGATTCAAACTTGATAGTCGAGACAGACAAGCTGCATTCAGTTCCTGACAGGGAAAAGAGTCTGGTTCAAATCACAAATAGCTATTGTTGCATGGCAGACAATATAATGTTTTGACAATCAAGATAATGAAGTTGGACAGAAAACAAATTTAAAGCTGTAGAGATCTGACACTGTTTTTCAAATTTATTCCAAGTGGTACGTATTCCCTTGAATCTACAGGACAGTCCAAATTTTCTTCTAGTATTTCAACCATTATATAAAGTGTTATGTTATGTTATGTAATGAATTTTATGCAGCATCTACACAATAAGCAGTTCTGAAAATCTTCAGCCTTGTGAAACTGTGCAATAATGATTTTGTTGAAGCCAGGGAGGACCAATTAAAGCAGTGCAGCTGCTATGGTCGGTGTGTAAACAACAAAACATAAATGCCAGTTTAATTTCACAGAGATATATCTCCTAACAGATCCTACCCAAAACAGTCCTTGTGCAAACCTTGAGGTTCAGGAAAAATGAAATTTTGCACATTCATATTTCAGTTTCTCAGATGTGCTTTGCTGCCTGTTACTTCCCTTGATGCATGCTTACCTACCTTGGGTGTGCGTACCTAATTGAATAATATGTTGTCTGAGGATGTACCATTTATTGGGGCAGAGACATATTAGGTCACTATAGATGCTGTTGGGAAATTTTTGCTTGCTGAGACCAAAAGGGGAAATCGAAGCCAATATATTTCTGCAACTGCAGCACTCAAGTGGGCTGTCACTACTGTAGCTTCTTTCATTGTTGTAGGAGAAAATGCAGGTATCCAACAAAGAACAGACAGGCACAAAGCTTAACTGAATGCACTTAGGTTCCTCTTGCAGTGCGATCTCCTTGTAGAAGTGTGGGGCTGCCTGAAAAGGGCCGTTTCAAATAGCTGCGGTGGTAGGTCTCAGAGTGGCACACACGGGTAGGTCAGCAGAATTGAACTTGCAGAGGAGGTGGTGTTCCCCTACATGAGTCTCGACCGGCGATGATGGTATGCTACGGAGAGGCGATGACTGTGGCCTATCTCCATGGCCGCGCCGGTGGAACTGAAGCAGGTGCTCCAGGCGCGTGGTCATCTTCGTCGTTGTCCACCGGCCGCTACATCACTCCCCCCCTCCGCTCAGACGCGGAGCGGCGATAAAGCTGATGATGTCCGCGACTTCACTGGAGGAGGGCAGCGAGGGCGACCGTGGTTAGCATGCACGGTTGAACAGCATGACGACACGGCAGACGGTGGCGAAGCATCACAGATGATGAGTTATCAGATCCGGTAGCCCGAGAAGAGCGAGGAAAAGAGTGAGGCGCTGGGGAAGTGGAGGTCCTGGGCTGCCGCTACCGGCACGGGAGCCGTAGCTCTGAGAGTCCCAGAGGAGGAGAGGGTGAGGCTGTGGGAGCCGTTGAGAGACGCCGAGACGCCGGCTGAAGCGTGCCGTGGCGTCGGCTGCCGCGACTGGCCGGTGAGCGCGAAGCTTGGGTGTCGCGGCCGGCAGTGAAGGAGCGCCGGGGTGCGGTGAGCATCGGGCTGAAGTGATGGTTGATGAAGCTGTGAGACGCGTGTGTGTGCTGGAGGGATATGCTTCGCAATACGGCGTCTGCAGTACAGCTGTGGTCTTGCCGAGCATAAGAAGTCTTTGGAAATGTGACCAGTTCGTGGCGTCTGGATAAGACGATTCGAAGGAGTCGAGTCGCAGTTGAATGGTCCGGTCGTTGCGTGAACCCAGGGCGTCGTTGGGTTCAGAGGCTTCCAGGATGGGGTGCTCAGCACCATGCCGGTGAAACTGTTGCAAAATTTGGGATGGTTGAAGAGGCCGAATTGTTTACCGAACTGAGGTGTTCGTAGTTCTGGTCACCAAATGTAGAGGAGGTGGTGTTCCCCGACTATGTCAAGCAGCTCCGCCGTTTCTTGGGCTTAGTCAACTTTTACAGGCGTTTTGTTCCTTCTTCCGCTGTCCTGGTCCGCCCTCTTGAGACCCTCCTAAAGACACCCTGCCACTCATCAAAATTAACTTGGTGCGGCGAGGCCGAAACTGCGTTTGACTCCATCAAGAAAGCCTTGGCAGACGCAGTCATGCTCGCCCATCCCGTGCACGGCGCCCAGACGTCCTTGCTCGTCGATGCGTCAAACAACGCTATAGGCGCTGCGCTACAGCAAGAGGTCACCGGCACGAGAAGACCTCTTGCCTTTTTCTCCCGCAAGCTAAACGAAACGCAGTCAAAGTACCGTGCGTTCGGCAAGGAGCTCCTAGCAGCCCATTCCGCCGTTCGACACTTCCGGCATTTTTTGGAGGGCCGCACTTTTACTATCTCATCCGACCACAAGCCTCTCGTCGGTGCGTTCACTTCCGCAAGCCAGAAATACAGCACACGAGAGATACGTCATCTAGCCTTCATCGCAGAGTTCTCAACAGATATCCGCCACATCAAAGGTGCGCACAACGCGGCCGCCGACGCGCTCAGTCGGATACACTCCGTCTCCACTACAACCCCACTCAGCTCTGACATTATCATTCATCGGCCGACCCCGAGATAGCACAGCTCCGCGCCCGACGTTCCACCAGCCTCCGCCTTGCCGACGTCGCGCTACCTGGCTGCGCTCTCCCCATGCTATGCGACACCACCTACCCTGAGCCTCGCCCCGTCGTGCCGTCGGCTCTGTGCAAGTTGGTTTGCGACAACATGCACGGTCTCTCCCACCCAGGAGTCCGTGCCTCCACCAAGCTCATCCTACAACGTTACATTTGGTCCGGAGCTCGGCAGGACATCAGCCGCTGGGTGCGCGCCTGCGTACCCTGCCAGACCACTACGATCCAGAGGCATGCCGTTTCGCCTTTGTCTGCTCGCGTTTCCATCGTCACCTCAAGCAGGCCATCATGGCGCAAGACGGCCGCCATACCTGGACGGACAAACTCCCCTTGGTCCTTCTGGGCATCAGATCCGCCGTAAAATCCGACCTGGGCTGTTCCTCAGCAGAGTTAGTCTACGGCGTTCCCCTACGCCTTTCGGGTGAGGTGTTCACTCCCACAGTCGATCCTTCTCCGGACCCGTCCGCTTTCGTCGCCGGCCTCCGCCAAGCTTTAGCTACTCTTCAGTTCACCACTACGCGCACCACTTCCGCCAAGACATCCTTCGTGCCTACCGAGCTCCACACTGCATCACACGTTTTCCTGCGCACCGACCGGCTGCGTCGCGCCCTCGAGCCCGCCTACACCGGTCCTTACCTGGTCCTACGTCGATCGCCCAAGACCTTTGTTCTCGACGTCCGCGGGCGACCCGAATCTGTCACTGTGGATCGTCTCAAACCCGCATTCTTCGAGCACGCACCCACATCCCTGCTCTCCGACGTCACCCCGTTTTCCCGCTCGCAGCCATCGGCTGCGCCCCGTGCCAAGACAGTTTCTTGGGCGCCTGCACTCATTTCTACCCTCCTTCGTTCCTCCGGAGCTCTGAAGTGGGGGGCAGATGTGACGCCCCCGACAGATGAAGACAATGCTGGCCGGCTACTCTCGCGCACCACTAACGGCACGAGAATAAAATCATTCTTCTGTCAACCTTCTACCTCGCTGGTTGTCTCTTTTCTTCCGGCTCGGAGACCCACAAGCTCTTCACTTATGGAACCCTTGCAAGGAGGGTTAGATGCAATCGGTTGTAGATGCTTAGATAATGCATTTTCTCTTCTTTTTTTTGTGTCATTAGTTTGGTCCTACTTCACTCTGTTGCTCCACAGCTTCTGCAAGAATCAGTGTGCCACCCCATGCACGAGCAGGGATTGCTGATCTTGAACGTAGGAAACCACCGTATGAGCCCCAGTACCTGTGTATAGCCTACAAAAAACAAAAAAGATGTTTGTACATTACATCATGTCGTGTGCAAGGCAAATTATTCAAGTGAAGTCACGCATTGAAAAATGTGGACATACGGTGCTGCAATGTTGTTTGTGTACACGTTGCGCGAGTGTTACAAATGAATGTTGCAAATGAAGTTAGCGACGTTTGGGCAACGACGCAGTATGACATTGATGAAATGTTGCCATACCATTCGTGCAACCTGGGGTGTGTTCAACAAATACAGATGTAACGCTTTACAATGTTGTAGGAACGTTACATAACTGTCGCCTAAATGCTGTGTTGTGGTAAAGAAATATGGCTGTAACTCTGTCATAATGTAGCGAAAACATTACCCAAATGTTGCCACAATATTGTGTGTGCGTTGAAGAATATTGCTGTAACGAGGTCCCAATACTGTGGAAACATGACGGAAATGTCACCCCAATATTCAATTTGTGTTGGGGAAACCTGGTTCTAGTGCTGTCACAATGTTGCAGAAACGTTTCCCAGCAATGTTAATGCAACAGATTTTCAAGAGAACATTAGCCACGTTTCTGTAACGTTTGAGTCAAACATTACCACAATGTTCCGGCAACAAATTGTGCTACTATGGCAGGGACCTCAAGCTCGAGGTGATGCTTCCCACTTCAACGTTACTTCAGCTCGCATGTGTTCTTTTCCTTTTGGCAGACTAATTATTTGTGCCCTGGTCTACCTCGAAATCCACATACGTGGTGGAGGAAGGCAAAGAGGAGCCAGTCCCTTATGTATTTGAGAAGGACCCTTTCATAACTCGGTCTGCCCCCGGGTTGGCTGTGTTTTTGAATGCACGACCTATAAAACACTCGTCGGGGCAGTATCCTTAGTGATGCTGTTCCCAGGAAGATTTTTCTAATTTTTTTTTATTGACGTGGCGCAAAATAATGTACACTGTTTCTTTTTGTTGTCAGTATTGAAATTATTGTTGAACTGATACCCACAGTATTGAAACTCACACAGCAGTTTCATGTTTGTCTCTTGTTGTGACAAGAGCATTAGCACTCGTCATGAATGAGTGTAATGCCCAGTTACTCAAGCAAATCGCCAAAACCTTTTCACTTTGAGTAGGCTGACTAAAAACATATATATATATATGTTTATAAGTCCCAAACGTCGCCACACCAGCATTGGACAGCTGTTTCGGCCTTATTGGGCCTTCATCAGCAATGCGTAGGTGGGCGACGTTTGAGCGAGTGGCGTCGGAAGGTCACATGGAACGTGATGTCCTCCCGTCAGGGTGAGTGACTCACCTCTGAAAGCCCAGTGCGAAGCCAGTAAAGTATTAAATGAAGAAAAATAGCATACGCTCTTTGGCTGCACGTTGAAACTTATAAACATGAAACTTATAAACATATGTTCAACGTGCAGCCAAAGAGCGTATGCTATTTTTCTTCATTTAATACTTTACTGGCTTCGCACTGGGCTTTCAGAGGTGAGTCACTCACCCTGACGGGAGGACATCACGTTCCACGTGACCTTCTGACGCCACTCGCTCAAACGTCGCCCACCTACGCATTGCTGATGAAGGCCCAATCAGGCCGAAACAGCTGTCCAAGGCTGGTGTGGCGACGTTTGGGACTTATAAACATATGTTCAACGTGCAGCCAAAGAGCGTATGCTATTTTTCTTCATTTATATATATATACATATATATATATATATATGTCTATAACTCAAACATCGCCCTGCCAGAACTGGACAGCTGTTTCGGCCTTCTTGGACCTCATCAGCAGTACGCAGGCAGGCAACGTTTGAGTGGATGGCGTCAGAAGGTCACGTCTACCTTCTACGTTCTCTTACGTGACCTTCTGACGCCATCCACTCAAACGTTGCCTGCCTGCGTACTGCTGATGAGGTCCAAGAAGGCCGAAACAGCTGTCCAGTACTGGCAGGGCGATGTTTGAGTTACAGACATATGCTATACGTGCAGCCAAAGAGCTCCGGCTATTTTTTCCTATTATACTTCACTGGCTTTGCACTGGGCTTTCAGTGAGTGAGTTATCTCACCCTGACGGGAGGAATCACGTGTTACGTGACCTTCTGACGCCATCCACTCAAACGTTGCCTGCCTGCGTACTGCTGATGAGGTCCAAGAAGGCCGAAACAGCTGTCCAGTACTGGCAGGGCGATGTTTGAGTTACAGACATATGCTATACGTGCAGCCAAAGAGCTCCGGCTATTTTTTCCTATTATATATATATATATATATATATATATATATATCTTTCCTCTCCCTCGTCACTTTACTTTGGTATGGTGGAAGAAAACACTCGAGACAATACTCAACACAATAATGGTTTTGCGTCTTCCTCTGTCTCTGGGTTTTCTTCCACCATATATAACCAGATAGCCTGAATGTTATGCCTTCTAAATTACTTTAGTATGAGAAGAAAACAATGATTCGTGGTCAAATATTGTAAGCCATTGCTTCATGTGTGGAGATCATAGTATGCATTTTTATGCCAATATGTCTATTCATGCAGAAATGATGTAGTTTCAGTGTAGAATGAGCCTGTATTATGCTGCTCTTTTTGTGAATGTCAGTGTTTCCCAGTGATCGTCAAGTTTACTAGTGAGATCATTTTGTTACATCTTACAATAAAACAGCTTCTGTGAAATAATGTGCACTAATTTCTTTTCAAAATCTGCCCCTTTCTCTATTCTTGTTTAGTTTCAGGGCAACGTATGTGACCTATAGAGTATCGTGGGTGTTATTACAGGGTGTCTACTAAAGTGTAGCCTTCAAATTCCCTGACTTTTCCAGGTTTTCACTGACTATTTCAAGATAATTCCCTGACCGAAACAAAAGGGAACTTAGTGCATGCTGCTATGTTTTGATACAGATCCCTAATTAAACAGATCATTTATTGAGAAATTAGTAAGACTGCCCTACTTTTCTGCATCTGAGCTTGTCGTATTCGCGAACTGCTACTCGCGGCAACGTTGCTGCGGCATGGCCGCTCAACCACTCATCAGAACTCGCGATTCACTGCGCATCGTGACGGCACTTGTCTGCAATTTTCCCTGCCTTCAGCTGCCTTTTTGGCAAATTCCCCGACAATCCCCTGACTTTTCCAGTCCCATCAAAATTCCCTGATAATTCCCTGTTTTTCAGGTTGGTAGACACCCTGTATTACCAGCTTATGCTGCCAAGAGTACTAACGAGGCCGAGAACGAGATGTGGCATGCTCATCCCTGAAAAATAGAATGTATTACACTTAAATGGTGATCCAGATACTAGATTCCATGAAACAACACTACCATACTCATGAAGAAAACTGGAGGTGGCACAAAGCACCACGTGAAGTGATCTCTGACAATTGTCACCACACCTGACATGGTATGACGGGGACGAGATGTACGACTGCGGAGGTGAAGAGCAGGTGGCTGACATGCAAAATTGTGTGATGTACTCATATTGGAGTGCTCCCCACTGGCTTCACTGCACCCTTCCAATGGTAGACATTGCTGAGATACACATCTTATATTTGTACCCTAGAAATTATTAGAATACTAAGTTTCTGAGCTTTCAGATCAGTGTCACCCCCTTCACTCACATCAGACAGGTGAAAGGTTATGTCCATTGGGTGACGTGTGCTGGACATGGAAAATTGAACAAATATGGAATGATGCATGATAAATATCCTATATTAGGCATGCCTGCACATGTTCTGCTCTTGAAACTTTTTTTCTTGCATATCTGTTAATATCAAACTTTTATGAAGTCTGTACAGCTTACCCTTCAGATGGTATAGCGGTATCAAGTATGTAGATACGGGAGCTGCTGCTCAACACTGTGCAGTGCTGATGTGTTGTGAGTAGCAATTGTTTCCAGTTGCAGCAGCCCTGTACAGGTGTCCTTTGTGCCATAAATTACCAGGGCACTGAGCTGATTCGATATTAGGGAGAGTGCACAGGAGGGATTGAGACTCAGCCAGTCTGTCTTGAGGCATTGAGTGAAGCTAGTCTGAGCAGCTGTGAAAGAAAGCACTGGCATAATGTAATGGATATGACATAAATCACAAGCAAATGGCAGGTCAGGAACTGCTGTTTGCGTTGTCCTGTGCACTTGCTTTGCTTTTTCGTGTCGCTACTGACGTGACACAACTGTGCTGAGAAATCCACAATGGCTTACCGTTTGGTCCAGTGCTACAACTAAATCTACACTAGAAAAGGAAAATAAGAGGCGTAATATAATGACTTCATGCGCCGGGAAACGAAAAAGGCAACTGGGAGTGACCGCGTCAGAGTACTCCTGTCAATGGCTCAGTATCATAACCACCAGTAGTTTCAATTCAGTTAGTGTCCACGAAACCTCGAACTCATGTGCTACAGAAAGTCTAATGCTTATACCTGTCATTGTGTCACAAGTGCGAATGTCCATCGATGTGCTTGGAATATGCATGGATTTCATTCTGAAAGCAAAAGAAAGCAATAACACAAGTCTACAGCGCTACTACATCACTTCAACGCTACGTCATATTTATCTCGTGAACGTAAGCGGCCACAAATGTACGGTAATCTTACCTTCATATATCTTCTCCACAGGAGTAAAAAAAAGACGGTCGGCACAACATCCACTTTTCGCGACTTTTTCTTTTCTTCTTTGTCGGTGGCACGTTATTGCTTTGAAGATATCACTACGTCGTACTACGTACGCGTCGTCTCAGAAGTGCATCGAACATACACGAGACGCTGTTTTCAGTTTTATCCCACGGTTGATAGCACGCACCAAAGTGCAAAGTTGGGGCAATCAGTAATGATAGCACGCAATCGTAGGTTACCACTGTCGCTCCGTACATTGTCGTCTTGGGTATGGTAAAACGAAATGTTCCGATTCCTCATTGAGGTGTTCCTGCAGTAAGGCACACTGCAGACATTATCGCACACTGCAGACCAGGGTGGCATTGGCGGAGAGCGCGGTCAACCTTCTCGCTTTCATTCGCGAGCGGTTCAGCTCTTCAGTTCAGAAATGGAGGTTGAGATCTACGCCACAAAGCAGCAGAGCTTACCAGTGCAGCGGGAAGTGTCCGATGCAGGACGGCTTCGTCGGTTGCTTGAACGGCTGTTTGGTAGGCCTCCAGGTCCGAAAGGAACTCTTCCACGGCTCTTCCACAGGTTTATTATAGCATAGTCAACAGGGATGTAGCCACGAGGGGGTTAAGGGTGCCCCCCCCCCAGAATCGTACATTTGGTAGTGCATTTGGGAGAGGGAAACGAGGGCAGAATCCTCCTTCCACATGTGAAGTCCCCATACAACCCCCCACACTTATAGCCAACACTAGCACGAGACAAGATAGAAGTCAACTTGAATAGACAAGGTGTACTGATGTGCATGACAAATTTAAAAATAACAAAAGAAGACAATTGAGCTGGTATTATGGCAATATATTTTCCCTTTAATCTAATTAAATAATTATGCATTACCTATAGCCATAAAGAGTTTGCTAATGCTTGTTGTAAGGGTGTACGTTTCCTAAGATAAATCATTCACAAGAATACACACAACGGCTTGGAGTTCATCAAGGCTTTATGCGTGCAATGCCAATTCATGTTATACTTTCATGGTAGAAAGCATCTGTTGCAGCTTAAGAAAGCAATACCATCAGTCGGGGGAGCAGCCACGCGGGATGTTGTATGGTTATATTGCAGGAGAGTACCCAGTGCTGGAGAGAAATAAGCACACAGAATAAAGCATTAGCTGATTAGAATGGCTGAGTCGGCCTGTTAGTATATAGCTATACCAAGAAATTGGAGCTGTAAGGACAAGGAACCAGTCCTGTGTATGTGTGTTCTTTATGTCCCTTGTCCTTACAGCTTCAATTTCTTCATAATAGCTATGTACCAACAGGCTAACTCTGCCATTCTAACCAGTTTATGCTTTATTCTGTGTGTTTATGCCTCTCCAGTACTGAGTATTCTCTTACAATGTAACGAAAGAACTGCCCCTGTGATTGCGCCCCTGACTGATGCTTTTTACCAAAATGTACTTAGTGCCAGTACACAACTATCTCATAGAATGACCCACCTGTGGTGCCATGTATAGAATCTATATGCACACTTTTCTTGGAGCCCAAATGCCTTAACAGCTGTTTTTGCCTGTCACGAGAACTAGCAAGAAATCCTCAACAAGTCCTCCTCCTTGCAACCAGTCAGTATTTCTTCATTGGAAGAGAGTAGCATCATCCTTCTTGCCTTTGTGTGTGAGGAAAAACACACTGAACTGCTCGTTTGGGCTCTGACCAACAGGGCAACACTGCTTTGATTGTCGTCGTCTTTCATCTCACTGTAATATATATTATAGTCCCTCATGGTGGTGTACAAGTACTGCCTTGTATTGAGCTGAACTGAATCCTTTGCAATGTGCCATCCAGCACACCTCGAATACTGAGCTGCATAGAAAGCCAAGTGCTACACAGTCACGTAGTTTCCCTAACATAAACAGATACTTCCAAAAAAGACAGTACAACAAGAAAAAAAAAAAGACATTCCAGTTAGTGTTTTACAGAGGCCTGCACAGGCTGTCTGTATTGCATCTTCCTCTGTTTATGTCAGTGGGGTGTGGCACAGCCCAAAGTCACGTGCATAATAGCAAGCTTGGAAGAGAAAGGAGACCTTGCCAGTTTGTTGCGGACACATCAGCAAGGCAGGTGTCCCCACGCATGACGGAACCTTATGATTTTATGGAACATTTCCTTTGATGTGTCCTCTCTGTAAAAGCACCTGATCAGTCACATATATATTATAACACTTTAAACCTCCACCTTTCAATCTTTTTGCCCCTGTGCCTTTAGTAAAATGACCCTTGGCTGCCTTCTGCATTTCTTCTCTCCATGCCTGAAAATGTGAAATCAGCAAAAATAAGCAATGTCCTCAGTTTTAACACAACTGGCATGTGTTTTGTAATTTTGTTGCCCCAGTTAAAAATGCAGCATGAGAGTTCTGAGTAAAAACACCAGAACAAAATAATAGGAATAATTAAGCACAAATAAAGATGATCGCAACCACGATATTTCTTACACATTTACCGGCTCCGGTACGCCACACGAATTAGTCGAACTCGGCAGTATATGGGTGTACATTACACACCAGACTGCCGGTTTATGCCACTGCATTATTTTTTTGCAACACCTGCAAAGTAAGTGCGTTGAACGCGAATGGTATGTGTGTATTTGTGTAACAGAGCATGAGACGTACTTACGTGCTTCCGAATTGTACATTCACCTGGTGCTGCTGTTGCCTGGGCTGAGAAAAAGTGGACTTGCATTTGTTGCAATCTGCATTAACAAAGCAGCACATGGAGCATTTTTTTTTCAAACGCCCTCACCTTTGAACCGAACATGCTACTCGGAGGTGTTACTGAAACGTTCCCTCACCTGGTGAACATCGACGGACGTCCAAGCGAGGAGCTTGAACGAAATATGTAGTAAAGCTACTTCACTGGCTTCACGTCCCTACCACAAATCCATCCTCAAGCAAACCGCTATATTCTAGCGCATGCGCACAAGAAGCGAGCAGACGACAAGGCGGCGGCAAAGAGCGACACGTGATGTCTTTGCTGGCGCATGCGCAGCGTAACTCATTTTCCTCTCCCGAAGGCCAAGTCTACGTTGTATTTCCGCCGCGCTCTTGTTGCCAGACGTCGTGGACGGTATCACGTGAGACGCGCTGTGCCTGAACGACCAGCGACCAGGGACACCCAAATAATTTTTGAGGTTACCCCAGCGTCCGAGGTCTTGAGGTATTATGGGACATCGGTTCTCTTGCGGCTCCCTCAGAGATTGAGGCCTTGAGGCTACCTCACAACTTGAAGTCCTGGGGTTACCTCAGGTCCTGAGGTTTCCACAGAGCGGACCCAGGCGCGCGTAGCACCACTTCCTATTCGAAGACTTTCTATTGTTATTGATTTCATCAGGCTCTAAATACTTTTTCAGACACTAAGTTGTCGTTCAGTGTCGCACGGGCTCTCCTCATTTGCTTTCTGATTTCTTCGCCTTGCTCCGCTCTACTCTTGAAGCAGTGGAGGTATGCACCTAGAAATGAAGTTCTGTTTGGGTACGATAACCAAAGAAATAATACAAAATTATACACTAAATAGCGAATAATGGTTTACAAATTGAGTGAGCTGTCGTATCTACGAATATAATTTGGGCCACGCGGTGACAAAACTGTAAAAATCCATTACGGTAAGTAAATTGCAATACTCAAAACGCAGACTGTTTTGACCACTGGCATAGAGGGAGTCTCCCAATAACATTAGTAATTACGTAATTAATACGTATACGCACTGGTTTGCATCGAGTTAACTCTATGCAAACCAATGCGTATACGTTTTGAACAAGAAACGATAACGTATACACTTGTCATACCAGGGTGATGAACACTCTGTCTGGTGAGCTGCAGCCTAAGGCACGTTGTCGCATGAAAAGCAACAGAAGGACATAAATTTGGTGGCGATAGCATACCGTTCAAGATATGTAAACACTAACTTTATCCTGCGTTTTGTTGCGGTTCCGGCTCGCGCCTTGAAGGTTTTCTTATGCGCTTTCGTTCGCTGCCAGTCTTGGCGACATCGTCAGTGCCTACCATGAGACATGCAATCTAAGTGAAATGTATCGCAGGATATCTGAAAATACAGTATTATAAATATTAGAAATTCAAAGTTGCATCTGCTTCTAAAGTGTCACTTTCCATTCACAAGATATTCAAGCAATTTTTATTTTATTTTAAATAAGACACACACACGGACGCACACACATACAACCAAATCTATATGCAAGAAATTCGCTTCACGTACCTTCCAGAAAGAAACATTCGCGCGCGCGTTTCTCTCGCCATCCTTCCTGAAAATATTATTACACTAGATATTCCGTGTTCCAATTTAAAATCTGTGACATCGTTGTCTTCAGAAACATTCCTCCGGTTGTCCACAGAAGGAACAACGCGAATGTCGTCAAAAATAAGCCCCTCATATGCCTTCCATAATAAAAATTCGAAGTGGACATCCCAGCGTAGCTCGGAATCAATAATAGCAATGACCTACATAAGTATAGGTCCTAACCTGGTCGAGTGATGTAGCTGCAATATCGATTGTGAATGCGAGATGATTTTGTTTACGGGTTACAGTCATCAATGCAGTTTGCATGACATTTAGGAGCTCTCAGACTCTGTGCACAAGAAAGTAAGTTCATCTTTCGCATTTTGCAGTATATGTTGGTACGTCTGAGGTGTAGTGCCTTTATATGGAACACAATCGTCCGCGAACAATTTGATCTGAATTTCATGATGAGGTATAATGCCATTAACAAAAATAATAAGGTATATCCGAGTTAAGACATGGAGCTATTGGCGGACTCTTAAAGACGGTCGTTTAATATGATCGTAATTAATGTCGTTTAAGCAATCTCGTTTTGTTCATCAAAGTGGCATTGAAACGGTGTGAAAGTAAATGACATCATTTCCGGAGGCTCAGGGCCAACTAGAAGACGATACATGCGTCAAAACTTCCGTGTTCCATGAGGAATACCAAGTGCCGTACCCTCCACCTGCCGACGGCCAGTGTTCCCCTGTACTTCCGCTTGCTTAATGTGCCACCAATCACCTTCTTACCTCCTATAAGAGTCTGAAGGCGTACATCACAGTCGCATGTTGTGGTGTGTCCTCTCTCCCTGTCCCGTGTTTTTGGCTGCTTCAATTACTCTTCTTACCTCAGAGCTAGTCATCGTCTTTCTTCTTTCTCACCGGACTTACTTAATCGCCAAACCGAACCCTCACTCGTTTTTTTCTTGCAACTCTGGCAGTTGTGATGTTGTCCGCCTTGCGCTCCCAACTATGACAAACAGTTCCACCAGCAGCTATACGTGCAACTTGCGTCGCACTGGGATACAGCCAGAACGGCAGCGTCAACGAGCAACCTCATCGCGAACCAATAATTGGGTCCACAGACAAGTTAAGCCAGTAAAGCCAGTCGTTTCGATTGACGTGTGGGGTATGCTGATAAGATACAACCACCGGCCACAAAACTCGGCGATATCGGCGGTACCTCGGATTTTCCCTTCCCCGGGAGAGAGAGACGGAACGGGACTGGATAAAATGTTGCACGGAGTGCGCATGGAGCGCCTTTTGCTAGGGTGCGCTTCGTCTAGCGGAGCGGATACTCATACGCGGCATTCACGTAAGCAAATAAAAGGATGTTTGTTGCTCGCTAACCTAAGGCTCCGCCTATACTCTCTGGGGATGAGGCGGTCGTAGACGGGTGGGTTGGGAACCACATGGGATTTGGGTAGCAATTCCCACGACTGGCGACCAACATGTTCACCTCAACGTGTCACGTCGCCCCGGAAGCACAGCTGGAGAGTGGTTAGCGTTTCGCTAGTGCGTTTTTCCCTGCCTTTTTTTCTGTGTGTGTGTCTTGTTTGTTTCTGTTTGTTACTTTTGTTGATATTGTCAGTTTTTTTATTCTATTTTGTTCGACTTTTCCTGTGTTAGACAGGCTTTGCTTCTTGTCGGTGATACCGCCCGAGAGGAATCTCGACACCCTCGACAGTGACCGTGATGTAGACGAACCCGCGCCAGTGGCAGAGGACTTGCTTCGGCAGATGACGTCCCTCTGTACACTACTGTCGCATCAGCTCGGTACTAGCACGCACGCCGCCCAGCCGTCCCCTGACACCCCGCTGCACATGAATTTGACGGTACCGACGGTACCATTTTCGGGCTACAGCGCCCCCAAGAGAGCGCAAGACCTTCTCGCCAACTTCGATACTTTCGAAACGGCCGTTGGAGTCACCGACGACGTCGTCCTGTATAGAGCACTTCCCACAGCCCTGGTAAGTTCAGCTGCTTTATGGCGTAGGTACCCAGCCCCGTTTGTTACTATGAGAGAATTATGATTCACGCCACTGACCGATTTAAGCAGAGCCTATTCAAGACAAATCACTACGTTTTCAAAAGCCTCATGGTCTCAGGGCATTCCAGTGACTCCCATTTGGAGTAAACGCTGCAGAAGAAGTATTTCAGGACGCCGTTTGACTAATACTACACAAAAAGATGGTGTGATCAACATAAATGAACACATTCTAGTTTCAGGTCGTACCGTGGAAGAGCATGACAAAAGACTTCGGAAAGTACTGAAAGGCTTTGAAGAAGCAGGGTTGACCCTCAATCTCAAGAAGTGTGCAGTTGGTCTAGACAGATTAACGTTCTTTTGGCATGTTTCTGATTAGAGGGTGTGGATCCTGCAAACGCAGAAGTAAATGCACGAATGGCACGTAAACAAAACCAGTTCTGAAGTGAGAAGCTTCGCATGGGGAGATACGTTTAATGGCAAAAAGGAAAGGGAATGGTTAGCCATACACGAGGCTTGCTATTCTTAACAACGAAGAAGAAAAAGAAAAACAACAACAATAACTTTAGTTTGTGATGATCAATGGAGAGTAAGAAGAAAAACAGCAACAAAGAAAACTATGCAGAAATGGAGACGAATCCATCTCCTGCACTAGAAGCTGTGCGGGCAGGCATCAGGGAGGTGTCACAGGGTGGCCAAGAGGCCAGCTTCCCGAAGGAAGGGCAGCAGCGCAGTTGTGACCACAGCGTGCTCAGTAGGGCCACGTAGCACCGGAAAAGCTCTGGGTATCCCAGATGAAGGAGATGGCGCCAGAGACTTGACCAGTGCCCTTCGTGCCGCTGGCAGGCAAGAAGGCACGTCTGCTTTAACATGCCATCTGGGGCAAAGAGGAGAAGGCAGTTGGCTCATCTTGAACAGGAGGAGTAGAGTTCGTGCCACATTCAGCCGTAGCCGATGAAGCAACATCTCCTCGCCACGCGGGATGTGGCCATGCACAACATGGGCCATTAGCTTAGTGGTGATGACAAACCACTGCAGCAGATACACCCAAGCGCAACTCGAAGGACCACTACGTTTGCTCACATCAACGGGTGAGGAATGTCAAGAAAATGAGAGCTCCAACGAGCCTAAGAAGGCATTCGACAGCAAATGACAGATGCCTACTCACTCACTCGCATATTTTGACGTGAGAAAGACCATCATACTTACTACAGATGCTGGGCCGAGAAGCATTGCAATAGTCTTGACAGAGGAGTCCCCACAGGCCAAAAATCATGTGTCTGATAGCGTACTACAGTCGTCCGCGTACACAAACTGAAAGAAAGTAGCCACAAATAGATGCTAGCTATCGCGACCTCTATCGAACACTTCAAGCATTACCTCATCAGTGAAACCTTTGTAGTCAGAACAAATGATCTGCTTTTCGTATCATGGTTAAAGAATCGAAGAGCATAACGGGCAACGTTGGAACGTTTGAACCACAGACTACAACGATACACGTTCAATGTTAAACACGTGTCGGGGAAAACTAATCCAGCTGACTGCCCATGGGCGTCGGAAGGTGGGGTCAGGGGGGGGCACCCCCTGATCAAGAACTAGGAGGGGCGACGCCCCCTCCCCCCCACTTTTCGCAAGTGCCGCAAGGCCCGCGTGCCTCTTACAGTACTGGGCGACAATGCAGAAATAAGGCGAGAGCTTACATAATTCAGAGCTGCGGTTATCGCATTACCTACAACTTCTCTGGGTTATGTAGCAGTCAAATTGCATTTTTACAAGTGCAGAAAAGAAAAAAAAAATATTTGTTATATGGGGCCTCTGCTGCAGTGGTATTCCTCTTTCACAATTTTCATCGATGTTACCACTACCGATTGATATTGAGAGGGCGCTATCTTAAAGAAGACGGGACTGCAAAAGTCGTCAGAGCCAGATCTTGAAAGCAAATGGCAGGTGTGTGATTTGGATCGTGCATCCCTGGGGGACCAGGTACGACAAACAGAGTAAGACTAATCGATGTCCATATAGGAGCATGTTGATTTCTTCAAAAAACATCTGCCCTTTTTGTGGAAACACTAATTCCACAATCCCTTCTGATAAATGCTGATGTCATTCCATTCCTCCGATCACTACCATGTGTCTTTCGGCGCACGTTAAAGAACCCTCAGGTGGGCAAAGACAATCCACAGACCTCATCCACACACTGTGGCGTCGCTCATGTTCAGAGTTGTCTCGTAAAGCCACGAATTATTACTACCATGTGTCATTCCTGTTCCCTTCCTAAACCGTTCCCACCATTTGCAACCGTTCTCATCCTATTTGCAATGCAGACGGGGTGATTCCGGGACAATTTCACTACAGCAATGCCTATCCTGTAACCCTAGTTTCGATTCGAACTGACAGACGCGGCACAGACGCGATTGTTGCGTGAAGGAGAGAATTGAGAGTTTTGGCGCTTGAAAGCTGACATCATCAAGGGGACCTGGATGTGACCAGTACTATACGAGAAGTCACGCCTTAGATACATTCTTGCTTTTTTTTATTCAAACTATTCGTGTAGATAAGTTAAACAATCGTACCGACGACTCGTCGGTACGATTTTTTAACTTATGCAGCAATAATGACCATTTGCAGACGAAATCGTTGTATTTTTGACGGGAACAAAATTACCAAGTAAAGAACCACGCCACCGTTTCCTTATACTTTTATAGATTTGTCTTATCACAGTTGGTGAAACCATTAATATGTATTTCAGTTTCTGCTGCTCTGATGTCAATTTTTTTTTCGCGTCAAGGAAATCAAGAACGCGAGATGGTCTTCCCTGTCTGCGTTACAACCTCCACCGCCATCGGATTGCTTGGACGAGTCATTTCTAAAGAGCGCGTTAATGGCTCCCATTTTTGTATTTGCCACACTTCTCAATCTATATGTAGAACTACATGCACCGTAGTGCTCTTTGTAATGGACGACGCAATTAAACATAGTAGGACAAACACAACGCAAGTCTCACAACGCCCAGTTGCACACTGGGCATCATTCAATTGGACTATATTGGTCAAGACATACTGAACGCATCAAAAGAGATCCCAGAGAAAGGAGATTCCTTGAGAGACACATTTCGTACGTAACTGCACTAGCAGCCTTAACTATGAATGGCGTCGAAAAAGCTGTGGCGGCCCGTGGACGACGCCGACGCGCCCTTGCGCCTGCCAGGTAGTTCTACCGGCACCGTCCTAGCGTGAGGCCACGAACATATGCCCGCTGGGACATTCCAACAGCATGTCCTCTACAAAGCTCCACAAACGAGACAAGTAAATTATAGACTTCACCACAGTTCTCAGGACTACTCACCAAGAAATGTCAGAAAAGCTGTGGAAGAATCCTGAGTTGAAGCCGTTTCTAGTGTGAGCGTGGGCTGGGTGAGTAGTCAGCGAGCAAGGCCAAGATAGTTAACGAACATATTTACTCGACGCGCAACAAGTTACAGTTGCAAGAAAGCGCAAGCATAAGGGCGAACGTGTCCGAAGACGCCCTAATATGCTGCTTACGTAACGACGACATAAAGAGAAAAGGACACAAATTACACACGTTGAGTGAGTCACACAACACAAATGACATCAGAGGTTAGTAGAGCTTCTGATAGACGGCGGTGGTCATAGTGCTTTGCACAAAGTACACGTCAGAGATCAGTTTGGCACTGTGAGCACAGTTAAATGGTGTTCAAAAGAGCAAGACTTGCGCTGCCGAAGAAGCTTCAAATCTAAGCTATGGACGTCGCACACAGAGGGCGCCAGGAAGTACTAAGACGAAGCAGCTGATGAGAGAGTAAATGTGGTTGCCTGACATGGGCTGATTAATACAAGGCATGATACGAGACTGAGATGCTTGCCAATGCAGAGTAGCAGAGAAAACACATACACCAACACGAATGAGCCCTTTGCCAGGCGGTCCATGGCAAGTTGTTGCTGTTGATTCTGTGGGACCACTACCAGGCTACAAATTCCTTCTAGTTGTTGTGGATGAGTAGTCCAGATTCCCGTCGGTTGTAGGGAGGAAGTCATTGAACACGGAAACTGTAGGTGTACGACATGTCCTTTTTCAACTTTTCGACATGTTCGCTGTCCACGGGATCCCAGAAGTTTTTAGAACAGCTAGGAGTTAACCATCACCGTACTACTCCTTTGTAGCCTGAAACCAATGGAGAAATCGAGAGATCCAACAAGAACATAGAGAATGTAGTCAAGGCATCATGTGCGACAGCAAGAGATTGGAAGCAGGGAGTCAAATAATATTTTGTAATTTACCGTACTAAACTACACCTCACGCAACTACTCCAAATACTCAAGGAGAGCTGGAATTTGGACAGGAGATCCGCACCAAACTACCTGAAGTGTGAGAGAAGAAACGGAATGAATCTGTCGTGTGCAACTGATGCCAACAACAAGGAAAAGATGGGATAAACGATAAAGTGATCAACAACGATATGGAGCTGTACGACGACGCACAACGGAGCATAACATAAAAGAGGGAGATTACAACCACTAGCCCAACCACATCCACAAGTCTACGTATGACCGAGATCGTTACAAAGTGATCCACATACAGGAATCAGTGACGACTGCAATGAGGAATGAAAAAAAAAATATATATATATAAAATGGGAAACGCGTCATTCTTCAGGAAAATAGACGAAAGGAAGAGGACTGGTGTGACGAACGAATAAGACTGGGAGATCGAAGACAAGATGTCAGAACAAGAAAGCAACAACTTCACAGCAGAACACCAACAGACCAATATACTGCTATAATCTAATGGAAACCTTCAGCCCAACAAGAAGGAACGCTGATAGACTTACGCGACGAGTACTACCCAAAAGATTGAATGATCTTGAAGTGACCTCAATTGAATGATGGCAGTTGAACAAGAGGTAACAGCAGTGGGGTTGGAACCGACACCATCTGAATGCTGGTGAGACGCTACCAATTACACCATGCAAGCTATCCTGTCTTCAACGTATCAAGCCACCATGAAGAAGACCGAGAGAAACGGACACAGAAGGCGGGGGGGGGGGGGGGACGACACGTAAGTGCTCGTCTTCTGTGTCCGTGTCTCAGGGTCTTCTTCATGGATCTACACCAGCTAGACTGCACCCTTTCCCTTGTTTCATTATTTCATTATTCATTAGTACCAAGCCACGCCAGGAAACAGCGCGACACGCGCTCACCCTCAACAAATTCTCTCTTACATTGTTTCCAGTCACTCCCACATACACACAGCCGAACACACTCCTGGCGGGCTGCATCTTTCTTATGTTGTGAGGCTTGTCCTGTACTTGTCCTTCTAATGTATGTTTTACTGCCTCATGCACTACAACCTTCTTTGAAGTGACCGTTTCGTAACTGTTTTTTTTTTTCGCTGCGCTTTGTTTCACCGCTTTTTAAGCGCTACACCTTCCCATGATCAGTCAGTTGTACCAAAGGTGCGGTATAGGTGGGTACGAGTACCAAAGGATGGTATTTTGCTTATTTCTCAACACAAATCTACAACACCATTTGCAACAAATGACGACAAAAGCAGCGTAGAAAACGGAAAAACCAATTTATTCAATTTTCAGCTAATCTCCAGACAAGTTTTTCATTATGAACCCTGGAACAGTAGCCTTCCAGGAACCGTACATTTCTTGACGAAAGAACGGGAACTTTTGCTTGACTGCTGTATTATTTTGTCATGATTTACAACCTTGATTCGTATAATATTTGACTGCTATAAGGAGGCACTGTTAATCTCTACGATGCAACAGAAAATATTTAATTGCGGATTAAGCATTTTAGCTTTAAAAGGCTACTACAAACAACATAAATAGCAATATCTCCCATAGCTTCGGCACTAGCACGATGCACACACTAGGCTTGCTATTTTTCGACCGCAAGAACATAACTTTTGCTTTGCAATTTAATTCAATCGAATTGAACATTTTATCGTTTTCCCGCTGTACGTCCTTACGGCAAACACTAAGCAAAACACATTGAGCAGGAAAGGAAAGGCCAAACACCGTTTGAAGCAGTGAATGTAGGATGAAATTCGAGCATATCCTAAGCAGCACAGTCATTTAACAGTGTATGGGTCTGACTTTTTCAGGTTAAATGTCTTTCCCGGATTCGGTAAGGAAAAATCGGGTACTATTTTGAAATCTGGAATTTGGGGAGAAATCGGGTGCTATTGATACAATCCAGTGTTATCACGGATTACTTTTTTCCTTCTGCCAGCAAGCGGCCATTGTTAGAGGTGCACATATTGGCTAAATATGCATTCCTTGCGATTTATAGTCACAAACACTACATGATGTAATATTACATGTGCTTCGCATAGTTTCTTGTTGCACTCAGATAATATGTTCATCAGACGTGTGCACTGATTGCTTCTAAATCGTGTACGTAGTACAGATACACGGGAGAAATAGGGTCGAAACTGATTCGCGAGGGAACAACCGGGTGGAATCGGGTTTAACCCAAAAACATCAGACCATAAGGGTAAGAGCCAAACGTAAAACACAAAAAATGAGGTAGTCAGCGATTGATTAATCGATAATAATTGAATAGAAGATTATTAATATATATATATTAACTGAATAATGCTAACGAAGCTCTTTATGTCATTTCAGAAAGCTAAAGTGCGAATCAGAGTACGTGGAAATTCGGTCAATGGAACTCATCCGTCACAATTTTCCCTTGGTCCTGAGTGTTATATGGGCTTATTTTCCTCGCAGCGATATTACGTTACCCTGGATATCAATGTCAGTAATATAGTCACTTGTATCTTAAAGGGACGGTGACATCCGGAAGCCCATCTATGAAATCGATACCACTGTGTTCGGCATCGGCCAACAGTCTAGCTGGCTATTTTTTTCGTTTCAAAAGTGCTTAAATATTAATTAAACGGATTTTAAAGATCAGCGCTGCCTTCGGGACTGCAGAACCTCCGGCGGCGTGACGTCAATCTGTAAGCGAAGGAGTGAGAGGGCGGCGCGCAGAGGAGGAAAGGCGCCGTCCAAACGCCCCGTACTCTACGAGACGCCCGCATGGCCACGGCATTGCTTTTCTCAAAGGCGTGCCATCATTAGCTGGTTACAGAATGACGTTTTCTCGTTTTTTCCTGAGAGGGAATTCCGGCATACCATCAACATCCGGCGTCTGCTGTTGTCACGTATTCCGTCGAATAACAGTGAAACTACACCAGAATTTCGCGTGTGATTTTCGATACCGTGGTGGTGGTCCGCGAGGAATTAGGTCACACTACAGTTTCGAAATCGACTGGAACGGATGCGACCGTCCCTTGAAGTTGCTTGTTCTGCCAAAGAAACATTGAATATATTTCATAACAGGAGACATATTCATGGCTACGACACCAACATCGAGCGGTTGAGGAATATGAATTATTTGTTCTAGGAACTAACAAAACGGTACTTGAGATGTCATGCCATTGCGACAGTATCGTCTGCAGCGCACCCGTTTACAGCGATGATTTTTGATGTTTCTTACTGCGCGTCCTAGCTGGATCGTGGGACCGGATGATGGCTGGCTTGACGGACGGACTGACCGGAGGAGCCCCAGGCCGTGGCCCTTCTCTTATGAAGAACACACGGCGACCTCGAACAGCTCCGCCGCACGCCAGCGCATGTGGGATATGTTCTCAGCTCAGAAGTACGAATACTTAAATAATCACATCTAGTATTGTTAAAGAAAGTTCCATATAACTAGACCAACAATAGCGATACGCACAGAGGGGGATATTTTCTTCCGGCCCACAGATCCCTTGAACGCGATATATGTAATAATGGCACGGGGATGTTGACCAGCTGAGGTGTGGTCCCGTCCCTCCTGTGTGGCGCCATCATTCTTGATGACACTTATAGTTCTAGCTCGGCAGAAAACGCGATAGTGTCTCGCGTAAAGCTTCTGCAATGATATCTGACTTAACTGTTCCGCGAATCCATTACAACGCGACCGCAGAGATGGAAATGACTTTCTCAAGCGTTCACTTGCTAATTGCTAGTCCATATGTGTCTTGTCATCCTGGTTCACAAACACACTTTCTCCCACAACCTCACACACTTTGTACAATTGCGCGGTACACGCAAGTCTGTTTTCCGTGCCTTCGTTTAAATCAGGTTCGTTTCACGCGCAATAAAACACGCCAAGGAGACAGAGCCCTCCACTGCGTCGAGCACTTTGGAGGTGTTCCGTTATAAAGGCGGACAACATCTACAATACACTGAACCTTCCCGTACATAATATTCCACTTTGCTTACAGTAAAATACACGTATTCTATTATTTTCTATCTCGAAGCAAAGTTCATCCACACACTGGCGGCGGCCGTTTTCTAGCAGTTGACGAAAAGGCAGGCTTACACACAGGTCGTGGCATAGGTGCTGTTCTGGTCCGTAGGAACGGGAAACCACTTGGACACTATCCTTGGCGTAAAAAGCGCCGCAAAAGCTTTGCGGAACTGCCTGCTCATGGAGCAGTACAGGACGAAGTTAACGGCGCTATTGAAGAGCGCCAGGATATCCATCACTTCACCAAAGTTCATGTAGACGTTCTGGAAGAAGTCGTCTCCTAAGATACCGCTCAGCAATGCCGCGATACCTGACGGAAATTCGGTCACGAGGAAGAGCAGGAGGACAGCCAAAAGCATCCGCGTCGTGCGATCGTGCGTACGGTTGTTGTCTTCGCGCGCCTTGAGTCGTTTCTTGCGCGCATTTGCTTCGTACAACACACGCATGAGACCCACGCTGAGTCCGGTAAGCGCGATGCAGGGCACTAACTTCATGAGGACAGAATACGTCCAAAAGTTGAGTGTCTGCAGTAGACCGTCGTTCGCCTTCGTGATGTTGCTGAAGTCGACTTTATACGAAGGCACTACGAGCGCTTCCGTGTCTTCGTGCACGGTAAAGGACAGGTAGACCGGCAGGCAGCAGAGACCGCATGAAAGGTAAACGCTTCCAATGGCCCACTGGGCACGTTCCATGCTGCACCATTTCTTACTGTTGGCAGGAAAACTGACGGCTAGGAAGCGCCACACAGCCAGCGTCACCGTGAGCCAAGTCGAAATAGTGTGGAAGACAATACTGACATGAGCGTGGATCAGGATGAAGACAGCGGCGCTGAATGACTGGCCTCCTCCTGGAGGGTGTGGTAGTACGTGCGTGTATACCGTGTAAGGCAAGTATGTCGTGATGACTAGCATATCCGCTACGGCTAAACCGGTGAGGATGCCGTTTGTTGGTGATACCATGTTTCTCCTGGTCAAAACGATGATATTGAGAACGTTGGCGACGATACCGAACACGCAGACTGTCATGCTTAAGTATCCGTGCAGGTGAGCGGTGTACCAGAGATGGAACTGGTGCAGTTCTGCGCCGTAGTAAGGGAGGACAGTGGGTTCTAGCGACGGAGTAGCATTGAGTCCGTCCGCTTGCCACCAGGATGAGCTGTTAGTAGCCAGAACGAGTTCATCGAGCTGACCGTCCGAAACGTTCTGGGGGTTGAGCAGTTCCATATGGGCGATGCTTGGTCACCGTCGGCGGGACTGTCTCATTCTTGAAATAGCTGGATTACTCTCTTGCCTGGTGTTACCTGCGGTGAAGAAAAGAACACCGTTAACGTGTGTAAATTCGAGGTGGTGGAATAGCTGCACAATACAGAGTCTGTTCAACGCAAGTGTCTCAGATCATTACCAAGTGTGCAAAGGGCTTTCGCCTGAGAGTTTTATAAGGTAATCTTATCTTTATGCAGCCATAGCTGTATCAGGGCGGTTTTGCGACGTTGGCGGTGGTTATGCCGAACGTAGCAGCTATGAAATAACGTCACCGCCCCATGACGTCCAACATCAAAGGTTACAGTGAATGCCACCAAGGCCATCACACGCATATGACATCACACCACTTGCAGCATCGCAGCTGACTGGCGCGGTAGCCCATCGCAGCGCAGGGAGAGGGAAATAAACCGTGGTGCCTTTGCGCTTGTCGCCATTGCACAATACTCCTCATAACAGGCGGCCACGCCGACTGCGCACATTATATGAGGAGCAGGAGTGGAAAGCGCAGTGCGCCGCTGCTGCTGAACGCACCAATCGTAAAGGTACGTGCATTGACCTACAGGTAGAGGTGTGCGCCGCGCCGGCACGCCGCCGCTGGTTCAACCGATCGCGCGCCGCTGTCGGGTAGCTGCATGATGATGATTAGAGGTTTTATGGCGCAGCGTGTCGGGTAGCGAACTCTTAACTTTTCCTTTCGCATTTTTACAAAAGTACTAGGAGAAAATATAAATCCACCATCAGGATTTACTTTGTTGTATTTATTATAGTTGTATTGTATTGTTGTATATGATTTATTGTTTTGTTTCTGTGTCCGATCGTTCATTGTTTGCAACAAACTGAATCTTCGGCCGCAGACATGATGTTTAAAAATGAAAGGTCAGCGACCCTGACGTGCCTTCACCAACACTGAGGAAAATATGGGAGATAAAATGTGAGTGTGTGTGCCATCTCCTGTGCTACCCCATCGTTGTCTAGAAAACATATTCTGAAATGTTTTAGAAATGAATACGGTAGTTACCTTTGAAAGATTATATTTATTAAATAGGGCAACTTGACGTCATTGTCTTTGGTGTTACGAATACAGAGGCGGCGTTTTCGAAAAATAATGAAGATGATTAAGAACGTGGATTTTGGTGCCCGGGAACTTTGTTGCCCGGGACTTTCCTGACAAGTGTTGTGTGTCCAAATAAAATCAGTTGCTAGTTGAACGCCCCCGTGTGTGTGTCGTGCTTGACCCTCCGTGCTCAGTCCCAACCAACACGCTGTACACATTCTCGAAAAATAATGTAGTCATAATGTAGTATTTTGATTGAACTGGACGATTTTTGCTGTGAAACGTAATTAACCTTGTAGATCGGCAATTTTTAATGTCTAAATTAGCACTCGTATGATGGGATAGACGTAAGAGGCATTAAATAGATCTGAAGTCATGGAAAAGTTATGTTGTTTTTCAAAACGACTCGAAAAGTGTCAAATGTCTGACAGAGGCGGACACTTTCGGTTTCGCCGATTCGTTTACCTTCCAAAATTGTACAGCTCGCACTGAAAATACCTTAATTATATATCGGATCCCTTCTTACTAACCCATGCTTCAGTGGTTTTGCAAAATCCCTATAAAAACCGAGAACGCGGGGGAGAATCGGGCGGTTAGGCTTCACTCAGGTGCCTTTGCCAGAAAAATGTCTCCACGGAAAAAAATACTGCGGCTTCCTGTGACAATAAGTGTGCAAAAGTTGTAATAGGTGACATACTGTTACGTAAAAGAAACATAGTTCAATAATATGAAAAAAGCCTGCCCCACGGGTCGGGTCGAAACAGTATCAAACTGATGGATGAACAACTTTACTACCCGACACCAGTCCTGCCAGGAATCTCGGGATAACGGTGAAGCACTAAAATAAGAAAAAAAGGAAAGAAAGAAAAACAACAACATCAGGAATCCTCGTGCGTAGGTGATCATGTGTCCCGTAAAAGAAAAACTGTTGTCAATTCTAATACTTATTTCACTTATATCGTGATGTTAGGTTACGTCGGGTGTTGCTGAGTTGCATGCCAAGTTTCTGTCAAGTCTGCTAGGTTCAAAGACCGCTGTCATTGAAAATGCGAGAGATTCTCCTGCCTGAAAATGGTTGTTTGGTGAACGTACTCCGTTCAGCTAATGTAGTTGTTTAGCATGAGTAATCTACTTTCCGTCACAGGTATAATAATTGCATAAAATAGACTGTTGATGATTGTGATTGTGGAACCTGTCTTGGAAGGGGAAGAAAAATGTCCCCTATCAGTAGATACTTGTTTGTGCGACTTTCTTTGAGTTCAGTGCTATACGAATAATCTCGCTACAGCTTTGAGAAAGTGCTGGTGGTACCTGTCGTTGTCCCTGCTTGCTACGAGATTCATTTATATTTCTGCGGCCAGTACTCTCAATGAAAAGGCGTCCTCTGTTGCAAATCACGACCAAATGTAAAGGCTATATCCACTCACGGTTAAGACAGTAGTGTTCGTTCACTACAGCTCTTGTGTCAACAAAGAATACGTTTTAGTACGGATAAAATAATGGTATTACTTGAGAACTGATCCGCATTAATTTATTGCCTGAGGAATATTGCGGTTTCATAGGGGTGTAATGCTAATAGACGACTGTTCTTTGCTTTGAGGTATTGTGTGCGTGTGTGAATCATTCTATGATGTCACGTGTCAACATGTCATTTCGCGTTCTGTAAAACTGTTCCTAAAACCTCTTCGAATCAACCCATTACTCACCTGTGCATTACACCGTTTATTCTGACACTTTTTAGCAAACGTTCTGGTTTTGGTTGTATGGCAAGGTGAACGGAAGAGTAGTCCGTTTACACCTGGAATTCATACCGGGAGTGTACTGCGTACAGGTTGTTTCAGTAACTGTGTGAAAAAAAAAAGAGATGAAAGTACGCTACGGAAAAGCATGCATTTTTCTTAGTCTCCGTGATTAGCAGATTAGCATGTTTCTTCAACCAACACGCCCTTTTCGTTTTATCTCTGCTATGCGATCAACGACATTTATTCGTAGAGAGCTTTTGCCATCTACTTTAAGTTATTTTACCAAATTTTACGTGAAAGAAATTTTATTTCTTGAATGGAACTACGAAATTTGCTTAGGCCATGTGAGGTTACGTCGCCAGAAAGACGAAATTTTCTCTCTCAGATTTACCCAGTTCCATTACGAAGTACATTTCCTACGGTACTGAAGTTCGTAATACTGTGATAGCTACAGTGGTAATTTGCCTGTCTTCTTACCGAACCTGCGAGTCTTCCTCAGCGCCCGGCGATTTTGTTCAGCGATTACCATGGTATCAGGGTATAGTCGGTAATGTATCTAGTAGAAATCTTCTAGTAGAATGCGATAAATGTGAAATGCGCTTGCGGTCTATGAGAAAAACGTTACATTCACGTTACAGACTTCGGAGTTCAACTGACGCGATTGAACTAATTGAATAAAATGGATAAAACGAATTCTATGTGGCAAAAGTTCCCTACGGATGAATATTTTGCTTGCATATTTCCCCCAGCGTTCCTTCTATTGTTGACATGCTTACTAGGACATCTTGTATATTGGCTTTCATACTACCTCCTTTGTTGCGAAATGTTCATCAGCTGCAGCCAGCTGTCTTGCTTGGATAGCAAAGCCGTAATTTGGATAGCAGAAGCAAACGTTTTGCAAACGTGCCGGTTTAGTCTCGACGGTATTCACGTTGAAGCTGCGTACCTCCCATCGTGAGAACGCACGTCAACACAAGAGCGACGCGCACAAACAAGAGGTATTTTTCGTGTTTCTTTCTCGCTTCCAGTCTCGTATTTTTCTGGGCCTCATAACGATGCCCGTTTCAGTTTCTTTTCTCTGTAGGTGCTAAACTATTTATAGGTGATAGAATTCTTAGAAAACGCCGAACTGGTATCATACACCCAGAAAGATTATAATAATTTAGGACCACTGTGGCGACGTAAAGCCAGGAATTATTATTATTCCTGCGTATATGATGACAATTCGGTGCTTTCTAAGCATTCTATCACTCATACGAGTAGTTTAGCACCTATACAGAGAAAAGAAACGAAAACGGACACCGCTATGAAGCCCACAGATATTTCGCGTATTTCGAAAAAATGTCAGTTTTGAATGCGTGGCAGCAATGATCACGCCGCCGCGGACACCGCGCCACACCAATTCACGCTGATTTACCGCCACCGTGCTGTTCAAAATCGGCAAAAACCGCCGACAAAATCCGCATCGGCGCCACAGGGGTGACACAAACCCGCCATTGTTGTAACTACCCTCAAGCGGGTGCTTGTCGCAAAACTGCCACCTTGTCCTGGTCACACGTCATAGGAAACGTCATTTTAAGGTCATGTGACTTTGTTTACATATCGTTTTAGCACTTTCCGACATGTTCTGATCGGCATAAAGCGAAGAGATGAAAGTATTTTGCCAGTGTAATCTATGCTGTGCTTCTTCCGCGACATGGTAGCCCATTTTTGCTCACTTTAAGTAAATAATGCCGAGTCGTCATCGCATCTTTAGAAGTGGTCAACACTGGGAGGCTTCAAGTACAAAACTGCGCGTTTAGTGCGAGATTATTGGATGAAAATACGAGTAATTACCGAGGTCTAAAGACGCCCGAAACGGTGCACAGAAACAGTAAGCGTTTTGTTCACACACGATTTTGCAGCCGATCACGGGCACGGCCATATTTAAGGTCACGTGTGCGTTGACGTTTGCTGTGACGTGCGTGCAGGACCGGTACAGAATGCATTGCGTTCGCCCAGCACGCTTTCGTCTATGGAGCAATACATTTAATGCCACCCCTGTGATCGGCGCACACCTCTACCTATAGGGGGCGTGCGCTACTCCAGGCTGCGCGCAGAACACTGTGGTGACAGCGCCACAAGCGGAAGAAGTGTTGATAGCTCTCTGCATCGGCTGTTCCATTGGGAACGCTGTTTCGCAATTGCGAAACGCACTGCGTTTTGTACGGATTTTCGAACTTGCGGGGAAGAGATTCCTGTTTCAGCCCTTTTGTACGACTAAAAAGTGGCAAGCTGAAAATTAAACATGGATTTGTGGTAAAAACACGTGATTCCAGATCGAGGTGACATTGCAGTCAGCGCAAAGTGCGCCCTGCTGGTGATGAAGAACGTTGTTTACGACTTCGAGCTTGTTTCAAGTCAATTTGAATTAGCGTATCTGTAAATTCTACAGTTAGTGATTCAAAGATGATATTACTAGACGGTCCCGCACTCATCAACAAATTTAGTTGATCGGTGATTACCTTACGACATGAAGTCGTATGAACAGAAAGACAGCAGTTTTGATAGCATCTTTAGAATTTCATTCATGAGTTCGAGGTTTAGTTGTCCGTCACTGCCGCCATATATCTGGCATATATGTTAGCGTGATTGATTTTGACAATGTTTCATTTACCTTTTTGGTTTAAGAGCTGAGAAAATAAATTTGTATATGCCTTTACCAAACTTGGACAAAATTACGCCCTGTTGTTGTGTACCAGGATATTTCCAGGATACAGGTTAATAGATTAGAAACATTTCACAATAATATGCCACTGCAAGGTCTTTTTGCGTTGGTTCAATTGAAACGTGATGGTATGATTCTATGGTATGGTCAGATTATTAATTATTGCATAAATTCATTACGCATCATCAATAAATGTGAGTGGCATGTGACTGGATGACCCGGCAACTGGTCGCTTAATGAGTTGTTTGGCGTCTTCCTGTAGTTCGTCGAAATATCCTTACCATATATGACAAACTAGAAGACACAAAAATATAGTAGTCATAGAGCACATATCCCCTCGAAATGCCCACAAAATTCTCTGAACGAATTTTCCTTGATTGGTTTGGAATTCAATCGGACCCACCCTCGCTAAAAAGTGGATGTTTATCAAAACACTGCGCATATTCACGCAATGAAATTATCGCCCGTTGCGAGTGTATTTCCATGCCCAAGATTCGCGGCGGGTCTCCCTAGAGTGCGCTTAGCCTAATAACACGTGTTGTGTAAGTGAGACAACTTTACCTTTGTACACGTGTATAGGTGAGAGGAGGCATGAAACCCGAAAGGAAGGAGAAGGAGAGGAGAGAGCGAGCACTTATCACAGGTCACTTGTTTTTGATTGGTAATAACGGGCACCGTGTGACGAGCTTGATAAGGATTCTTCAAACTGCTTCGTCGCTTTCAAATGTCAGATTTCTTTTTAGAGGAGTATCGCTGGTACGAATGGGCATTTCCAATGCCATCATACCTCTGACACTTTCTGTTTTCACTATTATTGAAGGGCGTTTCATCTAAAATGAGTCAAACATTTTTATAAAAATGGTGCATTGCACTTGAACGAGACTTAGTGCGTAATGTTAGAAAGGGTGCAGAGATACTCAGTCAATTATTTTGTTTCCTCGTAAATTACATAATTCGTCAATTAAAATCATTTGGTGATCCTTTTAACTGCAGGGACTATAGCAAAACTGTCAATGGCGGAGTTGTAGAGGGGGTCTTCGATTCCCTTACCCGTGATTATGTACTTCCTCACAGTTATGTTTCTTTTTTCTTTGTTTCCCTGGTTTCAAAAAAAAAGTGCCCCGAAAGTTTCAAAATACCGCCCGACAGCAGCACAAACGCACACGAAAACAAGTGGTCTGTTCGTTCAAACAAAAGGCGCCATCAGCGCATGAGCGGAGTTGGCGTGGAAAAAACCAACACCTCCTAGGTAGCATCAGCCCTGCTCCCACGTGAAACGGCGTCTCACAGGAAGGCCTGCTGTGGACGCTGCTATGATGTCGATGAAAGAGCGAACGAGAAGAAAACTTGAAGCAGGTCGCAAAGCCAGGCAGGCCTCCGTGGGGTGACGTATGCGCGCAGGCCTGATGCTATCTAGGAGGTGTTGAATAAAATGAACGCAGCCGTGCGAATGCTTTCCGCAGGTGCGCCATCGGCTATGCTGCACTGCAATACCGCTCTAGACTGTCTTCTTCCACAATACCAGTATAATTTAGAGCTATGAAAGTATCAGACAAGTGTCGCTACAATACCAAGTTGTTTATGAACGGTATACAACGTGACGATCTCTTTGCGCTACACATCGACAACTGGACAGCCCAGCCAGAAAACATGCCCCCGATCACAATCACAGTTTATCTACTCGTAATATTTTCACCAAGCTGGTTCATAGCTGATATTGTGAAAGCGTACAGTCACTGGAAGCCTGCAATTACTTCACCTTAGGCGAGCTGTTTGATCGGGGCGTTTCTGGAAACAGCGCTGATTGGGTACGGTGCACCGGTTCATGTTAGCGTCGTTTCTTTGTACACAGGTATCGTGAGGGAATCGCACAAACGCGATGTCAGGGAACCTTTCCGTTTACCTGATCAAAACGACTCCAATCAAACGATTTCTTTGCTCTGCATTGCGCAGAAACTTATGAAAAGTGATTTCAACCAAAACAACAAAAAGTTGAAAGTTCGATATTTCATGTCTGCCTCTGTGTTGCTTTCGACGTCTTGGCTAATGACTACCTAAACCTGTCTCAGCGTCAGATTTTTACTCGATTAGTATTACTGTGATACTCCTACCAAACTTCTGAGCAAACCCTGCAAGGCCGATTTGTAATATTAATGCCTTCAAAGCTACTAGAGACGGACCGGTAGGCTTGGTGATCTCTCGAGTGAATTCGAGCATATACAGGGTGTCCCAGAAAACGACAGAATTCGGCACGCTCTTCATGTTGGTATAGGGTAAAAAAGTGACTTTTACTTGGCAAATTTCCGAGTTCACTTCGCAAAAATTTACATAATTACACTTAGGTTACGTGACATGCACATAAGGAGGTGGCAAAGGCCAAGTAAGAACTAATGCCGTTGACCGCATGATTCTAGGTGGCGTAGTTTTTTTCTTTTTTAGAATACAATGACACGTTTTCTGGGACAGCAGGCTACCCCAAAGCAGTCGTATGCCGCCCGCGTAGTTCCTCCAAAGTTCGATGCGGCCTGCAGACACGAATGAGTTCGGCACCCCTGGTGTACACTAAAAAAAAGATGGGATATCGCCATGGTGATCGGAATATTAGAGTAACGTTATCTTAGGCTATTGACAGTACTTTATCGAAGGCGAAGTACAACGTCACCTCCAGTGTTTGCAAAAATCGCCCAGGGTGCATTATTTCACGCGCAATGCCGCTAAAGCCAACTGCACAGAATGATGCATGTCTGCCAGCCTTTGCTTAAAGATATTATGAAACAGCGCGCGTCTGGCGATGTGTTAAGTTTCTGCGCAGGTACGCCGCCACTATCGGCTTGAAGTCAAGAAAACATTGACACAACACAATTATATGCGCTAGGTCCCAGTTGTATTCGACGCATTTAGCTGAGTTAAACATATGGGCATATGCCTTACTTAGATGTACACAAATGCCGCTTCCACAAAGCGCAGGCGCAACGGCTCAGCCATGCACAGTTTAAGCATGCGTGAAGAAAAGAAAACGAAAAATGGCCTTGCCTTCGCTCCTCCTAAATAGAGCCATATAACGTCTTTAGACAAAATATACGATTTTACAGCCCTTAAGGCACCCATCAATTTTCATACTGGTGGCAACCAAGCTTCCCCGTGGTGTAGCGAGGAAAAATTAAGCAAGAGTGTGAAACATAAAAGTAAGCATACATTGTATACATACAAAAAACATGACGGTCACAGATAAGGTAAAGATGAAAAGGAAATCATCGGCGGGCAGATCACAGTGCAGTAACGCTACCCCAAGAAGCACAATGTACTGAAAGTCGAGTGCAATAGGGGTGGAAGGTATGTGTCTTATCAATGCTCTTTAGTTTCACAAGTCTGTTCAAGGCCTTCCACCTACCCGTCCACCCCGTATTGCACTCGACTTTCAGTACATTGTGCTGCCTGGGACACTACAGCCATAATAATTAACGCCATAAGTACAATGTCAGAAAGAGTTTAAGAAACTGCTACCAAGAAGAGAGCGTTCGATTTCTCAAAACGCGAACCTCAGGGTAAGGAAGTATCTGCAGCCTTGTCTTTTCTGTTGTTAAAGGAGAGGTCACCAGAAATGTTCTTCAGCCTCCTTGGCCGTGAAAGCACAACTTTTGTGGATGTTCTTATCAAACCCTTCTTCCGGTGCTCGTTATCAAAAAAGAATGCGCGCCGAACTTTGATAATTCCCCTCCCTTTCGGGTTTCATTCCTCCTCCCATTTACACGTGCTCAAATGTACAGTCGGCTTTCCTACATGCGGAAGTGTCGATAGCCTAAGGCCTCTTTAAGTGTGATGTCGCACATTTTAGTCGCACTTTGATGCCCTCGGGAACAAAATTGGTTCGCTACAAAACCAAGACATTCACTTTAGGTTCTAAACATGTTCCCACTAATTCTGAAACTGCAGTGGAAAATTACCTAAAGCGGATATATTTTGGTATATAAGGCTGTGAAATCACGATGGAGCGCGAATTCTACTTCTGTCCCATTGAGTACAATGTGTAAGATTTCAAACGCCGGGGGAACAAAAGCCTTTATAGATATAGGGACAATTCCTTTTCGGCATAATTTATTGTATATAGATCTGACAGGATCCAGTGGCGAACCAGTGAAAGGTGTCGGCGTTATCCGTCAAAATGAAATTATACGTTTCTGATGCATTGCGTCTATGGGTGTAATGCAGGCGAAGCACGCTTTAAGTTTTTGTCCGCGAATGTTGGGCATGCATGTTATCATAACCGCAAAAATCTACTTTCTCAACACGCTTAATAAGTAAGATGTAACACTGTCTCCATGTTTAATCATACCACTAGCGTGGGAAGCGGTCAAATATGTGCGAGGCATCCGCACACTGTGATGGGCATTTTGGATATATTATTGGCCTTTTCCTCACTACTGAATTTGTTGCTATTGAGCTAAAAACAGATCAGGGAAACAAACGAAATGTGGACGATTCTTCGGATAAAAACGCGGCCACTACACATCAGTCAGCGTTCGCCTGTGGAAGCTACGCGACCGCTTGGCGACTCTATCAACCACAGATGGCCGCTTTCTCCGCAAGTAAACTTTTCTGCACGATCCGTATTCCCCATCACGAAGATTCCCACCGAGTTGCAGTGGCTCGCCGTCCCGATATACTTTGCTAATAATTCAGTCTGTTTCCGCCCTTCGAATAGAACAAGTGTAAATGCACCTGTCTGTGTGTGGGGGGGGGGGGGAGGAGTGAACGGGACCGTGAAAACACTGCACCCCATTGCGCGAAGGTGATACTGCTCTGTCTGTCATGTCACTTCTTGAGACAGCGATACCTCCGGCACATGGGGGCAAAAAGGCGTGTTTTCTTTTTCTTTTTGTGAGCAGCGGTTTAAATAAAGCAAACAGAGAAATGGAAAACCTCACAGTCCAAAAAGCTTCGAAAGGTACTAGCATTCCCTTGCCAAGAGAAAACAAATACTATGTATTGCTTGTCGCGCGAACTTCCGCGAATTCGAGGGTACTGCTCGCCTCCAGAACAAAACGGTGGGTGAGCTGTCTAAGTATAATTCGATTATATGCACAAAAACAACAGTCATGTGAGGAGTTGCCTGGTGTATTAACTCTGCAACAAGGTAACGCCTGTGTTTCTTACTCCTCTTGGTCTGAGACACTCAGTAGGTTCATCGAAAGTCAAATTTGAGAGTGCCACAGAATTCCGCATCTCTGCCTCTTTCGCAATAAGTGCTCAATGTAACATAGACAGTCAGTTTTGGAAGGAGCAAAATCCTGCAACCTTGCACAGGACCGCCCTTTGTTTCTGAGAAACGTCATTCATCCCTTGTTTGCACGTACTTTTTGGTTCGAGATATTCGCTTTGGGACGTACAGGGGATGTACAGGATTGGGTATCCCCAACAACTAAAATATTTTGAGGAGACAGACTGGACGTCCATGTGACGTCCATGAAACATAGCTATAGTTGTGACATCTGCGACATAGTTTGGATCCAATCACGAATATCTCTGGGACGTACATAGGATGTCTCGACGTCTTGGACGTCTGCGACACATTTTGGACGTCTCCAGGATATTCGTGGTTTACTGGGTTGGTGTTGCATAGTCTAATGTAGGCTTGGGATACTGGCCATTCCTTGTATGTTGTCCTGCATGCGTTTTTCTGTAGCGTCTACTTACAAGGGGAACCATTTCATTGGTGCTAAGCATGGCTGGAATTTTGTGACGTGAAGCTGCAGAGCGGTTCTGTTTCCTTGGCACCTTGGGTTGCTCTGTGCACAACACTGTTCACAGACTACATTTTTACACACAGGAAGGATCAGGTGGGATGTAATCCCAACATTGAAGTGCTCTTCATATAGTGCTGGTAATTATGGGGCCAACAAAAACATAGAACTGGGCAACATTTTCTGTGTTCATGTCATCATATCTGCATGACCTCAAAAGTAGTAAAACAGATGCTTGTATTGTTGTACACAGGTATGTTGACACCATATGGTATAAAGCACAAGCATTGGGGACGACAACAGACAACAAGCCGTCATATATGTACCAAGCAGGCCCGTCCCTGAAGAAGCTGCAGGGACACAAGGTGATACAGGGAGCTGGGCCACCACGCTTACCCCTTCAGGGTTATAACCATCCCCCTGATAATAGAGGAACACTGACATGGGAAAATGGCATAAGCTGAAGTTAATAGTGCACCATCTTGCATTGCACAGCAGGAAATGGGACAGAGGTTTCACCACACAGCAGATTACTGAGCATCGTGACGTACGAATCCTCCCTTCAAGGCCACTGCTATGCGAGCAGGGTCTACGATGTTCTACGAGTGTCATCAGGACCACCAACCCAAGCTGCAGGTATGCCCGCCCATTGAGTTGCTTTCTTGTCACAATTACTGCAATCCGTAACCTTCCTTTTCTCGTCATTCCGAGGCACGGGTGAACGATGCCTCCTTCAGCAGCATGTGACACAAGAAGAGACAGCACTTCAACGCGCAAGGAGCAAGCTTTAGAAACTGCGGCGAAAGTTGCACAACCTCTAGGCTTGCAACAAGAAACTCCATAGAGATATACGGCAATGTCAGCAATCAAGAACAATCCGTGCATTTGTTAACGCCTGTGAAGAAGCTTTTGAGTACAATGTTGACGGGTTCCCTACCGCGCATTGGGTCAGGTCAATAAGCTCAGGAAAATCTTAGATATGGTCAAACGAAACACGTCAACTTTGTGTTCTACGTCAGTGTATGCTGACTTATTCAATCCTTTTCTTCGAGTGCGTTTGTTGTGGTATGCGACGACGAAAAAATACAGAGATCAAGGACTGTACAGTGCATCCGAGGGCAATAGAGCAAGTTGCAAGGCTGAAGTTGTAATTGTTGGACTGCTGTTTGTACATGTTTGTTTAACCTCTTTCACAATTTTACTCTTTGCACATGAAGATTACATAAATGCTTCTGGGGAGCTTAGAAACATTCTTCATAGTACGGACTGCTTTACTGAGTAATATAGTGTGGCTTGGTGCTTTTGTGCATTGTGCATATTCTTTGGATTGTGCTATTTTGAATATCTGAGGTTGACAGTCCTTTGCATATACCATGTACGAGGGGCCATGCAGACTTGCTGCTTTTTTCCCTCCCTCAGCTTCTGAGAATTGCTACCTTGAATTACTCAACACTTTTTAAAAAGGCGAAGCAATCCGCACACCATTATGACAAATGTGCTAGATGAAGTAACCCTCTGCGTCCTTTCCAGTGCTGCCTTGTTGTGTCCTACGTTCACTTGTGATTTTCATGTGAAAGTTACAGGTTATATGCAGCTTGTGTATTGAGAGTTATCGTCTGTTGTACAGCTTGGGACAAAACTTGGGAACACGGTACTGGCGTAGTTCTTCATGGGAACGGCCCCCTGCTAGATATCAAGAAGAGATCGAATAGGAAACGGGTGTCCGGCTATTCTATCCATCTCTCAATATGTGCGTCCACCTCTGCTTGCTGCTAGGGTGTCGCTCAAATGGAGAAATGTGACAACCCGGTGTTTTCTGAGATTTCCAGTCTTCTCTGCCGGTCAAACACGGAGAGCTGCCTCGGGACCCAACGGGCACTAACTTTCCAAAACTGGTGGTGTTCATGAATGATAGTGTTCAACGTTGCCGTCTCGGAACAGTTTGCACCTCTCAAACGCTTTGTTGCGGTTACGTGTATCGTGGCCATACTTAGCCTGAAGTCTTCTGTGAATTTCAGATGACTTTACGCCTTCATTCACGAGAAACTTCATGTCAATTCGCTGTTCCATGTGCACGCTCACCTCGTTGTCGGCCATCTTCCCAATGGGTAATTTGCCAACTACCGATGATCGGCCGTCCATCGGCAGTCGGTCGGCAAACGACTTCATCGGCCAAGAATGATTGAAACAAGCATGGGCCAAGGTCACTAATAGGGTATGTTGGTCAACGGACGCTGGCCCCACAGCACGCCCTGATACCTTGTTGAGGTGTCGTTAAAGCGTTAGCATGCATCGTCTGGCCAACATTGGGTGGCCGTCGCGAAGAGATTCACCGAAAAGAACGCAGAGCCACTCTTTTTTTGGTAATAGCAATACATAACGCGAGATTTAAACCATATTCTGTTCTCGATCCCAAGTGGAAAGTGCCGAAAGCCAACCATCGGCCAGCGGTCGGCTTTTGGTTGGCATGCAACTTAGTCGGCCATTGCACCTTGGACCAACGTCAGTATAATGTCGCTCACAGGGGGCAGATCTGTACCAAGAAACGAGCTCGTTGGCCAAGCACTTGCCAAGCACGGCTCGGTTGGCTAGCCAAGCTCTTGTCAAGTTTGGTTCAGTCTCGGTATGTTGCCTCGGGGAGAGGGAAACGCGGAATGGTGTAGCACTTCGTAAGTTCGACTTTGGTTTGGACCTGAGATTGTCTCCGACCCAAAGCAGTAAGAAACAGACACGTTATCTTCATTGTGAGCTAATACGACCAGCAATTCCTCATTTCAGTGTTGTTTGTGTACGCGTTGAATTAAACTTAGACACCTCACCCTTCATCTTGACTCACACACGAACAGGACTCTCGAATTTGTGGAAGTTCGCTGGACAACCTATGTACAGTATCTGTTTTTGCTCGCGAAAGAAATGCTTACGCTTGTCCCGTTCTAGAGCTGGCAATACGAGAAATGCAATTGCTTTTCTTTGTAATCTGTTTGATTCTGGTGGTCACAGGCATATTGGAAGCTTTTATGATTCTCCCTGTATTTTTTGCTCTTTGAAATGCTGTTTCATTGTGTGAAATTTCTGTGCTATAGGCGGCGTGCTCACTGCTCCCTGTGCAAAATACGAGCAAAAAACAAAGCATGATAAATCGTCACTCTACGCTGCGAGACAACTGAGTATGAATAACGTCCATCCAACGTCGGGCCTATTGCTCTGTGACTGTGGGACCCGTGATCGGCCCATTGATAAAAATACATTGTTGCCTAAGGTGAAGCCAGGGAAACCCCAAGCTGCGACCAATCTCGGTTTTATGCTGGTACTAACTTAGCCCTATGTCGTTTAGGTCGGCCATTCACGTTGGCCCAAACTCCAGCAGATTAAGTCAGGCCACGTTAGGCCAATGTCAAGCGCCGATCTTGGCCCGGTCACCTTTACATAGGTCGGACCGACAACTTTTAGTCTGACACTGTACATTGGGCCGACTTTGTGCCGACATTGTTTTTCCCATTGGGTTGTCCAGCACGTGTCTTCTGTTTTGCACAAACTTTTGACCACCACGTGGTGAACGCGGAGGCGTGTCGCGTTTGAAAATGACGAAAAAGAAGTAGCGCGAGCCATTTGTACACTTAGGAGACAGAAATTCCCGGTTTGACTTGAACACCCCTCGTAGTTGGGTAACCCGCTACGCAGTTTTATCGAGGTCTGGCGAAAAAAGTACTAGCTGGCAAATTCCTGACGCTCGGAAAGCGCCACGCGAACATGCGAGATCTGGCAAAAAAGTTGCCACGAAATGACCACCCAAATTCGCCATTAGCATGACTTGCCGCTGCTTGGTCTGCAAACATGACTATGTTAATTGCGTAGAATATATTTTAAAAATGGACCTTTTTGCAGCAATTTCGCCTTGTAAAATAGGCAAATCTTGCCAAGAACCTCGACGCATGACGTTGTTGCGGCTTTTTCGACATTTTTTTCCGCCTAGAAGCCGCAGGGTCGATACTAAAGTATGTGCCCCTCTGCAACCGAAAACCTAGCCACCAAACGCTGCGTCTTCCTGATGCATGCTGTCAAGGGGGCGGCCATATTGAAACTACTGTGATCACGCGTGACATTCACCATCGAGCTCGAAAAGGTAACAGAAACGGAAATGGTATTATACCGGAAATATAGCAGGTAACGGTAACAGAAACAGAAACGTATATCGCACACTTAGAATACCTGAAACAGAAACGGGAACGACAATAATTTACGGTAATAATTCGGGTACTGCAGGACCCGAATTATTGCAATCCCTTACCGTATCGTGTAGATAAATTGATGAAATATACCTCAATCAAGGAAACAAAAATTAACTGAAGAACTAAAACTAAAATGGACTATCAAACTGGAGCATACAAGTGAGTAGCATACAGTAAATAGAAGAAGCATAGTTCTTATACGCTGATGGTGACTTCTAAGTTGTAAGCGTGAGTAACATTCCTGAAAACCACACTGCTCTAGCTGCTCATAGAAATCACGTATATGTATATTTGAATAAACGTTGTCTCTTGTGTGCATGTATCCCCGGAGTCCTCAAAACAGACTTCAGAACGTAGAGGGAGTAAGTTTTCAGGATTAAGTTAAGTCACGGTCTCAAACGATTTAAAAAAAAGAAAAGAAAGAAGAAGAACAAAACGCGGGGGGGTATCGAAAACCGAAACGGAAACGTAAGCAACAATGGTGGTAACCGAAACTGAAACAGAAACAAATGAGAACCAGTAACGGAGATGGTAACGGAAACGAAACATATTCCGTTCCCTGCTTTCGGGCCGGCGTCCATAGCTCCGTTCGGTGGTGGAAGAAAACATATTTGCAGCGCAGCAGTCTGTCACGGGATTTCATTTTGTTATGGCTATATTGCGCTTACGTTTTGCTTATGGCACGAACCGCTTAGCGACGATGCCAGGTTGCTTGGCCTCCACCATAAAACAGGCCTATGTTCACTTCGTTATCACTATGTGCGCAATACTCTACAATCAATTCTTGATCTTATCAAACTTCTATTCAGTACAGCTAGTCTTAAGATTAGTGATTACCACACTCGTCACCCGGTTGTTGCCATTTGCGTCTTACGCAGACCGTCACAGCTGCTGACCACCCGAGTTCAACGTCAGCGGTTCCCTTCGCAACACACTTCTATTGTTCCTTTTGCTTCATCAGCCGTTCTGGAGGACCCGAACAAAAAACTCAACGTGTTCACAGTAGGCGAGCTTAGACGCGAAAGACGTCAGCAATTAGTTGCTTGGTGACTCAGCTGAATCAGGACAATCTGGTGCACTGTAGGAGAGCACTTTCGGTGGCTTATTTCCATCTTATCGCGCTACCTCGCATTACTCATGACTGTCGCCGTGCACCTTTGCAAGCTGCACAGAGTCTGAGGAAGCAAGCGAAAATCGATGCCTCCAGTGAAAATGTGGGAAGAAGTTACGCAGACCGCAGTGTCATGGAAGCTCATAACTAGGGCTCCGGGTTTCGGAGGGTATGGCTTTGGCATATTCGGAAGGGTATTTTTCTTCGTTTATTATTTTCCGGGAATTTGCAGTTTTTCGTAGTTCGTTTTTACAGTTGAGTTAATATCCGAACATTGGCAAACAAAGCAACGGCTGGGAACCGACATACTCGCAAAACGAAGGAGAAACTGCTGTTAGGCGGTATAGGTTTCAGACAACGACATCGCGATCACCCACCTGCGTGAACGTCTCGAAATACGAATGCACCTTGACAAAGCCCCAAGGCAGCTTTCGTTTGCGTCCCATCTTACGGTCCGCATGGCAACAGCTGGCTCCCCTTTTAAGAAGGAAATAGGTATGCTATCCGTGCTGTGTTGACAGCTTGGAGGGGGAGGGGATGCATGATTCTCAGTAGAAAAAGCAAAGAAAAATCCAGAGTGCTGGACGTTCTCCAAGTACACCTGAGCAATTGCCGAAATGGTCTCAAAAGGTCAGAATGTTGAGTAGAGCCACTAAATAGGGTAACCCTGTTCAGTGACTCCGATGTCGAGGTGCCCCTGGGAAAGGATGGAGCTTACCCGCATAGAACGGCTGCTTAGCGCATTGTTCTCTCTGTGACTCCTGCTCAGTCGATTTCGGCCAAGAGAGCCACACTCTTGCTTGTCTCGTGGGTTGGTAACCTGCGATGCGAGGCCTCGACAGGAACCGGTAAAGGAACCTCGCCAACCGCAACTAGTCATCAGGGCATGGCTTTTCTTGGCGAGCTCTAGGTAACCGGAACACTCCAAGACCGGAGCTTTTCGGATAAATCCGAACTGTCTTAAATTAAAGCGGCGTATGTTTAATTTATGTTCGGATAAATCCGAAAGCAGGGAAACCCACCTATAATCAACATAAAGGGTGTCGCAGTCGAGACGAAACTTGAGAGATTGCCCTGCACAACATACGGAGAGAGAAGGCTTTGACGGGAAAGTATTTGCCATGGTTGGTTTGTTGGTGGCGTTTCTGTTGCCGAGCGCTCGGCCCGCCGATATGACGTCATGTTGTGGAAATCGCGCATCTTAGGCCGACTTCATAGGTGACTATTTTACAAAGGGAGTGACTGGAATATCTATTTTGGTGTTCCCATTGTGCCCTAGTAAGTTTCGAATGAAGGAGCGCGGTCGAAGCGAAAACTGCGATATTTTCACGAGATTCAGGTAGTAAAAGAACTGGAACCCCGGCGTGCACGGCACAGAGTTTGAGTATTGCTTCTGTGAGGGTTCTTAAAGAGACCTTCGCATCCGGAAACCCATCTATGACACCGATACTATTATGTGCGGCATCGGCCGACAATCTTGGCCAGTTTTTTCGTTCGTAAAGTGCTGATATATTAAATAGACGAATTTCAAAGATCAGCGCTGCTTCTACAGCTGCAGAGGCTCCTGCGGCGTGGCGTCATTCCCTAACCGGAGGAGTGAGACGGCAGAGCTCAGAGGAAGAAAGACACCGTCCAGACGCCCCGTAACTCTGTGAGACGACAGCACAGCCGCGGTATTCCTTTTCTCAAGGCCTCGCCCTTATTGGTTCTTAGGGAGTGATGTTTTCTCGCGTTTCCAGAGAGGGAACCCCGGCATGCTCTCAATATCCGGCGTCTGATTTTTTTATGCATTCCATCGAATAACAGTCAAACTAAGGGCCCGAAACTCGCGAGTTCCTTTGCGGGCTAAAGTGAGGCGCTTCATGCGTTTCACGTCATCGGACGTCAGAAAACGTCATAAATTGAACGTCATGGAGACATCCGGTGGCTAGTGCTTACTGATTTGTCCCATGAGGATGAATTCGTTTTCTGAACGATGATTGGCCGTTTTCAAATTTGTTCGCGAGCGCTCAAACAGGCGACAGCGCGGCGGCTGTGCCGGCTGGAACCGGCGTCCAGGGAGTCGCCGGAGTCCGTCTCGGACGGCTCGTGTTGTGGAGCGGTTGGGTTGCTCTATGAGTTCTGATTTTTCCACTTTAAAAACGCAAGCTGCATCATGTGAGTGTCCTCGAACAGTCACAGCTGTCAGAGAAGATGCCTGCGCAACATTTCTGCTCTGCTTCTTGGTGTAGAAACGACTCGAGAGTCCGAACGCCTCGTACCCGATACCAACGACTGTTGACAGGTAAGTTATTTGTTATTGCTTGTTGCCTTCCAACACCGCATTCACTTCGTGTATTGTGAATAAGTAGCTCAACAGTCACTGTACGTCAGGGCCGGAATACGCTGTGAGCGAGACAGACAGCGTAGGTGTGCAATTACGATGGTAGACTATATTTCTTTTCGTGAAACAATATCATCTTCATGTTATGATTAAGTAGCCGCTCACGTCGTACTGTCTAAAGGTATGACGCTCCTGTAATCCTGATTCTCGGTGATTTCGCTCGAGAAGTTTCGTCCGACGTTGACTTTGTAGCTGTTCTGTGCGTAGCTCCAAAGCCAAGTTTGTCAGGCTATTCGGCCTGAATATATCATTGTGAAGTAGCGCAATAAAAGATATTTTTTGTACTGAGGTCGCTCATCACACCCCATGGCTGCGAGCTTCTCACAACCCCACCATAATCGTTCTTATTTTTCGCATTCAATAGCACCTTTATTCTTTCTGTTTACATTGCGACTTTCACATGCATAGCTGTATGATACTAATTTTCATCTTTTAGCCACCGAGCTCCAGAGCTCAGTAGGAGTCCGACATCGACAGGTTTCTTCAAGCTAATTCCGGAACAATATTAATGTAATGTTGTTTTCGTTACCGCAGACATGCTGTGTACCTCTTGCTTGCATAACCGTATGTCGCACAATAAAATACTTAATGTGACAAACGTCCAGGGCTCCGTCGTTTTCCTGTAACTCCCACTGCATTCGGACAAACGCCAACCAAAAAAACAGTGAAATGAAGAAAAATGGAACAACAAAAGAAGACGGGAAGCAGAGCAGAGAGGAGGAAAATATGAGAGAGAAACGGGCGACACGTCGTTAGCGGCATAATCAAAAAAGAAAAAAAAAAGGGTTGCTAGTCCTCAGTCATTGGTCCAGGTCCGGAGGTCACGTGAGTTTTCCGCTACAATAGATTTCTACTACAGCTTCGTGCCCCTGGTCAAACTACGCCTCTCTGCGTGGGGTCCTGGCGGGCGCGCTCATACACAGATTAGAAGAGCAGAGGTGTCAAAATACTGCATAGGCCCTTGATAATCTTGCGCCCTTGATAATCTTGAGACGTCATTATCTTGTATGACGCAGTAACAGTGCCTAGTAGCAATTAAGTCATTGATTTGGCGCTCTTTGGCCGAAGTTGCCCTTGAGCCATAAAACCCTCACTCACGCACGCACGCACTCACGCACGCACGCACGCGCGCACACACACACACACACATACACCCCCTCCCCCCCCCCCTAGTAACATGACCGAGAACGATATGTCGTTTCGTCAGCGTGCTGTCATCGAATTGTTAAAGAAGTCCCTATACAGCAGAAATTTACTAGAGACATCAGCGTGGTTATGGAAGCGTGTGTGCATGGTTGCAAGTACTGTCCCGAGGTGAGTGAGACACTTTAAATATGGGAACACCAGCATCGAAGATCAACCTCGGAGCGGGAGCCCTCTGACAGCTTCAACTGAACCCAACAAAAAGAGAGTGAATGCGATTATTCAAGACGGCAGATGTGTGACTCTGGACGCGAAGTCGGGACACTTGAAATAGAGCACAATGCAGGGCAGGAGATGATTGGAAGCTTAGGCTGCAGGAAAGCTAGTGCTCGGTTAGTCCTGCGCTTAGTGACCGAAGACCACAATGGTCAGCGAAGAGCCATCACCTAAGAATTGCTGCAGCGATATTCGCACGAAGGCGATGATTTTCGCCCCGCATTGTAACAGGTGACGAAAGTTGGTTTCACCATTTCGAGCCTGAAACGAGACGGCAGAATATGGAACGGCGTCATCTCCATTCTCCATCAACAAAGTAGGCAAAGACAGCGCTGTTAGCTGCGAAGGTGATTGGGCAGATCATCTGGGCTTAATTTTGGTCGTATTCCGGGAACCTGGGCAAACCATCACTCCTGCTCGCTATGTTCAGGCAACGCAGAAGCCCCGCCGTGCATCACCCTACAAACGTCCGGGACAAAACGTCATCCATCTGCATGACAATGCTGGCCCGCACGTCGCTCGCCTCACGCCAGTACAAATTGCGAAGATATGGTGGGAAGTTATTCCATACCCAACTAACTAAGCCCCATGTGGCACCTTCCGACTACTATATGCTCGGATTTGGTAAGGATCAGCTGCGCGGACAGCGTTACGAAACAACGGAGGCAATCCAAAAAGCAGCGCTTCAATGTCTTCAGATGGCTGGAACGGTCTTCTACTTTAAAAGCGATAAAACCCCCGTGCCGGGGAACAAGTCAAAAGACGACACAACACACAGGCACCCCACTGTGCCTGTGTGTTGCGTCGTCTGTTGACTTGTTCCCCGGCACGGGGGTTATATCGCTTTTAAAGTATGCTACACCGAACAGCCCAATTTTTAACATTTTTTGGACTTCTACTGCAGAGGAATTTTGAAGCTTCCAGAACTTTAGGACAAATGTGTACAGAGAAGGGATGATTAGGTAGAAAAATAAAGGAAAGACTGGCGATCAAAACGGTGCATTTTGTCTGCCGCTAATAAAATATGACGTTTTACAAAACATGCCCTCGTGTCTTCCGGTACGACTCTCGTACAAATGAAAGTGTGTATTATTTATTGAAAGTTGGAACCCACGTTCACCCGTGTACACTCTGCTGTTCCTCATTTGGCATTCCAGTATACCATCATAGCCATACTCAGGTTTGCAAAAGACAACACATACACATATTCCGTCTACGTGGGATGACGAAAGACGTTCTGCTGTCAGTTAGTGAGCCTTGTACCGCTAAAATGTGAGCTCTACGTCACGCAACATTATTCCGGCAAATTTGCTAGACACCTAGGTAATCTACGGTACGTGTAGACTGGGCTTCGTTGTGCTCTTCATTTCCTTTAGAACGGGCTGCACAGAATGCAATACTTTGAGTCCTTTAATATTTTCAAGCACAACCCCAAGCATCACCTTCATCACAGATCTGGACCACCTCGTGTCCCTCGTACAGTGCCCTTATGTACGACGTTCAAAGCATCTAGAGGGGACAAGTTTCCAGACTCCAGCTCTTTTAGGCAAAATAGGAAGAAATGAGAAATTAGCACGACGGCACCGCAAGGTGTTGGGACTTGGGACACACGGATGTTCGCGGCATCTTCTTTCTTGAACTCACAGACAACATTGGGCACGTTATGCTTTCAGCAGTCCGTCCCGGATGCTATAGCGCTCCAAGTTGAATCATCTGATTATGCAGCAAGAAGCAGCCTAAAAGCAGCGCGGTAGCCTAGACGTGGGGGTGGAACATAATTCTCGGGCCCATAACTTCCCTTTTGGAATAACGTGGGTTTTGGGAAGCCTAAGGGAACGGCAAACGTAAAGAAGTGATTCAAATAGTGTCTAAATACGATATAATATGCAACCGTCATATTATATGACCATCAGAAGGAACTATACTGGAATACGCCAGGATATTACACAAGAAACATTGTAGATTTATGTCGCTCTACTTCGGTAATGCATGGAGGAGCGTTCGAATATCTGAATATCGGTTAGGACGCATTCTAAAATGCATTTCGCATGAAATCCAGGGCCCCAGTAATGAACCTCCTTGGTACCGTACGCACGGTCGGTACCGTCGCACGGTAACCTTACGGCCTTCAGGACCAATAAGCTGGAAATGATACATGTGGATATTCCAGTTTCGCATATCATTCCGGGAAGCAGCTTGCAACAGTGTTTTAGTAATATATAACCAGATGCGTCTCAGCGCGCATGCTGGACATACCACCACAATATATGAGGAAGAAGCACGTCATGCAGCCTCTGCGTAGACGTAACAAACGCACGAAAGACTGGAAAATGAAATGAATGTAAGAGAGCAACTGAAAAAAAAAAAACGACCTCTGCCGTGAACGGTTATAGCTTTGTTTTCCACTTCTGTTTTCTCCCTTCCATTTTTCTTGTTCTCGCAGTGGGCGTCCATTGCTTGGCGAGCGCATGGCGTAAATATGTATTGCTTTACGGCAATTCCTTTCTACATCCGTTTCTTACTTTCGTACGAACGATACTGATATCGCTTCTCCGAAACGGTACTGCTTCAAAGTTTCTACGGTGCCAACGGGCACCCAAAGAATAATAGCACCATTCAAACGTAGGCACGTTCGGCGGAAGTAATTCGGCGCTACCATAAAAGATGCTGAACATCGCGTAACAATACTTATCGTAAGGGTTGGCATAGCAAAATCAAACTCGCTTCCTTGAGCACGCTTCCTGAAAGTGTGCCCCAGTAGAAATAACAGTATCACATTACTTCTAAAGCTAGTAGGCGCAACTTTCTGTATCTGTCACTAACGGTCACAACTCTCTCAATCCTTTCGGGCAATTGCTTCCTTCACGCGGGGCTCGTTCTGGCTAACGCGAAGCAAGACGTCATCAGAAGAGTCTTTTTTTCATAGAGAACGTGAGGCTGAAAACAAATGCACATTTGCAGGCGAACACTTTCAGAACCATTTATTATTTCGAGGCGCAGTTTTCCAATATATTTTTCGCTTAGCGCTGGTCTGAGGGAAGATTAACGACGTCTGCTTTTCAGGACGAGACACTCGTGTGGTCGAAACAGATGTCTGTCGGCGTACAATGACTTGGACTTACTCCTTCTGCGTCAAAACGAACAACAAAGTGAGAGTGAATGGAACTTGAAACTGGAAATAATGTCACACTATTGTCAGTGATTTCCGCTTGTTCTTCTTGTGCTGCAGGTTAGGGCCCTAGGTGAACTACATATTCACAAAGAGTGAATACTCTGATGCTTCTAACAGACACTTATTTATTTTTTAGTCAACGCTCTACAGGCCTAAGTAGGAGTGGAAACGCAGGGAGACAAGAATATAGGAAACGAGGAATAAAAACAGAGTGTGCCACTAAGTACATTTGATTACACCTTAATTCTCCTCGTATTTCTTTCATTTTCTTCCACCTTGCTTAGATCTTATTTGCCTTAATTTCACTGGGTCTTACATTAGTCCCGCACCTCCGACATTTTCTTTAATTGTTCTACAGCCTACATCCTTCTGAGTACGATCCCTATCAATTACTAGAAGGCGAGGATGGCCTATATATTATGTGACACTTAGATATTTGCAGTTCATTAAATCATGCAGGCATTACACTTCAAGTCGTGAATACCCTAGAAAACGCCATCCCGTAAATGCATGTAGAGAAATGAAGCCTCCGATCAGCTGCTGGCGTTTGGGAAGAATGCAGAACCTAGCACTGCCTCTAGCGTGACTGGCGTCACCTACTCTCGGTGAATCCGAATCTATGGAATTATGCGGCTTCCCTCGCAAATACGTGGAAGCGCTTTATGTTCACTGACGGCGTGCATGTTTTGCGAACTGAGTCTTTGAGGGAGGTAGATTTTTTATACGAACTACATTTTTTTAATAACCTTTTTTAGTCCGCAGCATCTTTCGGTAGCCCGTAACATCTAGCATTACTCGAAATCGTGCTTTGTTCATGAATCAGTCTATTAGAAGTCAGCACGCAAAATACAGGTTAGCTACCTATAGTTTACCCATGCCGTACTCACAAATTACTTCAATCAAGTGGAACATTCCTGTGTCCGCGTCGAACTCTAATTGTTACGTTTCATCGTGGTAAATTTGAAACCGATTCATCATCGCAATCGAAAGTTACACCCAACAGATCGAAATCCCTATGGGAAAACAATGAAGATGGGAGCTATGTGGGGTAACTTTTATAGGTAGTTACCCTGTATTTCCCCCGGCCCGGTCTCCTCGCGTAATGTGATGGGATCATGTGACGCAGAATCACCTTGGGGATTGCGACGTCGCATTTCTGCCTGATAATTGGCATGCTATGTACACGACGCGGCGCTACTTCAAGGTGATTCTCCACGTCACGCATCGGCGTCGTTGCGGCACCACGCCAACAGACGGCATGTCCTATTTAACTGTTGGAAGTATTTCAGACATGATTACGCTGTATCGCGTAGAGCGTATGGCAAGTGAGCCGTTCGCAAATGAACTTGACAGTACGCCATTTTCCACTCTTCGAAGCAAACATTGGAATCTGTTCTGAAGAATAGCTATCAGGGCTCACATTCTTGTAAACTGACTATATCTAGTTCAAATGCACGCTTCCTGATTAATGCGGACATTGCAGATAACACCCGATGTACGCTACGGAATTCATGAAGTGGAAGCAGCGCATTCCTGTGCGCATTCCTGCGCAAGATATTATCCAGAGCTAAGTGTCAAATGTCGCTCCTAAGGTGAGAAACTTGCTCTACAGAAATTAGAGGACAAGAAAACCCCGTATTCAATTGCTCCCGCTGTCCACTGAATGTCAGCCGACGTATTCCCGAGGAAGCACGTGAAAGCAAAAATCTCTCATGGCCAGTTTGCGTTGTCATTTCCTTGCAGCTTTCTTTGCCAGATTCTGCGCAATTGCGTTCTTTTGGTCAAAGCGCAGCAATCAAGCGTGTTCCCCTTGCGCGTTCCCAGCGCGTGGAATTCGCCAGCTAGCACCATTTTCGTCTCAACCCAGCCGGGCAGCGGATCGCCCAGCCATATCTTGTGTCGTCACATCCGCATCGTGAGGACCCGTTATATAAGTATTATACGTGAAGAGACGACGGAGCCGGAACAATAGCGACCAGGGTGTGCCTATCAGCTCCAACTGTCACGTGACACAGTGCAGGCACCAGGCTAGCAATTTTAGTGCGCTACCGTGTTGTCACGTTTTGACCACGCGAATTTGTCAGAACTCTACGACCATGGCGAAGAAACACGAAATATGTACACAATAAGCTAGTAAATGGAAGAGAGAGAGACAGAGAAGACCCTTCCAGTACCTTTGGCAATGCATTGGTCGCGCGCTCGCTGCGCATGCACAATGCATTGCCAAAGCGACTGGAAAGGTCCCTCGAAGCGCAGGGATCCCTCAGGGCTGAGTGCGAATGCATGTCTTTTCGAAGGGTGCTGTTCCAATAGCCTTCGCAATAATTCAAGAAAACTTGTATCACAACACACTGCTGTATACTTTTGAGCAGAGCTTTGTTGAACGAGAGCCTTTAGAAAGACTGTCCACAATGGGAACCTAGTCTCAATAGGTCCCTAGAAGAGGGCACTGGCGAGGGCACTCATGGGCATTCCCCACTAACGGCACTTAGTTCGTTCTTCAGAGGAGAACTCCGACACAAAACCTCGACAAGGGTTGCGTTGTGCGTGCAAGGTTCGAGCCCTCAGGGCAGACTTGTACAGTAGGTTGAGTAGAGTAGTTAAGTTACTTATATTAAATACTTTCGCGAGTAACTTGGTATCTTGGAAATACTTATAAAGGTCAGTATTTTGCAATCTAACTTTTTTTTCCAATAACTTCACTCATTTTCCAAGTTACTTTGAAAATATTTCTCTGTGCGTGACACGGAGGTCGAGCGAAATATTCTCTTTTGTCTTGGCAATGCCCCTTGTGCTGTACATATCCTCTAGCCTCTATACGTAGCCTCTCAGATATTGGGAGCATCCACGTCCCTCTTGGGAAGCAGTAGCGTGCGAGCGCGTCGGGTTTGGGAGCATGGGTGAGGCGATGTGCTGTCCTGAAGGGTATGCGGGTAACCTATTGAGACCCCTATCAGGCAGGATAGCAGACCCGTGCTTAAAGCCGTACCGAGACAGGGCACGTAAAATATTAATAACTCTTGATGAGCTTAAAGCAACAACGATAAGGAGAAAAACGAGAGTAAATTTTGTCGTTTCTCTAGACATTCGTTCGCGTCTGTAGAGCGCCTGTTCAGTATTGGGAGTAATGTGTTTAAAAATAAACGAGGCAGGCTATCGGATAGTAATTTTGAAAAGCAGTTGTTCCTCCGAGCTAATAAAGCTTTTTGGCAATGCCATTTCCAACTTCACGCTCCCCGTATTGTTTCGTAGCGAATTTCAACTGTATCTTGAAAGCAACGAGTTAGTTTTAAGAGTATTTAACACTCTACCTTAAATACTTTTCAAGATTGGGTATTTAGTACTCTACTCAGTTACTTTTTTTTCGTACTTTCTCCTACGTATTTAAATTTATTTAACTGTTTAATTATAATTCCTCTGTATTCCATAAGTATTCCTCTGTATTAATTATAATTTGCATGTTTTTATGATTACTTTATAATTTCTTGTGTTCACGTGAGGGGGGGGATATAGGTTTATTGCAAAGAAAAAACAAAGAAGGGAAAAGGTTAGCCTGGATCCAAAAGCCGACTTGCTATTCCCGCGTAAAAAAAAAACGAAAAGAGCGAAAGAAAAGGGGCGCTGTCAGAGGCTCAGCGCGAGCCCTGTGTCGGTCAGAAAGCGCACGAGTTCCCTTCCGACGCGCCACTGAAGGGGGCGTGGGGGGGGGGGGGGGTCACGTATGTAATGCATGTAAAGGAGGAGATATTGTCTGGGCTTCGAAGGGATTGACTTCTGTCTTCCATGACGATTCTTCTCGTCCCTAGCCGCGGTGCCCGCGCTTACCGAGACGTGTGGACGACTGATTAATCAGTGTAGATTTACTTAGGTAAGGATAATAAACGCCATTCCAGCGTGTATCCTAACTGTTAAAATACCTTCCGTCGCGATAACATCGCGTGCATTACATATGTTCGTAGTCTATCAGAATATGTACGCATAATTGCCACTTGGCATTTGTGCAGAGCACGAATGATGCAACAGTCTTGCACAATGTCTCTCACAGGGGCCATTGTGAAATTACTTCGTCCAACTTCATACACGCACGTATAGCCTCTTTCTTTCGCCATGCTTGGAGGGCAAGAGGGGGTGCTTTCAACTTCTTTTCAATTTGAATTACTTTCAAGAAGAAAGGCTAATATTTCAATCGATTGGGGTCTCTTCTCGAGCCTTAATTTCGGATGACACTGATTTGAATTGCTAACCTTCCACTAGAGGCGCTCCATATTCTATGACACTTCCGAGACCTGTAACGAAAATCGTTTTTGACAGCGAAATCAATATTTTGAGTTAAGCAAATGAGCGGGGCGAACTTTTGCAAAGAGAGCATATCACGTTTCAATTGCGAACTCGTTGGCTTTATTCTCGTTCTCAAGAACGGTTGTCGTAACAATTCATTAGAGCACTAAAAGCGAGTTGAATGGGGTTACGTAGTAGAATAATCCACTGTTTTGTCGAAAATGGCAGCAAATGGAACGGCCATCAACATAGGGAAGGTGCCCTCAGTGTCTGATATGTGGAAGTCATTACGAAGCATTACGCTGTATTCGCTGTTTTTTGTTACTGCTCTGTTTCCCGTGTTGCTGTTTTTTTACGTATCGTTCATATAACCTCACGTTATTCGTTGTCGCATTCGTTGTGAGAATCGGGTTGTTTGGGTTGGGTTGTTTGGTTGTGAAAACACCTTTGGTGAGAAGAACCAAAGGTGGGATTTATTGACAAAAGAAAGAGAGGAAAGGTTAGTCATGCACAGACGGACTTGCTATTCCTTAAAAAAAGGAAACGGAAAGAGTCTGGTCTTTTAAAAAAAGCCTTAAAGACTGGTCGAGAGGTCGGAGTCATGAAGGAAGCGCAAGATGTAAGATGTAGCGCAATGTATGTATGTATGTATGTATGTATGTATGTTTGTGTGTGTGTGTGTGTGTGTGTGTGTGTGTGTGTGTGTGTGTGTGTGTGTGTGTGTGTGTGTGTGTGTGTGTGTGTGTGTGTGTGTGTGTGTGTGTGTGTGTGTGTGTGTGTGTGTGTGTGTTGCGTTGCGTTGCGTTGCGTTGCGTTTCCGATGTATTTTAGTAATCCAGTTCCAGAAGACACGACACTTTGTTTATCTGTATCGAACCAAAAAGTTGCAACACGCAGTTTGAAATCTGCTATCAACCTGTCAAGCAGCACTGCAGCTGCGTTTTGACAGTCCCTTAAGCCTCGTACATGGTTGATTAATGAAATCAAAACTAAATGAAATGAACTCGCCCACACTATGCAACTGATTGTATTACCCAAACTATACACCGTTTTCCACCTAGCCTCGTTCCCAGAGCTTTCGCACCCAACACACTCCAACAAGGAGGAAAGCTACACCATGCACGAAGCATACGACACGTGTGCTTTCCTCCTCTCTGGCATGTACGGTAAACAGTTTTCAACATGCTCCCCCGGATAGACTGCGCTGTACTTTCAATATGGCGGCGTCCACGGGAAAACTGTGTATAGCTTCGACTGGTGTGTTTAGCAAACGTGAACTTAAAAAAAAAGTTAAAGGCGCACAGAATAACAATGTTCGATTGTGCTTGGATTACAGAAGTTAACCCAGGCAGCACACGACATCGTGCCGATGTCTGTAGCAAGTTGGGCAAGTCGGCCCGATATATCTCTGACACTGCCAACTTGTGGCCGAATACAACAGAAGTTGGCAATGTCGGCTCAATGTTGACAAAAAGAAAACGACATGGTGCCGACAATGCCAACTTCCAGCTGATATCCCGCTGAAGTTGGCAATGTCGGCTCGATGTTGATCGAAATCAGCGACATGTAGCCGACAATGCCAACTTGCAAGAGATATCATGCTGAAGTTGGCAATGTTGGCTACATGTCGCTGATTTCGATCAACATCGAGCCGACATTGCCAACTTCAGCGAGATATCTGCTGGAAGTTGGCAATGTCGGCTCGATGTTGATTGAAACCAGCGACATGTAGCCAACAACGCCAACTTGCAACAGATATCATGCTGAAGTTGGCAATGTCGGGGTTCTGTTGTGTCAGTTCGTTACCTGTTTGCGGGCAAAACTTGCAAGGAAATATGGTTTCACAAATGTCTGGTGCTCTTCACTGAAGTGGCAATTAAATATAGAATAAATAGCGCATTATACTGACTGAAAATTAAAAAATCATGCTCCTTTAATTTTGCATGGTACACCACGTAAACGTAGGAGGACATTCACAAATTAGTGTCCTCCGTCCTTCGCAGCTTGGCAAAAATCCCTGGTGAATTTGCAGAGACGTAAGGAGTAGCATTGATAAGCATGACCACGTCACTCCGGTTCTAAAGAGAGTAATTTATCTATTTGCGGGCAAAAGTTGCACCGAAATATGTTTTCCCAAATGTCTCGTGCAGTAGGATGTAGGCCATGCATGGTAAACATCTTTGTTGTCAAGAGTAACGTCTGAACTTTATGTATGATGTCACAGTTGTCCTTGGCACAACTGGCATTGCTGAAAAAGTGCGATCAAAGGCAACTACACTGGTCTTTCGTGGTGCAGCAACGGAAGGGCAACATAGTCCAACCTATAGTTCAGTAGCACACACTGCATGTCCTTAGTGAATGCAGAAATGGGCATGGTCCATTCAGAGTGGCTGTTCCCGTTGCTTACTCTGAAGATGTTCATTATTGAGGACTCTATAGGTGTTACAAAAAAGTCTCTTCTGGAGGAGAATATGGTCACCCGTACGTGTGATGCCCGTACCTCTTGAACACGTGCAATACTGCCATTATTGAGAAAATAGGAGTAACCAGGCTTAACCTGGTGGACTGCATCATTTTTTTCAGGACGAGATGTAGTAGAGTGCTTCAGTTCTGACATTCTGCGGCTTATTTGTGACAGACGGCTGCTCGTGGTGCGCAGCATTCTCTTCAGTTTCCCAAGGAAACTCTCAAAAGGAAACGAACTGAAAGAGTCCAGCGGGCCATGGCGCACACAGTCCCCTGCAAGGTGCACAAGCGAGTGCACATTGTAAATAAGTTGCTGTGTTCCATAGAGGTCTTCCATCTCCTGCACAAAGAATTGCAGAAGCCTCTGAACGTAGTTGTTGTGTTTCCTGTACAGAGCTGGTGTAGCAAGTATTCTTGATGCCACATGAAGAACGAGGAAGTGCTCGTACAGCTGGTCTGGCAAAACTTTTTTTAGTGCAACTGGCCCGGCATACAGCAAAAAACTACGAAATTCGGTTGCCTTCCAGCGCTCTAGCTCCTCAACCCCTCTCGGTTTCCTTTGGAACACGCTAGGGAAATCTTTCCGGTAGGAGTACAGCCTCTCGCTGAGAGTCTGTTGCTGTTCGCCACTGAGTTTTCCTCTGCCGTACTTGCCACCCATGCAAATGACAAGGAGCCTTCTCATCACTCCTAAACATAGGAGGTGCATATAATCCAATGGAAATAATGCCACAATGCCAACGTCCAAGCAGAGAAATGGTGATTCTCCAGTATGGTGGTGTTTGCAGCTTTGCTCCCTGAAGCTGTCATTGGTGTGGAGAGGTGCATCTAACTCTAGGAAAAGCATCCTGTTCTCCTGATGTGTGTGCCTTTTTGCGCGCAACGTTCACACCCATAGGAGCCATTGTGGCTCTTAATGCGTTTGAGAAAACTGCGCGCCACGGCGTCGCATATCACTGCATCCAGCTTTACACTCATGTGTGCCCCCTTGAACTGGATACCCTCGGTCATGAGACGCTGCACTTCCTCCAGAAACGGTTTCAGAAATGTGTCAAGATTCGGTGGCTTCCCTTTACCACAATACAAGCCCACTAAAAATGGCTCTTGATTGCTATGATTTGCTACCCTGCATAAAATGGGCCAAAAGCACGTTGAAGAACTTTTATACAGGGGGAGGCCGTCAATATTTGCTTGCAAACGAATTTCGCTGGGGAAAATCCCCACTCCAATGCACTCCAAAATACCAGCTTCCAATCCGAAGTGGGCAAATGTGCCATCATGTTGCAAAGGAGCTCTTCTTTGCGTCCCCAGTATGGTTCTGGCGTCTGTTGGAATGTCGTGACCGCAGGACCTCAAGAGGGCGGCGATATCCTTTACGCAGGCATACGTCAGATTATGCTTGAGGGAAATCCTTGCTAGTCTCGAGACTACGCTGTCCTCAAAATTTTCTTCATGGCTTTCACAATGCTCCGCTGCCACATCGTCACTTAACTCGTCCCACGAGAGCTTAGAGTCCGTCTCATTCGTAACTGGATGGTGAACGCTTGTTTCATAATCTGCACCCGGGTTCGAATCCCGGTGCCGGCTGTGCTGTCTGGGGTTTTTCCTGGGTTTTCCTCAGACGCTTTCAGACATATGTCGGCACAGTTCCCTTAGAAGTCGGCCCAGGACGCACATTCCCCCAGGGCGTGAGTCGTGACGTTGCCCACATACGTGAGGCCGACAACGGCAAGCCCTATCACCACCACCACCACCACCACCACCATAATCTGCATCAAATGTTCTGCTTCTGTTTGCGGATGAGTGCCTCGTTCACACGTATGAAGCGAGTTACTGTTCACTATTTCACTCACGGTGTCTTCTAACTCCCTTCGCAATGCAGGTATCGACTCCACCTCGACATGATGCATGCATTTCACACGGAACATGTAATAACTAAAAACCGCTAATCACTTGGAAAGAGGCACAACCAGACAAAAATGAGCAGCAACACAAACGTCGTAACGACTGCGGAAGCAGCACGGGATGATGATGATGCTTTCACACATTTCATAGAGATGTTGGACACAAAACAGAGACACTTTGTTGTTGTTTTCGCTCAAATTTTGCATTTCTTGCTCGATTTCATCTTCTTTGCGACAAAATCTTCAAATCACAACATCACAATCTGTAGCAGCATTTCCGCTTCCTGTTCCGGGAATCCCGCCTTCCTGTATTGCACGTGTTGTTATTAGCGGCGTTTTCATTCTGGCTGTCTTGATATCTGTTGTCTATCCCGCTTCGTGTGATATATACTGTTTCTTTTGTGCTGTGCAGCGTATGTGCAGTGTTTTTTGTGAGTCTGGTACCTAGCATAGCGGCGTCACTGTAAGTTGCGGAAGTTTCTGTGCAAATTCCTCGATATGGCACCTGTATCATCAAAGCAGCAGGAGACGCACAAAATGAGGTGAGCTTTCGAGAAAGTTACCATTATTTATTTTTTGTTTTAACGTCCTCATGTACTTCAGCAAAACCTACACCGTGGTCAAGTTCACTCAGGGTCAGAACGAAACCATGGAATTCGTTCCCACAAAATGGATCGTCGGCGGAAAGTTGTGCCTGTGGCCGGCAGGCAAACCGAATTCACGTATCACACAGATGATAAAGGACCGCTGCGATCCTGAAGATGACTAGATGCTGTGCGCGTGTGTGTGCATGGCATCTTTCAGTAAGTTTATTTAATACTTTTCTTTGTTTCGCAGCTCCACATGATGGCCCCACACTTGGAATATATGGCAAAATGTTTGTTTATTGGATACTTCAAAAATGTTGAAATGCATGTTCTTTCTGCCAGACAGTTACAAAAGAGCAAAGAAAAACGCTAGGGAGGCAGAATATACTTCTCACCTAGATACCGAATCCAGTGAAGAAGAGGATGCAGGTACCCAGGATACAGGTCCAGGTACCCATTTCAGGCAGACTTATTGTAGGCGTGTGTTATATGAAATGTGTTCTTTTCTTCAGCCGATGTAATCCCTCCACAGAGGAAAAGGCTGCGGTCGCCATCACCACGTAGGAAATACTTCTCGCTTTTAATGATTGTGTTCTTTTTTTTCTTCTTTGTGTGTGTGCGTGTGTGTTATGTGCATGCTGTGTTGTGTTGTATGAATCTGCTGACACACAACAGCATTTTTTTTTGCAGCTTGTGATGTGAGACACTTGACCTGCAGTCCTCGTAAGTATTAACTAGTTTATTGTCGAAAATTGGTGTTGATCTCAACCTAAAGAGGTATTGGAGAGAAGGGCTTGCGTCATCTAAAATGTGGTAAAGCAATAATTCAAGTTTTAGACAAGTGTGCTGATGGAATTGTATGGTAGAACCTGTGCACGCTTAATTCAGCTTAATTGCTTGTAATCATGGAGGTAAGAAACTAAGGAGAGGGCTATAAGATCGGAGGGCCGTGGGACCCCTCTAGCGGTCGCTCCTGGCAATACCACGCCCATCTAGTTGCCCAGTCACGTGATCCCCACATGTTTCGGCGTTATGGCGGTCTGCGCGGAGACTTGGAAGTTTAGCAAACCTCATCTTCGGGAAACCTCTTACCTTCAATGAGTCCATTCGCACAATACTTTGTAGGCTATGGGCGTTTTTCAACATTTGCCGCGTGATAAATCACAGCAAAAGTTGAGCAAAACAGAAGAGAAGCCAGGCAATGTCACGATGACGTACGTACGTCTTCTAGCGATTTAGTGATCCATTGCTTCCACACTGAGATCTATCTTGTGTTTCAACGGGTGTGATAACTTCTAACTCCAAAGATGTTATGAAAGCGAAAACAAGTTATTCGGCCGCAGCTCGTGTCTGTATCCAGGTAAGGTACGCCGCGGACATGGAGGACGCCATGTTTTATGACGTCTTGCCGTGACGTTTATGGGTCACGTGTGTGGGCAACTAACCACAATGCCATGCGCGGGCCACAGCACGCTCGCTTGCATTGGGAGAGGCGCTTAGGGCATCTCCTTAGTTTCTTACCTCCATGCTTGTAATACAAAGGCACCGTGACACCAGCGCCTCCTCCGAGCAGCGGGCCCGTCGCACATCTGCCTCCGTCAAGCAGCAGGCCTGCGACGCCGTCGCCTCTTCCGAGCAGTGTTTGGTCCAGCCATTACGCACCCTTCCAAGGACACTGTAAGCCCCACTGATATTACAAGTATATTCTTTCGTACTGTAGCCTAGAAACAGCCCTCTAGCATGTTCATTGCGATATCATGAGCATATATTTCAGGCTCTTCACCAGGCAACACCAACACTCAGACACCAGCTCAAAATGCTGAAGTGTGCGTTACGCGTAAGTCACATGACGGCTTCTACGGGCTGCTTGAAATTTGCTGAGTGACAGCATCATGAGATGTAAGCAGCAAGCAGTATATTATGCATGCAGTGTGACAGCTGGGAGTGAATGTTTCCCATCATTTATCAGAAGCATAAATGCTTATATATCGCAAGTCGAAATTGCACTAAATTAGCATGTCTTTGTTTTCAGCGTATGAGAGAAAATCACTCCAGCTACTTCTTGATATCAAGAGGTCACTGAGGGACCTCTCACACAGTGTAGCTGCACTAGAAGGGAAGGGACCAGCAGAAAACCAGCTTGGGGAACCAAGTCATATCTTCGAGGAGGTTGTCCAGGAGCCGCTCTCAAGCTTGGATGAGTGGGCTGTCTTAGAAGAAAAACTGCAGGACAGCAACACAAGAATGGGTGTTGTAAGTGCCACTTAGTGAGTCAACCAAATATTATTTTTCATGATAAAACTAAACCTTTGGCTCCTGTAAAGGTCAGCTGAAATGCCATTACTTTATATGAAGTAGGTCAGCCTTCTGCACAGCCTAAATATTTTCCTTTTCCGCACGTGAGCAGAGACTCACTGCCATATAGCATATTTAAGCTCTAAATATTGTGTTGAAGTTCTCATTCTTTCCGGAGCATGCACAACTGCCAGGGAATGGGATGACAGGTGCTTAACTTGCAAATAACTTTTCTGTTTTGTTGTGTTTCATTTGTTTTTAACCTGTTTAGTAACGCACAAGTCAGTCCAACATGTGCTTCCCAAGCACAAAAAGTATCAATGCCCTTTCAGCTTACAGTTCAGCATTGTGAAGCACAGCGTTTGGAGGCAGGCAGTAGTTTCATGATGTAGTTCAACGAGCCCAATGTTAGCCACATGTGTACCCCTCCAGCAAATTTGTGACTCGATATGTCATTTGCATTCTTGCAAAATCCTAGGTCACTTGACAGATTGACAGCATGGTTGCAAAAACTATTTTTTAATATGCACAGCTACTTACATGTGCACAGATCCCATCATCTAGTTAAAATACATTAAAGGATCATGTAAGTTACATTTCACATGGCTCGAGACCCTGTCTCACGTCACTGTCAACGTCTTCTCATTTGCCGATGTGCTCATTGCACGTGGAGAGGGTTTTTTAAATGTGTGCAGACCAGAGCCTTGCGCATGCTCTGGCTCTGTAGGTCACCTGCGCTCATCGTTCTTTCGCAGAAGCTTGTTATATTCATTGTAGGTACTTGTAGGTACATTTAAGTTACTTGTGAAAGCTGTACTGTCATATGATAATTTGCCTACCCAGCTTGTGTGTGACTTCTCCATAAGAAAACACAACCTAAATTGTTTGCATTCGCTCTAGGTGGACCGTCTTGCTATTGTTGGGGGCAGCACGCTCACCGACGTCGTGCGTCCCATTATGGAGACGTGCTCCAGAAAGGCCTTGCAACAGCAGGTGACAGTTGAAGGCCGTAACGGCAAAAAGGCCTTCAAGGGCACGCAATTGTTCGCGTGCATAATTGGTGAGTAATATATGGCATGGTTGTTTCCATTTGCTTTTGCTTTGTATTACATATCTTTCCTAACCATAGAAACCTTAACTAGTTCCGGCTATACATAGTCTGTCTTTAGTTTTTATTTTAATCCGCTCTGTGACAGTGCATTGTTATGTCTTCAGTGCTATGGCACCTGATTGAACTACGTACCATAAAGATGCTTTTGCTGTTATTGAACAGCTTATTTCTAGCCATTCGCATGAACAGAAGTCTCAGAATAATATTCATGTCATGAACTTCAGCATTTTTGCCAGTTTTCCAAGCAGATGTTGCCTGGAGAGAACAGTTCCTCTGCACAGTATTTGTTGGAATTAAATAATACGTAGAGAGCTGTCGAAATGCAGGCACTGCACCCTGTAGTTGTATGTTGCTATGATGATGAGTAACGTCAACAACAGCAGCAGAGACGTGCACCAGAAAATCCCTTCAGGGGATACACATCACTTCACTTGTATGCTTGGTGAGTGGTATTTGGGTGGTTTTCCTCGGCTGCAGGTTATATGCTGCATGATGACTGCAGTAGAGCCTCATATAATACCAATGACAGTGTAATTGGTTATGTCATCGTAGTTGCAATTTTTGTAACATCTGCTTGCAGAAGAATGAAAAAAAAAGCTATATATATATATATATATGGATATATAGTGTAAATTTCTGTGGACGAGGGATGCTTCTCCGTTGCCAGTCCCTGGATGTGGCATATGCATTTTCCGCAAGGTAATTAATCTGTTATGTTGTGTTTGTTTTTCAAAAGCGGCTGTCCACAAGCGCATGCAGTCCCTGGGCATCACGGTCACAGACAAGGAAATAACTGCCCGTATTGGCAGGTATTTGACGTGTGCCATTGACCGGGAAGGTGGTCGAAAGGAAAGACTGCATTCAAAACACTAAATAAAAATATATGGTATTTTTCCTCAGACTTGCCTGTCTGTTGTGTTTTTTCGGGATCAGCAAGATGAAATACACAATTATCCAGCACGGCACACAGCACAAATATGAATATACAAATTAAGTCGGCTTGACATCACCTACAAAGCGGCAGATTTTGTCTGTATCATGTCGGCATATGACATCGGGCCAACTCCGGCACATGACGTCGGGCCAACTCCGGCGGATGTTGCAGACCGGACATCGGACCGACATTGGGAATGTCCGTAGAGGCACGTCGGTCCGATGTCGGTCCGATGTCTGCGTGCTGCTTGGGAAAGAACGTAGAGGGTTGGGTCAAGATCCACTTGGCAAAAGTAAGAACAAAAATATATTCCATGCATTGGACTGCATTTCGTCAGGTACTTATATATACTTACAGCACTCATATACTTACAGAAGTTAGTGAGATTGAGGAAGACCGTCACATCAGTCTGCCTGATTAACGAGTAGTAACTAAAAGGAATAACTACAAAAAAATCTGGTTCGCCGTAATCTCGCTGCTTTTTTCTCTCTGTGTTCCATGTCTTCCATATCATGAAAAGTAGCGGTAGCGATAGCGGAGAAAGTGTCCGCCGCTACCGATATTTGTAGCGGAAATACTTTTGCCGTTAGCAATTTAAAATGTAGCGGGATCGTTACTCCTCTACTGAAAAAAAAAAAAATAGCGAATACGGTAGCGGCGCTGCTAGAAGCGCCGCTACGTACAACACTGTCTTGCCCCAACCCTCGGGCAAGACGAGACATCGCGTGAGGCAAGAGGAGACATGCCGTGGTAATTAACTATACAAATTAGTTTTTGCAATTCGAGCACCAACACAGCCCCTTTCAGCCCACCGCCTACATGATGTGCAATAAAACCACACAGAACCCGGTGCTATTTTCCTCCACCGTCCCTTGCAAACAAGGCAACGCCACTCTGATGTGTCATTGGTCGCCCGCTTTTGAGTGCGCTTTTGCTTTTCTGGAAATATCCTAGGATACAGGAAAATCTGCTGGGAAATCCTAGGCAATATGCAAAAAAGGAATCTCTGAGGAACAAGCATAAAGCCACCTAATAGTTGACTTATTAGTTTCTAAATTACATTAAATTTCAGTTGCATTACGTTTAAATTACATTAAGTTGTCGCGTCTTGCCCCGTGCATATCATCGGATGTATCAATTTTTCAGTTAAACGCCGGATAACCAAGAATGCCCATATTTTGCATATATCTAGATGAATGAATCAAGAAATACGATGTGCATTTACATTGACAGAATAAACCTGCGACACGCTACTGCACAGCTGACAAGAAAAAGGACAACAGAAAAACGCACGTTTTTTGCGGGTCTTTACATGCCAGGCAGAAGTAACCGATTTATTTTTTCTCTTCAACGCAAACACCAGTCCAGACAATTCTCACGTGCAATAAAGCGGACATGCAGAGCCACCTATGAGTAAAGCTTCAAGCGCATGGAGCAACGCGTCTCTGAGACAGGCGGCGTCGAGCAAAAGATGTCTCATCTTGCCCCACCTTACCGTAATATTGGCATGCCCACATCCAAGTATCGGTTTGCCAGTGGAGTTATCACATTCCCTATCTTTTTACTTTTTTATAGTTTTTCCTGCGTTACTGGCGGGCCTATGGTTCCATTTGTAAAATTGGGCCAACGTTGCCAACATTTAGCCAGTAACCAGTATTCGCCTCCTGCTGCACAACAAGGTGAGCTAATACGGGTCCCACTCTGCACAAATATTATAAAGAATGGATGCCAGTACTGGCCTATATGCTCCAGTATGGGAAATACAGTGCCAAATCTGAGCCGAAAAGAGGCATGCCGACTCGCCCACTCTTAGAGAAGCTTGCAGTTGCGTTGCAGAATTGGCAAATGGTGGCATCCATTCTATCCAATATATGCCAACTCTGGGACCACATCGACCGACCTTTATGGAATATTGTTTGGTCGACGTCTATATGTAGACCATATGGCCCGCTTTGTCCCAATAATGTTTGGTCGCCGGCAATATGTAAACGTTATTTCCAACTTTCACGTAATATTGTTTGGCAGATGGCTATATGCAAACTATATTGCCAGTTTTCAGGTAATATTCCTTTGCCGACGGCCACATTGTAGACCACATTGCCCACTTTCAGCCAATGTAGTTTGGTCGCCAGGTGTATTTGGGCCGTATTTCCCGCTTCGATCCAATATTGTTTGGTATGCAGACCACATTACCCATCTTCAGCCAATATCGCCTCTTTGCTGGCTGTATTGCAACCATATTTCCAGTGACCAGTCCATATTGACCGGTTGTTTGCAATCTTGGACCAATATTCCCACGCTGCAACAATTATTGGAAGAAAAATGGCAAACATGGTCCTTTATAGGACCGATAGTTCCAGTGTCCCGACAGTAACGGACCATGTTAGTGTGCTGCCTGGCACAGAATGACCATTGGGCGCGCGTTGAGTGAGAGCCTGAAGTATGAGTGCGTGGAGAGTGCATATGGTGCTCGGGCAAACAGAGAGCATTATAGCCAGAGAAGCCCAGCTGTCAGTCAGTAGAACCCACTGTGCAACCGGCAGGCCGAGCAAGTGCTTTAGAACCGACACGATGACGAGGAGTTCTGCTTCCATAGAGGGCATTGGTAAGGGGGGAAAAGGCTTGCTGAAAGTCACTGCTTGCTGAAGGTGTCTTCCATTCACTCAGCCGTCCGTGTAAAGATGGCGGTGATTCTGATACGTGGAGTGCAGAAAGTCGAGAGCGAGTTGGAGGGCTACAGGTGGGAATGTCACGATTGCGCTGAAGACCAGGGGTGAGCTGCAGATATGAGGACGGGCAAAAGTCCACGTTGCTGGTGCATAAAAGGAAGCGTATGAGGAGGAAGGACGATGACCCTTCAGGCCGGCGATAGCATTGCCGAAAGCGGTCTCCAGGCAGTCGTCGTCAGTATGGCAGAGATAGTGGTGAGGGTGACGGGTGAGGTAGCGAGTATATACTCGAAGGGTATCAGCATCCCGCAGAAGGGGAACGGGTGTCTCGCGTGCTTCAGCAAGAGTACAGTAGGTCTCCGATGTTCGTGGTACTCCCAGACAAATGCGGAGGCCGCGGACCTCTATGTTAAAGATACTATCGCATCCGTTCCGGTCGATTCCGCAACTCTAGTGCCGTTTTACTCCGCGTTCATCACTGATAATCACGCCAAAAATCCCACGCGAATTGGTGGCGTTCTTCCTGCGAAGTTTGACGTAGCACATGGCAAAAGCACACGACCCATACTGACGGGCGCCCTTTGGAGAGATCGAGACCAAGCAGGATGCGGTTGGAGGGACCTTTCATACTCTTGCCGACCGACCGACAGAAAGGCGGACGAGCCGGTATATTAGGAGACGGCGTCTGCTTGCGGGATCGGCTTGCAGAATTTTGTTTCTGGTTACGAAGGACGTGTTCGTACAGTCAGGAGCGTAACACCGTGTTCCACGAAACATGGTCACGTCAGAACTCACACTGCTAACCCAAAGTCGGCGTATTTATCGAGGAGTTTTCACATAGCATAGAGGACGACCTCGGAGACAATCGCCTGCGCTGCGCTCTCATTCGTGTGCCTGGCTTACGTCATCATAGTGTTAGCTGCAGAGGGAGTGCGAATCTTTAAAACTCGTTTATTTAATATGTAAGCTGTTTCCGGAAGAGAAACTTGGCCAAGTTGACTGTGAAGCGGTGACGAACATTACCGTATCGGTGTCATACATACGTTCCCGGATGCATAGTCCCTTTAAGTAGCTCGCGCTCTTGTGTTTGGCTGTGTGCATGCAGGACGGGTAGGCTGTAATGCAGTGTCCCGAAGGGGATTGAATAATGAGAAGAACGGATATATATTACTCGGATCTAGTTCAGTTTTGGTACTGTTTGAGTTGGGTTCAGTTCTGGTACGGTTCAGCAACTATTTCCGAAGGGTTTTCTGTACTCCCGCAGAGTGCAACAATCATGAGTGAGGACACCCCCCCCCCCCCCCCTGGGTTCTGGTTTCGGGTAAGCCCCGGATATGTAGCTCACTTGCATGCACTTTGTTTACTGCACGTGACGTACGTATTTTTAAGCACAGTATTCGTTATTATGAAGTTATGGTGTAATGCTCCTCTTTCCCTGGTATAACGACTACCTCGTCCTTGTATGCGCTTCAGAATGAAAGTAAATGAAATATGTTCGATGGTGCCATCACTATTCTGACGAGACAAAAATATATTCGAAATACACATATCTGTATACGTGGGAGCTGCCTGGCATATTTACAGTCATTCTGCACTGTGTGTAGGATGTATCGTTAGACGGCGCACTTTTTCTCCGAATAAGATGAAATGCTAAACCATTTCATTCTGTACCCGGTGAAGCGTGGTCCACCACACGAAAGCTTGTACATATTAAATTAGAAAGCTTCAGCGTCGTTGTTTTGAGTGTTCTACAGCAATATTGGTGTTGACTCACCCTATACCTTCCTCTCTTAAACTAAAGTTATCTGAGGAGCAACTACGCTTGCTTCCCAAGAAAATATTATGGGCTCTGACATGGAAGAAAAACAAACTAACTATTGTTGCCTCACGCCCTCCAATCCTACGTGTATAACATTGACAATAACAGCGATTTTACACAGCCGTCATTGCAGTCTTTGCTGTCTTGCATTGCGGAGGGCAGGGAGGGCGGGACTGGGCAAGCTGTTTTCGCAGCAACCCCCCCCCCCCTGCATTCCCTCTCTTTTGTTATTTGTAGCTTCGTATTTATGTGCATATGTAGCGACTCACAGCAGAAGATGAAGTTGATGCGCCACCAGCAGCACATCGCAAGGCGCGAGCTTTGAAATTCTTCGACGGTTTTGGCCGCCATGAGACTAATCAGTCTGGCTCTGACGGCCACGCAATAAACAGCATTCTCCGCTACCGTTTTGGGATTACCGGCTAGCGCCCGAGAAACTCAAAATCGCACGCACCGAGCTTGAGCACATGCTCGCCATCGGTGTCGCACGGCCCTGTTCGAGTGATTGGTCATCTCCATTGCACATGGTGCCAAAGAAAACCGGAGATTGGCGCCCATGTGGCGATTATAGGGCACTTAACATCGCCACCGTTCCCGACCGCTACCCTCTACCACGGTTGCAGGATTTTACGGTCAACCTACACGGCGCTACCCTGTTCAGCAAAATCGACTTAATGAAGGCCTATCATCAAATTCCCGTCGCACCCGAAGACGTCAAAAAGACAGCGATTACCACCCCATTCGGCCTTTTCGAATTCCAAAGGATGCCTTTCGGATTACGCAACGCGGCGCAGACGTTTCAGCGATTTATCGATTCCGTCACAAGAGGCCTTCCTTTCGTCTTTGCTTATATTGACGACATTCTTGTCGCAAGCTCGACCCCCGAGGAGCACGCAGACCATCTCCGGCAACTCTTCACTCGCCTGGACGCCCATGGCATTGTCGTAAACATTCAGAAGTGCGAGTTTGGCGTTGAGTCAACTGAATTCCTCGGCCACCTGGTCTCTCGCACCGGAATCGCCCCTCTAGCCAACAAGGTCGCCGCCATTAACAGTTATCCCCAGCCCCAATCCATCCGGCAGCTGCGCAGGTTTCTCGGCCTGGTGAATTTCTACCGGCGATTCATTCCACATTGTGCCACCATCCTCCGTCCCCTGGAATCGCTCCTCAGCCAGCGGGAGACCCGCGCCAACCCTCTTCCTTGGAACGCAGAGGCGCAGGCTGCATTTTCCCAAATCAAGACTGCCCTTTCTGCGCAGACGCTGCTTTTCCATCCCAAACATGGCGCTCCAACTACGCTTATGGTAGACGCGTCTGTCGAAGCGGTTGGAGCAGCTCTGCAACAGGAGCTCAGCGGTGTCTGGAACCCAATCTCCTTCTTCAGCAAGGCTCTCAAGCCCACTGAGCAGAAATACAGTACATTCGGACGGGAGCTGTTAGCCGCCTATCTTGCAGTCCGGCACTTTCGACACTTCCTGGAAGGCCGCAACTTCACTATCCTGACGGATCACAAACCGCTCATCTACGCTTTCCGGTCGGCCAGTAGCCGTTATTCTCCCCGCGAGATTCGGCATCTGTCTTTCCTGGCAGAGTTCTGCACAGATATACAGTATGTGCCCGGTTGCAAGAACGGCCCCGCAGATGCCCTCAGCCGCATCGCTCCCCTGTCTGCTCCGTCAACATCCATTTCTCCCGAAGCTCTAGCTGTCGCGCAGAATGCAGACGAAGAACTTCCTCTACTCCGCACCAACCATTCAACCTCTCTCCAGTTCGAAGATTTTCCTCTGCCAGGCACGGGTTTAAGCCTCTGCTGCGACACTTCTACCGGCCGTTCTAGACCGTTCGTCCCGTCAGAGCTCCGCCGCGCAGTTTTTGCCGCCCTTCACGACCTCTCCCATCCTGGCGCTAGAGCGTCTCAGAAGCTCATAGCGGAACGTTATGTCTGGCCTTCAATGAACGCAGACATCCGTTTATGGGTCCGAGCCTGCCTTGCATGCCAGCGATGCAAAATACAGCGGCATACCATCACCCCGCTCAGCAAGTTTGCCCTGCCAGACGCCCGTTTCGACTCTTTTCATATGGACATTGTCGGCCCCCTGCCTCCATCCGACGGTTTCCGGTACCTGCTAACCATCGTCGATAGGTATACCCGATGGCCTGAGGCAACACCTATCAGGGACACCACAGCTGAGACCATTGCCTCCACTTTCCTTTCCACCTGGATTTCCCGCTTTGGAGTGCCGTCTCGTATATCTACTGACAGGGGCCCGCAGTTCGAAAGCAGGCTATTCACGGCTTTCACTAACCTGCTTGGCGCATCTCGCATCAGAACAACATCATATCATCCTGCATCGAATGGCCTGGTCGAAAGGCTCCACCGTCATCTGAAAGCTGCCTTGATGGTCCATGATCACCGCTCTCACTGGACAGCCGTTTTGCCACTGGTGCTTCTGGGCATCCGTGCCGCCTACAAACCGGACCTCAGCTGCAGCTCCGCCCAGCTCGTCTACGGCTGCCCCTTGCGCCTTCCCGCTGAGTTCCTCACCCCACAAGAACGAGAACTCCAGCCTTCCATGCTGCTCGATCGCTTGCGGCATGCCTTCGATAGCCTCCGCCCAGTTCCCACGCGTGCAAACTCTTCAGCTCAGCCCTACATTCCGCAGGAGTTATCCACCGCCACCCACGTTTTCCTCCGTTCCAACGCCACCAAGAAATCTCTTCCCCCCCCCCTACTCCGGCCCTCATCCTGTACTTCAGAGATCGGAGAAGACCTTCCGTATAGCCATCAACGGCAGGCAGGATACGGTCAGCGTCGATAGGCTGAAACCAGCTTTTTTGGAGAATCCTAACCTTGTCGCCTCGTCGCTCCCCGGCCCATCGCCTGTGTACGCTGCTTCCACCAGCTCCACCAACGCTGCTTCCACCAAGCGCGTCACCTGGGCCGACCGCTCTTCGTCGTTTCCAGCGGGGGGGCCCTGTAGCGACTCACAGCAGAAGATGAAGTTGATGCGCCACCAGCAGCACATCGCAAGGCGCGAGCTTTGAAATTCTTCGACGGTTTTGGCCGCCATGAGACTAATCAGTCTGGCTCTGACGGCCACGCAATAAACAGCATTCTCCGCTACCGTTTTGGGATTACTTCACCTAGGTTTCCCACACATATGTGTATGAGTACATCTAATGCCTTTCAAATGAAAATCAATACAACTAAAATCTCAAATCTAAAAAAAATATAGGGGAGCGCAAATTTTCCAGCCTGCCCCCCGGAGGCGAAAGGTATATGCCGGCCCTGATATGTAGTAAAATCTTGTCAGTAATAAGAAAGGTAACCACATTTCCTGAATCTTTAGTAGATGATAATTCATGTCAATTCCGTCGTACAGAAATAATGTTCAACACATCGAAACATGGCAGCCGTCGAAAATGCCAGAGAGAGGCGAGAATCGATCCCGCACCTTTTGATTACCAGTGAAGTGCGCTATCCGACTACTGCTTCCCACACATTTTGAGGCATATGCACTTTGCGTTGTTATTTTCCCGCTTCAGAACATCTTCTTTCCTTCAAGTTCGACGGCTTCTTACAACTCGTCGTCATGGTTAAAAGGACAGTTCGCCCTTGACGGATCGGGTAGTGTTGTTTGGGGGAAAGAGTCGTGGATTTTATAATTTAACAAGATTCTGCGTTACCTTGTGTGGTATAATTTAGTATCGGCACCGGAAAGCACTGGAACCAACGAGATTTGAAATTCCCGCGCACATATACGTAGGCGCGACGTCAGTGTGACGACACTGACGTTACGAAGGCGTTCCCACCCATCGGTTGGCCAGGCGAGGCCAAGCAGCGGCCTTACATCCACGCCAGCGCGTAAAGGGCTCCCTTATAGTTTTGTCCTCCCCGTGGATCCGTCCGCGCTACAAGCTCTCACGGCAAAGTACAGATAACTTTTGGGATACAACGAATTTGAGCGAAACATCTTGCAGGATAGTTGTTTGGAGTCTAATGATCCTGCGGCACATATTTCTTTGAATTAGCTTGGCGAGCCAACTGTTCTTATAAAGGGACGGTCACATCCGTTCCAGTCGATTTGTAACCTAGTGTCATTTTATTACTTGTGGACCTCTGACCACGGTATCGGAAATCCCACGTGAAAGAATGGCGCAGTTTGACTGCCATTCGATGAAGCACATGACAAGAGCAGACGCCCTATTCTGAGAGTATACCGGAGATATCTCTCATGAAAAACGAGAAAAACATCATTTCCTAAGAACCAACGAGGACGCGATGCGGAGAAAACGCATGTCGCGGCCGCGTGGGCATCTCACAGACTTGATAAGTATTGGATATTGGAAAGTAGCGACACTTTTAGATCTTTGTCGAATGAGCAAAACCTCTTCTCTCGTCTTGTCGAGCGCTCCATTCACCCGCGGTCTTCTTCACGGTCATTGGCTCTCCGCGTCGTCGTCCGGGGAGCGCGCGAAGCGTGTATTCTGCTTGTGTTTTTATTTTTCGGTAGCGCCATTTTTCAGCAGCTTTCATCTTTGGAGTACTATTGCCGTTATGCCGTGTTTAGATTTAGATTTTGTTGCTTAGAAACAGTATAGTTAAAATAGATGGAGAATTGGGCTGAGAGGGCAAGCCCTGTCGAACAGCCCAAGAGGGGAAGAAACACGGGTATACAACGTGTTACATGAGTCTTGTCAAGATTATTCAGACAACAAAAGATGAAGAGTGCTCAGGTGGAGGTATATAATAAGCGCAAAAGGACGCTCTTCCACTCCCTTATCCACCAATGAATTATGTCCTTACACCAATGAATTACGTCTTTTTGCTTCACCGCGAGCAGCCGCGACAAAATATGTAAACCGACACCAATTAATTACAGCAATAAATGCCCGGCTTCGGTGGCAGATTTTTCTCTAAAAGGTGTCCATTGAAGGTCCCTAAGGGGGTAGTACCCATTTTAATGCCGACAGCGCCCTGTTTTAGAAGTTTGAAGTGCATTTTTATTTAAATAATGAGCGCCTCCCACTCATTCACACGGTGCGCAGGTTGTAGGTGGTATCGGACAGATACTTGTAAAAAAGAAAGTTCGTCGATTGGTGCACCCGTTCGCGAATTATTTAGCCCGGGGATTTAACTGAAACACGCGGTATACAGTGTGTCCCATTTAACGAGAGGTCGGCATTTTGGCTCACGATCACTCACGATCACAATTATCTGATAAGACGGATCGACCTCACACTCACTTGGAACTCAGGTAAAGGTCGATATCGCGCCCAGTATCTCGCATCCGGGATCACAATATTTTGAGCAGCTTAATATTGCCAGACGATAAAAGCTGGTGACAACAACAACAGCTGGTGACAACAACGCCGCCAGGCGGATCTCACACGGGACTGGTGGCATTTTCACGATCACTAAATCAAGAACCAACAACACAGGCAATATCGGTTACGGCTTGTAGTGTAGTGCACTCACGAGATAATGTGAAATATCACACACAGTCATGTACGGCCGAGGTACTTGATAACAAAACTTGTTTGTATAGCGACCTTGATCGAGACTGAATGTCAAACAGGGGCGGCGTTTGATTGAACGTATCTCTTCCTAATGCGTATGTTTGATGGAGGATGAGTCATATACGGTTCTGAATTTTGATAAAAGTATTGGGAACACAATAAATGTTCCGCATTTTTTAAAGCCTGGATATATGATGTCAAATATAGCTGCCCGAATACGCAGTGTGAGAGCGACGAAGAAATTAAAATTTCGTCCGTAATGCAAACCTCGCAAGCGTGTACTCGAAAGCAGGAAAGCCGTGTTGAGTAATTAGAGATCTCTTTCCCGGCTAGTTAGCTTCAGTGGCTTCTGGTTCTCGGTAATTAGTGAAAAGCACCAATAAACGTAGACCGCGGTCGATGGAAATTATTTATACACCGTTGATCACCGGAATGAGCGCATCAAATCAATCAATTTTAATTCTTTTTGGCGTCGCGAAGTAACTGTGGCTATGAGCGGCGTACAGAAGGAGAGAGGACAGCAGGAAGGAGTGGGGGACAGGGGGATTAGTATGCCTCCTGGGCCGACTTCAGGGGGAACTGTGCAGACATTCGTCTGGAAAGTCTTCGGAAAACCCAGACAGTACAGCCGGCGGTAGGATTCGAACCCACCACCTCCCAGCCTACAGCACGACCTTGGTTACCACCAACGAGCGGACGCCTTAGCCCACTCGGCCATGCCGCTGGTAATTTTAATTTCATTGGCTTCATGTTCAACTACAACGAAGAGAGCAAATGAAATAATCGCCAATAAAATAAGTAGCCAAGCACTGTATCTCGCCTGTGACAGCCCACGAGTTAAAATTACTCATGTTTGATAACGAAGCGCGCCCCGATCTTCAAATTGTCGTTACCCCACAACGCGCAATAAATGCATCACTTCGGCCCGGGATTTTCCACGAGCCCTTGCACGAAGCTACGCGCCGGTTTTGGAGCGCGCAAACATTAAATATAACGATAACGATAGCTACATTGTAGTTCTACGGTGCTCAGGCCGTGTCAGGTAGCTATGCCGCCTTTAGCCTGTAGATTCCTAGCTACGTTTGTAGCAAAACGAACAAACGTGAAAGTTGAAGATTGGGACATAGGACATTCCTGGCTACACTTCCCGCCGACTGTCTTCAAATTTAAAATATGGTCATCAATGGCCACCGATGGGTTGTAGGCAAAATACTCACGCAGCAACTAATAAAACTGAATACACGGGTTACATGAGCAATTTGGCGAAATCTACAACACATCGCTGATTTTACACCCCGGGAATGGGCAGTCCTTACAGACTCCAAATCTGCACTTCAAGCAATTGAAAATTCCGGCATACGAGGCCCATCCGCACCCCTAGTCACAGACGTGTTAATGGCTTACCGCACTATCTACGCCGCAGGCCACAGGCTAGTTCTCCAGTGGGTTCCAGCCCATTGTGGTGTCGTGGGCAACGAGCAGGCCGACCGCGCCGCAGAAGCAGCACTCTCGTATCGGAAACGGACATGTATTGTTCTGCTGAGAGGAGACCGCCGTTCAATTCTACGACGCCTAGTGACACCCCTGGCTTCCCGCCAACGGACAACCGACATTCTTCCCCCCTCTATGTTGAACAGAGTTGATCCCACGCTCGCTTTCCGCATGCCACGAAACACCTCTCGTCAACATGCTGCATTAATCCACCGAATGCGCCTCGATGTGGCCTTTACAGCTCAGTGGCGTTACCGCTTGAGACAAGTTTACTCTCCCACCTGCTGCCACTGTGGTGCTCTTGAGGATCTGGAGCATATTCTTCTTCATTGCCCTCACTACGAACCTTCCCGAACCACGCTCTCCGAGTCTCTTCGTCAGCTGGACTCTCGCCCTTTTTCCCTATCGAAATTGCTTGGTCCCTGGCCCAACCCAGCCCAGCAACGCTCTGCGCTCAAAGCTCTTCTGACATTTCTGGACACCATCGGACTTCGATCGTTATTGTGAAGGGGCTCGTTATTTTATTCCCCCCCATTCCATCCAGCAATGGGGTAGAGTATCGCCTGTGGCGATGATGTTGCGATGTGGCGATGGCGTTGTTTGTTTGGCAAAATCAGTACGCATACGCACGAGTGCTAGCCCAGAAACACTTACTCAAAAACTTCGAATCAAAGTTTTGCATAACTGTGAGTAAGTGGGAGGCGCGGTTACAACATAGACGCACATGTAGCTATTTATGTACCACACATTTACAGCATTTACTCTTGACTCTGACAGGCAAAACAATTGAAATAAAAATGTCCTTGTGCAAAACGCCCCGAAAGCAAGTGTGAATGTGTAGTAGCGCTTTGAACATAAACGTCAGACCGATGTAGCAATAAACAGTGACCTCGCGACAAGATGAGTGCCAACTCACACGATAATGGCGTTGAAGGGAACGATTTCGTTCGGAGTGTTTCCCGTTAGTGCCGCTGTGGGACGTCCCAGCATGAGTGCACTAAGCAAGTATACGATAGGTACGTTGGATAAGGCCTGCACTGCCTGAACCAGTTCCGGTGGTGCTGCACCCGCCCGTTCGTTTCGCCAGTGCAGCCGAGCACCCCCTGCACCGTATCGTTCGTTTCAAACCAGTGCACGCCAAGTGTAGCCCTAGTGCAAGGAAACTCTGCACTCCCGCAGAGGTCAGTTCAACAGAAGTGCAGAGTGATGGCGGCAATGGCAGCAGACGACACAAGGCAAATAATATTCTCGAACCAAATTCTCGAACGTATCCCGAGTGAGCCGGAAGAGATGTTTGAATTCTAAGTTCAGGAACCGTGTACATTGGTACATTGGAACCGTGTACATTGGTACACGGTTCCTGTCAGTTCGCAGAAGATTCAACGCTATCACGGTTACCAGGTCGTCGAATTCTTCGTCCTCGCTGTCAGAATCCGCAAGTTCCATGGCTGTTTGCACAATTGCTGAACACTTCATTGTGTTCGAAATTAAAAAGCAACAATGCACATGTGATTGAAATGTCACAGGCGTTCTTACAATCCGTAGCGGTGTTAAGACTCGCGGAGAGTAGAAGGCCTGCACTAGCGCTGCACTTCGACATTCGTTTCGCGGCGGCACTAGTGTTGCACCGTTGAACTGGAGCTGGCCTAGTGCTGCGCTAGTTCAGAAGTGGCACTGCACTGCCCCGAACTGGTTAAGGGAGTGCAGGCCTAATCGAACGTACCTGATACCCCGCTGCAGCGTGAGCGCGATCATAATAATTGCGTTGCCATGTCAAAGTGATAGCAGAATATCGTATAGGTGCCGCCATGCTGTGTTAAAAGGAGTGGGACTCACACACTCGATATGATCGGCGATCGTGATTGTGCGTATCGTGAGTTATCGCGCTCATGAGTAATTTTGTCGAGCTCTGCATCTAACTGCGAACAGATTCTTAAAATATATATATAAATATATATATATATATTACTTTTTTCGAGATGAAATCAATTGCAATATAGCATATGCTGAGGGGCACTCCTTAGGAGGGCACCCGCGAACTCGTAAGGCAATGTCCTTTTTAACTTTTAATAATTAACTTTTTAATTATAAGAGCTACAAGGTAGCCCCAATGAGAACATCTAGTCCCTTCGGTCACCTGATACTATTGCCATTTTCAGTACAAAAATCCGTTCGATAGATCGCCCGACGAAAAGATTCATGACGGAACGCCATTTCTTTTACTTTATTTTGTTCATTGCGCATCTTCAGAGATGCGTCTTCCCTTCACGGTCAATGTGAGAGGGTGAAGGACCACAGTGTGGCCTCGTGCGTCGAAGATGAGCTTTCACTTGCAGAAACAATACAAAGAGAAATGTAACGGGTGACGCTATCCAAAGTGCCCTTATCTTGCGTTGCATTTTCTGTTTTCTTTTGATCTTTTTCCAGTACCCAAGAGGCGATAGTGCGCTCTTTCACCCTCTCACATTGGGTGTGAAGGAAAGACGTGTCTCCGAAGATGCGCCGTGAACAGAAGAAACCAAAAAATGGTGTTCCTTCACGAATTTTTCGTGGACGTTCTATTGGATGGATTGTTGTTGAATCGGATGAATTGTTGCGACCGAAGGGACCAGATGTTCTCACTGGGACCTTGTAGGTCTTATAATTAAAAAGTTAATTCTCCAAAGTTAATTAGGACATTGCCTGAGGAGTGTGCTGGTGGCGGAGGAGCATGCTATATTGCAATTGATTTCATCTCGAAAAAAGTGATATATATATATATATTTAAATATCTGTTCGCAGTTAGCTGGGACACGCTGTATATGCCGGGATTGGCGGTTCATGTTGGATCAAGAAAATAGTCCCCAACGGCCTGTTTGAACTTTCCGGGGTTTGAAATGGAGCGTAATTGTAGTCGAAGCTCGTTCCACAGTTGACCACCGAAAGATAAAACTGAGAAGAAGCCAAAGTTGGTACGCCTAGTAGGGCATTGTAAAGTGTTCATTCTGTGTCTAAGGGGTAAGGGGTGATGTAATTCTGTACGGGGATTTGGTGCCTATTAGAAAGTGAGTAGAAGTTGTGCATGGTGCTCGCTACTTTGCATCTGAGATGTTTTTGCATGTTGGGTATTCGCAAATAGGGGAAGGCAAATGAAACGCAGTCACGAGGGCCCAGCGAGAAGATGAACCGAAGTGCCTGTTTCTGTGCTATGAGCAACGGATGCAAGTTAGTGGAATATGTAAGCCCATATACCTCGAGGGCGTAGGCAAGAGGAGAATGAATGAGGGCGTAACATACAGCACGCAAGATGTGAATCAAACCAGGTTTTTGATACGAGCAAGGGCGTAGAGTCCTGGAGTGATTTTGCTTCGAACAGAGTCGATGTGCGAAAATACTCCAAAAGCCGGGAGATGACATAACGAAAGAAAGAGAGGACTCCGACTTAACGTAATAAATAACAACTTTAAGCAGACGTTTTGCCTGTCATACGACGGGCATCATCAGTGCAAGACTGAGCGGGAGATGACAATATTGTTCGGAAAGGGGGCCACGGTTTTTGTTACAATGTAAGGGATCAGCGCGTATGCGCCACGATTCCAGGAGCTTCCTCGGTCCCAATCTTTGCTCGCGTGCCAAGGTCACCGCGTTATCGTAGTCGAAACAATGCCCCGTGGTCCAAGAATGCTCGCTGAGTTCGGTCTTAAGCCGTGTGGCATGTGTGGCGTTCCGGACGTCGCTCTTGTGTTCTTTTATGCGGGTCCTTCTTTTCCGGCCTGTCTCGCCAATATAACACGTGTCACAGTCTAGACATTGTAGCTTGTACACCGCGCCAGACTGGTTGGTCTTCTGGGGCGACAATGTCCTTTGGCTTGGAGATGAGGCTGCGCAGTTAACCGTGGGGTCGGAAGGTCGTCCAGATTTCCAATGGAAGTAGTGCCCGGCGGATAGATTCTGAAACGCCTTTGACGTATGGAATTGTGACCCGGACCAGCAAGATGAGGACCGCTCCCGCCTGACCTGGGTCACAATTCCATACGTCAAAGGCGGCCGACGTACAACCTGTCCAAGTATCTAGTAGAACTTGTGACTGCCGTTACCGGTAACAACAACCTGACGGTGCGCAACTCGAAGGAGTTTGTCGAGCTGGTCCGGACGCAGGCCCCCAGCAACAACGATGTCATGGTGTCATTTGATGTGGTGTCACTGTTCACCAACGTTCCGAAGGATCTCGCGGTACAAGTGGCGGAGGACCGACTACGGAAGGACAGCACCCTGCCATCGCGAACGTCACTCACAGTTAAAAGGTAGATATACTTCTGAGATTCTGCCTCAATCAAACTCATTTCTGCTTCAACGGCAAGTGTTATCATCAAATCGAAGGATGCCCTATGAGAAGCCCTGTGTCAGTGACGTTAGCAAACTTGGTCATGGAACACATAGAAGGGACGGCCATAGAGCGGTTCTACCGCCCAGTTCAGTTCTACCACCGCTACGTAGATGACACGTTCGTCATCCTAGACAGGGACCACGTCGAGGAATTCCACTCGGTTCTCAACTCCATTGAATCATCGATCAATTTCACGTATGAAGTTGAGCAGGGCGGCAAGCTTCCTTTCTTGGATATATGTGTATGCAGGGACAGTACGGGGAGCATCCATACGTGTGTCTACAGAAGGCCCTGCGATACCGGCACTTCCTAAGTTTTGACTCACATCACCCCACGGAACATAAGCGAAGTGTGGTGCGAACTTTATTGCATCGTTCAGAGCAATTGTCATCTTGCAGCGAGCTACGGGCATATGAAGATGCGACGATCACCGCTTCCCTGGACAAGCGAGGCTACCCACACAGGTTTATTGAGGACACCCGGAAACGTATGCAGCTACGTAAACCGCAAGATGAGGACCGCTCCCACCTGACCCGGGTCACAATTCCATACGTCAAAGGCGTTTCAGAATCTATCCGCCGGGCACTACTTCCATTGGAAATCTGGACGACCTTCCGACCGCACGTTAAACTGCGCAGCCTCATCTCCAAGCCAAAGGACATTGTCGCCCCCGACTACGATAACGCGGTGACCTTGGCAGGCGAGCAAAGATTGGGACCGAGGAAGCTCCTGGAATCGTGGCACATACGCGCTGATCTCTTACATTGTAACAAAAACCGTGGCCCCCTTCCCGAACAATACTGTCATCTCCTTAAGTAGCGACTGGTTGTTGGCTCTCCCGGTCAATCTTGCACTGATGATGCCCGTCGTATGACAGGCGAAACGTCTGCTTAAAGTTGTTATTTGTTACGTTAAGTCGGAGTCCTCTCTTTCTTTCGTCAGAGTCAATGTGTGGCTGCCAATCAAGATTTTCATGCAGAGTAACTCCCAAGAAACGAACACAACAAGAGCGGGCTAGAGCTTGGTTTCCAAGAAAGAGGACGTCATTTGGGAGGGTGAGGATTTTCTGAAAAGGACGGAACACGACATAAGTCAACTTTTGAACATTGGCAAGTAATCTACTATTGAGCACCCAGGTATGTAGCTTTTGTAGCACTTGAGTAGCTTTAAGGTTGTAGTGAGGGAACGTTGATATCTTCAACAAATATGTTGATATTGTCGGCATACAGGAAACAGGTACTGGAAAGATGGTGAGTAAATCGTTGACGTATACGAGAAAAAGAAATGAGTGAGCCCTGACGGTCACCAGTATACAAAGTTCTGCATTAGGAGTTACTACCAGCGAGGCTAACTCTTGATGTGGTGTACCTCTAATACCGTACCGCTGTAATTTTTGAAGTAGAAGATTGTGATCGATAAGATCAAAGGCTTTTGTGAGGTAGACGAAAATACCCATGGTCACTAACTTGGCTTCAATATTAGACCTAATTTTTTCTGTGGAGTGTATGAGCGCAAGAGTGAATAAAAAGCCGTTTGAACTCAAATAAATTTTCTAGGTGTACCAGCAATAGCTTCTCCAACACCTTGCCGATTGAAGACACCAAGGAAATGGGACGAAAGTTATCTGATCTGTCACCTTTTTATACGAGGGGTGTTGAAGTCAAACCGGGACTTGCTGTCTCCTGAGTGTACAAATGGCTCGCGCTACTTCTTTTTCGTCATTTTCACACGCGACAGGCCTCCGCTTTCACCACGTGGTGGTCCAAAGTTTGTGAAAAACAGAAGACACGTGCTGGACAAGATGGCCGACAACGAGGTGAGCGCGCACATCGAACAGCGAATTGTCATGAAGTTTCTCGTGAATGAAGGCGTAAAGTCATCTGAAATTCACAGAAGACTTCAGGCTCTGTATGGCCACGATACACTTAGCCGCAGCAAAGCGTTTGAGTGGTACAAACGGTTCCGAGACCGCCGTACATCAGTGCAGGACGAGCCCGGACGGGAGGGCTCAGAGCCCAGTGTAAGAGTTCCTGAGAACATCCAACTTGTGGAGCGCCTGATCCTCAAGGACCGACGGGTAATATGTCTCGAACTGGCTCGACAGACGGACATTTCTGTGGGAACGTTGAACACTATCATTCATGGTCACCTCCAGTTTCGGAAAGCCGGGCCTCATCACCAAAGGAGTCCTCCTCCGACAGGACAATGCACGCCCGCATACCGCGCATCTCACGACACGCACCTTACAGGAACTTGACTGGGAGTTGCTGCCACATCCCCCTTACAGTCCAGACCTGGCCCCCAGCGATTACCATCTCTTCGGGCCACTGAAAGCGTTCCTTGGGTGCCGCCACTTCAGCTGCGACGACGAGGTCAAGAACGCGGTCCGATCATGGCTGCTACGCGCCGGTAAGGATTTCTACGCTGCTGGCATCCAAGCCCTCGTGAAACGCTGGGACAAGTGCATTAGTGCCAGCTGGAGATTACGTTGAAAGATAAAACTAATTTTTCGCCTCTAAGTTCATTTTACTTTTGTGAAAAATGAAAAGTCCCGGTTTGACTTGAACGCCCCTCGTAGATCGGCACCGCATTTGCCTGCTTTAACTCATGAGCAAATACGCCCAGTAAAAAAAAGTTCATTAAACAGAGCTCTGTGAGAGAGGTCCAGCCAAAAAAATCGCGAGGCTCTTCAGCAATAGGGGCGAGATACCGTCATAACCACAGGGTTTCGGAATCATACTTGGAATCAGAATAATGGACTTCATAGAATGAAAGATGACGAGTACTTCATCCGGTGTTGTGGGGACTAGGAGGAATGAGTCGCTATTTAACTGAGGGAGAAGTGGATGGTCGTTAGAATCGGGAGGCAAGGGAACACGATTCGCTAGATTGCAAAAGTGTTCATTAAATACCTCTGATGGTTCCGAAACTTGAGTGTTATTGTGCAGGATAAGGCGTGGACCAGGAGCGTTAGACGAAGTGTTTTTCGATAGAGCAGAGTTTATTATGCGTCATAACTGTTTCGGGTCCCCGGCAGAGTAGGTGATAGCGTCCTGAAACTACCCAAGCAGCAAAATGTACTGAAAGTCGAGTGCAATAGGGGTGGACGGGTCGGTGGAAGGCCTTGAACAGACTCGTGAAACTAAAGAACATTGATAAGACACATACCGTCCACCCCTATTGCACTCGACTTTCAGTACATTGTGCTGCTTGGGTAGCTACGCTTTGCTGCCCCAATCGTGCTTTTTGAGGATATCGCTGTATCTTGAGTAGCGCGCCCGGAGGTCAACATTCTGTGGTGACAAACGTACTTTGCGATGCAAGTTGTTTTTTATGTTTTACGTTCTTGAGGATTGCCCTCGCGATCCAGGGTTGTTTAGGTGTGGAGCGTCGGCTATAGGTGGTAGTCTTAGATGTCTTTTCGATTATGCTGCGGAGTGTAGAGAAAAAGTGATTGAACTTTAGATCCGCATCTGAGTCCCCATCTGAGAGTCCCAGGTTACCTGGGCTAAGAGATTCTCTGCTATGGTGAAATCAACAAAATAATGGGATGACTGAGTGCTAGGCGTAGCAGAACCGGAAATAGCCCCAACGAAAATTAATTCCTGATCAGTGATATCACATGTTACAACACCTTGGCACATGCGATTATCAGCTAGATTAGTGATTACATGGTCAAGCAGAGTGCCAGCGTTAGACAAGACAATAGACAAGAGTGTTATTGGTGAAATCAGCTGTTTAAACCCGTTGCAGCCAAGGTCTCAGTGTACGCAATCGATGTCGAGTCGAGCTTGAGCAGGTCAACATTAAAGTCACCCATAATTAGGGTATTAAACCTGGAGGGCCATATCGAGTGCGGTGGATTATTACATTCAAATAGGAACGAGCTCAGCTCATTGCTAGGGGACCTTTATACCACTCCAACGATAAGGGGACGTCCTGGGAAGGTATTGACCGAGGACGGACAGTTGGGTATCTAAATGAATAGCGAATAAACCATAAGAACATTCAGGTGAAATTCATCTCTACGTGAGTACGAGGTATCAGTCAAAGTATACAGGGCAACACCACCATACGAGTCATCTCTCTGGCTGAATTCCGCTGAATCGCCATTAATCTGAAGGAACGGTTCATGTTTTAGACTGGTCCAAGTTTCAGAAAGAACAATAAACGACAATGTGGAAGGAACTGAATTGATCACGTGATTCAAATCATCGAAGTGCTTCGAGAAGCTTCGTATATTTAAATGTATTGCAGAAGGATCACATAAGCTGGCATTACACAATGCCAGCCTCGATGTCTCGGATGCCGGGATGTCTCGAATGTAACATAACTCATATCCGTATAGAAGAAAACAAGAGAACAAAAAAAAAAAACAGAAAAGAATGAGGTGACAAAACAGAGGTGTGCAAGAATATAAAGAAGGGGTCGGTATAGTGAACGATGGACAACGTTTAATGCAAAACAAAATAGAAGTGAAGCGCGCGGATGTGAGGTCACGCGGATGATACTTTAGATTTCTTCCTTAACACCCCCCGCCACAAACAAACTGGCGACAGGCCATCGGAGGATTCGGAACCATAGAGCTTCACGTCTGTCGCACCACACGTTTTGTTAAGCACGTTTACTTGTGCTTTGTCCGTCGGACATGATGAGAGAGGCTCCAGCGGGTTGGAAAACCGGCGCACAAGGCTCTGTCGATGAACATCCTTCGTGTCTCTCCAGGATGCTGTCAGGATCGGACCGTTTCGCTGTCACATTGCTGCTGTAGTTCATAAAGACCCTATACAAGTTCTCCTTTAAAGTGGACGTGTCTCTGGGGAAATTGTTGAGAATCATCTCGCCATTCGCCGACGTCCGTTCATCCTGTTCTGGGGGAATGTTTTCCGAATGGGACCGTACTGTCGCAATGATTTCTCCTTCTGAAATTCGGGCTTGGTTCAGGATCCCGTCGACCCAATCGCCCTTCTCAAGGCTTCTGATGGGACTGCAACCTTTCGGAAATACGTCCAGGACGTTTAGGAGAAACTTGGTCGATGCAGTCGTATCGCAGTACTGGACATTACTACTCCTGTGCCCGTCGTCCTCACAGGGTGACGCAATCAGGCTGTCCAGCTACATCTCTGAACCGCATCTTGGCGGCTCTTCTGAAAATAAGATGTGCGAACAAAGCATTCCAGAGCTCGCAACAGTATTTTGCTCGTTTTTGACGAGGTTCCTAGAGCTATCTGGCTTCACGCCCTCCGGTCTCTGTTTCTCAGCATCTTGAATTTCCTGTGTGCTCGCTTCAGACACAAGGGGGGCTGCTTCACTCTTTGGACTCTCGGGAAAGTCCGCCTGGACACTTCTGGAACTTCTCTCGCTGACGGCGAAGTCTTCGCACACCGAGAACATCTGTGTATAATACCATCAAGCCTTGTTCAGTCCAATGTAGACCAATCGGAGAGGTTCACGGTGGTCAACCGATCACCTTCGTCTTCAAACAGATTTCCGGCGAGTTGACTTTACGTGTCGTTCACATTTTCCCCACTTTCTTCAACGACATCAGTCCTGTCGAGGTTGAAGTCCTGTTGAACTTCGTCGTAGCGAGCTCCAAGTTTTGACAGCGTATCTTCATTTTTCAGTGAACATGACGCCTCGTCATCGACTGCAGCGTTACTCATTGCCTCTTGAACCTCTCCAGGCTTCGCAGCTAATCGTGACTCTTCAGGGCTGCTGCCGTCAGAGTAAGCTCGCGTCACAACTATGTTGGAGCCTACGATCTCTGCACTGTACCGGGCTCTATTCTCAGGCTCACGTTGTTCCTTCGGAATGGAGGTCACTGCAGAAACGCTATTAAGCACCGAGTGAATCGTCTTGTCTCCAAGATCAGGCTTGCTCCCAGTATCGAAGTCCTTTAAAACAGTCGACCTATAGTCTCCAGAACTCTTTCAGAAGAACGGTCCTCTGCCAGCCATTTTCGACCCAGACTTAGGAAGCTCCATCACACGTGGCCGATACACCATGTCACAGTCTTCATGACTGACTGAAGAATTTAGCGCCGCTCGGGCTCGTACCATGATAGCCATGTGGTATTCAAGGTATGGATCGCAAGACTCATATTCGCTCTCCAACAAATCTTGACGCACGAGAGCTTGGATAGCTTCATTCAATTCAGTCAATCTTGCAACTTTCAATTCCAAAAACGCAAGCTTCGGTCTCAGGTGGGAGGTATACAATGGGGTTGCGCTCAGTAAAGTCGTTATATCATTAATGTTGCTCGCAACTGTCGAACGACAAGTAGCACGTACCCTCTCCAGTTCTTCTAAATCGTCCATTGTCATGCTGTCCAGTTCAGTACAACCTTCCTCAGTAACTCTTGCGCAACTCCGGTTTCCCGGGTTTCGGCACCAAATGTGCAAGAATATAAAGAATGGGTCGGTATAGTGAACGATGGACAACGTTTAGTGTAAAACAAAATGGAAGTGAAGCGCGCAGGCGCGAGGTCACGCGGATGATCCTTTAGATTTCTTCCTTAACAAGAGGGAGCAGCTACCTCTTACAGGTCTGTGAGGTCGTCGGCGTTTCTAATTTGGATAGCTTTTGTACCGTCAGGAGGATACGCCCATTCCGTACCCATCAAAATTGTAACGTTTTTGCTTTTGCTGTCACACGAGTTTGCCACAAATTCTCCTTGTTTATTGAGGTGACATTTTCACGAAGGAAAGCAGACTTTACAGGGGACGAAGTGTGCGCGTTTTTGAGCCTGCTTTTGTCCGAAGCCAATTGTCCCGCATCTGCCTGTCTTAAAACGGATGATGATCGCTTTTGAGGGCAGCCTATGAAACGCTTCAAAATCGGCATGAGTTAAAAGAGGGACCTGAAGCATGGTGGCAACCACGTTTCGTCGTTCGTCTTAAGAGGTATTCCCCGAATTTACATATCATTGCGACGACCATATCCCTCAAATCATTAATCTGGATTTTAAATTCCTTTATCTCAGCTTGAGTTGTCAGGTCACGGTTTTCCAGCAGGGAAAAACGGGTGGCTGCCTCTTCTAGTGCCTTAGTATTTTTATCGGCTTTGGCCGTTAGCTCATCGTGTTTGACAGATAACGAGTTAATCTTGGATTCCACAAAATCAACCTTTTCTAGGACACAGGACGTTTTCTGATTGAGTTTGACAACTTCATGTAAGAAAGTTGCAAGGGAAGTTTCAGTTGCCGTGTTGGACGATTGAGACCTTGAATTGTTTACGGAACATGTAGGACAAACCCAGGTGTCACGCTCAGTTGGTGAAAGGGCTATCATACCGGCCTTAAACGAATGGTATGTTCAGTTCAGCATCGGGTACTTGTTCTCGTAATCTTGAATCCTGCTTCGCTTCTTTGGTGAAGGTTTTTGCAATGCCTTGCGTTGTTTTTCGTTCACAACTCTGAAAACGGAACATCGCCGCGTTACACGATCCACGGCGACGTCTACGTCGAAGGATACAGTTATCGGTTCCGAATCTTCCTCTGAGCCTTTCCTATCTTCGAGAACGTAAGAATGACTAAGGATCTCTTTAGCCATTCCTACTTTTGAAGAACCTTTTAAGTTCTTTCTCGAACGGTTATTTACCTGTGTGATGTTACCAATAACACCCATCCCAATTGCCATAAGAAGACGTATGTCTCTCACTTTCAACAAATTGGGAAAGAGAACGATTTCATTCTGGATCATTCTTAGGTACCGGTGAGGTTCTGCTTTTAGAACGTGGAGCATGAATGTGAGTGGAATTGAATTTCAAATCTGCCTCAATGTGGTAAGCGAAATAATAATTCAATGACACAAGTGACGGCTTTCCCGATGGATTTTACACAGTTGGATAACCAAGTTACTTCGTACAGGGAAGATGACGTAGCAGCAGACGGGGTTTGTCGACGCTCAACTGCACACAGCGAAGTTACATTGTAAATATGATTTTGTTTTGTTCCAATTCATTCGCTTGCCTTGCATTGATTCACTTGAATATTCTGTATCGCATCTATGGTGTATAGTAAGACGAGTATATATATATATATATATATATATATACGGGGGACCCCTATTGAAAAAAAAAAACAAAAAAACACCAGTTCCGCTCTGGTACACTTTGTAAAAAAAAACGAAAAGAAACAGTCGAAAGGGAGTTATAATCATTTTTACACATCCTGCTCCAACTCCACTCCAAATTGACACCCTCTGAACTCTCTCAGTTTGTATTTTAGTTTTTCTGTCTTTAGTAACTCCCATGAACCATCTGTTAACTCCGCGTCAGGAGTTGAGTGGCATGAACGGTCACTTGCAGCCTGTGGAGCCTGTACTCTGTTTGACTGATGTCAAATAAATAATTTTACTGTCTTCCTTCAGTTCTATGTTGACTGCATATACGTGTTCTCGCTGAAATTTTCGGGAATTTTCCAGTACTGAAAAATTTCAGCTGTGTGTTCATACCCTATCCACAACGAAGGACTGGGTAGTTTCATTTATAATCGAATGATGCCCGCCGCTCACACTTTTTATTTCTCTCGAAAAAAATATATGTTATCCCACCCACGAAGAGATGCAAAAGGTGCCTGACCGCAGGTCTCTGCGATGTTTTCTTCTCCGTCCACGGCGCTTCGAAGCAACCGGCGTGATTTCGCGGCTTAAATTTTTTCCAACTTTGTGACCTTGTATCTCTTGAACGAGATGGATGTCCCATTTGAACGAAATTTTTTTTTGCTGAGAGAGGGGATGGTGCACGTTCCACCGTGGTCTATTAAATTTATATGGTCAAGAGAAAAGTATACGAAAAAAAATCCAGAAAACGCAGCAGAGAACCGTTTTACCGCACGTTTGGAAGGTCATGGCCGCGACGCTGGATCTCCGACTGTGATGTTCTTCGCATGAGCAGAAAGATCATTCTTTGCTCTTTCGTTTGACGAGAAACACATTGCTTTATCTTCAGCCATTATTCAGTAACAACGCCGGGAACACGGAAGGGTAGGGGGAAATTCTCATTTTCGCGGCAGTTTTTACCCAAAAAGGACATCTTGAAATTTTCCAATATTTCGTACTACCATAGCTGAGACATGGCTCTTTCACGATATGCAATAAAATGTTTGCTTATTTTGGTCCCAGAGGGCGCGCAATTTTTTTTTCGCCCCCCCCCCCCCCCCCCCCCCCCATTGGGCAGAGCCCGCAGGGGTCAGACAGACGTACAAAGAGTGGACCCCACCCCCTGATTTTTTTATTTTTTATTTTTTTTGCTTTCGGTGAGGGTGCCGTGATGCCGAAGGCCGATTATAGTAATATGCACAGATCACTATGATGTTCGCAGACAAGCAAAAGTTCCTTGCTTAGGCTTTCCCACCCGGTTAATCCCTGTGGAGTTGTTGAAATACTGCAAGACTGTTGCCTGTTACGTGCTTGAAGGAAATCGAGCATGGGAACATGACATTTCTAAATACTGCGGCTTTGCCGAACCGAAGCGCGAGACGTCTATTCTCTTGTAATTTTGTTTTGTTATGTGCTGGTGTCTTCTACTTGTGAACAAAGACGGAATTTGAAACACTCAGGTGATATGCCACGATGCCGACAGATCGCCCAAGGACTGGTTGCCTGGTCTTCCTCGGAATGATAGGAAATGTCCGGTACGTTATTTCTTCAAGGTGAACTCCTTTTAGAAATATTATTTCAAGGAGTTAGCCTTCCAATGGGTGAAAAAGTCGGGACGCTGCGTGGGAAAAGATGGTCTTTAGGCGTCTACGGGGTTCCCGCCGCCGTCCACATTTTAAGACAAGGCCCTTGCTTTCCTCGATGCTACGTTTGGATTTCGTTTTGTCGTCCGCGTAGCGTGTACTTCTGCGCTCCCCATGGCCAGCCGTAGCCACACCAGAAGTCGACTATACTGCACGGACTACACTCAACGACAAAAGAAAAAAATACCCTGGAAGAAGAACTTCAGGCCGGTACCGTTGATAGGATCAGAGCTTTTGAATACCATCTTGAGCACCTCGGAGGCAGTCCATGTCCACGACACCGACGAAATATGTGTGAACTGCTACAACAAGTTTCGATTGCAGGTTGCTGAGGCAGGGCCTTCAGGTGAACAAGATCCTCCGGCTTCAAGCCCTGATGACGCTGACTTCACTGACTCCACCGAAATTGTGCAGACTGTGAACAGGAGCATATCAGAGCAAGACAGTGTGAGCCCACTGAGGCACCCGTAGTAGACAAAGTAGAAGAAACAGAAGTAGAAACAAGCAAATAACAAAACAAAATTACAAGAGAATAGACGTCTTGCGCTTCGGTTCGGCAAAGCCGCAGTATTTACAAATATCATGTTCCCAGGTCCGATTTCCTTCAAGCACGTAACCTTGAAGCGATTAACCGGGTGGGAAAGCCTAAGCAACGAACTTTTGCTTGTCTGCGGACGTCACAGTGATCGGTGCATATTACTATAGTCGACCTTCGGCATGACGGCACCCTCACCGAAAGAAAAAAAAAAAGAAAGAAAGAAACATGGGGTGGGGTGGAAGTCCACTCTTTGTACGTCTGTCTGACCCCTGCGAGCGTTGCCCAATAGGGGTGCGAAAAAAAATTTGCGCGCCCTCTGGGACCAAAATAAGCAAACATTTTATTGCATATCGTGAATGAGCTATGTCTCAGCTATGTTAGTACGAAATATTGGAAAAATTCAAGATCTCCTTTTTGGGCAAAAACTGCCCCGAAAATGAGAATTTTCCCTTACATTTCCGTGTTCACGGCATTGTTACGGGATAATGGCTGAAGATAAAGCAATGTGTTTGACGTCAAACGAAAGAGCAGAGCAGAATGATCTTTCTGCTCATGCGAAGAACATCACAGTCGGAGGTCCCGCGCCGCGGCCATGACCTTCCAAACGTGCGGTAAAACGGTTCTCTGTTGCGTTTTCGGGATTTTTTTTCGTATACTTTTCTCTTGACCATATAAATTTTATAGCCCATGGTGGAACGTGCACCATCCACTCTCTCAGAAAAAAAAATCGTTCAAATGGGACATCTCGTTCAAGATATACACAATGTCAAGGTCACAGAGTTGGAAAAAATTTAAGCCGCGAAATCGCGCCGGTTGCTTCGAAGCGCCGTGGACGGAGAAGAAAATATCGCAGAGACCTGCGGTCAGGCACCTTTTGCATCTCTTTGTGGGTGGGATAACATATATTGTTTTCGAGAGAAATAAAAAATGTGACCGGCGGGCATCATTCGATTATAAATGAAACTACCCGACTGTCTTTCAAACACCTCTTTATGTTTGGGCTATATCCATGATGGCGCCCGCTACGGGAGTGTGCGCTTTCTGCTCTGAGAAGATAAGTGGCAAAAAGCAGTTTATTCGTTGTTGTAAGTGTTCTCGCCAATTTCATGTGAAGTGTGTTGATGTAGCAGCTTCCAAACTCGATGAATTGGGCTCTGGAACGGCTTCATTCACGTGTGACGACTGCTCTGAGCGTGCCGCAGATGGTATGAACGGTAGGCCTAACGCTCCCGTGCATCCTCGTGGATCTTCCACGGACTTCGACCTTCTTTCTGCAGTGCTAGAGTTGCAGAAACAAGTATCGTTCGTGATATGATTCGTGATAAGGACAGAATCTTAATAAATGAGCATTATTTTCCTCCAGGTTCTAATGTGGCTGTTATTGAAAAGTATTTACTTGCGATAGGGCAGAAGCTTATGGATGTTAATTCCAAAGTTTTAATTCTTGGTGACTTTAATGCTCCTTGTGTTGACTTCATTAATGACAGAGTATCACGTAATTGTTCTGCGTTTCATCTGGATAATGTTCTTCTTGATTTCTCCCGCTTTCATCAACTAGCTCAGTTGAACAGCATACCTAGCAAGGATAGACTTGTGTTTCTCAAACTTTGTCGCTTTCTCAAACTCAGTCAGTAGATGGCGTGTTCCTTGAATAGTTATTTAAAGCAAAACGCGCAGCTTGACTTTGTATTTTCTCTCTCTTTTTTTTTTTTTTTTTTGCGTCAAACCTATTTCAGAGGGGTGCCACTCTGGGCTAGCATATTCTAAGACGTCTGCTTGAGCTGAGCAGTTGAACACAAGTTTGGTATCTTGTAAAAGTTTATTTGGTACAACTTGTTAAGGTTTGTTTGTTTGGTACATTGCAAAGGTTCTGTAGCAACATTTAGAGCCTGTACTTGAGACATAATAAAAATTGAGGCGGCAACAGAACACTAGTGTGTGAGTCAGTCTACATTACACTGATGCTGTTTCATGTTGAAACCGAGGTTAAGTTGTCCCCGCCTTGAAGTTGCCACTGAACTCTCATTTGCTGTACTTCTCATCTCAGTTACTGTACTTCACATCGCACCATGAAGTTATGCAAGTAAAAAAAAAAGGGTTCAGGGTAAGCGTTAAGCCTAGGGCCCGAAAGCGGGCCGAAGGGCTAGAGTGAATACATGAGTAATTTATACTGCAGGTAAGGAGTTAAGATAACGCCGAAAACAGAGTAACAGAAGCTCCCGCAAAGGAGTCAGTTTAACTCCTTATATGGAGTTCCTTGTGCACCCTGTATGCTGGAGTAAATGAGGATTCATGCAGGAGTGACTTTTACTCTGTACCCGTGGAGTAACTTTCACTCCCTACCCCCGGTGTTGCAGTTACTCCGCAAGAAGCCTGTGTTTCTTATTTATTTTTTGCACACTGGGAGCAGATGTATTTTGCCTCACTTTTAGAGTTGTTATGACTCCTTTTTTTTTCAGAGTGTACTCTGATGTTCCTGGCGTGAACACAAGACTGTTGTGGTGTTTGTGATGTGCACACCAAAGTTGTCCGGTGCGATAGCAGCCTGGTTCTGGTGTTGCACGGTTATTCTGATGTGCACGCCAAACCGCCATGGATTTTAGTGCAGTATTTTATTTCCTGTAAGACATCGCTGTTCTTAACCTCTTGTAGTTTTAGAGTGAGGGTTTTATACATTCACGATATATTTTAACTAAACATCGAGTTTCATTTTTTCAAGAGTTTTCATTGAGTTTTTCAGTTGTTCATCGAGTTTCAAACATTTGAACTAGTTGCATTCTCATCATTGCTATGGCGCATGATTACCGTAGTTTTCAATGCGCAAGAAAAACGCGAATCATCATCATCATCATCAGACCGCCATGGTGTTTGTAATGTGCACATCGCAGGGTGACGTACTGTGGCACCAGCATGATTCTGTCTGGTACTTTCCAGTATGCCTGGTCTTCGTACCAGACTAACGTAGTGTTTTAATGTGAACGTTGGTTCAATACCGACACTGGAAGTACGTGCACTGGACGTTGTTACCATGAAAACCGTAATTTAGAATGATCACATATAATCGCGTTGTCACTAGCGCAACTCCGATGTCCTTAGTAAAATATCACGTAAACAGCTCGCTTCAGTATAGGAATCGAGATGCTTTCGCAGTCTTCACTACACTTTGAAACCGAAACTTTATGCTCTCATTGCCAGATAAGGCCCAGCGCCATCGGCATTGGACGCTGTTTAAACTTCGAACACCATTGAGCTTCTAGGCTAGAGCTTCGAAGCCTCTTGACCATTGCACTGTCTATGAGGGGCATTTACAAGGACAGGTGTCGGCTTCATGCGAACGTCAGTGCTATTTCCTTGTCTTAGCGCGCAACAGTGCTGCCAAGTTTATCATGTCTGTCGACATGCTGACCGTCGAACGTATCTAGAAACATTGGTGAGACTTAGACGTGTGGGATGCTAAAATGCCCTCAAATCTCTGAACAGTGTGTTTCTTTGAGGACGGGAACAACAGATTAGCGAACAGTAAAGGAAAAATTCATTGACCATAATCTGCCATTATTGAACCCAACTCTCTGATAAAATCACTCTCATCTGATATCGCTCAGAAAGAAGAAAAAAATGTCTTTCAAGAAAGTAGATAAGAACAACAACGCTTTGTGCCGGAGCGTATACGTATACAACCCGCTGCCCGCGTCCTGCAGCGCCGTGCATCTGTTCGCAATAAGCATTAGTCGCACACAGCTAGCGACCTCCGCTCTCAGTATCACGAGCAATAGTATGGTAGTACAAACCGATTTTTTTTGTGCTTTTCTCAAAGCCATCTTTTTATAGTAGAACGTGCCACCGAGGATTTATCTAAACAACATGCTTGATTAATCAAGCATCCCACCTCTAGGAAACTAAGACCTATACACACACATAATGCTTTATTACAGACACCATAAGTTCGGAATCACAACATTCAAGGCAGTGAAGAAGGAAGGGAGAGGATGTAGGGCACGGAGTAACTAGGTTACCCCGCTTAAGTGCTGCTGTTTCTCTGTTGCTGAGGGCTGTCATCGAACGTTAGAGAGCAAACACGGAAGTGCCTCAACAAGGAGTACTTGAGGCAATGAGCTGCGACGGCAAGCCGTTGAGAACAACACAGGCTCAACGAATGGCACGCGGAGTAGGATGGGCAATCGAACGTATACGGAAGGCACCGACTTCTCCTAGCAGCTCGAGTTCACCCTGCATCTGGACAGTGTACAAAAGGAGATGAAGGAAATGTGTATTGGTTCCATTCTATCCAAAGCCGTGTATTAAAGGAGCAATGAGGTGGCATTTAACATTGCTCGAAACCCTGCCTCATGTCTGTCAATCTATCCACCAGGAGTCAGCCTGCAAAATATTTTCGTTATAGCTGTGAAATCGAATTTACAAGAAACGGTGGAAGAAAGCAGCCGCGCACAGCCGACACGATGCTCTCGTGACGTTTTGGAGGCTCATTGCCTTGTTTCTATCTTTTTTTTTTCTTCGCGGCTCACGTGCCGCTTATACATGCGTGACCCGTGCCGCTGTACGTCACTGGTCACGTGAGGGGAGTAGCATACGTCACGACGTCGTCTCGTTTTGTGATGCGCTCTTTTCACAAGGAAAATGATTTCTCAAAGGTGTGCGGAACAGAGCCCTCGCGCCCGCTCTGTAGGTCACCTACGCTCATCGTTCTTTCGCAGGAATTCATTTTATTCGTTAGAGGACACTCTGCACCGAAAAACGAAAATGAATTGGGAGAGGGGGGGGGTCACATCAGTGCTCCTTCAAAAGGAAGCGTGACCACTGGGAGGAGCCGAAAAAAGAGGCTTGAGTCATGAGCGAAGTTGCGCGCCTCTCATCGCTTTCCTTTTTACGACGGGGGTCGCCTTGACTCCTGCCACCCAAAATGGCGACGAAGGCAAACACAGTGAAGCGGGAATTTCGTGACAAAAAATTGCCAAACTACACTGATGTTACGATGAAAATGTACATCCTGCTATACCGATCGCAAAATCCACGTTGCCCCCCCCCCCCCCCCCACCCTCGTCGGCGGGCTCCGCTACTATGGTGAGCTGCTATGCGGGAAAGCTGCTTTGAAGGAAGTGATAACAATGGGAAATTGCGTTTATGCCAAATCACAGCGAAACAGAATATACATTTAACATACACGTAACGCGTTACCAGTAAGTGCGTTACTTGTAATCAATTACTTTTTGAGTAATTTTTCGAGTAATCAGTTACGTGACTGTCAAAGTAATTTTTCCAGTAATCAGAGGGTGTCGCTCGTTTTAAAGGGCCCTGGTGTCGCCTTTTCCGAATTTTGCGGTCCGCTTTGTTACAATCCCAGTAGAAAGGCACAGCATAAGGCGTCGCGAATAGGTCTTTCGCGCCCTGATAAAAGGAGTGTCGTCCGTTTTAAAGGACTCTGCTGCCGCCTTTTCCGAATTTTGCGGTCGTCTCTGTTAGAATCCCAATACAAGGGCATAGCATAAGTCGTTGATAATAGCTTCGCTATGCAGAATACATCAGTAACCATTTGTGCTGAGTGATGAGTACTGGCTTGTGATCGTATTCCTTAGATGTCCATGCCCTTATTGGGGTTGCAGAAAGGTTCTTTTCTCACTTTTTGCAAAGAAGTTGGCAAGTGAGGCAATGTTTTCGAAGCACACTGTGGCTCATCTTTGCCGTCAAATTAATTTATTGAATGTAGACATGTAGACGACGCATGGACTTCTCCATGCGTGCCGCATTTCGCTTCGAGAAAAATTAGTTGATTACCATGAACAGTGAAATGCAAAAGGCTTCGTAAAGGATGCGAATTTTCATCTATCAAATATTTTCCTCAGATTTCAGCACCAGCGCTGGTAGGTGTCCGCTGCCATGTAAGTGTTCGCACCGCCGGATATTTGTCGTGCAAGTCCACTTTTCTGCCTCGTATCTTGGTGTTTTTTTTTTTTTTTTTTCATTCTTGCCATATCCTCGCGGCTCTCTCAAGCTGAATTCAAATGGAAGATGTCAGCTTTCAGCCAGTTGCACAAATCGTATCAGCACCGAAGAGCAACGGAAATTCCTTCTTTGTCATTGTTGTTGCGGCTGGCACTGCACCAGCATCAATGCGCGTAAAAGCCAACATACGGGACAGGGCGTGATAAGATGTTTGCCTGATTTCTAGTGGAACGAACCATTCGGAAAGGCTACAGTACAACTACATTCGCATCTGCATTATGTCGCAGGGCTAGTTTAATACCAACAGAACTACATTTCAATTCACATCGGCTGAATTATCTGTTCCAATTAATTAAAAGTGAATTTAATTCGCCACACCGGATAGGAGACGTCATAAACATAAAAGCATTATTTTGCTTTACAAGAAATTCCGGTCGCGCAGACGTCTTCAGTTTTTCTTTCTTGCCTCGCACAGTAGACGACTGGAGCAATCTTCCGGCGAACATTGCTAAGGAACAAAAGTCTGTTTTTGCATCTAATACCCCTGTCACACGGGCACACTCTATGCTGCTTGAGGCCGATCCGCATTGACTTCCTCAAGAGTGCTGGACATTTCCGCAGCTACACGGGCCAATCTGAATGCGCATTGACGGGTTGGATTGCAGCGCAATAGCCAATAGCTGCTAGCCACATCTGCTTCCGCCTTGTCGTTGTTTTGTTGTTTGTCTTTCAAGCGCGGTGTTGCGCGTCGAAGTCGTATTTCTTCCGCTCATGGCGACAGCAGTAAACAGCGTGCGCGCGAACACGTTACATTTGTTTACGGGAAAGAAAGGTCGCGCGGTTCGAGATTCCCCTGTATTTTCCCTTCTCTGTTGTTCCAGCCTCAGAACATCAGTTTATCTCTTGTTCAACGAGATTACACGCTGCGCGGTCGGAGATCGCTCGCTGTGATCGAGAGTGCTTTGAATGCAGCTTGAGAAGCCCGATCCCGTTTCGGGGCCTGCATTGAGTCGAGCTGCATTGAAGCTCGATCCTGCTCAACGGTGCCCGTTTGTATACGCCTGATCTGCATTGAGTTTGATGCGCATTAGCTCAATGCAGCTCGAAGGTGCCCGTGTGACAGGGGTATAAGTTACAAACTGTCTTGTAAACATCTGTTGTACTTGCCTGTTCTTGTGTTGTTGTAAATTGCCCTGTGCCCTATCCACCTGCGACTACTCACAAGGAGGGGTCAACAGTGTTGTATATAAAATAAAATTCCATCAGTGTTCTCTACTACTTCACCGCCTCTGGGTCGATGGCGTTCTGCATTCATAGCCACTGCAGGGATTTTGATATACGCCTCCGGTGCTGAATGTATTTTGTTCTGCACCAACGAAGTCGCGTTTGATCAAATCGTCACCCAGATAGCACTCACAGGTGCCAAATTGTCAATTTCCTCTATTTTAGCTCGTAATAACTCTTCATATCAACTGGATATTGAAGATAACATCATTTAATTACGTAGTCTGTATATCGTCCGCGGACCATATTCCCCTCCGGCACTCTGAGAAGTCGCATTTGGTCAATTTGTCGTCCAGAAGGCAATAACAGGCGCCAAACTGCCAATTTCATCCGGCAATCTGCCGACTTGGCGGCGCTCAAAACTACCATGATGCTCAAATGACAGCTCAAAACTACCATGATCATTTCCACAGTTATACATCACTTCTTCTTTTACTTCTGCGCAAGTTCCCGGACGTGTTATCGGTGTTATCATTATGGTCGCGCCTGCCTAAATAGTATTTTCCTCGTCACGTGACTCACGCACCACCCTGTAACGTTAGCTTCCTTGCGTAGTCTTCTGCTATCAGGCAAAGCCGGCTGTCAGAGGGGCTGTCCCGAAATTCTACTCACGCGTTTTTCGAAAATCAATTTCTACTTACGCTTGACTATAGATATTTATCCGAAAATCATATGCCTTATCCTCGTCGTTAGGCCTAGTGAACACCGCGGTCACAACGAAATAATAAGGAAAACGGCACTGTGCCGCACAATTTTGAATTTGACACTGAAGGTTATGAATATAAACATTCTTGCGTTTTCGATTCGAACTAGTCATGTTGTTTATTTCATAAAAAATGTATCAACCGACGAATGTGTATACCAAGAGTTGGTTCTGCCGGCTGTGCTACTGCCCTGCGGCACTACTGCCCTCTGCAGATTTGGTGGCTGCTCTATGAGCATGAACAGTCATGGATGACTTTCCAAACGTTACCTTTCAAATGATGCGAAAAGAGCAAGAAAAAAGAAATCAGTTTCCATAACTCTGACTAGGTGAGACACAAGAATCACCTGAAGCGAAGCTTCGTCCTGCGTAACGTTTATTTCGTGACCTCTAAATTTCCCCACTATTTTGCGTCTGTGTCTCCTAGGAGGAATGGATGGTCACCTGATCATTGTACGCCAATCACGTGGTCGGCATGCAGTCTCCAGTGGGCTTGCATTCTCAACTGGGCTTGTGTTCCTCACGGTTCCTCCCGTATGTAAGGTGGTCGTGCCACGCTCGCCTTCTGATAAGTCCAACGTTCCATGCAGACACTGCAACTACCTCTGGTACAGCTATCATTCCAGTTGATTTGCTTCTTCTTGGTTTATGCATGGTTGTGGTTCCATAAAGCCTCTCTTTCTTACGCACAGGCAATGCACGTTTTTCCAGTGACACCTCATTGCGTGTGCCCGCGGAAAACGTCCTCTTGGTTCAGCCCTCCTGCTCTGAGAAGTTAGTAACTCCTGTAGGTACCCTCTGGTTCTGCTTGTATTGGCTCTACTATGTTGCAAATGCATACTTCCGTCATCTGTTTCAAGCAAGTATCGCACAATGCATCTAGAAAGTGTCAACGATGCTGACAATCACCTATAAAGTCCCTGCAGCACCTATTTAATAGGTGTGATATCCAATGCACCTTTTCCTCGAATATGATTTTCTCCAGACAGGGAAATGATATCTCCTCAACTGACTGTCGGGGATTAAATGGCATCAGTGACATTGTCGCGTCTCCAGTGGCCTGGAAGACGGAGCACAGAAAAGAAACACGCGCAGGAACCCGCAGGGGTGAAGAACACTCTGCACCAGCTACCCAAAAGATATCGACAATTTATTTAACGTAGACCAGTTCCCATGTCTACAGCACACTTGCCAAAAATCAGTAAAACCAACGCAAGACATGGCAAACGTTCCCAGTAGGGAAATACCGTTGACCGCATCTATTTCGGACAAGTAGATTTCTTTACGGGCATTAATAACTCCTTATGTGAAACACCGTGTATATTGGCAGAAGGTTGCGTGTGTTTTGCGCTTCATACTGGCTATTTCGGTCACTTTACAAGCGGATCCTTGTGACGAGAAATCCTTGTGACTGTGTGCACAGAAACACACAACTAATGGCCCTAGCTGAAGCAGTTTCTTTACAATTACAGCTCACGTAGGGGACACCGGCAGGGTCGATATCGATTTAGCGATTCATCCATTCACTTCATGTTGGCGTACTTTTCCTGTGGGACGGTTTATGTCGTATTCTTGTGTTTTGTATAACTTCTGTGCGCGCACCTCACTATGTGATAAATGTATTCGGACAGAACGGTATAGTGTCGTTGGATATAGAGCAAAAACTACTCGAAGAACGAAGGTAGAGAAGCGGAAAAAATATTTGCGTTACTTGTATTAGCTAACGGTAGCGCGTTACTTTTTAAGTCTGCCTCTACACGTGTATTCCTCTACTTTTGAGCCGGGTAAAAAGTAGCGGTATCGTGTTATTAGTGAGTGTTAGTAGACCGTTGATAACATGGCTTCCGAAGTACCGTGTCTACCGCACCCAATCAAGTGATACCATTGTGAGGCGTGCACGCTGGCATTGGTTCGAGGAAGTACGGCAGCTTCACGGTGACGCTAGTAACGGTCTACTAATGGTGTCTTCGACTGGTCCTCCCGATACTCCGAGTTGGAGCGGGTCAGACGGCATCTCACTCCAGCTCTGAGACGGAAGAATCGTGCACAAGCCGAACGCGGCTGGTTCGAGCAGTGGAGCGGAGAGGGAATATTAACTCACATGACTTCCGCTATTTCCCTCGTAGACAACACGACGACGACGCAAAATGTAGAACATGACAGGCACGGCGGAACAGAAACACTAGAAACTCTACACAGCGGAAGCTGGCGCAGTCACGTGACCGCAACCGAACCAGATTTGGTAACCGCTCCGACGGCGTTCGTGAGAGCACTCATAGAGCCCTCGGGTTGGCGGAATGAGCTGGGCCATTCCAGCCAAAACCAGCCAGAGGTGTAGCTCGACCCTCTTAGATTTTGCTGAAAAAAATTGTGTGCATTCCCTTACGGGTGTATATGTAGGATATGACTTTTTTTCTCGATATTTTGTTTTCTTGAGCATTGGGGCAGCCTCGAACTTGGCCCAAAGATGGAAAAGTGTTGTCCGTTCCGCGCGTCCTTCTGACACATAGAAACGGCATTTCTGCGCTTTCTTTGCCTGGTGTTAGAGGAGAAGGGTCTGTGGTGTGTAGCAGGGAAAAGTAGACAGGCAGACATGCGTGGAAGGAAGGCAACAGAATGCGGCTGCACTCGGCTCGCTAAGAACTGGAAGGACAAACTGGAAAGAACTGGAAGGGCCGACGAAGGACAAATCGGGCTTCGATTTACAGAAACCATGCCCGAGGGTTCTTTGTCCAAAAAGGGGGCAAGTGAACTTCGACGCCAACCGTGCCGACGGAAGGATTCTCGGTAAGCTGAGCGGAACGGCGCGGCGGTGGCTCCAAAGGAGCGTCGGCGGGAATGTCCATTGTTCGGGTCACCAGTTGCAGTGTGTAGCAGGGAAAAGTAGACAGGCAGACATGCGTGGAAGGAAGACAACAGAATGCGGCTGCACTCGGCTCGCTAAGAACTGGAAGGACAAACTGGAAAGAACTGGAAGGGCCGACGAAGGACAAATCGGGCTTCGATTTACAGAAACCATGCCCGAGGGTTCTTTGTCCAAAAAGGGGGCAAGTGAACTTCGACGCCAACCGTGCCGACGGAAGGATTCTCGGTAAGCTGAGCGGAACGGCGCGGCGGTGGCTCCAAAGGAGCGTCGGCGGGAATGTCCATTGTTCTGGTCACCAGTTGTGGTGTGTAGCAGGGAAAAGTAGACAGGCAGACATGCGTGGAAGGAAGACAACAGAATGCGGCTGCACTCGGCTCGCTAAGAACTGGAAGGACAAACTGTAAAGAACTGGAAGGGCCGACGAAGGACAAATCGGGCTTAGATTTACAGAAACCATGCCCGAGGGTTCGTTGTCAAAAAGGGGGCCAGTGAACTTCGACGCCAACCGTGCCGACGGAAGGATTCTCGGTAAGCTGAGCGGAACAGCGCGGCGGTGGCTCCAAAGGAGCGTCGGCGGGAATGTCCATTGTTCGGGTCACCAGTTGTGGTGTGTAGCAGGGAAAAGTAGACAGGCAGACATGCGTGGAAGGAAGACAACAGAATGCGTCTGCACTCGGCTCGCTAAGAACTGGAAGGGCAAACTGGAAAGAACTGGAAGGGCCGACGAAGGACAAATCGGGCTTTGATTTACAGAAACCATGCCCGAGGGTTCTTTGTCCAAAAGGGGCGCAAGTGAACTTCGACGCCAACGGTGCCGACGGAAGGATTCTCGGTAAGCTGAGCGGAACGGCGCGGCGGTGGCTCGAAAGGAGCGTCGGCGGGAATGTCCATTGTTCGGGTCACCAGTTGTGGTGTGTAGCAGGGAAAAGTAGACAGGCAGACATGCGTGGAAGGAAGACAACAGAATGCGGCTGCACTCGGCTCGCTAAGAACTGGAAGGGCAAACTGGAAAGAACTGGAAGGGCCGACGAAGGGCAAATCGGGCTTCGATTTACAGAAACCATGCCCGAGGGTTCTTTGTCCAAAAAGGGGGCAAGTGAACTTCGACGCCAACCGTGCCGACGGAAGGATTCTCGGTAAGCTGAGCGGAACGGCGCGGCGGTGGCTCCAAAGGAGCGTCGGCGGGAATGTCCATTGTTCGGGTCACCAGTTGTGGTGTGTAGCAGGGAAAAGTAGACAGGCAGACATGCGTGGAAGGAAGACAACAGAATGCGGCTGCACTCGGCTCGCTAAGAACTGGAAGGGCAAACTGGAAAGAACTGGAAGGGCCGACGAAGGGCAAATCAGGCTTCGATTTACAGAATCCATGCCCGAGGGTTCTTTGTCCAAAAAGGGGGCAAGTGAACTTCGACGCCAACCGTGCCGACGGAACGATTCTCGGTAAGCTGAGCGGAACGGCGCGGCGGTGGCTCCAAAGGAGCGTCGGCGGGAATGTCCATTGTTCGGGTCACCAGTTGTGGTGTGTAGCAGGGAAAAGTAGACAGGCAGACATGCGTGGAAGGAAGACAACAGAATGCGGCTGCACTCGGCTCGCTAAGAACTGGAAGGGCAAACTGGAAAGAACTGGAAGGGCCGACGAAGGGCAAATCAGGCTTCGATTTACAGAATCCATGCCCGAGGGTTCTTTGTCCAAAAAGGGGGCAAGTGAACTTCGACGCCAACCGTGCCGACGGAAGGATTCTCGGTAAGCTGAGCGGAACGGCGCGGCGGTGGCTCCAAAGGAGCGTCGGCGGGAATGTCCATTGTTCGGGTCACCAGTTGTGGTGTGTAGCAGGGAAAAGTAGACAGGCAGACATGCGTGGAAGGAAGACAACAGAATGCGGCTGCACTCGGCTCGCTAAGAACTGGAAGGGCAAACTGGAAAGAACTGGAAGGGCCGACGAAGGGCAAATCGGGCTTCGATTTACAGAAACCATGCCCGAGGGTTCGTTGTCCGAAAAGGGGGCAAGTGAACTTCGACGCCAACCGTGCCGACGGAAGGATTCTCGGTAAGCTGAGCGGCACGGGGCGGCGGTGGCTCCAAAGGAGCGTCGGCGGGAATGTCCATTGTTCGGGTCACCAGTTGTGGTGTGTAGCAGGGAAAAGTAGACAGGCAGACATGCGTGGAAGGAAGACAACAGAATGCGGCTGCACTCGGCTCGCTAAGAACTGGAAGGACAAACTGTAAAGAACTGGAAGGGCCGACGAAGGACAAATCGGGCTTAGATTTACAGAAACCATGCCCGAGGGTTCGTTGTCCAAAAAGGGGGCCAGTGAACTTCGACGCCAACCGTGCCGACGGAAGGATTCTCGGTAAGCTGAGCGGAACGGCGCGGCGGTGGCTCCAAAGGAGCGTCGGCGGGAATGTCCATTGTTCGGGTCACCAGTTGTGGTGTGTAGCAGGGAAAAGTAGACAGGCAGACATGCGTGGAAGGAAGACAACAGAATGCGTCTGCACTCGGCTCGCTAAGAACTGGAAGGGCAAACTGGAAAGAACTGGAAGGGCCGACGAAGGACAAATCGGGCTTCGATTTACAGAAACCATGCCCGAGGGTTCTTTGTCCAAAAGGGGCGCAAGTGAACTTCGACGCCAACGGTGCCGACGGAAGGATTCTCGGTAAGCTGAGCGGAACGGCGCGGCGGTGGCTCGAAAGGAGCGTCGGCGGGAATGTCCATTGTTCGGGTCACCAGTTGTGGTGTGTAGCAGGGAAAAGTAGACAGGCAGACATGCGTGGAAGGAAGACAACAGAATGCGGCTGCACTCGGCTCGCTAAGAACTGGAAGGGCAAACTGGAAAGAACTGGAAGGGCCGACGAAGGGCAAATCGGGCTTCGATTTACAGAAACCATGCCCGAGGGTTCTTTGTCCAAAAAGGGGGCAAGTGAACTTCGACGCCAACCGTGCCGACGGAAGGATTCTCGGTAAGCTGAGCGGAACGGCGCGGCGGTGGCTCCAAAGGAGCGTCGGCGGGAATGTCCATTGTTCGGGTCACCAGTTGTGGTGTGTAGCAGGGAAAAGTAGACAGGCAGACATGCGTGGAAGGAAGACAACAGAATGCGGCTGCACTCGGCTCGCTAAGAACTGGAAGGGCAAACTGGAAAGAACTGGAAGGGCCGACGAAGGGCAAATCAGGCTTCGATTTACAGAATCCATGCCCGAGGGTTCTTTGTCCAAAAAGGGGGCAAGTGAACTTCGACGCCAACCGTGCCGACGGAACGATTCTCGGTAAGCTGAGCGGAACGGCGCGGCGGTGGCTCCAAAGGAGCGTCGGCGGGAATGTCCATTGTTCGGGTCACCAGTTGTGGTGTGTAGCAGGGAAAAGTAGACAGGCAGACATGCGTGGAAGGAAGACAACAGAATGCGGCTGCACTCGGCTCGCTAAGAACTGGAAGGGCAAACTGGAAAGAACTGGAAGGGCCGACGAAGGGCAAATCAGGCTTCGATTTACAGAATCCATGCCCGAGGGTTCTTTGTCCAAAAAGGGGGCAAGTGAACTTCGACGCCAACCGTGCCAACGGAGGGATTCTCGGTAAGCTGAGCGGAACGGCGCGGCGGTGGCTCCAAAGGAGCGTCGGCGGGAATGTCCATTGTTCGGGTCACCAGTTGTGGTGTGTAGCAGGGAAAAGTAGACAGGCAGACATGCGTGGAAGGAAGACAACAGAATGCGGCTGTACTCGGCTCGCTAAGAACTGGAAGGGCAAACTGGAAAGAACTGGAAGGGCCGACGAAGGGCAAATCGGGCTTAGATTTACAGAAATCATGCCCGAGGGTTCTTTGTCCAAAAAGGGGGCAAGTGAACTTCGACGCCAACCGTGCCGACGGAAGGATTCTCGGTAAGCTGAGCGGAACGGCGCGGCGGTGGCTCCAAAGGAGCGTCGGCGGGAATGTCCATTGTTCGGGTCACCAGTTGTGGTGTGTAGCAGGGAAAAGTGGACAGGCAGACATGCGTGGAAGGAAGACAACAGAATGCGGCTGCACTCGGCTCGCTAAGAACTGGAAGGGCAAACTGGAAAGAACTGGAAGGGCCGACGAAGGGCAAATCGGGCTTAGATTTACAGAAACCATGCCCGAGGGTTCTTTGTCCAAAAAGGGGGCAAGTGAACTTCGACGCCAACCGTGCCGACGGAAGGATTCTCGGTAAGCTGAGCGGCACGGGGCGGCGGTGGCTCCAAAGGAGCGTCGGCGGGAATGTTCATTGCTCGGTTTGAGGAATTTTGGTTTAAGGAAACATACACCTGTAGATTTTTAATATGTTATAGGAGAGGGTCTGTCCCCAACAAATGGCACGACTTATTTCACTTCCTAGACGACCTCAGGTCTGTGAAAATGCTATCTGAAAAGTTTAATTTTTAGGAATGGTCGATATTCTCGATTGCTTAGTTAAGCAATGAACACAGGTCTGCTTCAATTTTGTACGTGAAGCGAATCAACCCGGAATGGAGGAATTCCTCATATCATTTTTTCGGTAGCGTGCTTCGGAGTCCGTAACCGCTCTACAAAAACCGTGCGACAGCGGGAGGCTGTGAAATGAAGTATCAGCAACGTGACGTCAGCCATTTCAGATGAATCAGGCGACTGGCTTATCATGTGTTCGAAACCGTTATCTTAGCAACTTTCGCTCTACCAAGATTTGCTATTACACACTTCTCGGGGTTTCGTGCCACGCGTTGGGTGAGAAAACTAAACAGCAAACTTCTGATGGCATACATGGAATTTCTAAGCAGGGACATTAGTTCGCGTCACACAGCACCGGCAGGGCTGTTTTAAACTGCACCCTTCAAAAGGGCTTCCCGACACGCGGACGTGTTTGTGAATGTTGTACATGCTCGGAAAGGCCTGACAACTTTCAAACTCGTGCTACGTGGCTTCGCTGGCAGTGAATAACAAAAGCGTTTTACAAACAGGGAGGAAGTCCGCTCTGTCGACGCCCCTTTCTCCGAGGTGCTGAAGCTGCAACTAATTAAGTCTGGCTACAGACTTTTGCAGGATTATGTGAAGCGCGTGGACTGGATGTCATACTTTCCGACAACAACCCAAAAGCAATGACGTGTGTCTTTTTTTTTATTCCGTGTTAGCGCCGCCAATAAACAGTGGCTGGGAGCGGCGTAGGGACGTGGACAGATGGAGAGAGGACAGCAGGAAGAAGTGGGGGTACAGGGGGTTAGTGTGGCCGACTCCAGGGGAAGTGTACCGAAGTGTAAACAACTTATTATTATAATCCGTATTCACCTTAATATTTTATTTAGTATGACTGTGAAGTGATTCAGTTTCCGTGTTTCGCAGAGTGTTAGACGTAAACTTTTTAGAGATTGATTGCATATTATCCGTTCTAAGCGTTACCGTAGCCACCTTTTGGTCCAAATGTGACCGCATTGGTTTTTCGCTTTGATCGCGCCGCTGTTGTAGCTCCTGACCATTCATATTTTACCGAGAGTCGATCACGAAATTGTGTGCCAATACATTGCAGGAACAGTCCAAAAATATCTAAGACATTATAACGAAAGCTCTAGATACGGTGGTCAGTGCCACTTCAGCGCAGGATAGCCGAATAAGAAACGTTCGAATACTCTGCACGAGTGACGCACATGTTACGGAGCGACGGAGTGTTTCGAGAGCACTAACACTGTCGCTAAACGGGAGCAAGTCGGCTACGTCTCCTTTTCGCTGGAATCACAATAATTCCTGCCTTAACTCTCACGCAACCAGACATATTTCTGTCAAATATCTTCACCTTCAAATCACTATAATCAACGAAATCGCACTACAGAATCTATGCGACACTAACCCAGCGGTATACATGTGAATGGTCATTGTCTTGACCTCAGCACAACTGAACTAGTAAGCATGCGTTGTGCTTCCTGTCATCGGCGCCACGAGTAACTTCATGTTGAAAGGGTCAAAAATTGGGCAGTTTGGTGCCTCATTGTAAAATGAATAAAATTCCAAACACATGGCACTGATAAAGCACGACACGCACATAGAGCACTGACTGTCAAACCAATGGTTTATTCATCGCATCAACAGCTGGCTATATAGCCTGTCAGTTAGTGCTGTGTGCGTGTGTGTATGTCGTCCTTCATAAGTGTTACCCTGCACTGGGGATTTTAGTCATTTTAAAAGAGTAACTGCACTTGCACATCCGCTCACCTTTAAGAAGTATTTAGATGTATACTTAACTTGTCAGATTGCTCTTTTTATCGTACAAATCTTTTCACTTATCTCATCTTTCAGAATGTCAGCTGTGTAGCTTTTTAACTTTCAATTTTTTAGGCCTCAAAGTTAAGTTTCTAGTGTCATCCTATAGGATTTCGACCGTTTTGAGCCATGAATTTAAAGCGGCTCATGTCAAGAGTAACAGTCCTACGGCGTACACTTCGCTCATCCATGAATCTTGCTTTTGTAGATCCGGACAAATCTCAGCGGCTCGCGTTACAGGTTGGCTATGACTGCGTATTTCGTTGGTCGACTCACGACAGACCATGCACTGAAAACTAATGATAATAATAAAATCAGGGGAGCTTTGCCTGATCCTGCAACGTAGCAAGATATATTTCTGGAGTGATGTCGAGCCCCGGTGTTGGTGGCAGACTGTATTTGCCGCTTTGACTTTACTTGTATTGGCTATCCGACAAAACGTGCGTTTCTTTGGACGCAGCCGGCTTACGAAACCAAGGGAACCACGCATGAAGTGCGACAAGCTCCTGTACCTTGATACATTGCGCAGCTGCCATTGTCATGGCAAAACTGCGGGATTTCTTTTGCTGCATTTCATTCCCCCAAGTGCACAATTACAAAAAGAGACGCCAAACTGCAGCAACATGACACCGACGTACTAGGCGGAACTGTATCGTTGATATGAATAACGGTCTCTATTGGCAGCATGAGCAACATATGCTTCTTAAAGCCTAATAACTTTTGGCTAGCACTGTGCGTTAATATTGTTTTGTCCAATACTGTTGGAACAGGTTCTCTGCACCCAGACTAAAATGGCGCTCCTTTTTGTTTACGAAGAAACAGCTATGCACTATCTGTGGAAAACCGTGAAACCGGCTATGGTAGCACGGTGGTAGCACGGTAGTAGATGTTTTGTTCCCTTGCGGAGGTTGGCGTCACATTTGTAGCCAACGCCTCGACATGCACGAAGATGAAATGACGATGATAAATGATAATGCACAAAATGAGGAGACATGGGACGACGGCGTGATACTAGACTATTTCAGACACGTCTTGACGTTCTTGAGATGCCGCTACGTGCATCTGATTTTAGGTCCGCTATATCTTGTAGGAAGCGGACTAGGCATTTAATTACCCGTCGTACTTCCCTTCTCTCCCCAGAGAGAACATAATGTCGGAGAGTGCACTTGTGCGCTTATGAAAGGTCTAGTCATATGATGGACAAAACTTCATTGATTGTCTGACTGTTTAGGGTTGGTTATTGTTCGCATCTTGAAGTTGCTGATAACTGTATCTTGTGCACAAGCTGGTTCGTCAGCGCTGACCCCATCTTGAACCTGCGGACAAATGTCTTCCTAGCTACGCGTGGGGACGATGGGAACGGAACTTTTCGTCAATTTTACGATTGTTAATGCGCCCTCTTTAAATTATCTAAGTGCATACATCACCGAGTGTTCCATGACCAGAATTCAGGGACACGACACAGAAAGCTGGCTTCGCAGGATAGCAGATACCCATGCAAGAAAGCCAACTTCACATATTAGCAGAAGGAGATGCGAGGAGGAAAAATTCGGGGAAGGACGAGGAGGAGGGATAAAAAAGAGAACTTTTAACATCATCTGCACGGCAGCGCTTGCAACACCACCTAGGACACGCGGGGCATGCACGAGAACTCGTGCTCAGGTAAATGAAAAAAAAAAAAAAAAGAAAGAAATGCAGCGGGTGGCTCCGAAATGGAAACATGCATCAGGCCTTTTGTGTTCATTGAATGCCGTTGCGAAATCAAAATTCGCGCTATAGAAGCTCGTGAAGCGAAATGATTGGCCCACGTGACAAAGGCACTATCTTAATATTAATAATTGCTGGTGGTAGGAACAGTAACTGTGCTCTAGGTCGCGGGTTAATCCCGGCCGAGGGGGTAGCAATGTGGGGGAGGTAAACAGTGCTTCCAGCACCGTGTGTCGGAGATTTCCGGCTCACGTCAAAAGAACCCCGGGTGGTTCAAATTAACCGCAGTCCTACCCTGCGGCACGTGCAATGTGGCGCCACACTGCGCAGACAAACCTTACGTGTAACATCACGATACCATTATCATATAGCCAAACAACCGGGAGGTTACCATATTCAGGCTGCGGGGCTGTGCCGGCACCAAATCGTTTCTTACTTTCTCCACAATAGAAGCATACGTTTTCGGAGGTAGTTGGCTTGAATTCCATCACAAGCAATTATTAACAAGCAAAACGTAACACATCAAGCAGGCCTGCCCGTGTTGGAGTATTGGGTAGCTAGTTAGTAATAAGCTGCCCAATACTCCGACACGGGGATCACACGCCACTGTCAGGATCGTAAGAAGTTATTGCCATCCTGACAGTGTACCTCGAGTGGTATCGCTCGTACAGCTTACTCTCTTTTTTTTTTCTACGGTGCCGCTAGAGAACTGATAATTATTTCTCTCTCTTTCTTTATTTGCTATCCTGTTTTCAAAACTACTGAGCCAATAGTAGCCATCTGATGAAAAATGCAGTGTTCCAGTTATGCATCATATGTTTAGTGAACAGACCAACTGTCGTCTGTGTTCGTGTCCGGCTACCATCAATCATCATCGACATATGCAAAACTTCTTATTCTTGTTATGTCTTTCTGAGTGTGAAACTCCGCTAACGCGCGCTGCAGTTTTCAATGTTAGCAATAGATATACCTTTGCAATATATTTTAGGCATTTTGTGAGAACTACCTCAGTGATTAAAGTCGTTAAGACGCCACGCTTTAAGCACCATCCTTCGCGTTTTCTAACATCCATCGTTTCTTCGGAAGTCGTTCGGATGCTCTTGGCATTTCTTCCGTGATACCTTCTTATCACGTGCTTTCCTCCTCACTCACCTCTGGCGTCGTCTCGCCGATAAAATGCTTGGGCGGATATTCCCCATCGTAAACAAAACACACGAACGCACGACGTTGAGCAATGGCTCTCGCATAGTAGCAGGGATGTGTGACGTTTTTTTCGCATCTTCCAACGGAATATTTCGAAGAATCCTGCTCGCGTGAATACATGGATAGGGTAACTTTTTATAGGCGCTGCACGGTAGCTCGTTCACTACCACTGCAATATTTGCCTGTTCGTATCGTGCTATTACCAGCCAAAGGCGATTACGCAGGGCAGTATATTATCGACCACCCGTTTAGGGTCACCTTGTCCCGTAATTATTGTCACCCTGTCCAGTACATCACTATGTCCACCCTGTATGGTCACCCTGTCCTGTGGTCAGTAGACGCTGTCAGTGCAAGTTACTTTCAGATACGGAGACGAAAGGAAACATGACCGAAACATATCCAGGGGCTCGATGCTGAACTTCGTTCGATACCGAAGTTCATTATCGTTAGTTATTTTATGTTTTATTTTTTAGTTGGAGCACTCCAAACACCACGCTACGCACGTGGAAACAGTGTCAGTAGGTCAGGATTTCAAAGAAATGACACGACTGGCCATCGCGCGGGAGCTCGTGATGCATCACATCGAAGCGACGCATTTAACGCGCGGTATATATAGAAAAACGAAACGTTGAACACCAAGCCCTTGGAGAAACCAGCCACATAGATCACGAGACTCGCTGTTCGCTTTTGTAGGTGTTACATAGGTCATTCCTTCTTTCGTGAAAGAACAAATACGAATAAGGGTTAAAACTTGGGCTGGCTGGAGATTCATAGTTAAAAAAACGATAAAACACACAGTGCCGTGTCCCCGTCTCTTTTTGTGTTCAGTCCTCGTCATCCCTCCACTGAGGGTTGTATCGTTTTTAACTAAGAACAAATACGACGGAGAGTTGGCCTGCCGTAGAGAGTGCTAGCTACTCCAGATCAGTGTTTTGCTACCCTCTGCACAACAGGCAGATCTCCTTTGAAATGAAGTTACCGCGCGTCTTCCTATCGTGCTGAATTCGACATAGTACAGCAACTGGGAGTGGCCACGAAACGTGTCCACGTATAATTGGAAAATTTTCGTACAGGCCTTACACTGGAACTGGAGTACCCTTATAATGTACCCACTCCTCCGCCCCGCCTTGTTGGACTGAAAGCAGCAGCATACGTTGATATGTTAAAGCTGGCTTTTCCAAACATAACCTTGTGTTACTACTTACACTTTCTACTTAACCAAGCACGTTTTGGGCGGTTTTATATAGCACCCTAGTTTAATGCGCTGGAAATAGACAAAAAGGTTTTGAATTCATGGAAGCGTAACAGGAATCTGGGTAGGGTATAAGCGATCGTATAATACGCCCAAGAGAACAGCCAGAACAGAGGGCAAGAAAATCTACAAGCCAACATTGTGGACTGCGAGAGGTCATTCTCCTTCAAGAGAACATAATAATTGTATCTTTAGTGTGCATCGTCATCAAGCGCGACATCTACCTATGGAAAATCTTAGCGCTCTGTCCGCGCGGTTTTTCCTTCGCCTTGTTCCTTCGCGCCGTTTCTCAACACGCCCAAATTTCTCTCGATCGGCCTATCGAGGTAAGGCCCAGTTGTACGCATTCCAACACTAGCACCCACATGCAGCAGAACAACTCCCCTCCACAGGATAGGCACAGACGCCGCATTTGTGGTACCTGCATCGCAGTCCCGGTCCATGGAGATACTGGTGCATCGCTTTCGACGAGATAGCCACCACAGTGGCCACACATACACGCACATATTTATTTATTGATATTTATCTATAGATATACGTATATACTGTAAAACCATTTTATTTCGCGAGCCCTTAATTTTCATGAACTTTAAGGGTACACGAAAGTTTCGAAACAGAGCAGGAGTACCTCAGGGAGCTTGAGGAGCCTGCGAAAATTAGTGGTCGCGAATATATCCCTGTTACTCGATTCGCGAAAATTTTGGGCCGCGAAATTAAAGGGTTTTACGTATATATACGTATATATAGGGTGCTTCACGTAAGACTGACCAGGATTTTTATAAAAACCCTATGAGAGCAGCATAGATGCTGTCCTTTCTCCTTTTTTTTTTTTTTTCAGTTGAGTTCTACGGCCAGGCGGACATCCTCTGGAAGAGAGTATGTAACTACCAGATGACTAATTACCTGAAATTCATTAACAAAATTTTTAATCAAGGAATGTCGGGCAAAAGCGCGATAGCTGATTGAGAGACTATCCTTGTTGAACACCATTCCACGTTTAAAAAATCCCGAAACACGCACGTGCGCTAAAATATTCATCCCCGAATTCTTGTATGCAAATGAGCCGAAACCGAAAAAGCGCGCCTGAGAAGCGCATCACCCACGCCGACGGAGGTTTATCTGGATCGGAAAACGGTTTATCTGGCCAGCTGAGCGGCACCTACTCCAATTTTCTTCACCGCTCCAAATCACGTGGCCCTCTGACGTGAAGTGAGCGCTGTACTGCCGGTCGCCGGTTTCGGTTTCGGCTCGTTTATTTATTTATTTGTTTGTTTATTTATACCCTCAGGGCCAAGCACTACACAGGGGAGTGGTTATATGAAATTAGCAATACACAGTTGAAAATTGGTTGGATTAATACATATCATTGAAGACGGGAGGTGGTTCCAGTCCAAACTTGTTCGGAGTACAAAAGAGTTAGATAATAAATCGGTCTTGCAGAGCGGTATTCCCACTTTATGTTGATGATCAATACGCGATGAGATAAACAAGGATTTTTGCATATCAAAATTCGTGGATGGATATTTTAACGCACGTGCGGGTTTCGGGATTTGTTAAACGTGAAATGGCTTGCAACCAGGATAGTTCCTCAATCTGCCATCTCGCTTTTGCCCGAAATCCCCTAATTAAAAAGTTAATTAATGTATTTTAGTTAATTAGTCATTTTCTTCGAGAGGAAAGTTTCCGGCGCACTTTCTTCGAGAGGATGTCCGCCTGGCCGTAGAACTGAACTGCAAAAACAGCATCTATGCTGGTCTCATAGGGTTTTTATAAAAATTCTGGTCAGTCTTACGTGAAGCACCCTGTATATATACATTGGATGATGGTGAGGTGGGCGGTTCACCGCCGCTGTAGCGGTACATTGCCCTATTCCTCATTGGCAACGGATGAGGGGATGATGATGGGAGATGTACTTTTAGAGTACACGGTACTGCAGTGACCGGATTCCACACAAAATCGGGAAAGCGGGAAAGCGCATGCCCCAACCCTGCCTTATAGTACCCCAAGTACAACGGGGACGCAAATACAAACGCGCTCTTTCCTTCCCTCTTACACGTCTCTCACCCACTCATCCATTCGGACACGAGGCACGGCGACATCTAATGCAAGTAAAGCGAAATTAGCCCTATGCGAACTCCATATGTTCGGGTTCTGTACACATCGATTTTTCCTGGAGCTATTTTAAATCAGTTTTTGTTTTGGTGGAGAAAGCGTTCGAGGTTAACGTATTCGTGTCATCCCTAGATGGAACTCACCTCCACTAATTCTTGCAGGGACGCTCTCTCGGGTGCAAAATCTCGAGCTCTGTATCCATACACGCAGTAGTTTATGAACTACAAAAGAAGCACTTCTTGCATGCTCTCTCATGCACCGTCCTGAAACCATGCTCTAATATTCCACGAGCCATAATGAGCGCCGTCGACCGCTCTTGCATTCCTTATTTAAAATTTTTATGGCGCTCGTTAACACGTAAGTCGCGGCATTTGATATCGAACGTTACCTAAAAACAATAAAACCCCAGTGCCGGAAAAACATAAAACACGAGACGACACAGGCACTGACGTTATCATACGTTCACTTCGAGCACGGTTTTTGAGAGAGGAACCTACATTAATTTTGAGACAACGTCAAGTAAGTTAGAAATTCATTAGACGTCAACAGAAAGCTGCGAACCGCTCTCCTCCATTATGCAACGGTTCACCAGTGTCGTTCCTCCGTGTGCATTATTAATTGTGTTAATATTTAACTAGCGAGTCACCGTGTAGAAACCTCACCGGATTCTTTATGTATACTTTACTGCTTCAGCCATTTGAAGAAAGCAGTAATCAGTCTCTAGCTTCATGGAACCCTTCCTTTAATCTTCTTAGGGAACGCAATGCACTCAAAGCGAGAAGTGCTGCAACTGTGGGTTTCATATTAATGCGGTGAGCATCTGTGGAAAGTTTCGAACAAGAACTCTCGACAACAACCGTCACAAATGTGTTCCAAGGAGCAAATTCGGAAGTTGCAACTTTGCTGCAGCTGTTCCACCGCTTGTACCTTACACGCGTCCGTGCCAGCTTTGTCACGAGGGATTTTCCACGAGCAGTGCAGCCACCCACACTCGCCCTGGTGTCAAATGATTCATTCATTCTTTGTCATGACTTATTCTGGGGAACAAGTGCGACTTTTACGTTAGCGGACAAGTCGTTTTCTCTGCTTCTTTTTTTTTTTTTTTGTCTGTGAACAATGTGACTGGCTACTGTACTTACAATTTCGTATTCAAGCCAGCCCACATGCTGCGCATGGCAGCCTGTAAATGAGGATTTAAAGCTACGTCTGTGACACGCGGTGCTCGTGTACGTAGAGCGAACCACGTGTGCCGATGTTGTGTTAGGGAACGACAAGGCAGAGAGGAAGGCGAAATACGGGTAATTGTCGTTCTTGATTTCCGCTCACTACTGAGCCTCCGCGACTGTTACACACTGCCTGAAATTCAGGACCCTCTTAATACGCCGTCATACGCATGTGAATGCGATTGTATTACGCAGGGCGCGGTACCCATTGCTTCACGCAGTCAAAATGCACATGCAGTGGGTGGACTTTTAATCGTGTACACTGCACACAGAGGGTTAACAGTAGACACCACGCTGCACACGAGCACCTCACAAGCCTCTTGAAAAATGCTTTTACAGCGACAGCTGTATCTGGGATGTGTTGCGTCGTTTACCGTGATTATATTGAGCTTATAGCAGAAACCAAATTACGTCACTACATCACGCGGTACAGCGAATGATACCAATCACACACACACACACACACACAGAGACAGACAGACAGACAGACAGAGGACATTACACGACCTTCAGCACCGCCATTAGCTGGCGCGGATCAATCGCAGAGCAGGTAAAGGGAAACAAACCGGATGTTGTGCACGTGTCGCCATTGTACGTACCAGGCTCCTCAGAATGGGGCGACCACGCGAAATGTGATCAAACGTGATCATCAAACGCGACCACCTTTGTGTCTTTGCGTGCGTGTGGTGAACACAGCCGTGAAAATATTTCGTCCCATTGCTCAAAGACGATACAACAGCTGCATATTTCTTGAAGCAGCAGTGAAATTACATGTGAGATAGCGCGAAAGCCTGCTTAGTTAATCGACCAGATATGTCAACAGCGGCCACGCAAAATATTTCTGAACGATGTCTTATGTGTGCAGCTCAATTCCTGTGCAGATCAGCGTGACGTAAGAACCACAATGTGGCCCTGACACCCAATAGGCACTCCCACAGTTTCCCGTCCCCGCGACGTCACAAACTGGTCACCACCCTCACTGACTCTCTTGCGGGCTTTCTGAACGAGGTGCGGTGTTTCTAGCAAGGAAGAATAACGGGTGTATTTTCGTTACTGTTTCCATAGACGAAGCAGTAAGTGCCTGCTCTTCGTTTTGAAAGCGAGAGCAGTACTATTTTTAAGCGTGATGTGGGCAAGCATTGCGCTTGTCCCATCCTACAGTTTGCAATACAAACTCCCTTTCCGTTTTCCGTTTCTCATTTTCAATTTCGTTTCCGTTTCGGGCAATAGAACGCCTCCTATGGAGCCGCGAGTAGACAGTCCTCTGACGCGATAAGCCGGACACAAACCAAAGTCAACCAAAAGGTGTCGCAAATGACGCGTTCCTATGATGCTCACAGTACACGGTACAGCCGACAGTACAAAATATTTCAATTCAATTCGCAGCCAATTACTTATAAGTCAGCTTTGTAGTCGGTACTTTTCCTAACGAAACATCACTGTTTGCAACTTCCTGTTTCTGTTCTGCCAAGCAATCAAGCCACCGATCGGATACATAATTTACGGGCTACAGTTCACCGTATCTGAAAAGAGTCCTTAGTTGCCTTGATATCGGTCGCATACTGCTGTAACGACCGCCAGGGTGCGACAGCTCATGCTTTCGTCACCGTGAATCTGAAACCGAAAATGAACAAGCCGTTCGTGGTCCTGGTTTCTCTCTGAAAGTACAGCGTTCTTCTTAACGAAACCGTGTATTTGGCATCTGCACTTAACTTGTAGTCGAATACAACAGTAATCTCAAAATCAGTGAACAGCTCTATGTAGCACTCATTTCGCCTAAGCGGTTATTTGAAGTCACAAGTATACGTGCCACACCACAAGTAACATCGCTTCGCACTTCGCACTGAGATCCGCACTTCTCCTGATATTTAAGAAACCAAGTTCTGTAGAGAGATATGCCTTCCAACAGGGAACAGAGCTGTGTAAATTAAAGTTAGGCTTAGGTGACTCACGAAGTAATTAACTCACAGGAAAAGGTCACTGAACATAAAATGTAACTCAGTTTCAGTACCCCATCAAATATAATTGAGTTACTCTCCAGCTACTTCAGATTATCAGCCCTTATGGTGGAAAAACGGCAACTTGTTGTATATAAGAACAATACGGTATGTTTGATCTTCAGTTAAAGTCTTGTGTGGTATGTTTGCAATATCAGCACGTGCAAGGAAAAGGGATATCTTGAATGGTTGTAGGAAATGCTTAGGCTTTGAAAATATACAACATTGCAGACACATTTGCAAGAAACTCTACCACTGCGCCATTCGCCCCCAACAACAGCACAATTTCAAAGTGACATCCGTGCTGCTTCCCGTCCTCTGCTATATAAGAAGTTCACACAAGGAAACGTGATACTGATAAATACCCTGTGAGGGCCTCACAAAATTACACAAGGCATGTTGTGCATGTACCTTGGTGGCATTTTATTTGGCGTGCGCCCTCGTGCAATGTCTGCAGATGTCCGCTTGGTGGCAGCATCGTTAGTTGTCGATTTCTCAGTTCACAGATCATTGGACGAAGCTGTTTAGAGATGTCTCGCCCCGTTGTGTCTCGTTTGCACTGCTATCAAGACATTACGCTATTCAGTAAACGAAAAAGAAATGTCGCAGCAAAGCGTCAAATTTGGCTGGTAATTAATGGAACGTCACCAACATGAAACTAAGAATGCTGGCTTGTTCTGGTAACAGCTTATAATCGCATAAAAAACCTTTAAAAAGGTTGAGGTGAAGAGCGCTTTTAGTGAAATAGAAGTATCTTACACACAAGCCTAAATGGACGTTTTAGTGAACTTCCCTGCTGTTAGTTCACTTTGAGTTTGGGATTTTGGTGCCTCAAAGTCGCCCCTAGATTCAACAGTTCAGTATCACATTGAACTACCGGAGCTATTGTGCGGTGAAGCCATGGTGAAGCCCAGCCATTCTTTTGTTCTTTTTCACATTTTCTTGCGGTATCATCTGTAAATGTGGAGCAGAAGTTTCTACACTCCTTGTATTTCGTATTGGTTTCATTGAACCCTTTAATATCAGTAGTTTTGATAAGCTTTTGAAAAGTATTGGCGGTATGGACCGTGCACTATCATGAGCTTTGAGAACATGGAAGCGCGTGACAGATAGCCTCGTCCATTACTTACGGCGACGCCTTGTGACTCATTCTGTAACCGCGGTTACAAGAATGCGACAAAAGCATATCATATCGAGTTATCACACCTCCTCTCACCTATCTCGATCGGTGGATTAGTTGACGTAGCCCTGTCGGAGAGGGTCTATTGTGATAAGTCGATTTTGTCGCATTCATGTAAACGCAGCTTGTGTGGAAGTGTAAAGGGTGCTGCAGTATCTTCTGTTGCCGTCACACCCACAGCAAACCACTCGTCTAATGAAACAAGGGAAAGGGTGCAGGCTAGCTGGTATAGATCCATGAAGAAGACCGAGAGACACGGACACAGAAGACGATACACGTATGTTTTCAGACACCCCTTCGTAGATTTTTAGCTTTTAAGTTGAGATGAACCAATAAATTATTGCTGTGTCTGAGAACTTACGTGTGTCGTCTTCTGCGTCCGTGTCTCTCGGTCTTCTTCATGTCTGTCTTCGTGTCTTCCTAATGAACCTCTCGTCATTCGCTTTTATGTTTTACCACATACATGGAAGGAGGCATTGGTTGTTCCCATCCTGAAACCAGGAAAGCCCCCAAATGCCTTATCCTCCTTTCACCCTGTCAGCCTGACAAGCTGTATGGGTAAAGTGATGGAGAGAATGGTTTTGCATCGCCTCGACTGGTGGCTCGAAAAACAACGTGCGTTCCCTCACGAAATGGCTGGATTTCGTCGCCACCGAAGCTCCGTGCATCCAGTTCTCGACCTAGTCTCTACAATTCAACGTGCTCGAGCCCATCGACAGATCGTCCGATCGGTTTTCCTCGACATCAAGCGCGCATATGATACCGTCTCGCACATTTGTGTGCTGCACGCCTTGCGCTCGTTTGGAGTATCCGGTCGGCTCTTCATCTGGGTCCAAGACTTCCTTACGGACCGAACTGTCGCTGTCCGTACGTCCCAAGGCCAAAGGCCTCAGCATCCTGTTCCTCAAGGAGTCCCCCAAGGAAGCATTCTCAGCCCGACACTCTTTAACGTGGTGATGGCCGGAAGAATTACAATGGAATGGAGGAATTACAATCAGTAATTCCTTGCAAAGTGTCGTTTTCCGTGTATGCAGATGACGTCGCCCTTTGGACGGTAGGAAAATCACGCCCAGCTCTCCAGCGCCGCCTGCCAGCTCGCTGTAAACAATATCTATACATACCTCACTATCCTTGGGATGGACCTTTCACCCGAAAAGTGTGTCGAGCTCCCTTTCACGCGTAAAGCTATGGCCAATTTCCCTCTTTGGCTTGGTACAAAGAAGATTGAACCGGTACGCTTTCACCGCTTCCTTGGCGTGGTAATCGACTCGGACTTGCGCTGGGCTCGGCACATTAAACACCTTGAAACTAAAGTGCAGCGATGGCTCCCCGCAATTCAAAATCTTTGTGGCTCAGGATGGGGCTGTGATCAGCGTTCCCTGCTCGCGGTTCACCCGGCATTGGTGAGGACGACTGTGCTTTACAGCCTTCCTGTTCTGCACAGGATATCAACAACTTCATTAAATACACTTCAGTCCCTGTTTGCTCGAAGCCTTCGTCGATGCCTCGGAGTTCCAAGAATGGCTGAAACACGGCAAGTACTGGCTGAAGCTGGTGAGCTCCCGATTCAGGTTCTCCGTGAATGGGAAACGGCTCGGCACTACCTCCGTTTGCGTGCTCACATTCCCCGCCACCCGCTCCTCAGGAAAATTCGCTACCGCCCTGAAAGCAACTTCTGTCGAGTAGCGCAGAGGACACGCCAGACTCTCACTGGCTTCATAACTAAGGACACTATACCGCCGGAAACTCCATGGTCTCTACCGGTACCGCCCACTTTTGTACGTCTCCCAAACCTTCTGGAAAGAAGAGTTCAGGTCCCCTCTCAAGTCCTCCGAGCCCATTTTCATGCTCTGGTAGACGAGAAGTTTTCTACGTTTACTGCATCATATACCTATGGCGCATCCCGAAACAACAAGTCCGCCTCAGCATTCCTCATACCATCCGAAGGCGTAGTGTACGGAAGACGCCTTTCACATCCAACCTCCTCCACAGCTGCGGAACTCTATGCAATCCTTTTCTTTCTACAACACATCGCTGATTTTACACCCCGCGAATAGGCAGTCTTTACAGACTCCAAATCTGCACTTCAAGCAATTGAAAATTCCGGCATACGAGGCCCATCCGCACCCCTAGTCACAGATGTGTTAATGGCTTACCACACTATCTACGCAGCAGGCCACAGGCTAGTTCTCCAGTGGGTTCCAGCCCATTGTGGTGGCGTGGGGAACGAGCAGGCCGACAGCGCCGCAGAAGCAGCACTCTCGTGTCGAAAACGGACCAGTATTGTTCTGCTGAGAGGAGACCGCCGTTCAATTCTGTGGCGCCTAGTGACACCCTTGACTTCCCGCCAACGAACAACCGACATTCTTCCCCCTCTATCTTGAGCAGAGTTGATCCAACGCTAGCTTTCCGCATGCCACGAAACACCTCTCGTCAAGATGCTGCATTAATCCACCGAATGCGCCTCGATGTGGCCTTTACAGCTCAGTGGCGTTACCGCTTGAGACAAGTTGACTCTCCCACCTGATGCCACTGTGGTGCTCTTGAGGATCTGGAGCATATTCTTCTTCATTGCCCTCACTACCAACCTTCCCGAACCACACTCTCCGAGTCTCTTCGTCAGCTGGACTCTCGCCCTTTCTCCCTATCGAAATTGCTTGGTCCCTGGCCCAATCCAGCACAGCAACGCTCTGCGCTCAAAGCTCTTCTGACATTTCTGGACACCATCGGACTTCGATCGTTGTTGTGAACGGGCTCGTTATTTTATTCCCCCCATTCCCACCAGCAACGGGGTAGAGTATCGCCTGCGGCGATGAAACTCCCCACTCTCCAAGGTCAAAATAAAGTTGTTGTTCGCTTTTATGTGTCGCCACAGAGCGCCGCCACAAGGGGCAGAGGAGGTTATCTACCACGCGCTCGCGTGCTCCCTTTCATACAGCTCACAATAGTACAGTGCTGGACAAAAGTTTACGGAACACGCTCCGCCTCATTTCTTCCTCAGAGTGACACGCTAGCAGCGAATGATACCGTGCGGACAGGTGACAGGGTAACCTAGGCATATGTTTGTCCACACGGTCCTATTCGCTACTAACGTGTCACTCTGAGGAAGAAATGGGGCGGAGCGTGTACCGTAAACCTTTGTCCAGCACTGTACGTGCAAATAAAGCGTCTTGGACTACGGGACGTAACTGTTGTGGCACAGAACAGTGGAACGTTGCTTTCGCTTTATCGCGTAGAGCGAGAATTTTTCGTGTCAAGGCTTCCCTTTATCGCGTATATAGAGTTCACTCTGATGTTCTTTCCGTTCCCATCATTCCAGTTGGTTAGCTACGAAATTCAAGGAAAATCCAATTTTTGTGTGGCCAGAGGAGCGGCGTGACCGACACCGCAAAAGAAGAGCAGGAAGAAGAAAAGACAAGCAAAAAGCTGAAGCCAAATTGCAATGACTTCTTGTTTGTATCTTCTCACATTTCGTCCATTCCCCAATGAGAATTTTTTTCTCTCATAGTTCAAATATCTCATTGCTTTATGGGAGCGGAGATGCACTTTTTCTTTCTTCTTCTCGCAAAGTATGCCAAACACGAAGTTTCTTTCTCATGTTTTATTTATTTTTCATCTGCTGCGTCTGTTGTAAGGCAAGGGGTACATGAACAACCAGCGTACATTCGCCTCTTATTTGACGAATGATAAAATGCTTCGACTTGCGAAATTCCGAACTCCTGTGTCAACCATGATGAAGGTTAACATAAACAACGGAAGTTAGCCAAGCACATTTTTCCTCAGTTATTTGAATTTCATGGATACTTGCGTTGGAAGCTTATGCGTTGGTGTCGTCCACATCTACAGCTTCCCTCAGCTAATTCTCGTATGTTTTAGTGTTATTTTTATTTTTTCATATCAGATGTCGCCTTGTCTCGTATCTGAATGAGTGAGTGAGAAAGATGCAAGACACAAAGAGAGCACACAGGGAGACAAAGAACACAAGAGAGCAAAGTTGACCGAAGATTCATACCTTGAGTTTGAGGAGGATTGAAATGACGACACAGCTACACAAACTCAGAACCAGCAAAGAAGTGTTCAATTTCCACATTTCAGAACACTTTAATGGGAGAGGATGTTAAGAAGAGAGGGTTTCTGATCATTAGAGGGGTTACTAATGCTTTTCGGTATGCGGGCCATGTGTGCCGCTTCCATGATGACACGTGCCCGAGTATATTTTACCAGGTATACATGCATACACTCAGTTTTGCTGAACAAGGGAGCGCAATTTGGACACAATTCTTATCTATCACAATTCTTAACAGCTATGAAATGTTCTTTCGACCGACCCACATCACATCGAGCAGTTTGTAAGACATAGCATATGCTCCACACGATAACAGTATCTGGTACACAAGAAACTTCTTGCAATGAATAACCGGGTTTTTACGTCTTGTTTCACACTCCATTTCACTGTGATTCATGGTGAATGGCGTTAAAGCTGTTATCCAATTTTTTACATTGTAAGAAATTTTCGATCCCATGGTGGATGCAAGTTTCCCCAAATAATACGAAATCCCATGGAAAAAAGGAAAGACAATGAAGCTATTGGAAACATTATAATCTGTGTTCACGTCATCCTTCTCACACAATTTCCAAATTGACTGATAATGAGGTTTTCATCATACTCTGCGTCGTGCAACCTTTCACATTGATGTTTCACAGAGTTCGATATTTGGCGTTTACATGACTTCTTTAAAGTTGAAGAAGTCAAAGATTGACAATGCCTGTCTTCACAGCTTTCCGATGGCAACTTCTTGTAGAAAGTCAAGGTTATAACCCAGCAGAAGTTTCAGACCTGACACGTAAAAACATCAAGTGCCCGTCTTCCGAATACTCTATCGTAAAGGTCAACTCTGCCGATGAAGCCTGGGCCACTGTTTTTTGTTTTTGTTTTTTTGGGGGGCGGGGATTTATTGGCAGAAAAAAAAAGACGAAAAAGAAAGAGGAAAGGCTGACTGTTTTGGCTGATATTGCAATGGAAATGTTTTACGCTTAAATGTTTTGTGCAACAACTAAAATATCATCAACATATCTTTTCACTACAGCTTTTCCCGCCGTTATTAATCCTCTTGTCGTACATTTTAATCCTTATACCATGACATTTAATCATTTTGCCATCCAAATTAATCCTGCTCTCATTAATTTTAATCCTTATTTCACATTATGTAATCCATTTCTCATGCAATGTAATCCACGTGACTATGTGTGGGGTACGTGACTTTTTTTTTTGTATTTTGGCACATTTCCCATGTCTACGGGTATTGCACATGTTTTTCATTATTAATGTGGGTTTCTGCACCGTAATAGGATACTGTGGGACTGTCAATCTGGGTTATGGTATTGTGGGACTATTCCCATGTCTACGAGTTTTACCCATGGTTTTCATTACAAACGCGGGTCTCTGCACTGTAATGGGTACTCCGGGACTGCCAATCTGGATTATGATATTGCAGGACTATTTCCATGTGTGCGAGTATTACCCATGCTTTTCATTAGATATGCGGGTTTCTGCACTGTAATGGGATACAGTGGTACTGTCGATCTTGACTACGATATCCCAGGGCTATAAGGGCGTCTACAGGTATTCCGCATGCTTTTCATTAAACATTCGGGTTTCTCCACAGTAATAAAATACTGTGGGACTGTCAATCGCAATTACGATATTGTGGTACTATTCCCATGTCAATGGGTGCTACCAACGCTTCTAATTAAAAACGCGGGTTTCTGTACTCTAATGGGATACTGTGGGACTGTGTATCTGGACTACGTTATTGTGGGACTATTTCCATGTCTACGGGTATTACCCATGCTTTTCATTCAAAATGCGCGTTTCTGCACTCTAATAGAGTACTGTGGGGCTGTCTACCTGGATTACGACATAGTGGGACTATGCCGCTGTCTACGGGTATCACCCATGCTTCTCATTAAAACGGGGGTTTCTCCACTGTAATCTGGGTTGCGATATTGTGGGTCTATTCCCATGTCTACGGGTATTACCCATGCTTTTATTAAAAACCCGGGTTTCTACATTGTAATTGCACTGTAATGGGATACTGTGGCACTGTCGATCTTGATTGCGATATCCTGGGTCTATAAGGGCGTCTACGGGTATACCGCATGCTTTTCATTAAACATGCGGGTTTCTATACTTTAATGGGATACTGTGGGACTGTGTAACTGGACTACGTTATTGTGGGACTATTTCCATCTCTACGGGTATTACCCATGCTTTTCATTCAAAATGCAGGTTTCTGCACTCTAATGGAATACTGTGAGACTGTCAGCCTTGATTACGATATTGTGGCACTACTCCCATGTCTACGGGTATTACCCATCCTTTTCGCCAAAAATGCGGATTTCTGCACTCTAATGGGATACTGTGGGACTGTCTATCTGGATTACGATATTCTGCAACCATACCCATGTCTACGGGTATTAATCGTGCTTGTCATTCAAAGTGCGGGTTTCTGTACTGTAATGGGATACTGTTGGGCTGTGAATAACGATTACCATATTCTGGCACTATTCCCATGTCTACGGGTATTACGCATGCTTTTCATTCAATATGCGGGTTTCTGTATCATAATGGGATACTGTGGGACCGTCCACCTTGAGTACGATATTGTGGGACCACTCCCATGTGTGAGGGTATTACCGATGACTTTCATAAAATGTGTGGGCGTCTGCCCCGTAATGGGATACTGCGGGACTGTGGATCTTGATTACGATATACTGGGACTATATGCATGTATACGGATATTCCCCTCGCCATCCATTAAAAACGCGGTTCCTTGCACTGTAATAAGATATTGCGGGTCCGTCAATCTGGATTACGATATTGTGGCACTATTTCCCTGTCCATAGTCATTGCCCATGCTTTTTATTCAAAATGCGGGATTCTGCAGTATAGCCGTATACTGCGGCACTCTCTATCTGGTTTAGGATATTGTTGGACTATTCCCATGTGTGCGGGTATTACCCAAGCTTTTTATTAAATATGCGGGTTTTGCCCTGTATTGGGATACAGTGGTCCACATAAACAATCCCACAGTATCCCTTACAGTGCAGAAACCCGTATTTTGAATGAAAAGCATGGGTAAGACCAGTAGACGTGGAAATACTCCCACACTATCGTAATCCAGATTGACAGACCCGCAGTATCGCATTAGAGCGCAAAAACAGGCGTTTTTAATGAAAAGCACGGGGAATACCCGTAGACATGCTTATAGTCCCAGGATGTCGTAATCAAGATCTACGGTCCCACAGTACCCCATTACAGTGCATAAACCCGCGTATTTAATGAACAGCATGGGTAATACCCATTGACATGGGAATAGTACCACACTATTGTAATTCAGATTGACAGACCCGCAGTATCCCATCAGAGCGCAAAAACCCGCATTTTTAATGAAAAGCACGGGGAATACCCATAGACATGCTTATAGTCCCAGCATATAGTAATCAAGATCAACAGTCCCACAGTACACCGTTACAGTGCAGAAACCCGCATATCTAATGAAAAGCATGGGTAATACCCGCACACATGGAAATAGTCTCACAATATCATAATCCAGAGTGGCATTACAGTGCAGAGACCCGCGTTTGTAATGAAAACCATGGGTAAAACTCGTTGACATGGGAATAGCCCCACAATACCATAATCCAGATTGACGTCCCACAGTATCCCATTATGGTGCAGAAACCCACATTGATAATGAAAAACATGTGCAAAACCCGTAGACATGGGAATTGTCCCAAAATACAAAAAAAAATCACATAGCCCACACATAGTCACCTGGATTAAATTGCATGAGAAATGGATTAAATTATGTGAAATGGGGATTAAAATTAATGAAAGCATGATTAATTCGGATGGCAAAAGGATTAAATGTCATGGTATAAGGGTTAAAATGTACGACAAGAGGATTAATAACGGCGGAAAAAACTGTAGTATTGAACCTCGATGACCAATATCATGAGCACATTATCCAAGGATAATAAATAAATATGGCTTAACATTAGTGCAACAGAATAACCTATACATACCCCCTCCTTTTGCGTAAACAAGTCATCCCCATACCCAAATACGGTGGAGTCGAAATATAGTTCGAGGAGATTTAGCAGTGTGTTGACACAAATACCAGCATTCGGTTGAAATCCGATCACATCATTCTCCACTACACTCCTGACTCTAGATAACAGGGTACATCTTTCGAGGGGAAAATATGTCTTTCAGATTTATATATATAACCGTCATACTTTTCATGTGGAATAGTCCCTATGAAACTAGCAGTTCTTCTCTCAAGCAGAGTTCTCAAAAAGTTCTCAGAATCTGGAAGGTTGAGACTGTTCAGCACAAAAGTGATGCATGAGGAGAGCTGCCGCTGCCATGTCCCATGCTCGTTCACAATCACTCTCAGAGGGTGACGCACCTTGTGGTCTTTAACGACGAATTTCACCCCAAAGGTATTAGACTTCGTGTTACGTAACCGGTTTACGAGAGCTTCATCCGCTGTTTCCTCCTTAAGGAAAGAAATCATCTTCCGCTTAAATCCGGGTTGGTTGTCCGTCATCCTTATACTTGATGCACTCTAACACAGGAGGGAGCCATGCTTGCGTCATCCGTGACCGGAAGGCAGAATTGCCTAGGTTCAGTTCTTGGCGTCAGCACCCTTTTCCTGAGCCACTTGAATTTATTTGAATGATGGTAAAGTTGCCGACCAACTAAGCACTAACGAGAGTTTTATGTTCGAACGCTGTCACTTCAAATTGAAATCTAGTGTTCACTGTTAGGTTAGTGCTCTTTCGGCTCTTTCTTTATTTATTTATTTCATCTGTTTATACACATTGTCAAATGAGTCCCGGTAGGAAAGCTAGAAGTGGGGCTACCCCTCTAGAGACAACTTGTAACGCTACAACAGAAAAAAAACTGGTCTAACATAAGAAAATATGTGATCTAAACATATCGCAAGATAAACCGAACTTCACAAGATCTTTCACTTTCACTTTCACAAGATCGATTAAGATATATAAGGAAACAAGATAGAACAAAATAAAAAAGAAAAAGAACGGAACATGAAAATGTGCGGGGCAGCATCTATCATACAACAAAGGTATTCTAAGACTAAGTATATGGTTGAGACAGGAGAACAAATTTAACTGAAGAACGGAAATGAAGTAATGACCGCGATAATTTGATTTCGGGGGAGTAGAACGTTCCACAAGGAAATTGCAAAGAAAGAGAAGGTTTGTTTCCTGTAGTTAGAGGCAACATTCGGGTAAAGAAAATTCCCCGCGCAGCGAAAACCTGGTGTTGACAGCCGACGATGCAATAAGCCTCATGTCAGTTAGGTTGATAGAAGAGTTTAGAAATTTAAAATGGAGTATCAGTACACGGAAGTTGTGTAATTGAAATAGGGGCCATATGTTGAGTAAAGGAAAAACATGTTTCGAGCTACTAGAGGGCGGAGTAAAAGTAATTATACGCCCGTTTTCGCATTCGAAAAAAGCAGGAGCGATGCGACCGATATGTAGAGCCCCAAGAGGTGATACAATAAGGTAAATGGGAATGAACGAAACCATAATACAAAGAAACAAGAATATAAACGGGGAAGAAATGCTGAACCTTGATCAAACAATGCAAGCCAAAAGCGATTCGGCGGAAGATATGAGGAAATAACTTTAGATAACGATCAATTTTTACCCCTAGGAAGCAGACATGAGATGGAGTTAGAACATGGTCATGTAAAGTGAAGTTTGGAAATGGCGGTAATTTCTTTTGAGGACAGTGAAAAATCTTCTTTTTAGCATTAATTATCAGTCTATTGGTGTCACACCAACTAGACTAATTGGCCAAATCAGTGGAAAGTTGGGCGTGCAAAGTGTCCATATTTTTCCCCTGACAGAAAGACTGTCGTGTCATCGGCATACCAAATCCATTTAGAATGCAATGCTATGCATACTTTACAAGCTACGGATGTAACGCGGCGCACGAAACTTTATAATTAATTTTGGGCTTGCCTACGTTATTCGCCCACCACCGTATCATTTCATATAACATTACCACCAATGACTCATGGAATAATGAGCCGCAAATAAAGTGGCAACTTTGCTCATTCATCGTCACTTCAGTTATTTGATGTTGTTGTTGAGTATACATTGTTATATGTTGTTCTTGAGTATACGGCATTCATAGTGACGGAAGGATTTTACGTGCCCATAGTAGCGTAAAAAAATAGACTATGAACGCGTACCAACTCCCCCTCTATAGCCATATTGTGTAAAAAAATACGTCAGGTCAAAAAATCTAGGAGACGGGAAATCTCATCCTAGAAGTTGGCACTGTCGAACGTGTTGTACGTAGAGCATGTGTGGCCACCGTTGGGACAATTCCTTATGTGTGAATATGTCGTTCCACACGGACAGACATACTGTCATATCATAGCGCTCGGCAATGAAACGCCACCCACCAATCAAGCCCATAGCCAACCCTACATTTTTCTCGTCGTCAGAGAAATTGCTGGGCGAACGTACGAGTCATGCACGCATGTGTCATCGTGTGCTTTCAGCGCCCCTGTTTGCACGGGCATTATGCAGGGTGTCTTTCTTTATAGCATTTACAGGATTTTTATAAAAAAAAGCTATGAGGGCAGCATAGATTGCGTATTTTGCAGTTCATTCCTACGGCCAGGCGGACATCCTCTCGAAGAAAGTGTCCAACTACAAGATGACTAAAGCAGCGGCACGGCCGAGCGGGTTAAGGCGTCCCACTCGTTGGTGGTAGCGAAGGTCGTGCTGAAGACTGGGAGGTGGTGGGTTCGAATCCTACCACCGGCTGTGCTGTCTGAGGTTTTCCCTGCATTTTCCGAAGACTTTCCAGACGAACGTCGGCACAGTTGCCCGTGAAATCGGCCTAGGACGCATACTAACCCCCCACCCCTGTCCCCCACTCCGTCCTGCTGTTCTGTCCACATCTGTACCCCGCTCATAGCCACAGTTGCTTCGCGGTGCAAACACGGAATAAAAAAACAATGTGATTAATTACGTTTTAGTTTTACTTATGGGATTTTGGGTAAAAGCGGGACAGCGGATTGAGAGTCTATCCTACTTCCAAGCCATTTCACGTTTAAAAAATCCTGAAACACGCATGCACGAGCGTTAAGGTATTTGATATGCAAATTTTTATACGAATATATGTTGATATGCAAAATTACCCGAATTTCGACAAGCAAATGTGCCGAAACCGCGGCGACCGGGAACGTAGGGAGTATGACAATGATGATAATGATGATGATGATTCGAGTTTTTTGGCGCATCGACAACAAAGGTCATAATGCGCCATAGCAGTGATAGTGACGTAGGGAGTATACAGCGCGCATTTCACGCCAGAGGGCCACGTGACTGGGAGCGATGGAGATGATTGGAATAGGTGCCGCTCAGCTGGGCAGATAGACCGCTTTCCGGCCCGTCCGTCCTCCGTCGGCCTCCGTGGGCGAGGGTGATTCGTTCCTGAGGCGTGGTTTTTCGGTTTCGGCTCATTTGCGTGCCAAAATTCAGCGGTGGATATTTCATGGCACGCCCTCTTTTCTTCATTTTTAAAAAATAGAATGGATTTCAACGAGGATTATCTCCCGTTCTGTTATCTCGCTTTTGCACGAAATTCCCTAACTAAAGAGTTAATTACTGTTAATTAATTCTGTTCTGTAATCATTTTTATTGCGGTTTTGCGTTCACCATGTAATGGCGCAAGGCCCTTGGAGCACCACAATAAATAAATTAATGAATTTCAGGGAATTAGTTATCTGGTAGTTACATACTCTCTTCCAGAGGATGTCCGCCTGGCCGTAGAACTCAACTGCAAGAACGACATCCATACTGCTCTTATAGGTTTTAATAAAAATTATGTAAAGGCTAAAAAATATCCTGTAGAATGTGAAGACACTGAAGAGATTCGATTACAAACATTGGTACTTATTTTTCATTTTAGACTGAAAATTATATCTCGCCCGTCTCAGAAGTAGATTCCGTGTTTGATTTTACAGTGTACACAGGAAATGCTAGGCTCTACTAAGCGTGTTTACGCATTAACTCCCCAAAAGTTTGAGCTGAAGTGTATACGACTTTCGTGAAGGTGCCCCTACCCTCCTATGTACTTTGCGTCGCGTCGCAAATATAGAGCCAACTAGCTAAGTAAACACTCTCCGTCATTTTAATGCGGCGAGGTGTCGCAGTCACTCTTCTCACATCCGTGCTTACGCGGATTGACCGCGTAGAAGGTTGCTTTCTAGGGTAGGCGTCGAGACTGTCTGTTGCGCTAATCCTTCTTCTTTTGTAGGCTTGTTATTAGGCCCTCAGATGCATCATGCACAACATCCCACAGGGACTCGGCACAAGCCGCGTATAGGGCGGTTGAGTTTACACAGCCAGCTGAAGACCCATATATGGACAGTGACTTCACTATACAGGAATTGGAGGCTGCCATCCACCTGTCCACGAAGCGGTCAGCTCCAGGGTCCGATGGCATCTCATACAAAGCTATAGCTTCCTTGGGACCGACGTCGCGCACTTTACTTTTGAATTTTGTCAACGACTCTTGGAGACGCGGCTTTGTCCCCCCGTCATGGAAGACGTCGCAAGTTGTGCCAGTCCTGAAGCCCGGAAAATCACCTAGAGAGTTGACGTCGTTTCGGCCCATCAGTCTTACAAGCTGCTTGTGTAAGCTCATGGAAAGGATTATCCTACGCCGAATAGAGTGGTTCTTAGAGTTCCGGGGTCTGCTACCTCCCGAAATGGCAGGTTTCAGAAAGGCTCGGACCTCGATAGACTGCATTGTAGCGGACGACGACAACGATGGCCACGCGCGTGGAGCACCGGCTCCAGTTCCACCGGCGCGGCCATGGAGATAGGCCACCGTCATCGCCTCTCCGTGGCATACCATCATCGCCGGTCGGGGCTCATGTAGAGGAAGACCACCGTCCTCTACATTTGGTGACCCGGACAAAGAACATCACGTCCGGAGCAATTCGGCCCTTCACCATCCCAAATTTCTGACCACGCCATCGAGCAGCACTACCTCCGGCACACACGGCCCACCTTCACTCCTACCGCACTCTTCGCTCTCTCTCACCTACGCTTCTCTCTTCGCTCAAGTCTTCTCACGCGTCTCACTGCCGGCCGCGACACTCGAGCCTTGCGCTCACCTGCCGGTTGCGGCAGTCGCGGCAGCCGACGCCTCGGCACACTTAAGCCCGTCTCGGCACCTCACTCTCGCCACCTGGGACTATCGAGCTTCGGCTCCCGTGCCGGTCGCGGCACCCCAGGACCACGACACCGAGCGCCTCACTCTCTCTGCGACGGATCGCTGTTCCCGTCCACACCCGCCACAGGGATCACTACCTACACACGGATGCTGTTCCCGTCCTCATCCCCTCTGAAACGCCGCCAACGTGTGCCGTGCCCCTGTTCGACCACGCGTCACCACGTCTATACGCCTACCACGGTCGCCCGTTAACTCCAGCTCTTGCGATGCGTCCGCAACGCATCTGACGGCCGGGGGACCCCTGTAGCGGACGACGACAACGACGACAACGATGGCCACGCGCGTGGAGCACCGGCTCCAGTTCCACCGGCGCGGCCATGGAGATAGGCCACCGTCATCGCCTCTCCGTGGCATACCATCATCGCCGGTCGGGGCTCATGTAGAGGAAGACCACCGTCCTCTACATGCATCACAAACTTGAAGTCACGTCACTCACATTGAAGAAGCTATATTTCGGGGTGAGCTTACAGCAGCTGTTTTCTTGGACATAAAGAGAGCATATGATACGACGAGCTACAACCATGTCCTTCACGACCTATACAATTTCAACATCACTGGCCATGCTCTTCGCTGGATTGCTGCTTTTCTTAATGGTCGGTCTCTTTTCGTGAGAACAGCAGAAGGCGACACGAGTTTACATACATTGTCAGCAGGTGTACCACAAGGGAGCGTACTCAGTCCTTTACTCTTCAATGCTGCCATGGCTGCCCTGCCTCGTCTCTTGCCCAGAGGGGTATTTGTTAGTCTCTACACGGATGACATCTGCATATGGTCATCGGGAAAGCAGTGGCCTGCTTTACAGCGTCGCCTTCAGACTACACTTGATCGCGTAATGCACTTCCTCCTGGAGAGAGGCATGGACCTGTCTTCAGAAAAGACTGTAATGCTACCTTATGCGCGTCGCCATCTTAAGAGATTTCAACTACAAATTGGTCATCATCAGGTACGTCGTGTACCACATCACAGCTTTCTCGGCGTTACTCTCGACCGGAGTTTGTCATGAGTAGTGGAGGTGCGCTATCTAAAAGCAAGTGCTGAGAGTCGTTTGAATGTTCTTCGTTACTTATGCGGCTCCCGGTGTGGCACATCTCCTCGGGCAATACTCAGCGTTCACCGATCTCTTATAAGTCAGATGGTTGCTCATCACATTCCCCTGCTACACAATCTCCTTGTTACCACAGAGAAAGTGTGAGTCTATCCTAGCAAAGGGCCTTCCTCGAGCGACGTCAAACGCTTTAGCCATGGCAGAAGCACGGGAACCACCTGTATCAGCTCTCAGGATGCAAGAAACGTTCCGCCACTACGTGCGGTTGGCAACGCGTCACCATCGCCATCCTCAGCTTCGAGCCATTATGAGTCTTCACCCACCACTCTTCTTTTACCCAAGCTATCCAGACACAACTAGGTCTTATTCCGAAGCACAAGCCACATGCATTACCGGATATCCCAACATGGGTCCTGCAGCCTCCTGACGTAAGAATTAGTGTGCCTGGACCCCCTTGAAAGAAGGACATACCAACGCATGTTCTTCGTCAGTTCAGTCTTGAACTACTAAACAGCTCCGCAGGCAGGATGCAGATTTTCACGGATGCCTCTACGACATCATCCGGCTCCTCGTGTGCATTTGTTATCCCGGAGGCGAATATCGAGAGAGCGGTGCGGCTGTCTCACGTCACCTCTGCAACGGCCGCTGAACTTTATGGAGTCCTCTAGGCACTAAGTTTCATCAACTCACAATCTTCAGTTGCTCGCTGGACCATCTATAGCGACTCAAAATGTGCGTTACAGACCCTAGCTACCATGTTTACTACGGGATCTCTGGCGACAGCACCACAAGATGTCTTACACGCACACCATGCACCAGCTTTGAAAGGTCATGACATCCAAATGCAGTGGATCCCTAGCCACTGTGGCATTGCAGGTAACGAGACAGTGGACGCTGCTGCACCCCGGGCTCATCAACTAAGGCGCGCCCAGGTGATGCCCATTTATTTCACCAAGGGCGACGCGGGGCGAATGCTGAACGAGCTCAAGCAACGAATGTGCAACACCTCCTGGTTAACAGGATCGGCTCGGGATTCGCTTCTGTACAAGGTCGACCCAGGGTTAGGCTTTCGAGTACCACCTTCCTTCACGCGACAAACGACAACTGTCCTACATAGGCTACGGCTCAATGTACCTTACAGCGCACGTCTCCTCTTCGAACTTGGAAAGCGAGACTCTCCGAACTGTAGTGAGTGTGCCGTCGCAGAGGATGTAGAACACATCCTTCTCAGGTGTCAGAAATACGTTGATGCTCGAAGGGCATTAGAGACAAGCCTCCCTCGTGTGTGTCTTGTGTGTGCCCCCGGCGATTCCGACATTTTACTCTCACTTGGGCGCAGCTCTTGAACTTGAACTAGATGTTGAACTCCATTATCATCTCTGTTCTTCTCTGGACATCACCCCTTTGTGTTTTCATCATATCATCTGTTTGATCTTTCGGTATTAAGTGTACTGGGGTAGCCAGTCTGACGTCCTCGAAACTCACATCCCCATTTATTTTTCTTTATTCACATCACATCACATCCCCTAATCCTTCTGCGATTTTACACTACGAAATACACATTGAGTACAACCACGGTCCCTTGAAATGTTACGAAGGGACCGTGGTACAACTAAGGTACTGTGCGCGCTGAGAGGTACAGCTTTCAACCCATGCAGTTTTTATTGATTGCAACAAATTTCTCATTGGCTACTTTTTTTTTTTTTGTTCTGAGACGATAACAGAGGGTGGAATTCATGGTTTGTTACTGTTTGAAGTGAATGATTGCAGAACTACATTTCTTTGGACTCTGAAAAATACCAGTGGCAACGGTGATGTTGAAACCGTTTGGTGAGTCTTCTGCGGAGCGCTTCAAAAACGTGCGCAGCGCGTTAAGGCTTCGCATCTATTTCTGTAACTGAAAAAAAAAAAAAAAACATTGTAATCTTTTCGCTTCTACGAATTGCCTATTGCCCATTCCACCATTTTCTCCGGGTCGCTGGACATGCACGTGCGTGACAGAGAAAGAAAAGTGCATGTTGTAATCCGAAACTGTAAGATCGCAGCAAAATAAATAAAATGTCAAACTTGACGAAGCTACACAAATGAACAAAACACTCATACGCACGGCGATTAACGTGGGAGACATATGTCACCGGGACTAACAAAAGGTCATTGTTTAACCTTCTAATGTTTTAGCTGCGATCGAGACAGCTTATGCGGCTTTTCACTCCTGGTGCTGCTGCTGCTAAAAATTGCTGTTGCCTTTGATATTCACATTCAAATTCAAATTTACTTCATGGTATGATGACGAGGAAGCTCGACGAAAAGCAACAAGGCTGCTTGCTGCTTCACTGAAGTGAAGCCATGAAAAGGACGGACACTGCCATCTATAACGACGCCGGTTGTGGAGATGCAACACTAAATGCCAAATAATAAGTTTGCTTTTACCATGTACCATGTCATCAGCCTTTCACGAGGGACATTTGATCCCAATTTTTACCATAGAGCTGAAGCACGCCCAAAGCTTGCCGATACGGAGGTGATCCGACTACTACGTTTGTACCTAATTGGTTACACGGACTGCATTCTTGTATTAGCCAGCGCTGTCGGTAGTGACGGTTGGGACACCTGTCTAGCGAAAGTTTATTGTATGTTTGGTGAGCCCAAAAACGAGATAAATGTGTGCAATTACTGTAGACGCATAGGCATCTTATACTAGTGTTCTGTTGAGCAGGAAGGTGAACCCTCGGCACAAAACAACAACAACAACACACACAAAAAATGATGTGTACGGTGTCCTGCATAGTTTATACACCCCTGAATCGAATTAAATGAAGTCATGACAATTATCCCGGTAAGGTGGCGAGATATTGAGGGAGGAAACACTTTTGTAGAGTGTCTGCTCACCGTCGTGTTTCGGAAATGTCGTCAGCGAAGCATGCACGATAAATGCCTGATTCTCATGAAAGCTCCTTATTGATTCTATTAGTGACCCTTTCTGATCCTCAAGATTATGTTGCACGCTTCACAGTTTAGTCGATTAATCAGTCGGTTATATCGCATTGAAATTATGAGTTAAGACTCATATCGGTTATCCGCGCCCCCGGTTAAATATGACGTGAAGCATCACAGCCCGGAAACCACGCCACTAAATGAATATATCTTTTCGTGTGCTTTTCGAAGTTCTTTTAGAAGCATGCCTATTCAACGACGTGTATGTAACATTTACTCACGAAACGTAATCCTGTGTAATTGGCCCAATATCTGACACAGCTCAGCGAGTTACTGGAAGCAGCAGCACACTATACCTGCAAAGAGGAGAAATAGCAAATGGGTAAATAACGATGCATTTCCTCCTGAGCTTCTACATTATTAGCAAGTGGATGTTATAAAATGCAAAAACATTTTCGACCATTTCCAGCTGCAGGTACGATACGCTATATACTGATGGTTGCGGTTACGTTTCTTATTGGAATTATTATTGTTGTTGTTCTTATTGGAACCAAAATGTGTTATCTTCTTTTATAAAGCACCACACAGCAGCAAGCAAACAATTTTTTTTTCTTTTACAAATGCCACTTATGTGGCACACTGTGACTATATAACAGAATGAAGGCGGATCGGCAATAGGACGCCACACCCAACTAGGCAACATGCAGACATCCCGCCACCAGCCTAAACTGCACACTCGTGCGGCTTTGCATTATATCGTCCGCTGGATGATGAACAGCCGTATTTACTCAGGCATATTTGTGATACATTACAAAACGTGCATGCATGTCCCCAGGTTTCTACCGTTCAATGATAACTGGAGTCAAGAAATCCACTGGATTATAATCTGGACGCCAGTTGATTTTGTGCGCTATTTATTTCTTATTTTTTCTACGTGGGAAGCCAGATGCATGCTGTCTGCAAGCACTTGCACGCCGCTCGGGCACCCGTCTTTAGCTCCGCAAATAAGTGCCATACCCCACCCGCTACACTTGGACACTGGGGTGGGGCTGGGTGAGACCACTTCGGTATGGATGTACTGTCAACAAGCAGTGTCATCTATTTGCGAACAGGATGGAGCATATACTAAAGTACAAGCTGTAGTGGATGGCGACGACTGAGGCATCAGCTGGAGGCTCCCGCTCTCGCACATCTGACCATCAGCTGTTCGACAGCAGCTATCCAGTTGATCGTACTAGAGTAAAACGCTGCTCCCGCACGAACCCTCACGTATTGTGGTTATTCCTTAGCTACAACATCACGGCTGTTACACAAACTGCTCGGGCATGCTCGTTAAGTGTAGTAGGGCGTACTACGCTTGTAACGGTGACCAGGATGCGTCTTCCAAGTTAACCCTTGTATCTGCAAGAGTGAGATGTACTCAACAACATCCCTGACATGCCTTCCTGTCATATACTGTGTTTTTAATTGAGGATTTCGTCTATAATTTGATTATCTGCTGAGTGGAGCTGTAAAGCCAGTAGGTTTCGTCCGTTGGTAAGAGTGCTACGCTGGTGGTGAGAGCGTTACGCAGCGTTATGTGGCTGGAAAATTAATAAACAACGTTTAGGAAACGTATAGCCGCAATGTTCCTCCAACGTTGCTCTGCCGTGTTGCATGAACACTTATGGCTGTCAAGTAACGTTGGTCCACTTCTTACAATGCTGCAGGAACGTTCGGCCGCAACGTTCCACAAACGTTGCTCTGCCATGTTGCGTGAACATTGCTGAATGTCAAGTAATGATGGTCCAGTTTTGATAGTGTTCCAGGAACGTTGCGGAATGTTGATAAATGTTGCTCCATGTTGGACAACATTCGCAGCATTGCTGTAACATCGAGGCCATAATATGTGCTTATAGGCTTCCTCGCACTCAAATGCGGCAATTACTAACGTGACGTCAGAGAAGCAAACAAAGGCGCTGGAAATGATTCCCTATGAAGCGCAGTCAACCCTGCAAAAGTTAAACCAGCCTATTGGGGAACTTGAGCCCAGCCTTCAACTGTCTGCTAGAGCACACTTTGGAGGCTACATATCCCGTGTTGTGAAGAAAATTTCTTGTGAGAATTGCTACCAAAATGTTTTCAAGACCAGGGCAAGCCGGGCTGCCGGTGGCTAACGGATCACCAGGACCGAGGAGGGCTCCTGTATCCCTCAAACGAACTTCTCTACATGTTGGACGTACCAAGGCAGCTCACTGAAGCTATGTTTTCATGTGAAAAAGAACCAGAATGGAAGCCGCTGGACACGCTGCTTCAACTTTGGAGTGCCAGCAGTTCGTGACTGCCCCTGCGCTGCAGTGCTCGCAAAAAAAAGAAAAAGACAGAAAAAAAAACGAACACAGGGACCAACTCGTGTACCTGATATGTTCCATTTGTGTTTCTGCCGATGCTGGTGAACTATGCCTTCCACGTCACGGACAATAATGACGCCTACGAAAGCTTCAGAAAGAAACCACTTTCTAGGAAGTACGTGACGTTGAACTGATTATTACAGTTGCACGCCTTAATTTGGTGACGCGGTCTGTTATACCTACGGTAACTTCTACCAGAATTCTCAATGGACACAACCCAGTTCAGTAACAACGTCTATTGTAGAGATGTTCGTTTTAACTTCTGTTTTATAGCACAGACCTTGTGCGAATAAATCACACGAAACAGTGCATCACAACTTACAACATTGTTGGAGGACAGGGCTGAGCTCTGTTCTCACCAAGAAGACTTGGAAGGGCGCTCCGATGTCAAATAAAGAAAATAAAAAGTAATATATACAGCAGAATTCTGAATTTCACACCTCTCAAGCACAAATGTGACGCGCCTATGGTTGGGGCTAACAATGTCCCATGCGTGGGTGGCGCCTCCCGCTGCAGCACTCCGCATTTGTCTCGACAGCCTCCTCCCGCTGGGCGCGGCGATGTGATGATGGCGAGAGGGCTTGCCGTTGCCGGCCTCACAGAGGTGGGCAGCATCACGACTGACGCACTGGAGCGCACTTCTAAGGGAACTCTGCCGACATATGTATGAAAGTGTATGACGAAAACCAAGGAAAAACTCCAGACTCCAGATTCGAACCCGGGTACCTCCCAGTCTCGACGTGCCGTGGCAAGCACGCTAACCACTGAGCCACGCGAGCTGGTTGCGGCGCGAGCTGACTGGCACTGAACCCTTTATATAGGAGGCACCGGTCCCACAGAGAAAACATGCACGCTTCCTTCATCACACCTTTTTTTTAGGAAGCTCCGTCGACCGCGGTAACCGCCGGGATAAGTATTCGACGAAGATACCGTGTCACATGGTGACATGGGCCCCAATCTTCAACTTTCACATAGCGATCGTTATCGTTATATTTAAAGTTCGCGCGCTCCAAGCCGCTTTGATAGGCTCTCCGCGAGAGCTCGGGGCGAATCACGGGCCGAAGTGATGCATTTCAAATTCAAATTCAAATTGCGAGTAGATTGCATTTAATGCGCGTTATGGGATAAGGACAAGTTGAAGATCGCGCCTCATAGACATATGTCCCCCCTAAGGGTGACAACCTCACCAAACTGAGAGCCTCAGTGCAACAACCAATAAATATGTAACCACCACGCTGTATGGTTACACAATAGTACATGTGTTCCGTACTCAAAAGTATATCCATACGAGAAGGAGGTTGATGTCACTTACGACTTGCTGATTAAAATCTGGACAAGAATGGGGAGTAACTACTTGCAGTGGAGAAGTTACTTGGCAAATGCAGGAAGCAAGACAGAGTAACTGGCTCACGAAATAACTGTCTGAAAGAAAACGGTGTAAAAGTGGGAATTTAGTCCGTATAATTCCTCTTTTTGCTCGTAGATCGGTGCAAGGCACAGGCGATGAAAATGTTTTTATCACCTAAATCGGTGATTACGATTTATTATTAGCCAACAAGATCTCTTTTTCTTTTTTTAGGGAGATACAGGCGCGTTGTTCCCTTATCCACGTCTCTACGTTTTTCAGGCAATGATCCTATGCTTGAAGCAATAATTAATGGTTGGGCCCTTGAATGGCTGGCAACATATAGGAAAAGAATCTTCACATGATGTGCAGCTACTTGCACAGCATATTAATTGAACTCAATCCATTTTCACCGCAGAACTAATCGAAGGAATCGTGTAACGTGAAGATATCTGCCGAAAAACGACAAACAAGGAAACCGACGAATATAGTAATCACAGGAGCCCGTAATCCAAGATTAAAATGTGCACATCGTCGGAACGACCATTCCATGAGCTTCACTCACGGGAACACTGTATAGACTAACGAAGTGCTGCCGTTAACTGGTCATAAACTGAATTAATGGCTCCCCGGGTAGTGCATCGACTGTGGGGTGTACTCCTGCTGAGATTAATAAATTAGCCTTCCTCTCTTCCTTCGTGAATGACCCATTTATAGAGACCCCAGACTGGGTTGAGCCCCTCGCACCGCCAAGCGGGTTCGTTTTCTGTTTCGCGTCCAATTCTTTGGTTGCGAAGGTAATGATTCGCGAAATTAATGACCACTTTAGGACTGCTCTAGCTCGTACAGTTTGTTTGAAATAGTGGCTCAACGACCCGTATCGGTGTTCGCTACTCGTCTTGTGAACACACTGAGGAGGAAAAACCTCACCTCCCCACTAAGTAGAAAAAGTATATTGTCACTGGATTAGACTGGATTGACCGTACGGGTTCTGTGGGTTCAAACCCAGAGACAAACTGTGGCGGACCAAATATCATATGCGCCTGTACTCATAGGTGGCTAACGTTATATGTATCCAAAATATATCCTTTCGTTTTCGCTTCAAGTGTCAGATAGGATATAGCTAATCGTGCAGTTGATCTCTGTATGAGTGTATGTGCAATAGAACTCGCTTCCGGGTTTAGTTGGAAGTAGATAGAGCCAGTTACGCATGGGGGGGGGGGGGGGGTTAAGGAATTAGGCAGAAGCCAGAGCCTTTACAAAGAGCTACAAATGTAGTCAATGTTTCTACTGCAACACTGAGTTTGTAATCGCGATATAAAAAACGTTCCGGATGTCACATATTTCCCGTAGAAAGTTTCGACGTTACCTCCCTTCCATGGAATTGCAAAATACATATACTGTGCACACTACGGGAAAGATTTCGCGTAACGCCTGAAGACACCACGCAGATTACTTAACAACATTTTTAACAACTGAAACAAATAGATTATTACGATGATATGGAGTGTTTCACCATTGAGGCCACTGTATTCTGCCACCTTTCATGTGGGGCATTTTATGGGTTGGATGAAAATTAAGTATATAGGACCAGACAGACGTACACAAGACAAATCAGACATGCAATATAGTTCTACTCCACAAACCGGGATTAAAAGCCGCTATCTATGCTCATCCGCTGTGACAAGTTACGTTCAGTTCACTGGACAAGCCAGCTGCATGCAGCAACAGGGTGCCCGTACAATAGCAACAACAGGAAAAAAGAGCACAATATCTTCCACCACAAGAATGGCAGAACAGCAGAACATTTAATTAGCGAGGCCACGACGTGTGACTAAGCTGTCCGAAGGAAACCTGTGGTCGTTCAGAACTCCATAAATAATCTCGGACGCTATGGCTGTTGCACAAGGATACGACAAGGGCTTGGAGTTACAATAAGGCTGAGTAACTAGCCTCTCCATTTTCCATGGCTCACAGTTTCTGAGGAAATGATCAATATTCGCCATGACAGTGCAGTTGGAGCATCAGTTTGTGATGGTGTATCCAAAGCTATGTCTCAATTGCGAAGTAAAGTTTACATTGATGGAAACACAGAGCAAAATGGAGGCAAAGTAGCGGGGCGAGCGACCAGGAACAGAAAATTCACAAAGTTGAATGCACTGAGTACACGAGAGGTCCTCCGTGATGCCGCAGACAAGAATGACCCCTTATCCAAGCTGTTTGTAAACAACGCGAGTACTTTTATGTGCGTCGTTGTGTAACGTCTTTCGACCGGAGTAGTAAGTTTTGTCGGATATACCTATTTCTAAAACAAGTATGCTCGCAAATGTTGTCTTGTACTGCTGGCCATACAAACGAAGTGATACCGACGCCATTGCTAAAACTTATTCAGCCGATGGAAATGCACCGAGACCTCGGAAATGCAAATTACCGCGTCGAGAAAAAATACATAGAGTAATTTCGACACGGAAGATGCATTTAGTTATTTGATTTCATACTGGCAGGTAACGGACGGCCAGCGCCATAACGCAATATAAATAAAGTCACAAGGTTTCAACATACTCTGTCTATGACGTTTTACCAGGACACGATGGTGATTTTGCCGCGTGCGACCACTTGCCAGTGATTTCCCTAGAAATTCACTGCGGGGAGGGGGGGGGGGGCGAGCTTTCAAGAGGGGGGTATGCTTGGGGGGGGGGGGGGTATCGTTAGCTTAGCGAAACGAAAAATGATAACGAAGTTGCACGCATAACTAGGAAACGAGGCTGTCACAGCGGGCCTAGCGGGCCCGTGATTTGCTCCTCGTGACGCGTGACGTAACTTCCTCGTTTTCGTTAAAAGTGGCGCAATCTTTGGCTTAGGCAAACTACATACCGTGATCGGTAGTATACGAGAGGGTAACCCAGGTGAAACGACGTTAACGGTTGCATGCGCCCACAGAGAACAAGAAAATGGCGGAAGGTTTCTTTGCCTGGAAGATAAGGGAAGCTGCGAACCGTGAACCACGCAGCCGTAACCTTCAAGGTGGATTTCAGTTAGATGAAATAGATTTTAGGAAGCTATTCCGCCTGTTAAAAAGCGCAGCCCACGTACTACACTGTTAGAAAATTTTATACCTTTTAGGGTATAAACAGCTTGTCCCAGGGCGCTTGTCCCAGGTATAAAAGTAATTTTATACACCCTGAAGGTATATTATTTGCACCTAATGGTATAAACATATATCCCCTTGAATGTGTATTTTCAAACCCGGGGTCTAATCTTCGAAAACTGGTATATTCGATTTATTTCAGTGCTTTATATAAGAGTGGCACTTTCATGATCTAGCTCGTAACAAAATTAGGACAAAATAATATTGAGCGTCAAGTGCTTTAATAACATCAACTACCGCGAGAAGGAAAGGGAGAAAGAAAATGCCTGGAGACGAACGCACACAAACGTACCCACAAACTCATATTCACAATGTGCAGGTGTAAAACGTAGAGGGGAGCTCCTGCAGATTACTCGCCACGCAGGAAGCAACGTGGGAGGATTTAATGGAGAACAGATACTGATATAATACATGGCTTCGGAAAATGTGGGGCCGCTTTCGCCGGCACGGTTTTCACGGCAGCTCCAACAGCATTCAGCCTGGCTGCTAAGTTTTCCCAGTCAGTATATGGTGGACGAAAATGCTCCTCGGAATATATTACGGATGTAGTTCCGTATCGGGACCACGGGCTTTTTTTAAAGAAAAAAGAATAAAAACAACAATCATACGCTTTTACGTGAAAAAGGAGCTAATTAGTAACGAAATTAAACAGGAATGACCCTCGTATATTGCGTGAAACGTATAACAATTTAATTTTATCGCCCGTTTCTGGAGGGCGATCCGCCATCTTTACTGAGGACCTTCTGATCTAACCCGAGGGACAGTCTCGACGCTCGCACCGCATAGTGCGTGCCTGGGGGGCCTACCAATCTGTAGAACCTAACCTAGACTAACCTCACTAAAGTGAGGGGGCGATTTAGTCCAATTCAACGACCCTACCTCTTGTAAGATGGCAAGTTTCAACTCCGTTAGGCTTAGCAGTCCCGTGTTTCCCCTGCGCGAAAAGTGAATCAGATGGGGTTGTTGAAAGGCATATAAAAAGTTGTAGTCCGCAGAATTTTATAATTCTTACATTTTTAGATTCAGTATATGACCTTCCACTTCTCTGCAATATTTACCTTCCTAACCCCTTCACAAATTTTTAAACACGAGTGGTCCCGATACGGAACTACACCCTAAAATACCGTTGGTTTGCATGCATCGGGTCATAACCTCGTATTGCTAGGCAGTTGTTCGAGCACTGCGAGCACCACGCGACGACGGCATGTTTGCTGCCTTCCAAAGAATAGTCGAAAAACTGAAGAAGTGAAGTGACGGAAATGACGTTGACGCGCTCGCGCCGCAGGCGTAGTCAGCTAATGTCACGTGCACGGCCGTAACGACACCGACAGTGTAACGACATCAGTTGACGAAGAAATGCGATTGCGCCAAGGGGATATCGTCGTTACATTTGTTCTATTCGGTAGCCTCATGCTTCGCCTGCCGTGTTAAGGACGGATAAGAGGATGAGAAGGGCCGCGCGCATCGCTCGGGTTCTGTACCTTCCCCCATTTCGGTATGCAGCCAAGTGTGTTCGGTCGAAGTTGTGGTCAGAGATTACGCCACTGTCCCGTTGACGAAGCGAGCACGAAGTATGCCCCGTGAAACCCGTCTCGCGCTAGTTTTAACGATAGCCGTTGCTCTCGTTAGCTCGTGAGGTGGACTTGCGATTAAGCCCCATGGGAAGAATCGTGGCACAATGATGATATATTTGCACAGCTTTCCCGTTACATGTTATTACGTTAGAACACATACATTAGAATACAGATTCATTATGAACGGCATTTCAACATTAAGATGCATAATCACACGACCGACAAAGAAAAAAGACTACCACCTTGTCTCACGAAGCTCAATGAATACCTAGCAAAAAACGGTGAAAACGTTACATGAAAAAAGCAGAATACCTTGCTAGACTGAGTTGGGCGCAAATGGTTCTTGATGATCCACATTGAGTTTGAGTGCCCGAACGCATTTTTGCTCGTATATGCGCGTAATATATGCATTGAACAGTCACTTTCAAATGATTTTGGACAAATGCATTGTACAATCATATGCATGACTGTGGTCCTACAGCCCAAGTTTGACAGTACAGGATGTAATCCGAGCTGGGTGGGGTCACCTGAGAAATTTCAGGGGGAGGAGGGGGGGGGTGTTGCAAAACTGCAGGGAGAGTGTACACCCCCCTAGGGGGGGTGTAGGGAAATCCCTGCCGCTGGCTAGTGGATAGAGAACTGTCGAGTTTACAGCGCCCTTCTAAAGACCAAAATACTTACACGACTTGCAGCACGACGAACGTGCAGCGTGCAACGGGGCTTAAAATTGCCGCCGAGTTTTATCCCTTTATTACGCCATGTACGTACATTACTCCCGGTTTAAGTTAAAGGAGCCGGCATTTTTGCATTCACTACACTGCATATCGATGCGGCTGATGTCCACAGGAAGTACCGAGCTGACCATCCCAGGGCAGTCCTACAGTGGTGCCCTGGGGTGCTCACGAAATTTCATTACGAGTCAGAACGAGGAGGTGAACCGTGACAGACGTGAACCGTGACAGAAAGAAAGGAGGAAAGTAAATTTAGTGCAGAAATATGAAGATTACGCCCTCAGCAAATTCTACATGAAATACATTGTGAAATCTTTCAACCAACACAATAAGGAAGCCCGGCCAAGGACGCCAGCAACTTAGTGGCAGGGTACAAGTTGCTTAGAGACGCCGTCTTCCGCGAGGGATGTTAAATACAGAGTGCCGTGTGTTGAGATTTCAGCGCACGTTAAAGAAACCGTGGTTGGGCAAACTCAATCCACATATCCACCCAGAGTTCTGGCGTCGTTCATGATCGCAGTTGTCTCGCAACGTAAAACCACGAATTACATTACGGAAGTTGCTATCACGAGGCTATAGCAAGGATCAGTAAGTTCGTACATCTTCTCGTAAGGGAACGCCCAAAAATTTACTGACGCCATCTATCTCAAAAAGGCTCTGCTTGATGAACTTCACGCTTTACTGAGAGATGTCTCTACATGTCCGTGGTTTTCTTTTTTTCTTTTACATGGAAATTGGCGCGATCAGTGCATGCGTGGAACAGTAAACTATCGCCTCTTTTTTCCTGAAAGGTGATGACTCGCCCGAAGAAGGTGCCAAGTTCCTCTAGTTCCTCCTGCGAGCGCAGCTGTGCTTTACAAGTTCGCACAGTCAAAATAAGTTCACGTTGCATTCGTTTATTTATCTGGCCAGGTATGTAACAAGAATGCTCCCCTGGGTTTCTTTGTCTTGAGGAGAAAACATATTTAGGCAAGGATATGCACGGGGATAACACGACAGTGTGTAATTTAGAAAGTCATAAGCCAAAAATTAAGTCATGCTTGTTCGTGGGACATTTCTTCTTAGCTCATTGTCTCGGGTGTTTTGAACATGCCAGAAGCAAACCGATTGTGCAAACGACAGATGACGAAGAAGCAAAAGCAAAAGCGCACAGAACGCTGGTCACGTGCATCACAACAACTTTTTTTCATCAACTCTTACGTGTCAATATACTATAAATTACTCTTCTGACTTTTTTTCTTTTCGGAAACGACCCGTGTGCCCCATGCGGAGAATGGGCTCGTCAAGACTGTGGTCACGAAGTTCGTTGCTTGCTTCCATTACAAGAACAGGCGCCATTCACTTTGCCAGGTTCCTGATTTTGCCCCGTAGGCCTGCGAAATCGGACGAGTGTGACTAAATAACACGGTACATTTTCGTGTTAGCTTTAGTCTAATACCTTTATATTTACAGCTCGACAGGACGCGTCCCCTGAGAACACCCCTGAGTTTGTTTGTTTCGTGTTTTTTTTTTTTCGGAATCGCTGCACCAATAAAAATGGCGTCCAGTTGCAACGTTGGTGTCTCGCTCCGCGCCACCTTACACTACACTCTAAAAAGTGAACTTCACCGCATAGCACGCTCTGCACCAACCATTGCCACGAATGATAGGGTTATCGCATCTGACTCGACAAAGAGAGTGCGGCGTACGCGTTTTTGTGTCAATTTGGATATATGATAATTGGCCTCAAAAAGGCAGACTCCTTCCTGTCTCTTCGAATCAGAAGCGATAACCCTATCGTTCATCCTTTCGCAGCAATGGTTGGTGCAGAGCGTGCTATGCGGTGAAGTTCTGTTTTTAGAGTGTACGTCTCGATGTTGCCGAGTGCTATCAATGTCTCTACGCATACCCCTTTGCGATAAGGAGACTTCGGCTTCAACTTTTCAACAGAGCGACATAAGGAAATAGTTCTTACAGGGGGCGCTTTACCTAGTGCTGCTTTCCTGCAGGCACCTCGCATGGCGTGTTTCTTCTTAGCGTGGCTTGCACCGTTTCAATGGGAAGTCATGTAATTAGCTGTGTATTCCACTATTTCTGATGGCGGAGGGTCCATTGAGAAAGCCATTTTTTTCCTGTAGCCATTCCAAGATTCCTCGGAATCACGACTTACATACTCGATCTAGATTGTGTTTCTCATGTGTTAGTGCAATTAGCAATTATGTTGGCGCCACCGACAATGCGAACTCGCGAATAGCCCTCTGTCGACACCGCCACCATCTGTGGCGCGCATTTCGCCAAAACTGATGTGCCCCCCCCCCCCCCCCCCCCGTATAGGTCATTTCGCGCAGTGTCTGGTTGTGCGAATTAAACGCTTTTTGCACCTTCACAGAGTAAAACTTTGACCCTATTCTGCCAAAGGAATTCGCCGTAATTGGCCAATTATCTTCAGAAAACAGCCTTCGCAAAGGTGCGAACAGAAATGCGAAACCGACGCGGGCGTCATGCGCACACGCTGCCGGGCGGACCTGTTCGTACGCAGACGTGCGGGTCTCTCTAACTAAGGGGAAGCGAGGCGACGCGCGTATCAGAAAACCAGCTATTTGCCTGATTGATAGCATTGCCGTTGTTCAGACGCGAAAGGGCATTTATTAATGTTGCACAATGTGCAGTGACAACGACCCCTTCTTAATATATGTGCTCGACATCGATAAGAAAAGTGCCAGCTACTGCTGCAACACGCCGGCGTTGTGTTCCTCAACTGTCTGTCTTAAAATCGATCCAGAAGAAAACTTTCGACAACCCCATCAACGCGCAGCAGCAATACATGCGATGATGGATGTAGTCCAGTGTTTCGCAACAACTATAAGGAAATTTATCAGCGTGTGACAAGTTGGGATGTTGTTTTCCCGCATTGTACTCTTTTTACAAAGGATGTGTCGTGCCTCGAGGGCGACCCATATATTCCCATCGATGCACTGGTCAGTCTCACAGAGATGACAGAGTCCCAAGAGTATTTCTTTTTTATGCCTAGTGCTATGGCAGACACAAAAAAGTCTATATATACAGCCAAATAGGGGCATAAATAAAGCTCACGTTGTGAGCTTGATCGATGTATGCTGACAAGGAACGGTGACCAATATGTCGTCTGAGAACAAAAAGATGGAAGCGAAAAATATCGGATGCGTTGTTGCCAGTAAGTTATGTAGACGATCTTCACGGTACATGTCATCATCGACGTGTATTGTTGGAGGAAGTTTTGCTATCCAAGCGTAAAACTGAATGTGAGGCCCGTTCCCAACGAGTTCCATTCCCTGCGTTAACAATGACTGCACAGACCTTTATGCCCTATTTACCACTTCGCACTGTAAAAACAAGACTTCAGCGCTCATAGCCACGATGCGTTCAGAATGACGTCGCTCACTTGTCTGATTTGCGGAGCAAAGGGAGCATCCGCCCCTTATCGTATACAGTGCCGTATACCGTACAACAAAACATTAGAGAGTTTTCGTATATCGTATGCTATCGCGTTAGCGTACGTAAGAGATAGCGTTGGTGGTTCTGCGCACTGCGTTAAGCTCTCTTTCTGATATGGGCGTGCGCAGAACCATCAACGCTACCCCTTACGTACGCAAAGGCATTGAGTGTTGGTAGGCCACGAGCGTGTCATGGGGTGAACTTCGGTTCTTAGAGAGTGTAAGAATAGTGCCTTCTCCTTCCACTTTGGTTTCGAAGCAAAGCTTTGGGCTCCATTTTGATGCTGTCCGCCAGCTGGTGGACAAGTGTGTCGTCGAGATCAATGTAATCTTCCGGAATCGCCGGCTCAGGACTCACAGCCAGCTGTGGTATGGGGGGCTTTGTTACCAAACTGAAATAATCCAAGGACGAAGTGATTTCGAAGGACGAAGTACGCCCATGTCTTCCCTCCTTGCTTCGTGACCAACGCTCAGCACCAACATGGCTTCGTCGGCCTGCTGACGACGGGACAGCAATGCAGCACGGCGAGGGCTCAAGCTGCACGCCGATATTGGTCCAATATTGGACCCATATGGGCTGCCAAATAATAAAATAATAATAATAATAATTGGGGTTTACGTCGCGAGACAACTGAGATCATGAGCGACGCCACAGCGGTCGGTCTGTGGATTGCTTTTGCCCACCTGAGGGTTCTTTAACGTGCGATGAAAGCTCATCACACGGAATCCCGTATTTAACGTCGCTCGCGAAAGACGGCGTGTCTAAGCAACTTGTACCCTGCCACCAAGTTGCTGGCGTCCTCGGCCGGGTTCGAACCCGCGATCTCGGGATCAGAAGGCGAACACGCTACCAACTGAGCCATTGAGGCCGGTTATGGGCTGCCAAGATTACCGATATACAGGGTGGTCCATCAACCATGATAGAAATTCATAGTAAAAAACGTATGCCCGGAGAGGCATGCGGTCAAAGGATTTTTTCTTCCAATAACTTTTGCCACATATTGGTGACATGTTTATTTCATTTCAATTGACGGAAAGTTAATTTCTTGAATTGAACTCCGAAATTTCCCACGGCAACCTCACGTTTTCTTTGCGGAAATGGGTTCTCCGTGGTCATTTTCCTCAGTATAGCACATAATCCCACTCGTAATACAATGGCAATTGCCGATATAAATTCGCCGAAAATCCGTGGAAATGAGCCCTTGACTCCGCCTCTTTTTTGACGGCTGTAGTTTGAGCTCAAAGCTGCGAAGAAAGGAGGTTACATTGACACGCCACACGGGGGGGGGGGGGAAGGTCTACAAGCCTTACCCACGGATCAAACACACGCGGTGAGTGCGAGAATCAGAGCTATCTTATCAAAAATGAGACCACAGCGCGTGTATGTTCCGTGGGTAAGGCTTGTAACCATTTCCCCCCTTGTGTGGCGTGTCAGTGTAACCTCCTTTCTTCGCAGCTCCTAGAGTACAAAGGAGCGAAACACTTTCGTGACGGTGACGGACATACGCCTCAGCAACTCACACTGCCTGCAGTAACTTGAAAGCACCTAGCGTTACAGAAGACACATCCTCTCCTATCAAACATTGTGTTGTTTGTTTGACCTTTTTTTTCCAATTCCATGTTAGCGCCGTGAAGCAACTGTGGCTATGAATGGCGTACAGACGTGGACAGATGGAGAGTGGACAGCAGGAAGGCGTGGGGGACAGAGGGGGGGGGGGTTACTTGACCTGCCGCAATTCCGCTGTCATTAGAAGAACCAGCGACATTTTAGCTCGGATAAAACGTCCGATCCGAGTGTCGCGCATGCGCATTAGTTATAGGGCGAGTGATTTCGCTCAAACGACCACGCTCTCGCTCGGTTCGACCGATTGGCATTGGCATCGCAAAGCAAGATGGCGGCTGTTTGCAGCAAGTGGAAAGTTGAGTTGTTGAGTTCCAGTGCATGTTACTTTGGGATTGCCACGTATGTTGACTGTTTCGAACAATGTGTATCATCTGCCGGAAGTTGTTGGATGTAACGACGTACTGAATTGGGCATTTCACACGCTTCAACGTCCAATCTTGCCGTGCTGCTTGGGCATTTCTACAACACGGGTACGTACCATTTTCTGCATTTTCAGTCAATCTGGGGTGTATACTGACAATATGGGAAAATCCTGGCAAAACGGATCCTATATCGAACCCGTATGGCCAATGATCAGCAAATACGGGTCCAATATTGAACGGCTCTATACGGCTCTGCATTGAAAATGACCGTACCAAGCGTGTAAACATTGGATTCAATGGTCTTTGAGAAGTTGACACGTTACAGACTTGGTGGCGTTACGCGCACGTTCAATGTAGAGCACTAGAAAAACAAATTATAGAGTACCGCCAGCCTTTTCCCTCACCGCCGCGATCGTTATTGGCCGAATCCACACACGTGACCGTGATCCACCATATTCCTGCCGGAGCGCAGAGCTTTAACACAGCGGGCCCAATTGGTGTGCAAGGGAAATGGCGGTCTTGCCTGGTTATGTGAGGCGAAGCCAATTCAAGCCGAGCGGTTTTGGGTACTCTGAAACTTGTTTTTCTAGTGCTCTGGTTCAATGGCCATTAGTTTGAATGGTCAGTAAAGACTGCCCGTGTGACAGGTGTATAAACGTACTGCGCCTCCCATTGCGCCCATTGGCTTCTGACTGGATAAGAGATCGTGACGTGCGCCTTCTGATGCCGATTAACACATTAGGAAAAAGAAAGGTTTCAATCTGAAAGGCTGTTGGTGGTGAGCGTGTAAGGAGTGTAGCCAGTTTCTTATAATCTGTGGAAGGGCATTTTCGAAATCTACGATATTAGATTTATTTACTTCACCGTTTTGTCGGCCAACGTTCTAGTGAACGAAGCCACGTTCAGCAATGCCATCATGCTACGGCACGTGAGCTTTTTCGTCCCGTTCAATATGTACGGCTTACCAGAATGTGGCCAGCGTATAGGATACAACAACACATAGCAGTGTCAACAAACGTCGTGACGTTGTGCCCAAACATGGCGACTTTTTTTTTCACATATCGCAAGGTGGCACCTCGTATTATCTCGCAAGCGAATACACGCAAACACATTTTTAGCGCTTAATCCAGAGCAGGCATTTTATGAACGTCGTCAATGATTACCGGTGAGAAGCGCCATAGCCCCGATCTTGTGATGAGTAATGCCACATTGTCCTCGACCCATGTGCCCCGTGTGCTGAGCTTTCGGCGCACGTTAAAGAACCTTCAGTTGGGCAAAATTAATACACAACCTGACCACTGTGACGTCGCTCATCGTCATGGTTGCCTTGCGACGTAAAGCCACGAATTGTCAACCATAGAGACGGTAAGAATGGGTCGGACAGTGAACTCAACATGCTTAATTCTCTTTTGCATCGCGTGATTTCATGGCATACCAACATCATTCTCAGACTCTCCTCATGAACATGCACGGTCTGTAACCGGACATGTGTGGCCCGTCGTGGAAAACAGTTCGCGTGATTTAGAATGGCAGTCCACTAGGGCTGCTACGTTCTAGTAGCTTTGTACTGCTGATCTTACTTGAAGCTATTGTTCTCGTTACCCCTGTGGCACCAGTGATAGGCAAAGTGCCTCAAAATTGTACTTAAAGTAAAGGACCAAAGTAACTGGCATCATTAGTACTTTAACTACAGTACAAACCCCCGCCCCCTTGCAAATGTACTTCAAGTAAAGTACAAGGTACTAGGCAAAGTACTTTAAGTACCCATTGTGAACGACAAACAGGAGGCAGGATGCGCGAGCCCAATAAACAGTCATTCTAGGTCTAATACGAAATAATAATTAATTATTTCGTAATAGTAATTTCATATAATTGTAATGTATTGTATTGTAATTTCATATAATAGTAATTATTTCGTATTTCTAATAATAAATAACGGTTATCTGGGTCCCTACTGTAATCAGGCACATTACATTTTTTGAGCAGCCGACAAGATCGGATAAGATGTGGGTTCAATTTTCCACGAAGCCCGCTGGCGACGCGAGCTTCATTTTCGAGAGCTACGAAGTTGACAAGGAGGATCCTGCCCCCTTACCCGAATCCGTGAGTACACCCAACATGGTGCGCTACGTTACAGAGAAGGCCAAGATGTGCGAAAAGGATATTCGCGAGAAAGGAACGGGCCGTATAAACATGAAGGCGACGGACCTGCAGGAGCGAATCTCGGCTAGGATCACCGAAACAGCGTCACAGAAAACGGCTGAGGCGTCGAGACAGGACTCCGTGGAGGGCATGATGTGCCAGTTCATCGCGTTCCAGAAGCAACAAGCCCAACAACAGCAGGAGTTGCTGCGAGTCATCGCTGGCGCTATGACATGGCAGCCACGGTCCGAGCTCGTGAAACCTGATGTCTTTGAATGCACCAGTGCGAGCCCTCAGGAATGGCTCCGTTTTTTTAGCACGCCTGCCGGGAGAACCACTAAGTGACGGACGAGGAAAAAGTCAGTAACCTTCGGCTCTTCCTTGACAAGATGGCGAGATCGTGGTATGAGCTACGGTTACTGAAACACAGGGATGACACCTGGAATGCCTGGAAAGAGACCTTCCTCACATCTTTTCAGGGAAATGCAACCGGTAGGTGAGAACGTGCACTATCCTTCAAGTACAGGTCGGGAAGCACCACCGAGTACTTCTTCAAAAATACAAGACTTCTGCAGATAGCAGACCCGAACCTCCCGGATACATCTATCGTCTCCTTGGTCGTCCTCGGGATGCCTCCGGATCTGTAAAGCCAGGTGCAAGTGAAAAGCCCCACAAATATCGAAGACCTCCTGACATGTTGCCAAGGGCTTTACGTCGAACGGCCACCACCAGCTGAGAGATTTCGCAGGGCAGGCCAGCAGTCACCTTCGGGATATCGCCCATTGCGGCCGGGAAACAGTGTGAATTGGAGACAGCGTGGACCCACGACTACCTTCGGCCATGGTGGCCCGCCCCGACCAGCCCAGCAACTGAACCACGTCCAGGAAGATACCGCACAAGGCCAGAACATGCCCAAGGCGGTAGAGACAAAAAACGAATAAAAGGGGGCTTTCAGTCTAGCCCGCAGAACACAAACGAGACTGTGTACCTAAGCAATCGGAACTTGGTGTATGTGACGATGCTTCTCAACGGGAAACCTACAGAAACACTGCTAGACAGCGGGGCAACCGTAACCATAGTAAATAGAAGGGAGATTAAGTGTGGCAGCGTCTCAAGAGGGAGACCAATAGTAGTGCGGAGCTACAACGCGACTTGTCGGCAACTGGATGAGTGGGCGGCCGTCAACTTAGCCTACGAGGACCAGACCCTGTCCACGGAAGCCCTCGTGATGGACGGCGTTGAGTACAGCCTTTTGCTATCCAGGCCCCACATGAAGGCTATGCGGATGAACCTGTTTTGGGACGATAGAGTGGACGCCGGAGACACCGCATTTGCATCGGCTACCCGGAAGCCGCAGGCGAAGCTCGAGTGCGCCGAAGATGTGGCTGCGGCGTACAGTGTGTCGGGCCCTGCCCACCGGTCACCACGGGCTATGCAGTACCTTTCAAGTTAGCAGACGTCACACCCATCCGCAGGAAGCCCTATCCCTTGTCCAGAGAAAGGAAGGCATGGCTTCAGAAGGAGCTCCACATGATGTTGGACGCAGAGGTAATACGACCATCCACGTCGACTTTCGCATCTCCTATAACGATTGCCCCCAAAGAAGATGAGACATTCCGACTATGTACGGACTATCGTCTGCTGAACCAGTACACTGAGTTGTTCCCATACCCCACGCCTCGAATCGAATCGATGCCAGTATCAATGAGACGGGAAGGTGCAAAGTTTTTTCATGCATTGACTTAACAAAAGGGTATTGCCAGATTCCTCTCATGGAAGAGTATAAGCAATACACGGCATTTATAACGCCCTTCGATGTGTATGAATGTAACAGGCTCCCGTTTGGCTGGAAGAATTCTGGCGCTTGGTTTCAGAAGATCATGGACCACATCCTAAGGCCGTATAATGGGATCCTCTGCGCGGTTTGCGTCGATGATATAGCAATCTACTCCCGTACTCGTGAAGACCACAGCAACCATTTGTCTCAGGTACTAACGGCGCTGAGCAACACAGGAGTAAAAGTCAACTTTAAGAAGAGCAAGCTCTTCCAGGACAGAGTCACCTTCCTTGGGCGAGTCTTGGATGGGAAGACAGAGCACTAAACAGGAGTCAGTAGCGCGCATACGAGGGCTACGGAAGCCATGCTTAATCCATTCGTTGAGGGTATTCCTGGGCCTGGCAGGTCATTTCCGCGCGTTCATCAAAGACTACGCCACCAAGACCAGATGCCTTACAGCGCTAACGAGGAGGGACACTCATTTTCACTGAACGGAGAAATGCGAGGAAGCCTATCAATTCCTGGTGGACAAGATATCTTCCGACCCTGTACTTACGCTGCCAGATTTTGAATTACTATTCGAGCTTAAAACAGATGCTTCGCATTACGGCACGGGGCAATACTTTACCAGAGGCAGTCCGGCAACCCAAAGGGACGGCAGTTGAAAGTGATTGGGTATCCCTCTCACACGTTCTCTCCGGCCGAGACGAACTACACAACCATCGAAAAGGAGGCGCTGGCGGTTGTGCTGGCACTGAAGTACTTCCGCCCCTGGTTGGAGGACCGTACCTTTGAGCTATTCACCGATAACCAGGCGCTGTCACATCTCCACAAGCTATCAGAACCGAAAGGGCGAATAGCGCGCTGGATCAACTAAATTCAGCACCTTGATTTCGAGGCATCTCACCGCAGCGCCTCTGGAATCACGGATGCTGACGCCCTTTCACGCCTAGCTATTCAGCATCAAACTGAAGCGGCTCAAGTGAACAGCGTCAAGCTTTGGGAGGGCTCGGAGCAACTAGAGTTCATGGCGTGGAAAGGGAAGTGCCACGTACCCGACACACCAGTGCCCAGGATCCTCGACCTATACCACGACTGCCCCGAGTCCGGAGGACACGATGGGTTTTGGCGCACCTACCACAAGATCAAGGAACGTTTCGAGTGGAAGAATATGAAGTTACACATTCACGAATACATCGCGTCGTGTCACCCTTGCCAGGTGCATAAAGCCAAGTTCCGCCAGCAGACGAACATCATGGTACTCACACCTCATTCGGACGTGCCTTATGAAGTGATACACCTGGACTTCGCTGAAATCAAAAAGAAGTATTTAATCCTTATGGTGAAATTTAATCCTCATGCCGCCGCGTTTAATCCTTATGCCGGGGGATTTATTCCTTGTTTTGTAACATTTAATCACTACGTAGATACCTTAACTCCGCCTTAAGATTTAATCCCCGTGCTGCCAATTTTAATCATTATGCCGTGGAATTTAATGCTAAATTATCTTTTCATTTACCCTTACTACTAGAATGCGATAGTATGGGACTACCTGCATGATTTATGACCTGTTATGACTACTTCCTTGTTTATAGCTATAAATCGATTTTTTTTTGTGCCTACGGCTACTCTTTGGACTGCAATGGGATAGTATCAGACTACCTGCATGATTTACGACCTGTTGTGACTATTTCCTGGTTTACAGGTATAAATGCACGTTTTATGATTACAACTACTCTACGCAATACAATGGGATATTATAAGACTACCTGCTTGATTTACGTTGTTGTGGCTATTTCCTAGTTTACAGCTATAAAATGATCTTTTAAGACTGCGATTACTCTTCGCACTGCAATAGGATAAGACTACTGCTTGATTTATGACCTGTTGTGACTATTTCCTTGTATACGGCTACAAATGGAGTTTTTATGACTGCGACTTCTTCATGCGTGATAGGATGGATTAAGACTACCTGCACGATTTATGACGCTGTGACCATTTTATTGTTTACAGCTACAAACCGTCTTTTTATGACTATGACTACGCTGTGCACTACAATGGGATAGCATCAGACTTTCTGCATGATTTATGACCTGTTATGAGTATTTCCTTGTTTACAGCTACAAATAAAGATTTTACGACAATCACTACACTGTATACTACATTGGGATAGTATGGGACTATCTGCATGATTTATGACCTGTTATGACTATTTCCTTGTTTACAGCTGCGAATTGACTTTTTATGACTACGACCACTGTACACACCAGAAGTGTATAGTATGGGACTACCTGCATGATTTATGACATTTTACTTAGATATAGACGTATAAGTTACAATTATTGCAGGAGCCACGGAGGCACGCACTATGGCAATGAACTTTGAACTCTGATTGAACTTTTGATTGATGAACTTTGATTCACAGCTGCATACATGAAAAGCAGGGCGACAGGCATTGTCCGTAGGCTCCGTCGCCGGACTTATAGCACTGCAGGAGTGAATGGTGGTCCACTGGCGTAATTCATAGAGATGGTCGTACACTAACTTACTGTAATGCACAAAGTAGGCGTAGACCACGTAGTAGTACCACGACAATGGGTCCCAGACAGCACCGAGAGGCGATGTTTCTGACAGGCAATCTTTTTTTTTTCTTTAATCTAGACAAACAATACCCGCAAGTACGAGCGCAGTCAACTTTTACCTGTTGGCATGGAAGTAGTAAACAGGTCATTTTCTACAGGGAGTCGTACACTCTGTCAGCCGTGGTCATACGATATCAATTTCTAGCTGTAGTCTAGGAAATAGTCACAAGAGGTCGTAAATCGTGCAGGTAGTCTTATCTTATCCCATTACAGTGCATAGAGTAGTCGTAGTCATACGGGGGGCGTTCAAGTCAAACCGGGACTTTCTGTCTCCTGAGTGTACAAATGGCACGCGCTACTTCTTTTTCATCATTTTCACACGCGACAGGACTCCGCGTCCACCACGTAGTGGTCCAAAGTTTGTGCAAAACAGAAGACACGTGCTAGCCAAGAGGGCCGACAACGAGGTGAGCGCGCACATCGAACAGCGAATTGTCATGAAGTTTCTCGTGAATGAAGGCGTAAAGTCATCTGAAATTCACAGAAGACTTCAGGCCCAGTATGGCCACGATACACTTAGCAGCAGCAAAGCGTTTGAGTGGTGGAAACGGTTCCGAGACGGCCGTACGTCAGTGCAGGACGATCCCGGCCGGGGCGGCTCAGAGCCCAGTGTCAACTTGTGGAGCGCCTGATCCTCAAGGACCGACGGGTAATATGTCTCGAACTGGCTCGAAAGACGGACCTTTCTGTGGGAACGTTGAACACTATCATTCATGGACACCTCCAGTTTCGGAAAGCCGGGCCTCATCACCAAAGGAGTCCTCCTCCTACAAGGCAATGCACGCCCGCATACAGCGCATCTCACGACACGCACCTTACAGGAACTTGGCTGGGAGTTGCTGCCTCATCCCCCTTACAGTCCAGACCTGGCCCCCAGCGATTACCATCTCTTCGGGCCACTGAAAGCGTTCCTTGGGTGCCGCCACTTCAGCTGCGACGACGAGATCAAGCACACTGCTGGCATCCAAGCCCTCGTGAAACGCTGGGACAAGTGCATAGTGCAGCTGGAAATTGCGCTGCAAAATAGTACTAATTTTTCGCCTGTAAGTTCATTTTACTTTAGCGAAAAATGAAAAGTACCGGTTTGACTTGAACGCCCCTCCTAAAAAGCCAATTTATAGCTGTAAGCAAGAAAATAGTCATAACAGGTCAACACCATGCAGGTAGTCCCATACTAACCTATAGTAGTGCACAGAGTAGTCGTAGTCATAGAAAGCTGTAAAGAAGGAAATAGTCATAACAGGTAATAAAACATGGAGATAGTCCCATAACATCCTAGAGTAGTGCATAGAGTCGTCGTAGTCATAAAAAGTCAATTTGTAGCTGCAAACAAGGAAATATTCAGAAAAGATAATTAATCTTGCAGGTAATCCCATACTATCCCATAGTAGTGCATATAGTAGTTGTAATCATGAAAAGCCACTTTATAGCTGTAAACAAGCAAATTGTCATAACAGGTCATAAACAATGCGGGTAGTCCCATACTTCCCATAATTGTGCATATAGTAGCCATAGTCGTAAAAAGTTCATCTGTAGCTGTAAACACGGAAATAGTCATAACAAGTAATAAATCATGCAGGTAGTCTTATAATGTCCCCATGCAGTGCAAAGAGTAGCCGTAGTTAAAAAAAAATCCATTTATAGCTGTGAACCAGGAAATAGTCATAACAGGTCATAAACCATGCAGGTAGTCCCATACAATCGCATTGCGGTGAAAAGAGTAAATAATAATAATAATAATATTTATTTGATCACACGAGTGACTGCGAGCAGACACAAAAAGTCACTTTTCGTGACTTGACGAGGCATCTGCTCCCATACAGTAGCAGCACAAACAAACTTGTATCAAGAATTCAAGATTGAAAGAGACCCGAGAATTTAGGATTAAATTCGGCAACAGGACAGGATTCAATGTTAGAAAACAAGGATTAAAAGTTCACTCCAAGAATGCTACCTTTCAGCGCATCAAGCGCTGCTGTCGGTCTGCGAGATTTAGCGCACGGCGCCTATTATGAAGCTTGCTGAAATGTTACACCACGGTGTAACATTTCAGCAAGCACAAGCATCCCGTATCAGAATTAAGGGGAGTGTTATTCTCCACTAGATTTTCGAAAAAAAAGAAAAAAACACTGGACAGGTTTTCGTGATGTTGGATATGTTGGCGTATAATGAAACTGAAACGTTATCCCGTGTTCAAGCAAAATTAGGCCATATTTCTCGAGAACCCGCCATTCGCATTAGCTGATCAGTGGTACTAGAGCCGGCGTCATGTGTGCTGTTATGTTCGTGTATGCCAATTCAACACTTTTGACGCGTTGGGAAACTTTGTGGATTTCAGTAACGTAACGAGTTACTCCATGGAGTTTGTTTTTCATTTTTGTGTTACGTACGAGAATAATGGGTATTCGCTTTTTTTTTTTTTTTGTTTGCGAATGCACACTGCGCTAAGCGTGGTGTTCGGAAAACATGTGCTGGCCTGCTAAGTTTGGGAAAGATGATTTCCACAAGTAGAAGACGCTGCTGCAATGAGCAATGAATAGTATGGCGGGATGACACGGCCAATTCCCTCGCTCCCACCCTGCGCCATCATTCTACTCCTTGTTACCCTAAAGCTCTTCCGTAACTCTCACCTAATAGACCTCTCCCTGTTTCTAAAGAAATGACGTCATAGTGTTCGGCAGCGCCACCAATTTGGTAGACTTGAAGTGCGCTAGGGGCGAACAAGGTCGCGCCCGAAAGCCACGGTCTTCAGGGGATTACGACGTTCGGTCCTACTTTTCGTTAAATAGGAGGCAGGGAACAAGTGCTCATTCGTGGAACCCAGCCCAGCTATCTGTCTACCAACGTCATGATGACGTTTCTCGGGTAGAGGTCTATTTGCACAACGTTTCAGTGCCCGTTATTTGTCCTGAGGTGTTGTACAGCTGCACTTGACGTTAATTGGTGGGGGCGCGCTAAGGGTTCCTCCAAAGGGATCGATCGCGTGAACAACTTATCACTTGCAAAATAATTATGCATCCAACTGCTCTGAAATTATGTTTACGAGTTTTATTTCGTTTCTTTCTTTATTTCAATGCTGGTATCTCGGATTTTTAATTATATTTTTATTATATATTTTTTATTATAAATATTTATTCCTCCATACGTTTAAACAACGAGGCCGTCGTTCTACAAGGAGGCTGTACCTGCTTTGACGTGTTCCGTATCTGGAATAATACCCACACAAATAGTCTATTGGTCTAGAATGTAACCTTCCTGAGAATTCCGCCAGGGTGATGTTGACCGCAAACTGAGGTCACGGCCGGCAGCGCACTCTGGATTCCTGCTAGATTGCGAAGCCAAGCGCCCTCCTCGCAATGAGTCACACATTAACTATTCTTAACATGAGGCTGGGTTCGCTGGCTACATGACGTTGCTCGACGTGCACGGTCTTGGCCCTATATGCATGGTCACAGGCATCTGTGTCAGTCATGCGCCTGCCATGGAAGGACCACGGTCTACTGTAGCAGGCATTTTCGAGTACAAGGAGAAGAAAGAGAACATGAGTTTGGTTTGCTAATGCCTTCTGTGCATCCCGATGGAAAAGTTCATCTGTGTATCAACAAGCTCAAAGTCCAATTTGAAAAAGCATATCAAGGTATGTTCAGTAACTTTATGTTCGGTGAAAGCTGAGCTCTTTCCATAGCTAAGCTATAGGGAACGCTTTAACTTTTCGGCGGCGGAACTATGCTTACTTCATGGCTCGTCAACTTTAAAAAGAAGAGAAAGAGTAACGACAAAAGCAGCGCTTCAGAAATTTCAGTTTTGGAAAATGTCCAAATAGTTCCCAAACTCAAAAGCGGTTTGACAAACGTAGCATCATTTCCTGAACTTATGTATGTGAGTTTATTACTGGGTAACTTAAGTTTTCTTTATTTGTGGTCATATGTCATATATGTGCACACGAGACATTACAGATGTCAATATGGTTTGATCAACACTGGTATTTATGTTAGCGTGCACGTGAACGTTATAGAAGATAAATGTTTCGGTTGCAACACTGTTGTTCGTTGTTTTCCTTTCACACAAACGCAGTTTGAACACGAGCTAAATAGTGTTAGTGTCCATTTCAGACCACCTATTCATGCTTTCAGCAAAAGTACCGGATAAAAATCGCGTTACTCTTTATTGGTACCGGTAGCGGTATTCCGTTACGAACGTGTAACGAACGTGTACGAACGGTATTCTTTTACGAACGTGTGTCGATATCGGGATTTCGTTACTTTTTTCTGGGGCAGTGAGTATCGGTACCACGTTACCTTTTCGGAAAGGGGTACAACACTTATAAAAACCGGCAAAAGCTCGCACTGATCGACAGAGAAGCGTTCTGATCCATAACGTCGCACTGAAGGCTAATGCACCATGTCATGACTGATTACGATCATCTCCATCATTGCACTTTTCGTTGTGAGATACTCACTGGTGCTTCTTCGTGAGCCCACGCAGCCCTTGAACACTGCATGCAAAACGTGTGATGCGAAATTGGCAGCACGATTTGCCATGGCGGAACTAAAACGAGAAAATATGGACACGGTGACATTCCTTGAGATTGCTGAATGACAACGGACGAACATGAAGCCTGATGCTCTTCTGTTCACCGTTTCCAGATCTATCGCTATCCAGAGAGATCGCTATACTAGCCTCACTACAAAGACGAAATAGGGTGATTCCAATGCCAAGTCAGGCAGGTTGGTTCGGTTGACCTTTCCGATAGTTTTTCGTTCCAACTAGAGCCACTAAATAAGCTTCGCTTCAGACTATCGACACTGAGTTCCAAGAGCGAGCATGCGCCAGCTTGTTTCCGCGCCACGGTAGCCACGCGCACGCGCACTTCACTTTAGGGCACGATGCCATTTATCGTGCGCGGGTGAAATGTTCCTTTCTCTTGCAAGCAACTCACCAAGGTTGACGGTCTTGAGCTCACCCTGACATCCTCGGGGCGCTGTGGTGGACAATACATGGATTACCGTACAACAATCATACACGCTTCTTCATCGCACGGCGAGAATTATCTTAGCCGTCTTTGATCCTCAACTGGGGATGGTACCGGTGCGGTGCGGAAACAAGATGGCGCCCCTGCTCTCCCTTGGACCTCATGTCGATACTGTGAAGCGAAGCCTATTTAGTGACTGCCAACATATCTGTGGAATCCTAGTGTCTAGGAAGCATATTAGTGGTGGAAGTAATTGAAAATCAACGATAGGTCTTGTTTCAAAAGTATACGAAGAATGAGGATTTTACTGCAGCAGCACTTCTTCATGAACCCCCCCCCCCCCCCTGTCCCCCACTCCTTCCCGCTGTCGTTTCTCCATCTGTCCACATCTGTAAGCCGCTCATAGCCACAGTAGCTTCGCGGCGCTAACACGGAATAAGAAAAAAACTTCATGAATTGTATCTTCGTAACTATCGAAGGCACGAAGCCGATTTTTCGCCTAGATATTGTCGATGTAGTGTTGCATCGCCTGCTTTCTTCTTGAGGTTCTAGCTTTTGCGGACGTGTGGTTAAACAATCACAAAGTCGCTCCATTTGTGAAATTTCTTTGGCGGCTCACTGCTTACTGTACTTCCATTTGGGCGCCTCTTAGCTGGACTGGCACCTCTGTATCTGCCGCGAAACGCCTTTTCTGCTCGCAGTAAGCACGTAGTGAGTGATCAGGAGGGGGACTCTGGGCGCTCGTTTCGAGAGGTGAGTTCCGGCGAAAACTGGTAACATTAAGGGATTAAGGGCCCATTTTCGACATCGTTCATATTGCTTACAGGAGTTGTCTATGATTAACTAAAGCAGTACATTAAAAATAGTTAACTCCAGAAAGAGGCGAGTGTCTTTTCTATATCGCTCTGTGTTCGAGCTCCATACATTACAACAAGTTGCAAAACCCAATTTGAAATATGCCACCAACGCGCACACAGGGCCCCCCTCCCTGGGGGGGGGGGGGTATCTAAGTTTAATGAACAGGAGGTGGCGTCCACGCAGGGAGAGGTCACACAGACCTATGTCGGCTTGCTACGCACACAGCTGCATGGTACAACTAACCATTATCTAAATTGTCCATATTACTCAATAGCAAATGCCGGTACACGCTTTGCAAAACTCTGAAAAAATATGTAAATACATGCAAGAACATACAGTTGAATAAATTTTGAAACGACGACGACGATGATGATATATGAGTAGGGTTCTAATCCTTATTTTTGTTCATAATCGCTGAGGCTTAATTTTTCAGAGCAGGTGGAATGCAACAGGGTCGCCAAACATGTCTGCCTAAATGGCCAGGAAATAATAGCGAGAAAAAAAAAAATAAAGAAAACGGTTTTTGCTGGTGTCTCGTCCCGTTCTTTCATTCTCTCTCTCTCTCTGTTGTGCATTCTCCATATTGTGGAAAGCAGCGATAGTGGAGGAAAAGTTGGCCGCTAACCAAATTTGTAGTGGCAATGCACTAACAATTTAAAATGTAGCGTAAAATGTAAACGTTAGCCGCGCCTTATGCACAAAACTGTTGACCAGGTGGTTCTGCTGGTAGTGCTGGTGAGAACAGCTGACCGTTGTTGACCTCACAATGCGCGACATGCAAAACTTGTAGAGCCTGCGGGAATCATCATTCAAAATAGTTTTTTTTTTCGTACATAATGTTGCCTGCAAGGCCATATTGTCCGTGGACTACTCCGTGGACTACGTCCGTGGACTACTATAAATTCGTTCCTATTATATATGAATTAGTATTTGGCGTGATATTATAACAAATATTTAGTTGTTTTATATTTCTTCTACGCATAAACAAAGGATGTTGCGCGTCCCACACTACGATTGTCGGCAATCGTCGCCGTCGTGCAGGATCCGGTTCTTCATTTACTATGCTGGTGCTGATTGGGGAGAGGATTATCTTGCCCGGTACAAACGCTATGCTATTTACCGGGAACGAGGCTGTTTCCTACAGGCAAACGTGGAACTGATCCGTCGTGGCTATAGCGCGAGGTTACTGTTCTACGGCTGTCTTTTTCTCGGTGAATTGTACGAGTCGATCTCGAATACAGTTGCAGGTAACTTTCCTTTAGCGCAATCAACATGAAAACAAGCCTCATATATTGCCACACGCCGCGCATATAATATCATGCAGGACTCCCTGAAGACACGCGCGGACAGCGAAGCTCCAGAGAATGTAACACCCACAGTACACGGCGTTCCATCCTGATATTTATGCAAGCCGTTTATGGTTCGCAAAGTCAGGACTGTAGCTGGGAAACGAGAAGAGATAACGAGGGGAGACAAAGGTAAACGGTAGGATCAACCGTCGATTAATAGTTGATCAGTCCTCCAAGTGTTTTAGCGAGACCAACGTAAAAGAGCTCAAACAACTTGACCTAGCACGTCATAAAAGTCTCAAAGTCAGCCCGTTTTAAGAAGAACCAAAGTACAGCGTGCGAAGTAGGCGCACACAGCTATCGATGGCATCACGGTTGATTGGCCTAAAAATACAGCGGGGGAAATCTCGTTACACCATGAACGTGACACACCGAGAAACCAATGTGGGAAATTGGGTTTCCCTGCGCCTTATTACTTTGTTCTATGAAGCAGAGCTTTCCACCCATGTAATGGCACCACCAGTAATAATTGAGTTGAGCGCCGAGGTACACGCAGTGAGGTGGGGTAGAGGAAACCGAGAGGAAATACGCGATGAACTAGGAGCTCACGTCCACGGTCCTCTAGGGTACGGAGCCAGAGCATGGAACAGAGGGCCACTACACTCAGGGGCACACCCCACAAAGCGTTAGAAGGGTGCCGGCGTCTGTGGTAGCCGTAACTGTATGATTGGTTTCGACGAGATGTACGGGTGCGGTGGTAATTTGTCTCCGTCGTCTGACTGCAGTGCACCGCGACGGCACTCCTACACGGTTTCCGGAGTTACAATAACTACACTATCAGAAAACAATGTAGAATTTGCTACCCATCTCGGTAGAGCTGTATTGCAACCACATTTCTACTCAAACCAATTTTACCTTTCGGGTATAAGTGCAGTATGGAAACTGTCGTTCTAGCAGCTTGGGTAGGAAATTCTACCTTTTTTTTTTTCTTAGAGCGAACGTGAGAGAGAGGATCAAGGGAAATTGACGTCGCGTTCATACCCGCGGAGGAGAAGGCGCGCGTGGATTGGCACGAAATGGTAGAAGTACTGCCGTTCTACCAGCTTGGGTAGGAAATACTACCTTTCTCTTTTTTTTTTTTCTTAGAGCAAACGTGAGAGAGAGGAGCAAGGGAAAGGGACGTCGCGCTCATACCCGCGGAGGAGAAGGCGCGCGTGGATTGGCCCGAAATGGTAGAAGTACTGTCGTTCTACCAGCTTGGGTAGGAAATACTACCTTTCTCTTTTTTTTTTTCTTAGAGCAAACGTGAGAGAGAGGAGCAAGGGAAATTGACGTCGCGTTCATACCCGCGGAGGAGAAGGCGCGCGTGGATTGGCACGAAATGGTAGAAGTACTGCCGTTCTACCAGCTTGGGTAGGAAATACTACCTTTCTCTTTTTTTTTTTTCTTAGAGCAAACGTGAGAGAGAGGAGCAAGGGAAAGGGACGTCGCGCTCATACCCGCGGAGGAGAAGGCGCGCGTGGATTGGCCCGAAATGGTAGAAGTACTGTCGTTCTACCAGCTTGGGTAGGAAATACTACCTTTCTCTTTTTTTTTTTCTTAGAGCAAACGTGAGAGAGAGGAGCAAGGGAAAGGGACGTCGCGCTCATACCCGCGGAGGAGAAGGCGCGCGTGGATTGGCCCGAAATTGTAGAAGTACTGTCGTTCTACCAGCTTGGGTAGGAAATACTACCTTTCTCTTTTTTTTTTCTTAGAGCAAACGTGAGAGAGAGGAGCAAGGGAAAGGGACGTCGCGCTCATACCCGCGGAGGAGAAGGCGCGCGTGGATTGGCCCGAAATGGTAGAAGTACTGTCGTTCTACCAGCTTGGGTAGGAAATACTACCTTTCTCTTTTTTTTTTCTTAGAGCAAACGTGAGAGAGAGGAGCAAGGGAAAGGGACGTCGCGCTCATACCCGCGGAGGAGAAGGCGCGCGTGGATTGGCCCGAAATGGTGGAAGTACTGTCGTTCTACCAGCTTGGGTAGGAAATACTACCTTTCTCTTTTTTTTTTCTTAGAGCAAACGTGAGAGAGAGGAGCAAGGGAAAGGGACGTCGCGCTCATACCCGCGGAGGAGAAGGCGCGCGTGGATTGGCCCGAAATGGTAGAAGTACTGTCGTTCTACCAGCTTGGGTAGGAAATTGTACCTTTTTTTCTTATAGTGTAGGGTTGGTACCCGTCGAGATTTCACCCGAACAATTCGGAAATTCAAGGCTTCTGTTCGGTGTCCTGGTGAACGTGTAATACGGGCATAAAATGTTCGAAAATTGGCGATGTCGGAGTAAAAATCTTACGGCGTGAGTTTTTCGTTTCCGTTATCGTCGCCAAAGCTTGATCGATAGCTAAAATGAGCAATCAAAGCTACATTGAGCCACATGAGGGTATACTGAAGAGAACCTCTCATCTATTATTAGAACCCTCGTATACCCAGCGCTCAGCTTTCAAATCGCAGTCAGCTTTCGCGAGTCAGCGCGCAGCTTTCAAATCAAGAATTTGGTACGCTCACAATCCTCACAATCCACATCATGCAACTCAAGACCATAACAGCTCCCCAGAACTTATAGATAGCGATAGTTGATACCGCACTGGGCACAATGCAAATGAAATTGACAGGATCAATACCAATCCGGCCTTATGTGCCTTCCTGCTTGTCTCGCCATTCGGAGTGTCCTGGTTGCCATCGACTCTCTACTGGTTCTCCGCCTGACGCCCACTTATTTGTGTGTGCGTAACTGAAATAACTACAGCAACTTTTGGTTAAAAACGACATTTCATACATCGTATTGATTCAAAGATATATGTATACAAAGCCCATTGCGTTGTGCTTGCTAGCACACTATAACCAAGTCCGACGTTGCAAAACAAACACCCTCTCTAATTCCTAATAACGAGCGAGTCTCATGAGTGGGACATACCATTTCGTGATGAGGATGAGTATCATACTGCGCATTGATTTATCCAGACCACTCAACACCCCCCAGCACCCCCAAAATCTGGGAGACACCCCCCTAAACTTTTATGATATTATGGAACGTTCGTCGAAGAGCATATAGAAGTACTCGGGAGTATCCTGCATGTTGTGACGTCACACCCCTCCTGCGGAGCCTGACACCCCCCGCAGCGGAAATTCTGGGTAGACCACTGACACTGACCTGGAAAGCGCCGAGTTCGGGATGTGCTGCCGTGTGCGGGATGTCCCGGTATGTTCGGGATGTGCCGACGGAAACAGTGGCAACCCTGACAATAACGCTCTCGGAAACATGATAAGCTATCCCCACTATTTCATTCAACATACTCATATTACTTTGTTGATCTTGGTTTTGACGACGTCTTTTACCGTATCGATTTCATAAAGCACTTTCAATATTAAAGCTCCATTATACTCTACGCGGCAGTCTACGTCCCTGGTGTCGGACAGAAGAGCATATCTAGCCCACATGAAGCCAAAGATGCTGCAGGGGACTAAAGTGATTGGATTGGGAAAAGTAGCGCCATCCTCTGATCTTTCCCACCGCTACCTTGGAGCATTAATGGCGACCGTAGCATGCGAACCCATGCTGCGGCACGCCATTATTGCTACAGTGTCGCGGAGGGAAAAGGAAAGGATGGCGTTACTTTCCCCAATTCAGTGACTTTACGGAGGACACCACATCAGCGACGCCTACAACCAACGCACGCTACAGATGGCTCCTTCGACTACCGTAAGAAAAGCATCACGTCTGCGTATAAACCTCTACCTGAGAAACGTCATCATGACGTTGGTAGACAGACTGAAACCGAAACAGATCGGAAGGGGAGAGCTGGGTTCCACGAATGGACACTTGTTCGCTGCCTCCTATTGAAAGAAAAGTCGGACCGAAGGTCGCGTCCCTTTAAGGGATCATCGTAATCCCCTCAGACCGTGGTTTCCGGGCGCGACCTTGTTCGCCTCATAGCTTCGAGCATAGTTCAACTCTACCAAACCGGTGGCGCTGCCGAACACTGTGACGTCATTTTTTTACAAACCGGGAGGTGTCTATTGTGTCCCAGCCCTAAACGCACCCAGGCGAGGAAAATATGTACATTACGAAATATGGTCCACAACTGCAGAACTCCTCACTATATTTGGTTCAGCCCAAAAGTTAAGAACCGCGCATGTGACTCGCACGCTGCTTCAGAAGAATGCGTTCCGAGAAGGCATTTCGTGGAACTGATATCTCGATCCCTGCAGTGCATTTTCTCACACGGAGGATTCAGCGGCAATGAACACGAGGGTCGTCTAGCAACTGCAACTGATGCAAGCTGGAGCCCATCGTTACCGACGCCTGAATGCAATCGTAGACTCGTGGTCATTAATGAACTACTTCAGGAGAGATGGGATCGGATGTTAAATCGCCGGACGATTCGACCCTTCACAGGTTTCCCATGAAATATCTATATATCGATGTTGTTCCGCATGTTGCGAACCAGGTCAGCACTTACCAACGTGCTGCTCCACAATACTGCTAAAACACACAATGCAGCGTAAATTTCAAGCAATGCCGCTAGAACAAACAATTGAGCCATTCTAAGGGACTTCTTGGCAATACGAAAAACACCATGCAGACAGCAAGCACGTCAACCGCACCCTGAAGGATATTTTGCACCTCGAAGATATGTTCTCCAAGAGACGCACAAGAGTCGATTCTCGTACACTTCCTTCGTGGAGCGTAGCTAGCTTAAAGACATCTGTCACGTGGATAGGTCAAGTCTTTGCACTTCTCATACAATGGCCTATAGGTTATACCTGATCCTAAGCTCCTCTCATCGTCTCGTATCCCATAGTCGTAACGCCGCTGACAATTTTGAGGCCAACAACGATAACTTAATTACACGGCCTCTATACTGTCGCCACAACCGGTTGTTTGGTTTTGATATCAATGAAATGAAGTTCGTAGCCGGGTATTTAAAGCGCACATTATGATCTTCTTCAGAGTACATCACGTCGCTAAAGTGTACCGGATTCACGCTTTACAACGAAACTAACTTTGCTAATACTCGCCTGTATACGGAAGAGGAAATATATATTCGTACGAGTCTTGTTTTAATAAACATATGAACTGTGTGCAATAATGCAGCGTCCCTCTCTCCTGGCCCCGGAGGCACCGAAGTGTTTGCCACTCGTTCTTACTTTTATTTATTATTCAGGTAGAAAGGCCTGGTGGCAGACGCTGTCCGCACAGTCGCAAAAAGCTGACCGAAACCTGGAGATTTCTCACGGTGGATACCTTACCGCCTAATTTGCATATTCCAGTTCAAGGAATTGCTGGGTTACGAGAAAGATAAGGGAAACGCGACGGCGAGCAAGTAATTAATTAACAGTTGATTAATTGAAACAGTAATTAATAATAATCGCAAATAATGATACGCGTAATAACAAACACCACATCAATAACTACTGTACAATGAAAAGAAACAAATTCGCTGGGCGATTTTGACCTTGACCTTCAGGACACGTAAAATACGAACACACACACGCGGGCTCAAAAACAGATGAGCTCTCTAGATGAGCACTCTAACGAATGTCATTCCAGACACCGCATTCACGAATCGGTACCAGCTGACGGCCTTTAAAGCAAAATCCTCAATTTCACGGTTAGGTAACGGCAGTCATGCTTAAATGCAACTATGATGGTTTTTCCCAAGTTGAAGTAGCCATGACATCAAATAAGCCGTGGAAATAGAACGTTCTTTTTTAATGCCTGTTTACCCGTGACGAATAGTTTAAACGACAAAGCCGTAAAACAAGGCTTCCATGAGATACGGCTTTTTTACGACACACAAAACTTTTCTTCAGGGCAACCCACGATAAAAGATTCATTTATGGAACAACGCTTCTGCAGCAAAACGTGGCTGCCAATTGTGGTCGCAACAAAGTGTGCCACTTGGCACTCTTATTTTTTATGAGCGAGGATTAGATCACAAGACGAAGACTCCCTATAACAATGCCGATGAGTGAAGAGCCAGACAATCTAAACACACAACAAAAATGCCCCACACCACAAAAATAAAGGTTTATTTCGAGCTAAGCATTGTGGTACATGGCTACAGGGGAAACACGGTGCGCGTGATATGTGCTGCGCGAAAATATTGCGTGTACTGTTCAGTTTATGACAGGCTCAAGTGAGCACGGAACAACTTATTGCACGATTACTATCGCGCGGGGAATCCGTTCAGATTTAACTGATTCAATCGAATACTTTAGGGAGCATAGGAAGCAGCGTGGTGTACCGTACTGTGGAATATATTAACGAGGGGGCCACAGTAATAGGTACGTTGGCAGGGAATCTAGGCAGGAGACTGTTAGCTGTAAGGCGACCGTCACTCATCCCTGCGGTGCCCCATGCTTTGGGAGAACAGCCTGATGTGACCTGATGTCAGTTGAGAAGGGGTGGCAGCGAGAGGGAGATGAGAAAAAGAGGCTGAAGCTCCCGTGGAATGCTCGAAAATTGTGGATTTTCGCATCTTTTTTTACTAGAGCACAGAAAAGGGCTACGATTTCTATTCTTCCGCGTTAGTGTCCTCAGGGTTGTGCTCTACAACTTTGCAATTAAGCCGTTAATCTATTTTCTCTACTTATGACAATTAATTCTGAAAGCTAACTAACGGCTGCACTAATTACTGATACACCACCACCTTTGAGTAGGCCCCATCGGGAATAGATATATCCGACAACTTTTCCGAAAAAAAAAGAAAAACAAAACAAGTCGCGAATTTAAGAAAATTGTGGTCAGACTTACGTCACGCATATATAAGAAGGGTGCTTTTTTTTAAAATCGTTTACGGATTTTTTTAACAAAAGCCATGAAAGCAGCATAGATGTCATATTTGCAGTTGAATTCTACGGCCAGACGGACATCATCTCGAAGAATGTATGCAACAATAGTAGAAGGAAACCTCCGAAAGTGGGACGTAGGGGCGAGGGGAGCGCCGTATTGGGTCAGCCAGGGTTGTCGCGGCAGCACTCCGCTCCAGCGCTAAACTTAGCGGATAGCATAATGGATATATACCCAATACAGTAATTATTAGAAAACAAGGTCTGTGCTCAAGGATGAAACACATAAATGGTACACACACCAAAAGTCCATGTATATTACGCATAACAGTTGTATCGGGAGTTGACAAAGTATACGCATCGCATGCAAAAAAGAAGCTGGTAAACATATACCAAACACTTGTGTATTTATTTTTTAGAAATACTACTGGCCGCCCAGTTGGAGGCCCAAGTAGGAGTGTACAAAATATAGAGAAGTTATAAACTACACTGAACAGAAGTATTATACAAAAATACAACTCCAACATACATCTCGTCCGTACATATTTGCATGCATCTTCAGTTACAACATACATTTCATGTATCACCACGTAAGAGAATGTTAGTGACGTTGTTAACGAAGCAATTGCAGGTAGGAAATTGCACAACTTCTTCTGGTAGGCTATTCCGCTCTTGGACAGTGCGAAAGAAAAAAGAATATTTGAATATTTGAAACAACCATTTTTGTCTGGAACGCACCTGAACTGGCGATTATGCGTAAATCGAGTACATCTCACAGTAACTGATGCGACGTAGTCTTCAGCCATTATCTTTCAGTTTCTATTGACCAGAAGATAGAAAAATTTTAATCTATTTATGTCACCTCGTGTTTTCAGTGTACTTAGCCCTGATGCAGTGTACAATGTATCTAGGGGATCATCCCTTCTGTATTAATTAAAAGTAAAACGTAGTACTTTCCTTTGTGAGTTCTCAAGCCTGTCGATGTTGATATATATGTGGGGATCCCAAATAACGTCAGCATAATCAAGCAAAGGGCGTATATAAGTCCTGTAAGCTGTTAATTTTGTTTTCCTTGTTGCATACCTTAGCTTACGACGTAAGTACGATAATTTAACTGATTCTTTCTGTGAGATACTTAATATGTTTGTTCCAGCGCAGATAATTAGGAATGATAACTCCCATGTATTTGAAAGAGTCGACCTTTTGCAAGCACTCACCATTAATATGATAACAAAAACTGTGGAGCGTTTTTCCTACTTATGTTCATGATGTCCAATTCAATTTGCCAGTCGCTACACCATTTCTATATTTTCCCTAAGCGATTCAAAAGAAGTTGGTCTTCGCTATTCCGAATTGCAGAGAACAACATACAGTCATTCGAAAACAGGCGGAAATTTACCTCAACATTGGCAGATATATCATTAGTATAGAGAAGGAACGAAAGTGGTCCCAGCACGGATACCTGTAGAACTCCTGAATTAACAGTAACAGAGGTCGATCTGTCATCGCCATTCTGTACAAACTGTTGTCGCATATGCAAATAATTCTCAAACCATGTACATATTTTAGAATTGGATACAACATATCTTAATTTGTACAACAACTTCGTGTCGCAGACCTTATCAAATGCTTTTGATAAGTCCAAAAAGATGACGTCAACTTGACCCCTCGAGTTAATCGCTTTTGCAAAGAAATCGGCGGTGTCCAACAACTGAGTAATAGGAGAAAGTCCCCGCCGAAATCCGTACTGGTTCGAATAAAAAAATGACGTCCTTTCTAAATGTCCTATTAAATGCATTGACAGAATGTGCTCAAAAACCTTGCCACATGTGGATAGCAAGGTAACAGGGCGATAGTTGCAAACGTCAGTCCTAGGTCCAGATTTATGAATGGGAATCACTTTGTCCCATTTCCATTGTTGAGGAACAAGTCCGGTATGAAAAGATTTTCAGTAAATGAGAGCAAGGAACTTACTAACCCATTCAGCGTATCTTCTTGACTCATTTGTTATATCATCAGAACCCGGTGCTTTCTTTGGATCAATATTTAACAACAGGGCAAAAATTCCAGTCTCTGTAAACTCAGCATCGGACAAGACCGTTTTTTGAGGCAATGTGTAGTGCGGGAGAATTCCATTATCAAGCGTAAAAAGTGAAATGAAGTGTTTATTAAATATTGTGGCAATCTTTGTGTGTCTTGTGTAACTGTTCCAACCACTACCGATTTGTCCACACTTTTCTTATCCGTTGAAAGGAGCCTCCAAAACCTTGGCAGACATAAAACGTATATAGTAGGGTCTCATTATCGAATTTCTATTTCTCATTCCGTGTCTCATTCCTGAAAGCGCGAGACGAAGCTGACAGATTTTGTTTATTGACGAGACTAGTTGAAGACTGACGCAAACATAACGCAAAAAATAGTTTTTGGAGCTGTAACACACAGCCGTAATCCATTACTGAAACCCTGAGATTGGGGTGAAAACACAGACACGAATAAACACGCGTTCACCCGCTTTTTGTTTTCCGACGCCATCTGGATGGAGAGGGGCATCACGGGAAGACGCAGAACAAAAGAAGGGCAGTAGGCAGACGTGCTCCCTAGCAGAATTGATTGTCCCGCAGAACCGCTTGTTGGAACAGACTGCCGGTATTATACGTATTTTAATTATTAAACATAAGATTGAATCAAGAACGTGCAAAGGTGTGTACATAAATAAAAGTATGTCATAAAATGCAACTTTTTGAGCATCCGTGGCGTTTTTCTTGCTATTTGCTTGCTATCGCTGTCTTTGCTAGGCCTAACGAGGACGACGAAACGTATTCCTTTCACGTAAACATGGACACTGGAGCGGAATTTAAAGGAGATTTGCAAGATAATTGCAACAGAATGTACACTTACGGAATCAAGTTGCAGTAATTTGTGAAAAAAAATGTCATGAAATCCTGGCTTCGCCGTTCCAAGCTACGCCGCCATTTTCGGGAACATTTTGGTGTCATAGCGGCCCACATTGGAAGCAGCAGCCAATGAAAAGCGCTCAATTTGATTGACAGGTCGAGCTTCTTTTTTAGGCTCCTCCTAATGGCCAGACTCCCTTTGGCATACACGGCACTGGCCCACAGCACCTCATACTGCCACCGCCGCTGCTTCGACCAACCTTGGCTAGCAGCCTGGATAGGAGCGGGCAGTGACAAAATCCGTAGCCAACGGAAGCAGCGAAGCAAACGATGCCAACAGTTTTGGGAATTGTCGCCTTCGCGGGCTAAAAATACGCGACGTTCCCCCTGTTGATTCAATATGGCTGCCTTCGGGCGCCTACCTTGAGAGAGGGAAGAACCCCGTTCAAGTACTTTGCTCTCCCCCTATCCTCATCCTTTCCTTCTAGCCTCTGTCTGTAAGATTTGTATGGTACGCCGCTACAAGATGAATAATTACCTAAAATTCATTAACTCTTTCATTAGAGGATTTCGTACAAAATCGAGATAGCAAAATCAGAAACTATCCTCGTTGAAAGCCATTCCACGTCTAACAAATCCTGAAACACTGACGTGCGTTAAAATATCCATCCCCGAATTTTGTTATGCAAATGAGCGAAACGGGAGCGGCGGCTACCGGGAACGCGGGGAGCACAGCGCTCATTTCACTTCAGAGGGCCACGTGGTTCGGAGTGACAGTGATGATTGGAGTAGGTGCCGATCTGCTGGCCAGATAAACCGCTTTCCGGCCAAGATGATGCGCTCTTGAGGCGAGCTTATTCGGTTTCGAGTCATTTGCATACCAAAATTCGGCGATGAATATTTCACGGCACCCGCTCTTTTCTAGGTTTTAAAAAGATAGAATTGCTATCAACGAGGATTGTCTCCCGTTCTGCTATCTCGCTTTTGCCCAAAATTCCCTAATTAAATAGTTAATTAATAGATTTTAGGTAATTAGTCATCTTGTAGTTACAGACTCTCTTCCAGAGGATGTCCACCTGGCCATATAACTCAACTGCAAAAACGACATCTGTGCTGCTCTCGTAGCTTTTTTTAATAAACATTTTGTAAAGGATAAAAATAAACAGCCTGTATATATTCTTTTTGTGCGAGGGATCTTGGGTAACCCTGTGTATTGGTATATCAGTAGTCGAAGCAGCTCATAGAGCCACACCGCTCGTTCAGTGTTGCTTATTTATTCTAGTCTTTCCGGATTCCACAGGAATCGATCTGGTGGTGTGAGATAGCACGGTAACTGTTGAAAAGGCAGACGCGCTTTAAAAGCGCAGCGCGCGTTGCTGTTTCCCTTTTCATGTGAATAGCAAGCGGAGCTCGATAACTGTTTTATGCTGTACGAAGACACAGCATGGAGGCATAACGGAAGAAAACCTAGAGATTAAGGCAAATATGCTTAGTGAGGAAGAGGCGCCAAGCGTATTCGTTGAAAGCGCTGCATTATTTATGTATTTACGTACGCAAATAAATTACGTATTTACGTACACCCTTTATGTGCTATTTTTACGTACTTTTTAAGCATTTTGTGCCTTGAACCTGACAGCCAACGATGTTGCATGCTTGTACTGGGTATCACACAAATAAACTAAGCCGGAATCGTTTGTGGCTTGGTGCTGGCATGCAGCCCTGACACAGCGTCAGCACTGTGACGAAACTGCATGTTCCACTGAGCGTTTGTTACATGGTAACCGCATACGGATTCAAAAAAAAAAAAAAATCGCAGGACGGTTACGGTTGTGTCAAGCGAATTTCAGCGACAACACCGTCCGCGTTGTTCTGTCATTTTAGCCGTCCAATTCAAGTCGAAGCAGTGCATGGCAAATCAACGGCAGCGCTGTGAGATTATTCTTGAACCACAAGCGATCTCAGATAGAGCAAGGGTACCCAAATGGGTTCTGCCTCGATTGCCTAGTGCAGCCCTTTGTGGCTCCTTCCGCTTTCGCTTGTCTCTGACGCCTCTTTGCCTCGGCTTCGGCGGCACGCACGTTGGGATCCTGACGTCGTACTCTCTTGTTTGCGGCCTCGGCTGCACGACGAGCTGGATCTTCGCGAGCTCTGCGCTTCCGTTCGCGGTTTCCGCTTGAGTGCATGCTCCGGGGGTCTGAGTGCATGCTCCCGGCGAGGTGACACAGGTTTGTTTCGTCAATGGAATGCTAACAAACTTCTTTTTTAAATTCCGTGTTAGCGCCGCGAAGCAACTGTGGCTATGTGCCTCTTACAGACGTGGACAGATGGACAGAGGACAGCAGGAAGGAGTGTGGGACAGGGGGGTTAGTATGCGTCGTGGGCCGAGTTCAGGGGGAACTGTGCCGACATTCGTCTGGAAAGTCTTCGGAACACCAAGGGAAAACCTCAGACAGCACAGCCGGTGACAGGATTCTAACCCGTGTCACCTCCCAGTCTCGGCGTGGGAAGCGATCATCCTAAACACAATGCCACGGGAGCTGGTAAACAATGAGGTGACGTGTCCCTCTTGACCACTCATGTGCCTTGCTGGAGGTTCAGGAACAGGTGCGCATCGACAGCGAGCAGGAGAGGAAATATGGCAAAGCCATTCGTCCATGTCGCTCTTGCTTCTCTACTAGCTTCTGTGGGCCAATTATATTCTTGCAGTAATACGTTCTGTATTCTACACGTGCAGTCTCGCACGCGTTGGTTCCACTAGATACGGCCCCGGTACAAAGAACGCCGCTCCCCGTCATTCGCATTGCAATCAGTTTAGTTCGAGTGATATCTCCAAATCATCTGAAAATAAACCTCGTCGCCCCCCTTGGTGTCACTTCCTCGCTCTCCACTGCTGTAAATAGCAATCGCAACACATCGTACGTCATCGGGACAGTTAAGCCGGGGTGGGCCTAGGGATGATAGGATATCCGGGACCCCGAAACCCGGATTGTACCGACACATTGCTTGAAGGACTCACTCGGCGCCAAAGTATAACCGAATGAACAGCTATTTACGTTTATTTGCAACATGACGAGGGGCCAACAATCAACCACAAGGGTGGTGGTGGTGGTGAATGAGCTCACCGTTGCCGGCTTCACAGAGGTTTGCAACGTCACGACTAACCCTCTAGGGGAATGTGCGTCCTGGGCCGACTTGTAAGGGAACTGTGCCGGCATGTCTGACAGCGTCTGACGAAAATCCAAGAAAAACCTCAGACAGCACAGCCGGCACCGGGATTCGAACCCGGATTCCTCCCAGTCTCGGGAGGTACCCGCGTTCGAATCCTGGTGAAGAAGCACTTTCGCCAGCACTTTCGCCACTAATCAGAAAACAAGAAACTGACGTCAATATATGCACGCGCACAGGAGCTGGTATAGAAAACTTCGACTTTCAAACATAGTTTTCGCCGAAGTAACTTTCTTCAAAGGCTTACTGGTCAGGCTCACCAGCTTTTTACGACTGTCATCCGGACTTTCGCACGGTTTGAAATGATGCTGGCTCCGGGCGTCATAGAAATGCCCGTAATACCCATTGAATAATCCAGAAGTAAACGCTGTTCCCCTAATGTATTGCTCACGTGGGCTGCGAACAGACGCATAGTGAAAGTCAAATAACAACAAAATTATGTGATTGCTCGGCTACCTGCCTAACACCTTCGCCACAACTGCTACGCATATACTTCAAAGTGATGCATCACCTAACAAAAACAATGCCGAGGAACCATCACACTGATAAATGCTATACGTCCTAGAACAAAGACGAGTACAGTTCCATGCGCAAAAGTTCATTTCTTGTAAACATATCCCCGTTGTGGTTCACGATGGATATGCTCTTCAAAAAGTTCGTCAGGTCGACACCTTCGCCACAAGATTAGGCATCACACCCATTGCGAAGCACAACAGTCACCAGGAGATGATCACCTCTTTTATCATGTGCCTGCCACCATCATTACCGCTTTTCACCACATGCAGTAATACTGCCATCTATCTACACTGGGGAATGCTCATCAGCAGTAGTCAGTATTGAAATAACGTCAGCGTTGCAGTTCAGAGGTGCGTTTTATGTACGATGGTAATGATAAATAGTTGCAAATCGTGGACAAATCGTGGTGTGGTCAAGGTTAGGTATTTGAGCCTGTTGTAATCCAGCACAACATTGATGGTGGTCCCAAAGAAATATGTTTCGGGTCGCTGCAATGACCATATGACAGCAAACGCGTCGTGCGCGATAGTTGTCCATGGTGCTTGAGCAGTAGTTTACACAGAGGCGCATGCCCCCATCTTTCTTGCTGGCGCAGATAATGGGATACGTGTGTGTGTATCTGATGGTTTAATGGCGCAAGGACAAACTAAGGTCAAAGATCCCAAGGTGAAATAATGGGGTGCGCAAAGTTGCTTTATTCTGTAGGGTAAATCAGTCCTAGTTCCAATAGTTCAGTGATCTGCCGCTCTACCTCCTCACGGGAGGTGATATGAATTTTATGGGAATGCACCCGTTGTGGTTCCACACCAGTCTTTATTTTTATAGCGTGCTTAACCGCCTTACATTCATCTGACTTGTTCATGAACGCGTGTGGCATCCTTTTGATCAACGAGAATAGTTGTCCTCTCTGGCAAGGACAGAGATGGTCCGCCTCCACGGAATTATGAAGTCCCGTTCTCCGTTCTGTATAGGTATCACCCTCACCTGTCCAATGTCTACGTCATCCACGAGAATTACGCCTACCGAGCTCTCGGGCGTCATGCGGTCTGAGTTTATTCGCATGTACCGTTCTATACAGTTGGTGTCACTCAACTTGACCTTGTAGGTGTGCGGTTTAGGCGCCGAAAAATGCTTACTAGCCTTATGCACTTTGACACAAGCTTCCCAGTGCCATCCCGCTCTAAGATGAGCACCTCCGTCGCCTTCCTGAAACTATTTCTCCCTCAATCGTAGGTTGTACGTACTACAGTGACTCTCCTGATTGGTGATGCTTTGTAGAAGACATGACAGAAAGACGGGGTGAAGATGTTTACTGGTGCGCAGGTGATACAAGGAATGACTAAGTGCATGTGGCACGAGCCACGCTCTGGGGGCAGACTGTCGTAGTCTGTAAAGGTTTCAACATCCACATCACATCGCGTTTGTCGCTTGAATGCCCGACAGACAGATTATGCTTAAGCCGCTCTTCTTGGGAATGAAAACTGTTATTTTTCACAGTCTTGGACGAAGTGGAGTATGTTGGGGATCGTTGCGACTCACAAAGTGCGTAGATGTTACGTCCACGCGGATCCATCGCGCATTGCAGCTTTACCAGTGAAGCCTGTGCAGTCACGGTGGAAGCGTGATTAGGAAGCCTGTCTTGATGTTTCATTTCAGTTCGTCCGATATATGGCACGCTCTTCATGTGCTCCTGAACAGTCAGGGTCTTGCTGTCATACCCGTTTTGGCACTGATTATCGGTTGGAGGCTTTGCATATCCCCGTTGCGATGTGCAGTCTTTCTCGGGACTTCCTTGTGACGTTGCATGCCTGGACTTTATCGCGCTGAGGAAAGACATTCGTCTTGCGGTTAGGTAAGCCTTCGCCATGGAAATCGCAAATGTGATGTCGCCCTGGTAATTCAGTTGCGTTAGATATTCGTCTTCGAATTCTTCCTCATCGTAGTGAGCTTCGATTTCGTTGTCCGTTTTTCCTTAGGGCATCGTTGAGGTTCAGTAACCGTTCCACGTCCTCTTCTAGTCTCGATCCTGTAGTCTGTTGCTGTCGATGAGACGCCATTTGTCGTTCCATTTCGTTCATGATGGCCCTCACCTGCGCACGTAGCAAGTTCCTTTTTGCGTTCAGATGTGGTCGTTCCATGGCTGTGGTCAGGTCTGTCGGCCGCATCCCTCTGTCGTCCTCACGTTCTGTCAAGCGATCCCGGCCTTCTAGCGATCCCGGCGTACTCAGGTGCCAGACGTATTAACAGATCCAACACGGTCATCTGCTCTTTAGGGCACCCTCGATGGGAACGATAAAGAGGGAGATGCGGAGGAAGTGCTGTGCAAAACTGTGATGGCAGAATCGCTTGTTGTGAAATGAGTCAGAGCGTACAAAACTGCTCATCAGAACACGCAATGACCTCCACCTCCTCAAAGACCGCAAGTGAAACGACATGCTCATTGGCTGATGAATGCCAAATGATCGAAGGAAGAAGAGGCATCCACCAAAACGCTTTGCTCCTCCCCCAAATAGCGATTGAAAGGTGTCATGGAGAGCCGAGCAGCCAGCATGACATACCACACATCCCAAACGTTCCGATGAATAACCAATCGCAGCTTCAGCGGGAGCTTTCCGACCCTTCGATCGACAGCTGCAAACTTACTCCTCAGCAAAGACAGCAGTGCAACACTGCAACGGGAGCTACACCGCCTGGATGCAACGCAGTTGTCACGCCACATCTAAACAAGCAAGGACGAATCACTGCGGTCTTCTCAAGGGTACATAACGTGGCCGCTTCTACCGCTGACCGGACCATCTTCCTGTGCCAACTGGACTTCCTAGTTGATGGCAACGCAGAGCGCCGTGGAGACGCTGAAATCCGAACACGAGCTCTGAAGCATCGAGACTGCCACAGGAGTGGTCAACTGCCCTCTAAAGGGGATGAGACGCAAAGTATGGCAGTAGGACCCCTGTGGCACACCCAGAAGGGCGAGTTGAGGAACCGCGACATCAATGGTTCGCAGCGCTCGACTGCATGGATGAGGAGATTTATTGATTCAACGAGACCGACCTGCGTTCCGTACTCGGACTCTGGAAACTTCGCGCAGACCCACTTTGCCCGTCAATGCATCATTTCAGCAACGTACCAGCATCCGCCACCGCGTCGTCGGGGGGCAGGAGGTTGAAACTTTTACAGACGACGACAGTCTGCCCCCAGAGCGTGGATCGTGCGACATGCACGTAGTCATTCCTTGTATCACCTGCGCACCAGTAAACATCTTCACCCCGTCTTTCTGTCCCGTCTTCTACATGGTTCTTTCTCTTGCACGCCCGTCCGCTTCACAATGTATTTTTCTCAGGTCCCTGAGGTATTCAGTCGATGACGTGCTTAGGCCATCAGACACTGCTCGTTCCTCTGACCACGTTCACTCCAAAATTGTTAGTGGGTAGATCCAGTGGGTACGCTCCCATGCATCACTGCGAAGGGTACTTCCCCTTTAGTCGCATTTTGGATTTCGCAATATGCGCTAAGAAAGAAGGGAACAAGTTTATCCCAGTTCCGCCCGTACTTTTCGACTGTGTATTATAGCATTGACTTGATGGTGTCGTTCCAGCTTTCCACCGAGGCAGTACTCTTAGGGTGAAATTACTACACTCTTAAAAAAAGGGTGTACTTTAACTCTCTTTTTTGCCACATATATAACGACCTTTTGGAGAGTATAATTGCGCTCAAAAGGGTGTCTCCTCACTCCCTCAAGAGAGTAGCATAACACCTTTCTCCCTACTGGAGAGTAATATTACTCCCCGGCAGAGAGAAGGTGTTATGCTACTTCCTTGAGGGAGTGAGTTGACACCCTTTTGAGCCTAATTGCACTCTCAAAAAGGGTGTTATATATGTGGCAAGGAAAGTAGTTTTTTTTTTTTAAGAGTGTACGGTGTGAAGAAGTTCGGCGTCGCGCCCATTCGTACAAGAAATTCCCGAGTCAAATGGGCAGCAAAGTCGTTCCCTGATCGGAGCATAATGCCTCCGGTACACCGGGACGTCAGAATATCTCCAACAGAGCCTCGCAAGTAGCTACTGGCCGTAAGAGATCGCAAGCCACGACATCAGCATCCATCTTGAACATTGGACAACAGCACACCGTGCTTTGCGGTGTCCTTGGTTTGACGGAGGATCAATGGAACTTAGGCATTCCATGTTAATGACTTCAAACGGGTAGCCGGCATAGCTGTCGGCGTGATAGGTAGTCGGTCCGTCATTCTCGTTGCTGCTTTAACCTAACATTCGCTCCAGTTCTGCCAATAGCGCTTCACGTTAGTAGAGATACCTGACCAATAAAATTTGGTCTTTATCCGCTACAGCGTCATGCGCTCGCCTAAGTGCACTGCGCAATCTGAATCACATGCCAGGCATACAACCTTGCTGCGTTTTCCGTCTGCGAGGACTAATTACAGTCTGCATTCGCGCCCATTTACTTAGCCAGTATGAGATGTAGCAGGCCATCAAGAACTATCATACCGTGTTTTCCTGCTCACGCTTGCTCACATCTCACTTATATGCCCCTGAAACACAGGCACGAGAAATGACGTTACGTGCTTCATGCCTTAAGTCTCAACCTCATTCGTGGGGTGCCTCACGGAGATATAATGACATTTGTCTGAATGAGAGCTTCTGCTTAATGAGATCGCCAGAACGCAATCGCCGATGCAATGCCTATATACGCTCGCTCCCATTGTCTCCGCAGAGTGACAATTTTATTGTTGCATCAAACCACTTTGTACCGTGCAGGACAATTCTTTGAGGGAGGAAAAAGTAGAGTTTGAAATTTTCACCGACAAAAACAAAAGAACGCAGGACGGCGCCAAAGGGACCGCATCGACATAATGGCGTGAATGTCATTACAAAATAGAAGCTGACGTGTGACACGACCTTCGTGGATAATGCCATTCGGGACCCCAGTGTCATTAACGTCGCTTATTCTGGCCGTATGGCAAATGTATTAGACTCTACCACTCTGGTTTTTCATGAAAGTCCGCATCTCAGCAGTGGGAGTCGCATACTATACCGTGCCCTTCAGCTGACAGCTAGCTGTCAGTTTCGCACATAGAAACCATAAGGAATATATGCTAGAAGAAAAGGTAGCGCTGAGCAGCGTATAAATTAGGGACGCGCCATATTGTGGCAGCCAGTGTTGCCATAGCGATACACGCGTTCCACGCTGAAAGGCGCCGCCATGTCGTGACAACGTAATTCCGCAAAGTACGCATTGAACGGATGCGAACTGATCTTTCCTAAATACCCTGCAAAGGGCAACGACATTACTGCATGCTAGGCACGAATTTATAAGTATCATATTGTAACTGATGGCAAGTGCACTAACGTGGTTTCGGTATGCTTTGTTTACCAGCTCCATACGCCTGCTCCCGAGGAGAAGCCTACCCACTTCAAGCGCTTTGGAAAAATGCAAAAGGAAACAGAGATGATGACTTGGAGTGTCCTTTTCAAGTGAGCAATTGGCTTTTAAACTGTCAGCAAAGTTTAGCTAAGTATTATCTCGTTTTACGTCTCGAACCATCCTTAAAACATGTCGTGCAAAGTCAACAAGTACTGAAGCTGCACTAAAAGTTGATGCCCTGACCCTGAAACATTTCAAATTATGTTCCGATGAAAGAGCAGCTTCTCAGTAAGTGGCTGTCGAGCGTAGGAGATGGGTGTCGAGCGATATATTCTGTCTTTGTCTGGGCAATGCGATTTGTTCTGTACAGATGCTTTAGCGTCTGAGATAATCGGGATATTCACGTCCCTCAGGGATGAAGGGATGAGGTGCATAGGCTCGGGTTTGAGAGCATACGTGAGGCGACGTGTTCTCCTCAAGGGTATGCGGGTAAACCATTGACACCCCTATCAGGCAGGATAAAAGACCCTCCAGAAAGCCGTAGCGAGATAGGGCACGTAAATGTCTAGCAATGTCTCGTATATACAGGGTGTTTGCTCTAACGTGCCCAGAAATTATATTTAAAGCGAGCGATAAAAGAGAAACGAGCGCTACTTTTCAGCTACTTGACTAAGAAACAGGTGGCCGGTTTCACGTCAGTTCAGGCAGGCCGTCCCATCGACCCTGTCCCATCCTGGATTTTCATTATTTTTTTATATTTAGAAGCTCATCGTACATGATGACCAACAGCGGTAAAACAAATAATTCCTATGGAATAGCTTTCGCGGAAAAAAATCGAGAAAATCCGGCCCTGAATTCGAGTGTTTCAGTTTTGCCGTGTTTGCGCGCGTATATCTCCCGAGTCTTAAAAGTTACTGCAGTGAAATTTTTTTATGCTTAAGTATACCTACAGGCCAGCAGTCCGAGCGCAAATTTTGGCGCGCAGGAGCAACGCTCTGTGATATAAAAAATGTCGAACATGCTCTCTCGCGCAGTTTTGTCCCAACTTCGACGCGTGATTTCTCTGGCTGTAGATATTACTCACTGCCATATTTGGTATCAATTCACTCAGCTTTTAATGCTCTTTCATCTGATATATGTATTGCGCATATAAGCCCTACAGGTATCTGCTGAAACAGGAAAATGATAAGGTATATTTCGAAAAAACAAGGATTTTGAGCGTCCGTTTCTCGAAAATGCCCCTTTTTATTTCATTTATATTTTGCCAGGACATGGTCCGATGTTAGACCTTTCATTTTACGTAAAAAAATCCTGCTTCAAAAAGCGTACACTGGCTAATAGCGCGTTAAAACGCGGCCCTTGTCTGCGTGCGTACGTGTCGGAGCCCGGCTGCCGGCACCGCGGGATGGCGGGCCTCGAGTCGATGCTCCCTTTGTTTGGGCAAGGTTGTCTGGCCTTGTACCTGAGCTATTCGTCAGCAAGTTTCTCACGTCCTGCTCAAGAAATAATTCAAGCCTGGGAGTTGGTTATTTCCACCAAAGCATCTGAATGAAATCCTACGTTGCCGTAAAGCCGTATTTCAACGGCTAGGTCAAACTCAATGGTCAGCGAAGGTAAAACCTCACTCTTTCAAGCTCCGCACACGGTGATACCAATACTGTACAAATAAATATGGAGTCAGGAGTTGCTTTTTCCAGGGTTCCCCCAAGTTCCTGCGAAGCTTGCTTTACTTCATTTTACAAGTTATGCAGAGGGCTTTTAGCACAAAACGGGTGTTCTGTGCTGAACTTGCAGCAGTACATTTCTTCTCAGAGCTAGGGAAGTGGGCGGGTTCTCGCATTTGTTATAGTAACACTAGAGACGTTCAGAGCAGAGTCATACGAGAGACGCACCTAATGCTCTTCTATTTCGCTCAAAACAGCATAGTAGCCATGCCTAGCGAAATACAAGCGTGCCACTGGGGAAAACAGATTTCCATATTCACATGTGCGGTAACAGCTGCACGGAAACACACAGTTTTGGTGTTGTGAGCGAAGGCTTGTGTCACGATTCAGCACGGTCACTGTTGGCTTCCATAACTATTGAAGAATGGCTTGACGAGAATGTTCCTGTTGCAGTTAATGATTTACGTGTCAGATGGAGCTGCGAGCCATTTTAAAAATCGGCCTCGAAAGCCTCCAAATCTACTTTTGCGAGCGCGACATGGCTGTTCAGGAACAGGCCACGACAAAAGTGCGTGTGACAGATCGGTGGAATAATCAAGCACCAGCCACGACGCCTAACTTGCGTTCACTCGAGCAAGACGTCATCTTAGAGTCACAAGATATGATAACGAGCTTGGCAAAACATCTAACGCGCGTCCATTTACTCCAATGTACGGACTGAGGACGTGGCTTCTTTTCAAACGCAAAAGAAAAGGGAATAGGTAAACGTATACCACATCAACGTGGCATACAAGGTTCGAATGCGTGACAAAGTAAGCATTGGAAAGTCGAGGCCGAGAAACATTCATACCTAGTACCGTGGACAGTGAATGCAGAAGAGTGACGTTTTCATAGAAAGTGGGTGAAATCATTTGTCGCTGTCATTGCAAAATACCGCTTTTTCGCAGTCCTGTAAATATATCGACATAAGCTACCACTTTTGAGTACACAAAGTTGTCCCTTTTTGTACGACATCACAGAAGGCCCGCCATTAGCGGTACCGGCAGCCGGGCTCCGACAGGTACGCACGCAGACTAGGGCCGCGTTTTAACGCGCTAATCGCCAGTGTACACTTTTTGAAGCAGAATTTTTTTACGTAAGATGAAAGGTCTAACATCGGGCCATGTCCTGGCAAAATATAAATGAAATAAAAAGGGGCCTTTTTGAGAAACGGACGCTCAAACTCCTTGTTTTTTCGAAATATACTTTAACATTTCCCTGTTTCAGCAGGTACCTTTAGGGGGTATATGCGCAATACATATATCAGATGAAAGAGCATTAAAATGTCTGTGAATTGATACCAAATATGGCAGTGAGTAATATCTACAGCCAAAGAAATCACGCGTCGAAGTTGGGACAAAACTGCGAGAGAGAGCACGTTCGACATTTTTTATATCACAGAGCGTTGCTCCTGCGCGCCAAAATTTGCGCTCGGACTGCTGGCCTGTAGGTATACTAAAGCATAAAAAAATTTCACTGCAGTAACTTTTAAGACTCGGGAGATATACGCGCGCAAACACGGCAAAACTGAAACACCTGAATTCAGGGCCGGATTTCCTCGATTTTTTTCCGCGAAAACTATTCCGTAGAAATTATTTGTTTTACCGCTGTTGGTCATCATGTACGATGAGCTTCTAAATATAAAAAAAAATAATGAAAATCCAGGAGGTCGATGGGACCTGCCTGCCTGAACTGACGTGAAACCGGCCAGGTGCTAGTAGTGAAGCAGTACCTGTTTCTTACTCAAGTAGCAGAAAAGTACCACTTGCTTTTCTTTTATCGCTCGCTTTCAATATAATTTCTGGACGCGTTAGAGCAAACACCCTGTATATACGAGACATTACTAGACATTTACATATATAAAAAAAAAACGGGGCAGGCTATCAGTAGTAATTTTGAAAAAAGGTTGTTCCTGCGAGCTAATACCGCTTTCTGATAATGCAATTTTCAACTTCACGCTCTTCGTGTTTCTTTGACAGCGAATTCCGCCCGTGACGTCAAAGTACCTTGAAAGTAATGAGTTACTTTTAGGAGTATTTAATACTCTATCTTAAATACTTTTCCGGTCTGATATTTAGAACTCTACCCATTCTCTTATTTTGCCCGATACTCCGTAGCTTGACTTAAACATTTTTGGCGAGTATCTTGTACAACCTGGTTCTGTCAGGCTTACAATCTCTGCTGCTGTGCATCTTAAAATGGCGACCTAGACAGGCCCGTAATCCCGACAGAGGAACCCAGAAGTGAACGTCTGTTTCGCACGTGGGTAGTCAACAGATGCACAGTAAGAGTGAATTAACAACAAAAGTATGTGGTTGTTCTGCTACGTGTCCCGCAGGGGTCGGGCCTCTCAACATAGGCGAGAGCGTCCATTAGCATCGATTCCGTTCAAGGATATGCAGATTATCAGCTCCTCCTTCCTGATCACCGGGTTGCGTTGCCTGAAAACGCTATTCGACATCAGAGGGTCGATGCTAAACTTCCACATAACAAGTGCGAGGGTTATATTTTTAACTTGGCGCACTCCAAACTGCGTAACTCCAAACTGCGCGGTAGCGTAACTAAACGCATGTGCTCCACAGAAACCGTCAGTTCTAATTCTATCTCCTCTCTCTCCCACCACACCACATTTTCTTATCTGTCATTGAGGCGGTCTTATCGTGTACATGTTCTTCCAGTGTAGCATGCCTTGTGAGTTCCACCTCACGTCCATTTTGCTTGGCTGGGATTCTAAACTAATGCTCCTGTAGCGCCCTCTGTGGACGCAATCATGATGACGACGACGCAATAAAGGCGCCGGCCAGTTGTTACCTGGCAGGTGCACAGCACGGACCTATGTTCCTTATTATCTGCTAGGTATCCACACTCCGATTGGCCATCGCCTGGGAGCTCGTGACGAATCACGGCAATCGATGCATTTATCACGTGTTACGGAATAACGACAAGTTGAGCATCCTGCCTCAGGTATCGATCAATTATCTTGCTTTCGTGGTGCACGTTTATGAAAGTAAAGGGCACCTGGTGTCGACAGACATGTTCCTATAATTGGTCCGAGGAACTAGGATAAGATAACAGAGCCCTGAAAGGCGCATATAGTCCGTGCAGATGCAACTCTGAAGGGTAGGCGCTGATGCTTCGCTTTTCTTTCTTGTTCTTTTTTTTTTTCATAATTCTGAGTTAGTGGAGAGCAGTATGTCGCACAGACTGGCAGATGCATAAATGAACGTCCAGGGAATCACACAACCAATTAAAAATAATAAAAAAGGTGATTGATTTATATGACATATAGAAGGAAAGAAAAATAAGAAAGTTATCCGTTCGAAATGGCTCCACAAGTAAATAACTAAAGTTATATACAGTAAAGGATGAGTCATCACACAACCTGTACAACACATATAGTGCAACTGTATCATAGTTCGCTTATCTGAATGGGGGAAGTTCCACCCCCTTTCGGAAAGCTGGGAAAGGATTCAAGGCCTCGTGACCCATCGATCGCGTTATTGCTTGCAGACCATTCTGTAATATCTTAGACGAGACACGGTTTTGTGCTGTGAATTCTCGCCATGTATGAAATATAGACTCCGTTGCATGATACTGAGGCAAAACAGCAACCGAAGGAGTGGAGGTAGAGCGTGGACTTCCCACGTCCCACGAAGTTCCGATCACTGAAGTTAGCTAGCGTGGTGATTGCATCTCATTTCTCGGATAAAGATTGGATTACGCCCGGTGTACAGCCTTGGAGAAGGAGGCAACAATCACTACAATCTACTACATGTTACTCCTGGACAAACGCAAGAAGAGCAGGTGGTTCCAAGCGATGCGGACAACATTTCAAAGGTGTGCTTCATCAGGACAATGCTTCGGCAGCATCCGCCGCCTCATTTCGCAGGAGAAGTTGACTGATTTACGTTTCACAGTGCTGAGAGGACGGACGTATTTACCAAATTAAACTCAATCGCAATCACATTTCTCTCCGGACAAAAAAAAAAGAAAGGGGGGGGGGCTCAGTCGTGTCTAAGTCGTAGTGTTTTACATGAAAACGTCACGATCTCCGATTCCTTGGCCCCCTTGCGGGATTTTAGTGAAAGAAATACAAGTTTTCATTCACTTATTCGTTCCATTCATTAGTCATTTATTACTAGAAGGTAAGGCCTCGCTCTGCGCGCCGGCAGTCGAATTTGCCTTCACCGCTAATCTTGTTCGGCGCTCCCGTAGCTCGCTCGATCGCTTGGCGCTGGACTTCGGGTGCTTTTTGAGTTCCTCTCGAGTCACCCTTTCTTCTAATTGCCGTTTCCTTCGATTCTGATCATATTTTAGTTTCGTCGCCCTAGCTTCCCGCGTACCTTCCGTCTCTCTCGCACGCGCTCGCCACACCCAGAGATTGCGTCAGCAGCCGCAATGATCGTGTTAGCTAGAATCTTACACGTGTAAGCTATCTCGATTTAGCCGGCTAGTTGCTATCAGTATATTACCCACCGAGTTCTGGCGTTATGAAATTCGGCATAATTTCGTTGCATCGTAAATTTTGACTTGGCTACAAAACCGAACTTACAGAAGTTTTCACGTGAAAAAAAAAAAAAGAACAAGAAAGAAATGCGTGCAAGACGGTGTTGGGGACACATCCGCTACGTAGGATACATCAATGTCGTTTTATGAGACCGTCATTTGCGTCTTGTAGCGAAAAGAGTGCTCACGTCCATAGGGCTAGCGTCGACGATGAGACCGCGTGCCTCACATTTGCAACGCTCTGTCCAGCGCCGTGCTCGCCCAGAGCCCGGCATTTTGTGTTCGTTCTTCCAACACATGATTCGTATATCATTTTACATAACAATGCAGCATCCTTGAAGGCATATCGGACCACAGGATGGTACTGTTTGAATTTGGGACCCTTCACCAAAAACGGCAGCAGTTAACAACTCGCGTATTTAATGACTATTCTAGGGCAGACGACATAGTGTAATTGATGAGCTTTCCAACTTCTTTGATACCTTCAGTGCCCTAGCAATTTCATCTGTGTCAGTGAACTCCCTGTGGGACCTCTTTAAACGAACAGTGCATGAATGCATCCGGAAGTTCGTGCCTCAACGACGTAAACGGTTTAGTTCCGAAAATCCATGGATAACTCGCTCAATAATTCATAAGAAAAGGAAAGTACAAAGATTAGTTAGGAAGGGCGACAAGAACCTATCTCTTGATATCAGGCGGCTTCGTGCTGAACTGAGAGCGGATATACGGGAATCAAAAACAAGGTACTTCAACATAACACTACATAATCTGCTAACATCGGACCCATCCAAGTTCTGGAGGCACGCCTCGCTGAACAAAGATAATCAAATAATGATAGCACATGGCGATAATATTGTTCACGACGGCTGCTCCGTATCCTCTCTACTCAATGAACATTTTGCTGGCATATTTACCATTGACGACGGGTGCTTACCATCTGTGCCCAGTTTTCCCACAGAACCAGTGCCACGACTTAGCATTAGCGAGCAAGGAATCCTTACTCTACTCCTTAACTTAAACGGCAAGAAGGCCATAGGCCCAGACGGCATCCCAAATACTTTTCTAACTCGGTACGCCGAGTGGTGCACCAAGTACCTTTTTCTTATTTTTAACGTATCTTTGACACGTGGGGAGCTCCCGGACGATTGGAAGATAGCCAAGGTTGTTCCTATTCCTAAGACAGGTTCCAAACTAAATATTGCAAATTACCGGCCGATATCCCTTCTGAGCACATGTAGTAAAGTATTAGAACATATAGTATATAAGCATATTTCAAAATATCTGGAAAGTAAGAATTTCTTCTCCACCAGTCAACATGGCTTTCGCCACGGTCTAAGCACAGTGACACAGCTTGTGAACATTACCCATGACCTTGCCAAAGTTGTAGACGCTCGTGGACAAGTCGACGTTATTTTTCTGGATTTCGCTAAAGCATTCGACAGAGTCTCTCACAGTAAATTATTATTAAAATTGAAGGAAATTGTAAACCATGAACTCTTTACCTGGCTTTCCAACTACCTTGACAATAGAAGACAATTTGTCCATGCGAATAACGCCGACTCGTCCTTCGCACCAGTTACATCTGGTGTTCCCCAGGGCTCGGTCTTGGGTCCTTTGTTGTTTTTAATTTTTATAAATGATGTTGGTATGGGTATCGATGTTAAAATGAACTTTTTTGCCGATGACTGTGTATTGCATAAGGAGATCAATGGCGGTGATGACTATGCATGTTTAAATAATTGTTTGCTGAAAATGGCTGACTGGTGTGAGACATGGCAGTTACCTCTTAACATAAATAAGTGTGTGGTCATGAGTGTCACTCGCAAAAGGAAACCGCTCACCTTCAATTACTGTATTAACTCAGTGAATCTCTCAAGGGTCTCCGAATACAAATACCTGGGCGTTTTTCTTACATCAGACCTGCGCTGGAATAAGCACATCCAATACATAACAAAGAAGGCTAACAAGAAATTTTGGTTCTTGAAACGTCATTTTCGTGAATGCACAGCTCATACTAAGTTAACGGCATTCAAAACATTAGTTCGTCCTATTCTGGAATATAGTGATATTGTTTGGGACCCGTACACCATTGCGAATATTCGACTACTTGAATCCGTTCAAAGGAGAGCGTTACGTTTTATTTTTAAGTCGTACCATCGTCTCACTTCAGTTACTCCTCTTTACGCACGGAGTGGCTTAATACCGCTGGAAGAGCGTAGAAAGACCCATAGGCTCCAGTTTCTGTTTCATGTACTCAATGGTCAATATCGAATCAATCATCAGGACTATATCAGTCCACACGCACCCAGATCAACACGGCTAAGCCATCAGCGCGCACTCAAACCATTCCAGTGCAGGACTGACTGCTTTAAATATTCGTTCTTTCCTCGAACCATCGAAGAATGGAATTCTTTGTCATCTGCTCAGGTCTCACACCGCTCTGTCACGGCATTTGTGAAAGGCTTAAACGCAGTTACATGATGTGACATATGTGTCTTGTTGTAAATTATTTTGGACTTTCTGTGCCCCTCCTACTTGGACCCTTTCAGGGTTTGTAGTATTTTATAAATAAAAATAAATAAATAACTATTTGCAAACGCTGTGACATTTCGAAGTTGGGTGGCTTATATATATATATTTTTTGCATTGTTGAGTTTATCTGTACACTCTTGTTACATTTTAGTATTGTGTTAAAAGAATGAAGCGGGCTAGTTGGCTAAGACATCACGAGAAGGAAGACCAGAGTAAAAAACGTAGGATAACGAAGAGACGAGAGACGACTTTAGCATTGTACAGGTCGTTATTACAAATCCTCTGAGCGGTAAAACACGCGTCTAACCTCTCCCATTCCTGACTATATGACTGCCGCAATGGTGTCGAATACCGTCATTTTTTTGCCCTCTCCCGCTTCCATGTGCACTGCCTTCGCAAGGTCAAGGTGGCGATCAGTCACAGCAAGTATCACGTGATACCGTTGCGACCTGCCTCCGATTATTGTAGCCAGTAGGCGTATGAAAAATATCCTAATTTCGTTACGCACCATTCCCCGGAAGGGCCCCTCATACTAGCTTCGGACGAGCGTGTATTCTGCGTCAAACACTGAAAGCAACCGAATTTCAACAACTGAGGAGGCCGCCTCTGCTACAGACGCGTTATTTGCTTCCCAGCCTACTGACTTTCTGTTCGAAACTTTTCTGTTTCGAACAGTTTCGTTGAAAAAACTGGAGCACCGGTGTAGAGACCTCCATGGGAACAACGAGGAATAAATTGTCCATAACTACTCAGTGACTCGGGGCCTTCATTGGAAACGTAAGGGTTTGTCAGCAACCAATCGTATGAATATGTACTCTACGGATGATGTGAAGATCGCCTAGAGTAACACGACCGAGCACAGGGATAAGTACTTGGTAGAGTAACTGAACTTTTAATTTAATTGATTTAGGAAAACGCAAGAAAATATACTGTAGGTTAACGGTTCATATTTAGGCTAACGTTACGTTTCATGTTAAAAAAGAAAAACGCGACATGAAGCGATCTAATACCCCTAACGCACTGTCGCACATAATCTGGGGGCTTAACTTAATGACACGAGACAGCTGAACGAGTCGTTCAGGCTAACGAAAAGAGCAACGTTATCGATGCTTTGCTGTGGTCACAATCTGTGCTCCTCGTGAAGCTTCTTCTTTCTGGTTATTGTGCACGTTGCGAGTGCTCACGTGTTGTGATGTCACCCGCCAGAGCGAAGAACAGGTGGTGGTGGTGGATGGTGAAAGGGCTCGCCGTTGTCGGCCTCACAGAGGTGGGCATTTTATGCGGATATTTTATTTATTCTATTGTAGCTGACGACGATGCTAGGCCACGCCCTCGTGACCAGCCAAGCTCGTCGGCACGCATCATCTTCACCCGCGTTCATTCTAGTCGCGCTCTTGCACAGTAAACTGGCTATTCCTCCTGCTGCCTGTCTTCGACTCTTTTCTTCACGTCGCGACAACTGGTGACCCGAAGACTATATGCACCAACCTTCCGCGCATCCAGACGACCCAGGCATGCCTACCCTTCGATCTGGCACCAACACTTCGCCTGGCACTTCGGCCGCGGCCGTTACCCATGAAGACCCGACCGTTTCCCTCCGCCTCCCACCATTTTGGAGTCAAGACCAGGAACTTTGGTTTGCGCAAGTTGAGCGCCAATTCGACGCCCGGCATATCACAGCGCAGACGTCCAGATTTGGCCACGCCGTTAGCGCCCTTCCAGTCGAAATCGCTGCTGAGATCCGTGATCTCATTCTCAGTCCACCAGCGCAAGCTCCGTATGACACGCTAAAGCGGGAGCTCCTTGATCGAACAGCGCTCTCCATCCATCGCCGCTTACAACAACTGCTGGGCGCAGAGGAACTTGGCGACCAAAAGCCTTCACAGTTACTTCGCCGTATGAGGCAGCTTACGGGAAGCACACCTGTTGACCCGGCTATTATGCAAGAACTATTTCTTCAGCGCCTTCCATCCGACATACGCGTTGTTCTCACGGCTGCTGGTGAGATGTCGTTGGATGATCTTGCCCGCCTCGCCGACCGCATTCTCGACTTACGTACCACTCCATCTTCCTCGGCATCTCACCCAATCTGCGCTTCGCGCGCTGCGCCTCTTCTCCATCCGTCTCAGCCAGCTGCCCTGCCCATCCCCGAATCCGCCGTTCAGCCTATCGCCACAGACCTCACGGCGACTGTCAACAGCCTGCAGTAGAGCGTAAATCGTCTGACTGAGTTAGTGACCGGCCTGACTACCCTTGTGGTAAACGCAACCACGACACGCCACCGCTCACCATCTCCCTTTCGCTTTCGTGGCCGTCAATCTCGCACTCGCCATTATTCGCCACGTCGATACCGCTCGCCGTCCCCAGCACAAAGTCCGCCATCGCCCTTCTGGTGGTATCACCGCACCTTTGGTGCGCACGCCCGCCAGAGCAAACCACCATGCTCGTGGGCGGGAAACGTTTCTCCCAGCACCTGATGGCGGCAGATGCTGCTGGAGGCAACGACAACCGCCTCTTTTACGTCATCGACTCCATCAATCATCTTCGCTTCCTCGTCGACACTGGCGCTGAAGTGAGCATCATCCCACCACCCCCCTCCGATCTCCATCGTTCCCCCCCTCATTCCCTGCGCGCCGTCAACTCATCCCCCATCAAGTGTTTCGGCGAACGTTCACTTACATTGAACCTTGGATTACGACGCAGCTTCCAATGGGTTTTCATCATCGCAGACGTTTCCGATGCCATCTTGGGCGCCGACTTTCTACGCCATTTTGATTTGCTGGTCGACATCAAAAGAAGGAAGCTCCACGACAACAGTACCGGTCTGTTTGTCCACGGAGTACGTGGCTTGCATGCACCGATCAGCCCTGTCATTGTCCGCCCGTCGGCTCCGGAGCAATTTCGCGCCCTTCTTGACGAGTACCCCGATGTCATCCGGTTGCCTCCAACGGACACTCCACCTCGTCACTCCACCACGCACCACATGCTTACCAAGGGCCCCCCTGTGCATGCCAAGCCGAGACGCCTTCCACCTGAGCGTCTCGCCATCGCCAGACGCGAATTTGACCATCTTCTCGCGCTTGGCTACATTCGTCCCTCTAGCAGCCCCTGGGCGTCTGCGCTTCATATGGTTCCCAAAAAAGACCCAGGGGACTGGCGCCCATGCGGGGACTATCGCGCTCTCAACGCTGTGACCATTCCCGACCGATACCCATTGCCACATATTCATGACTTCGCCGCCCGCCTTCATGGAGCCACTACCTTCTCCAAAATTGATCTCATCAAGGCATACCATCAAATTCCAGTGCAGCCCGCCGATATCCCAAAAACTGCCATCACGACTCCGTTCGGATTATTCGAGTACATCCGGATGCCTTTCGGCTTGCGAAATGCGGCGCAGACTTTTCAAAGATTTATTGACGAAGTCACGCGCGGCCTCCACTTTTGCTTCTGCTATCTCGACGACATCCTGGTGGCCAGCTCCAGCCCCGCCGAGCACGAAGGTCACCTCCGGCAGCTTTTCCAGCGTTTACGAGAGTATGGCGTCGTCGTCAACCCTGCAAAATGTGAACTGGGCGTCTCTACCATGGAGTTTCTGGGCCATCACATAGACGCCGCAGGAATCACCCCACTCCGCCGCAAAGTAGAAGCCATCGACAATTTTCCGCGTCCTGCCACCAGACGCAAGCCCCGAGAATTTTTAGGACTCATAAATTTTTACCGCCGTTTCGTCCCCCATTGTGCCCAGCTGATCCACCCGCTCTGCTCCCTCCTTTCTGGGCCCGGTGGACCTTCCAAACCGCTCGCGTGGACTGCTGCCGCCGAAACAGCCTTCCACAGCATCAAGCGTGCCCTGGCCGAGGCTACGCTCATCGCTCACCCGATTCCTGACGCCCCTATCATCCTTGCCGTCGACGCGTCTTCTGAAGCTGTTGGTGGTGCCCTCCATCAAGTCACCCCCGACGAACAGCTTCAGCCACTCGCCTTCTTTTCAAAGTCTCTGAAGCCGGCGGAGGCCCGGTATAGTACGTTTGGCCGTGAATTGCTTGCCACATATCTCGCCATCAAGCACTTCCACCACTTTCTCGAAGGACGCAATTTCACAGTCTACACCAACCACAAGCCCCTTACGTACGCCATCTCATCCGGTTCCTCGTCTCATTCGCCTCGGGAGTTGCGCCATCTCGCGTACATCTCCGAATTCACCACAGATATTCGACACCTCCCTGGCACCAGCAACGTCGCAGCGGACGCTCTCTCACGGGCACGGATTTCCGCCCTCACGTTCCGACCACTGTCGACTACGCTTCAATTGCGCAAGCTCAGGACCACGATGCTGCCATCCAAGACCTCATTGCTTGTCTGCTCTGTCCATCCACAAAATTCCCTTCCCTGGAACGCCTGCCACTAATTCTCCTTGGCGTCAGGGCTGCCATCAAGACAGACGCCCCTGTCTCACCTGCTGAGCTCGTGCATGGCGCGCCGTTAAAGGGATAGTCGCATCCGGAAGCGTGTTCCGGAACTGTTATGGTCATGTTCCCTGTCGTTCATAATGTACGCCGGCGAATTTTCTCCGCACAAATCCACTTGGTTGACTCAGAAACGATTTTTAAATGTTCGCGCTTGCGGCGCGCACGGCAATCCCCGCAAGGCGCCGACACTGGATGACGTCACCCGGATAAACCAACGATCAGGAGGCGCTCCTTCCCGCCGGAGTTCTGTGTGTGTCTGAGCGCGCGTCTGACCCTTTTTCCTGTTGTCTTGTCGCGTTTGCTTTGAAGTACTTTGAACCACAGCGTGTGCCCTAGGATTTCACGCCGTTGAAGTGCGATTTCAAAGCCAGGAAACCTTTGCTACGTGCCCGGGTGCACGGAGACTTATAACGCGAATCCCGAGCTTACATTTCACCGACCTCGCAATGGCGAGACGGAACGAAAGTGGGAGGCAGCGATCGCCAGCCACTACTGTGGTGTGTCCCAAGGATTGAATATTTCACGCGTCTGTTCCTGTCATTTCGCCGACGACACCTATTTTGATGAAGATGTATTGCAAGTTCGGCTCGGGCTACGGCAGAAACGGAAACGGCTGAAGATTGACGCCGTGCCTACCATATTCGATCAGGAACAAGGGCAGGAACCAGTAACGGAGGTAAGTGACAATCCTGCGAGGTCACAGCTACGCTGCGATGAAAAATATCAGTTGTCACAGTAAACATCATCGCGAACACCTGGCCTTGCCACCGATTGTAAAGTCACAATCACACCGCCTACTAATGTACACAAATTATTACAATGATTGCAGCATCCTGACGCAATAGTACGCGTACTCTCGAGAAAAAAGATTCGTGTGTTGTTGCTGTGCTAACTGTCGCCTGTATTATGCAGGAGTAACGTAACACACCCACAGGACAGCGTTATTCTACTGTTATTGCAGCTAATGGATGTTTCTGCAGTTCATAGTGTAAGCCTGATGGCAGCATTCAGGGATGTGGAAACATCGCAATCTGTGTTTGGCTACGTCCGAGACACTTCACGTTGCATCAGTATTCTACAGCAGCCTTGTTGCTAATTTCTGGCTCTATTTCAGGCGGCAGCAGGCACGTCAACAGAATCAGCTGGATGTTTTGTCAAGCCACGAAAATATTGCAATTCTTTTTGCACGTCCCACAACATAATGAATATGTACGAGCCCTGAAAATTGTCGAATCCTGTGAAAGGAATCTTGTGTGATGCGGCTGCCAGCGTTTATAACGTAATGTCGACAGGAAAATAACTGTGCCAGTGAAACAGGGACCGCAAAGGGGAAGATTTATTTGCATAGTCATTTTTATGTTTGTTATTGTACCCGCTAGGCCCTCAACGTATTCTTTTCAGTGTTAAAACTCAAGGCCATATTTCAGATGCGGAGGTCATGGCTGAAGCAAGTGCTGGAAACCCACTTCACGGCGCATCTCACAAGGGGGTTGTTATCCCCTGATTCCAGGAAGAGGAAAACAAAGGACACACACTTGCATAGCGTATTAGTACACCAGATATGGATCTGCCAACATGAACCCTCCTAACATCCCTGTGGCAGCAATACCTGTAACCACCCAGACTTCACACCACATTAATTTAGAACCACAGCACAACATAATAAAATAGCTTAGGTTTATTTGCCTGTCATACATAATGGGAGGCAAATAAACCTAAGCTATTTTGTTATTCCCACTCCGTCATACTCCACTGTACAATAAATCGATACAATTATAGGGTCATTCTTTATTCTCGTCACTACACCGCATTGACAATCTGCACAGAGTTCGAAATATTCCCACCTCGGCACTAACTTAGTGCAATACAGTCTGGATTTGATGCAAGAGCTAATACTGGCCATGTGTAGTAGCTTTTGCTGTACAGACGGGTAGACAGTCTGTTGACTGCAACTGGAGATACAGAGTGACAGGGCAAAACATCCCCCACACTGCAATGACGAAAAGACGAAAATTGCTGCAAGACGAAAATTTTGCTGACATAGGCACACTTCGTGCAAGTGAGCCCTTGGTCATCCCCCTTGCCTCCCATCAGAGGTTTTCGAGAACACCACACACCTATAGTATTCTCGAAAACCTCTGATGGGAGGCAAGGGGGACGACCAAGGGCTTACTTGCACGAAGTGTGCCTATGTCAGCAAAATTTTCATCTTGCCGCTACATGTCTCCAGTTCCAGCCATCAGTATGCACCAGCTTGTCTCTCTTGTCAAGACACCCTTGTTTCGATGGTCCTAACGCTGATAGCCTTGATAAGACGTAGACGGGAACTTCCTCCTGATTATTTGGACAACGCATCCAGGCCATCTTGTGAATGACGAGTATGCCGTGAACATCAGGCAGCTGGAAAAGACAACTCCACATGACATTTCTTTTTGTTTAGCATCATATCTTGTGGGCATTTGCACACCTGCCAAATCTTCCGCAGTGTTGGGAAGACAATGGCCAGAACAGAAGAACTGACACTATCCCAACCTTGGAGTTCAAAGCCTGTGATTTCCTTCCTTAGTTCCAGGGTCTACCACATTTTGAATGTGGAAGGTTTGCAGATGTGCAACATAGTACAAAAAAAAAAAAAAATGCCCGCCTCTTTCAGGATGAGCCCGATTCCAACTGCTAACTCCCTCCCAAACCAGCTTCCCTCCAATTTCGGCAAAATCCAATTTCTAACAAAATATGTTACTCTTACATTCTTCAGTAACATGCTTCCCCTCTTCATTGGCACCTCAAATGCTTCTGTTTTCAGACTTCTAAGACTTTCCTTCAGAGTTTAAAATTCCCACTGGATATCTGCCAATCAATGGGTTTTGTGCTGCCAATCAGGCCATGGCTAACTGGCATATAATTGAGAGCTTGTCGAGACTAGCTGAGGCGGCTGTGTTGCTTCACTTTTCCTAATGGAATTGTTGGACCAGGATTCTCTGGATTGTTCCAAGGCTGTCGTCCACGCTTACGATTTATGGGGGACAAACTTGTGTAGGCCAAAAGGCTGCTGAAAATAGTCGCCCTTTTGTATACAGCCCTTGTCCACTTTAGGTGCGACAATTTGCATAACCAACAACACCCGACTAGCACCCGAGTTTACCCTTCCGAATCTTGATGGGGGGTCATTTAAATCGAAAAATTCATTACGGTCGTAATCATATAGCAAACGGGAGAGCACTGCAGCAGGCTTATCTGTGGTCCTGGGGATTGAGTCGCCTAAAATGTTGATCATAGCGGCAGAATTGAGGCGCCTACACCACTAGAAGCTCTCTACGGAGTTAGATGTCCCTGAGTAATGGGTGTTGTGTTATGCACTAGCACGGTGGCACTGTTGCACATTTCTGCCACCCTGGCAACAGAATGGCAACACAGGCTCTCGTCAGGCTCCTGTGGTTCGCAGGCTCCAGACAGACACCTGCCGATTTCAACATTCTACACTGTTTCGCACATCCGGCGGCAACCATGCAAAGAGATACCTCACCTAAAAATGTCATCCCGCGGGTTAGCCGCAGCCACATCTCGTGGATGGTCGGCGGCTTCCAGAGGCATTGGGTCCGTAGCGTATGGGTCATCACCCAGCATTAACTCGTCGCCGCTACCGCTAACATGTTCGTCAGAATCTCCCCCAGACAGAAACATCACTCTCGTTTTCCGACTCCATGTTTGCTCCCTTCGCTTCGCGATCGCCAAACAGGCGCGCGGCTCGCATTTGACCAGGGCGCGCGCTGATTGGCCTTATCCGGGTGACGTTTCCTCCCACTTTTAGAGAGCGAGGGCGCAAGGATTCCGGTTTCTTTTTCATCGGATTGCGCGGAAAGTACGCCGCGGATCGAAATGGTATTTTCGGGCCCACTTCAGTGGTCGGCAAGGAATTAGAATTCGCATTAGTTTCGAAATTGACCTCGGAGAATGCGACTGTCCCTTTAAGACTACCAGGAGAATTCTTCGACCATGCAACTCTCGCCCAACCCGCCCCTGACCTTCTTCACTACGCCACTCGCCTGCAGTCTTACTGTGCTGACTTGCGACCACTGCCCACACGGTCCTCTTCGTCCCGTCCCGTCTTCATTCATCCGGCTCTTCATTCCGCAACCCATGTGTTTCTGCGGCACGACGCGGTTCGTAAACCTCTCCAACCCCCAAACGACGGCCCTTTTCCCGTCCACTCTCGTCAAGCGAAGACCATCACCATTAGGCTTCCTAACCGGCTCGAGGTGGTCTCGGTGGATCGTGTCAAGCCTGCCTTTTTGCCTGCCATCACCCTGGTGCCCGAGCCTTCTCGTGCCTCGTCCCCCTGCCCGCCCTCACCGGTGCATCCGTCAGGTTCGGTACATTGGGCACCCGGCCTACCTTCTGTCCGTCTCATACCTCGCCGGCATACGGTCCAGGGAGGGGGTACCTGTAGCTGACGACGATGCTAGGCCACGCCCTCGTGACCAGCCAAGCTCGTCGGCACGCATCATCTTCACCCGCGTTCATTCTAGTCGCGCTCTTGCCCAGTTAACTGGCTATTCCTCCTGCTGCCTGTCTTCGACTCTTTTCTTCACGTCGCGACACTATTTTATGGGCGGAGGACGCATTTTATCAGAGCGCGGTACTCGATTTTCTCCATTTTAAGTGAAGAGTGCACCCTGGCTACTTGAAATGCCGCTCTCCAACCGACAAACGCATGGAGCGGGTTGAGGGTGGTGCTCCGGCCCTCCAACAGATGGCACCACGCGTCCTTAATCGCATTTTCAAATTTACGCGCATTTTCTACCTCGGGCTGGAAACTTATGGAATCACTAGCACATCGAGCGATTAGTGCGCCAGACAGACGGACACGTTTGATGTCATTTCCCGTACCATTCACCGTGCAATGAAATGACAGTTATCTTACCTGTCTGACAGCGGTATAAGCTGCCCAACGAACATCGACAGCACCAACACAACATGACCCAACAGTGAGGGAACCCAAAGCGGTTGCGATGAGCCGAAGTCAAGAAGATTCGAAATTTAGGGAACGCGAAGGCCGAGGCGCCGAGTCCAAGAAACGAAGGTGGGAGAACGAATAAGTACGCAAAGCACGAAGCCGTGGCCATGAGATGTGAACGGTCCCGGACGTGTGCACGTGAAACGAATGTGCGTCCGTCCGTGTTTGCACTGGCAAACGCGGAGTTTGCGGAGGAGTTTCTGAAAATCAGGTGCGGACGTGTTTGTGACGTTCGCGATAGGCTGTGGTTTCTGACAGCGTGGCGCCCGTACGCGCGAACGCAGCGAACTGTTGCGCGTGAACGGTACAGCTATTACTGTTACTTCTTCGCACATGGCTGCGAAAACGGCAGGGCTCGCCCTCACAGTCCTGTTCTGCTCTATGTATGTAGTAGAAAACGATGAAGATCAATTTAAAAAAATCAAATAATCAAAAGCTGTGTTTTTTTTAGGAGTCGTACGAGGTGTAGTAGAAAACTAATGAGACTGCTTGAATGGCGTTTGATCTAGCAACGCTGGGGACTCCTCCTGCGCCACACTGGATGGGTATACGTCTCGTTTACATTCACATCGAGTTTCGACGTTCCACCGTTTCCACGTGTGCGTCAAGTGCGTGTGAGCTGGACCTATGCATCGATAGTGCGTCACGAAAATGGAGCCCGAAAAGTACGAACAACGTTGTGCAATCAAATTTTGCGTAGGCTGGGGCAAATGCGACTCAGACTTTTGAGAAAGTAAACAGAGGCTAGCGAGGCTGTGCGTTATCCCGTGCTCAGGTCTTCAGGAGGCACAAAGCCTTTTCTGAGGGGTTATCAAGTGTGACGGACGAACCCCGTTGTAGAAGGCCTTCAACTTCGAAAACTGACGAAAACGTGGTTAATGCGAGAAATTTTGTACGCTCACATTGTCGAATAACGTTGAGGATGATCAGTGACGAGTTGAATTTAAACTTCTTCACTGTTCACGAGATTTTAACGCAAGAATTGGGCATGAGGAAAATGTGTGCAAAGATTCTGCGAAGAAACTTCTCAATTCATCAACAGGACAATCGTAAGAACGTGCGTCTGCACCTCCTCGATCGACTAAGAGTGATCCGAATTTTTTTCAAAACACGTAATAACGAGTGATGAAACATGGATTTTCGAGTCCGTGTGACCATTTCGTTTCCCCAACATTGAAAATCCGTCTGAAAGGACTATTTCGAGACCATCTAAAACATTCAGAAAGCTGTGACGAAGCAATTGAGGGCGATACCGGTTAAGAACTTCCAGCGCTGCTACGAGTGGGAGCAACGTCTCCGCATGTGTCTGTGTTCGGATGGCAACTACGTTGAAGGGAATAACCTCGAATTGTAACTTCCTCGAAAATATAAAAGGTTGCAAATACAGTCTCATTACTTTCCTGACACACCTCGTATTAAAGTAGCAAACCCGAAGCAATCCATTGTCAATAATGTCAGCTGGCTGTTTCTCTCACATTTTTCATGCTAACAACGGTAAATCTATTTGCCCTGTACTCAACAGTGTGTGTGTCTCGTCCTGTGGGGTAATTTTTTCAAACAGCGTAATCCAGACTAGCCCAGCTATCTTCCTCTTTCTTTCAGAGTCCGCCCCACACTTCGGTTACAACCCTATGAACCTGTCTCGCCGTGATGTTTGCTTGCAAGAAGTAGAATCTGGTATGCTGTGCTGTTTTTGTTGTAACAGGACTTCAGGTATCCATATCAATAACAAGCCACCATAGTATGTGACCTTCCTTATGCCTCACCAGGTTCTGACCAGCATCACAGTACGCCACTACCATAGGAACTTCCTATGGTAGTGGTGTAGGGGAACTTCCTATTTGGAAGTAAACATAACCGCAGGTGTGTGTCTTGAATACTTAAAGGGGCTGCGACAGATCATCCCACGTTACGCCAGGTAAACGTAAAAGACTGTTCTTTGCACCTATGTGAACCTGCATTGAAAGTTTCACAGAGAAGAGGGTAATTGAAGCGGAGAAAATGGGCACCGTGAATACCGAAACTGAATAACGAAACACCTCTGACATCACAGCTCTCGCCGCCGCCACTGAGGCAGCGCACGAGGAGTCACGTGCTTACGGCTGCCAATGGGAATGGACGCAACTCTGAGCTCTTTGACGTCTGCGGTTTGCTCTGGAGTGTGTTCGAGGGCTGGTATCTCGATATGCACGACACGGAGAAGAATAATTCTTTTTTCTTCAGTATTCTGGCGTGCAGTACAATGCGTCCATGATGTAATGAACCACATCTATGAAAGCGTCCCAACCCCTTTAATGTATTTCAGCTTAGCCTAAGAGCAAATCATACGTGAGTTAAATATGCCTCTGTAAGTGCCAGTGTAATTATGTTGTTCAATTGAAATAAATAATTTTATATTGGGTTCTGAGTGGACCATTCGGACCATGAGCACGTTACTTGCCGACCAGAAAGAGTCTGAAAGGCCCCTGGAAAAAACGTGGACGAGATGAGCAACGCATTGGCAATGCATTGTAACAATAGAATTTCCCAGACATTGACACCCCAGGAATCTCGTTACGCGCTGACACCAGATTGCTGGAATTCAACACTAGATTTCCACACCTGTTTTGAGAAACTTGTTTTAGTGTCATCAATAAATGTCATCAATAAACGTTTCACCGTGAAACATGGTGTGATTACTGAAATATATTTTAATATGTGGATATTGGGTAAAAAATGCCGGGAGGGGGGAGGGAAGCAGTGAATAGGATGCCTGTTCGGGCACCGTTGGTGCGCTACCCTGAGTTCGTCGCACTCCCCCGTCGGGCCTTTAGCGCCCTCATCCTCCGTGTCACGCGCAGATATAAGTATATTTAAAGTAACTTGGAAAATTAGCAGAAGTTATTGAAAAAGTGTTAGATTACTAAATATTGGCCTTTGAAAGTATTGGCAAGACACCGAGTTGCTCGCAAAAGTATTTGAAAAACGTAATTTAAATGATCTACTGAAGTGACTGTAAGTCTGCAATCTGCATTCATTTGGTCCCTCGCATAATGTCATCTTTTAAATTGGTCAATGCCTCTTGGGGTTTTAGCGCTAGCAATTCTGGTACAAAGGAATACGCTTTTAGAATGTCTGGCCACAACAACGTAGTTCTTCACAATACAAACTGTTTATTGCCAATCCCGTGCGTGAGCTCCTAATCAACGTCTGGGCCCTAGGTGCACTCTGGACTCACCTAGTGTAACTCCTGACGATTGATAGAACTGCTGGTTCAGGCGTTTGCTTGCGCCGTCCAAGCCGATGCGGCTCGATGCTAAACTTTTCGCTATTCCGTACCGCGCGATAAATCCATGGCTTCGGTGTGATTCGTCCCGAGCTCCCTCGCGATGATCAATCATGTTGTTTCTTCGAAATCTCCGGGCTACCGAAGCGGTTCTCACGTGCCGTCGCGTGAAGTTTGGAGCTCGCCTTCTTGAAATAATAACGATAACGAACGGCAGTGGCGTAGCCAGAAAGAAAATATTGAGGGAGAGGTTGCATGGGTGCTTTACATGGGAGAAAAAGACTTCCCACTCGTTTCCCTCTCCCAAATGCACTAGCACAGGTACGATTTCGGGAGGGCTTGAATGTGATACTGATGGATAGATCAGCTACGAAGTTTTACTCAAGCAAAAATAAAGAGGACCTGAAGGAACATACCAACGCAGAAAAATATGGTGGCGGCTTATGCGCTTATCGATGTCAGACAGTGACTCATCGCGACGGCTCTTCAATTTGCACCACTGGATGAACGGGAACAATAGAAAGTTTTAGTACACTGTACGCTATCGCATTTGCGTACGTAAGATATAGCGTTGGCGTTTCTGCGCACTGCCCGGGGCTCTCTTGCTGTTATGGGCGTGCGCAGAACCACCCACGCTATCCCCTACGTACGCAAAGGCGATAGCGTACGATATGCACTAAAACTCTCTAATAACGCCAGTGTACCCATTCGTCTACACGGCTTCATACTTCCATAGCATTATGCTCCTTGTGTAGGTGAAAACGTTTTAGCGACATACTCTCAAGAACGATGTTATTGAGAGGCTCTGCCTGATTGAAACTTCCGTGCTCGAAAGCACTGCGCGTAATTCATGACATCAACGTCTTTCGCAGGCATTGACGCAGGATGGAGGCACCCTTCTGGTCGTGTCACAAGAGTGGCATACGTACATGCCGGTGCGGGAAGTTCGCTAGAGCGTTCCATTCATTCTATAAAGAGCTTTCCCGTTCATTGGGCGCCTAATGAATAATGATCTGCAGTCTGTCGGAGTTTTGAGTGTTTACAGGAAGAAGTACATACACCAAAGGGGTGTCTGTGGCTGAAGTGTGTTATGCCTCATAGTGTATAAATAGTTGGTGTAGCGCCGTGTCTGCGTTCCGCTTACATATAGCATGATGTCAAGAGCAGCCTATTGCACGTTATTTTTATGCCACAACGTACACTTCGCGCTCTAGAAAAAATGCCGCAAAACACTAGCGTAGCGACAGTTTCTCTCCGCACAGGGGAGAGGGCAAAGTTTGGAGAACAAACAAGGCAGCAATGAGGAGGCATGATATAGTGCGGTATAGGCGCGTGCACGGAATAGTTCGTTGTGATCACATTTGGATTGGATTGCAAATAAAAACAAATGATGCAAGGTTATTCTCGTGATTCGGTCGTTGCCCTCGTCATGAGGAAACGCTCCTTTACCGCCTCCGCCTCAACGTCTCCCGCACACCGCCGCTTCTATTCAAACTGGGTCAAATCCAGCACTCTCTTCTGCACCAGCTGTAGGGTGGTGGCTGATTTCCCCCCGTGCACTCTACACTGCCGGCAACACCTTGTCCACCAGCTCCCGTGGCATAGTGGTGAAGATGATCGCTTTCCACGCCGAGACTGGGAGGTGACACGGGTTCGAATCCTGTCGCCGGCTGTGCTGTCTGAGGTTTTCCCTGGGCTTTCCGAAGACTTTCCAGACGAATGTCGGCACAGTTCCCCTTGAAGTCTGCCCAGGACGCACACTAACCCCCCTGTCCCCACTCATTCCTGCTGTCCTCTCTCCATCTGTCCACGTCTGTACGCCGCTCATAGCCACAGTTGCTTCGCGGCACTAACACGGAATTAGAAAAAAAAAAAACATTGTCCACCGTGACGCCCCCCGTCGTCGTGTACCCCAACTTGACTACAGCACTCTCTCACTGGCTACCGTACTGGGTCCAGTTCCTCAGCTTACCCAATGCGTCACCAGCTCCCGTGGCACAGTGGTTAGAGCGCTGGCCATGTCACGTCGAGACCGGGAGGTAGAAGGGTTCGAATCCCGGTGCCAGCTGTGCTGTCTGTGTTTTTTCCTGGGTTTTCCTCAGACGCTTTCAGACATATGTCGACACAGTTCCCTTAGGAGTCGGCCTAGGACGCAGATTCCTCCAGGGCGTCAGTCGTGACGTTGCCCACCTCTGTGAGGCCGACAACGGCGAGCCTATTCACCACCGCCATCCAGTGGGTCACCTCAGCTGCAGCCCTTCCCATTTCCGCCCGACACCGAAAAGCGCATGATCGAAGAGAGCTAGTTGAAGCGCGTCATCCTGGTATATAGGATATCATGCAAAATCCCCGACCCACTCTTTCCATGAAAGGCGTCACCGAGCCATACAGACAATGCTCCATAGGCTACGCACGGGATCTGCGTTCACCAACTCGCAACTGTTCAAGATCGGCTCTAGGGAGGATACCAGCTGCGGTCACTGTCAGCATCCGGAAACCATCGAACATATCCTGACAGAATGCCGCACATACCACACCATGCGGGGAACTCCCCTTCCACACTCCAGGCCTGGCATAGTGACGGACGTCCTCTTCCCCGAAAGTTCTTATGCAGAACGAACTAGCAAAACTCGCAACCTCGTGCGTTTTCTTCAGGAAAGGGGCGTCGTACAAAGACCCCTCTAGTGCACCTCTCATCCAGAGTGCGCTTCAGTCTCATCAGTGTTATTCATCCTGCCTATACCACACCTTGAACCCTTCACCTTTCGCTTGCACACCTAACGAGCGAACGAGTGGTGGAAAATTCAAAAGACGGGTACGTGGCACATTGAGCGTGAGGCATGGTATGCCTTTCACGTATAGCGCGAAGAGCGCCGTGTACGAGTTTTATCACGTGCCCTTTTCGACGAGTGCCCCGCCCCTCGTTAGCTCGTTACACGTGCAAGCGGTTAAGCCACAATGGGGGAGAAGGGAGCGACACGCATTCGCTTTACTTCGTGAGGATTATCCTTCTCGCACGGCGATCCTCTTGACCGCTTTGAGGTGACGATCGCTTCGTTCCCGACCGTTCTACCGAACGAAGCCGGTACATGGCCGAAGCCGACGCGATGGTTTCGAGCTGCTCTGAAGCAGTCAAGTATTACGCGAATGGCGCGATGGTTCTTCAGAAACCTGCGTTCCTCAAAAACCTAGCGGAGTATTAAAGGGAGACTTCGGGACAATCCGAAACTACTATAATGACTGTGTAAATAAGCTCGATACATTCTTCTGGAGTGATAAATAAAGTTGGTTTGGCAGTCGGTGACTCGGTAGTTGCCAAAAGAGCTGCGAAGCTCAAAACGAAACCGAAACTTCTGAAGGTTTCCTCTCCTACTTCCTGTACCCAGCGTGACGTCACCGGTAGTCTCGTGCGGGCCACCGGCTGTTTTTCGGGCATGCGCTTTGTAACTTCTTCGTGCCACATGTGTGACCAGTCATCTGCTTCCTCGATGTCGTTCTAAAATATTCGCCAGCGTAAAAGCAAAGCATACAGAAAGCCGTACACGAGGAATACCGGTGAGGTGAAGCACAGTGTTGCTGGACTGCTTTTCCGCGGAGGAGCGCCTAATCATTCAAAGGAAATATTCATTTTCTAATTATCTGCGCCACTTGGGGATCAGAAATTGTATTCACTGAAATATCACACGGTACGGATTGATGTCGCACTGTTACCTCAAGACGTTTTTCGTGCGGAGTCTCCCTTTAATATTACTGGTTGGTTGTCATTTAGACTAGAGGTCAGAAACATGGTGGAAAAGGCGTGGGACGTACGCCATTTTATGACAATTAACATTACTGCACAAGTGTCACAAAAAGGCGTACACCTCCCGTTTTTATCCAATCAGGGAATAGAACGATATCATTCGGGAAGGTAGTTGGCCAAGAGCGTGTACTATGCGGTGAAGTTCTGTTTGAAGAGCGCAGGGACCTGATTGTCGTTGAGGAAAAAAGATTGTACGGCATGATTTGCGAACGTAAGCGCAGGTACGGCAGTCGATTCTATGAGTGCGTTCCACAACTAACCCTCGAGTAGGAGTTGGTCACGTGACAGAGTTGTACCACGTGACCATGGGGGTAGGGTAACCCTCGGGTAGGTTGTGGAACGCGTGGAACGGGCGCGAGTACGATTCTCAACATGGCGACAGCAGACGACATTGACATTTGGGCCCCGCGACATTAGAACCGCTGTCCCCTGATTCGCTTTAGTGTGACGCTATTGACTTTGGTATGGGGACACCTGCGTGGGTTCGTAAAGCATTCACGCCACGAATTAGGGGTATTTACCGCACGTTCCGAGAGAGGGTAGCGCTATCCTCGTCCCCAGCTAGCTCTCAAACGCATAGAAACAGGTTTCGACCCTCACATGCAACGATCTGATGTGTGTTGTATGTATGGTTCCGTGCATGTTGCACTGAAGAAAACATCAGGTCGCAAAATCGGCACTGGAACTTTCCTGCATCCTTTATGATGCTGCCGAGACAAGCAGCAGCAAAAGCAGACGACCGTAGATTTCAATGCAGACGACAGCTCTGACGTCACTACCCTCACCTACTCCCGTCTGACAGGGGATAGAGCGAGTCGACCTCAGGTAGCTACTCTAGAGTAGGCAACCCGCTTTTGGAACGGGGGTCGCGACGTCATCGAGTAGGTTTTGGAACGCGGAGAGTAGCTACTCCCTACTCTCGGGTCGACCCGGGTGAGTTCTGGAACGCAGCCTATGTGATTCCGTAACTCCAGCTCCATAATTCCATAATACCATAATTACATAATACCAAAATTCCAGCTCCCGTGGCCTAGTAGCTGCTGTGATGACATTCCACGCCGAGGCTGGGAGGTGACACGGGTTGGAACCCGGTCCCCGGCTGTGCTGACTTTTCGCTGGGTTTTCCTGAGACGCACCCCCCCCCCCGCCATAATCGGAACGTTACCAGCATGAGCATAGCCGAATGCGACTGCGACAAACAGTTTCACCACCACCACCAGACCAGTCTTCCCATCTTTTATTAGTATATTGGTTGTAACAGCCAAAAACCAAATGCCAAATGTGTCCTTTTAAGCGATTTGACCTTTTTACGGCACTGCGTAAAGTTTAGTTCGCTTATGGCGTTTCGTTTGGACCTTTTCTGTTAGACGTCATCCACGGTGTTTTTGACACGTAGAATTTCAATCAATCTTACTGGGCTTTTACCATACATATAAGCATATGCTGCAGGTATGCTTCTGACAGTGCAATTAGCACCATATCGACTGCAAATGCGAGGGCTCCAACTGATCTTTCTATTAGCTGCTCAGTCGTGATGTGCTGTCATAGGGGAAGAAAAAAAAATGACGACGGAAGAGGGGAGTTGCTCAGTCTTTGTTTTCGTCTTAAGATCTATCCACTTTGACCCATTATTCAGACGAGCGAGAAGGTTGTTGATGTAGTTGCAGGTGTTGAATCGCGGGGGGGGGGGTATGTTTATTAAAAACAAACAGAAAAAGCGTGTTTATCAAAATAGGTGTGGGGAGAGTGGGCGCCCTTGCCTTAGGCCCGCCCTGATTTTGAGTGCATTTGGTCTATGCTTGCCCAATTGATAAACTGTTTCGGTTCCTTCCTATAATCTTTCTGGCCTTGAGATTTCATCCTGATGTAATCCTGTTCCCGTCAGTTTTCCTATACTTAATCTTGTGACCTATTGCATCGTACTCTTTCTTGAGGTCAAGGAAATCCGAGAACACATCTTCGTTATTTCCTGTTCTCACCTCTATCGGTTGAATTAGAATAAACATATTGCGTCTTGCTTGCCGATTTTTTCTGAAGCCATTTTAGATTTCGGAGACAGTGTTACGGTGTTTACAATATTTATTTATTTATTTATTTATTTATTTATTTATTTATTTACAATACCCCAAAGGCTCTTGCGAGCATTGCATGGAGGAGTGGGGTTGTACAGATATTAGGTATAACAATAAATGCACTTGACAAAGGACGGCGCGAAAAAAAGGAATCAATTGATTATTAGTGAATGGTTAAATGGTAGATGATATCTTCCTATGAAACGTGGTGTGATCAGTGAGCTCCGCAATATTCAAGGGAAGATCATTCCAGTTAATAGTAGTCTTACAAAAAAAATGATTTAGCAAAGATATCAGTGTGGCAGACTAAACGAGTTACCTTGTACAAATGGTGGAAGCGGGGAAAGATTGTGGAAGAACGAGTGATAGGAGAAATGCTAGGCGGAATGGTATGAATGAACTTGTGAAACAGAGACAACCTTGCAATGTATCGACGTCTTTCTAGGTTAGGGAGTTGAAGTTGTTGTTTAATTACCGAGACTGAAGAATGACGTGAGTAATCACCAACGATGAAACGGGCTGCTCTATTCTGGATGGCTTCAAGAGCGGAGGATAAGTATTGTTGAGGAGGGTCCCACAAAGCTGAAGCATACTCCAGTTTTGAACCTACTAGTGATAAGTATCCTAGTTTCCTAATTTCCTGGGGTGCGAGTTTCAGGTTACGTCGAATATAGCCAAGAGTCCGGTTAGCATTGCCAGCAATGAATTAATGTGCTTGTTCCAAGTTAGGTCTTGGGAGAGATGAATGCCAAGATACTTGTAAGAGCTTACTTTAGTAAGAGCAATGTCGTTTAATGAGTATGGATATGGAGAAAAACGGCCGTAATTGCGACGGGCAAAAGTAATAACATTACATTTGTTAAGGTTAAGAGTCATCTGCCAGGTTAAACACAACGAGTGAACTAATGAGAGGTCATGTTGTAGAGCAACCTGATCAGAAAAGGAAGAAATCTTGCGATAGATAACACAGTCATCGGCAAATAGCCGTGTGGTGGAAGAAATATTATTAGTGAGGTCGTTAATATAAATAAGAAAGAGAAGGGGAGCAAGCACCGATCCCTGAGGGATACCCGATGTTACCGCAAAAAAAAATCGGAACGATGATCATTGCATATTACGAAGGAAGAGCAATTCGTGAGGAAGTCTTGTATCCAACAATAGGTTTTACAGTCAATATTAGTAGCACGAAGTTTCTGTAGAAGGTCCGGAGACAGGCGTTTAGGATCGACGCGAAGAGTTTGTATACATTGCTTTGCATGGTTGCATGGTTTGCAGCGTAAGAGGTTTGTTGTCCGGGTTGGAATATGTCTCGTCCTTGATGCTTTTCAGTCTTCGGGGATTCCTTTGGTAGCGATGGTGCAATTGTAGCGTTGTGCGTTCAATGCAGTAACTTCTAGAGCCTTTAGGCGTTGACTCGGAATGTCGTCAGGGTTTTTCGCATGCGCCGGTAACCTTTTCATTGAAATTTGAGTCCACCAGTCCTTATCGTGTCGGCTAGCCTAAGGGCGTAGGTGCCATCCCGCCTCTATTTCTTGTCCTGGTGTATTTCTTCCGGATGTACGATTTTCACTCTGCTCTTGAGTATTCCTGCTGTTCGATGAAATAATTTGCAAGGCGTTCCTTGAAGTCGACGTTTTCGTGTGTACCGGGAGTGGTAATGTACTCCTGGTTTCCGACTTTGTCTTCTTTTTGTAAAGATTTATGTAAATAATCTCCAGATTTACTTCCTGCCTTTCAGAAGTACTTGATCGACTTTCTTATTGTAAGCCTCGACTTTTTTTAACAAGGATTTTCGGCGTCTCTTTTTCTTCTACATATCTCCTCGTGATCTCTTGCGGTGCTTGCTCCCTTCGTTTCCGTTTGGAACCGACATCCCGTGTTCCAGATTTTAGGTCCTTCGCTGTTGTATTTCTCTTTCTACATTAATCCACCGAATGCGCCTCGATGTGGCCTTTACAGCTCAGTGGCGTTACCGCTTGAGACAAGTTGACTCTCCCACCTGCTGCCATTGTGGTGCTCTTGAGGATCTGGAGCATATTCTTCTTCATTGCCCTCCCTACCAACCTTCCCGAACCACACTCTCCGAGTCTCTTCGTCAGCTGGACTCTCGCCCTTTCTCCATATCGAAATTGATTGGTCCCTGGCCCAATCCAGCCCAGCAACGCTCTGCGCTCAAAGCTCTTCTGACATTTCTGGACACCATCGGACTTCGATCGTTATTGTGAAGGGGCTCGTTATTTTATTCCCCCCATTCCCACCAGCAATGGGGTAGAGTATCGCCTGTGGCGATGAAACTCCCCACTCTCCAAGGACAAAAATAAAGTTGTTGTTGTTCTCTTTCTACTTCGTCGTTCAAAAACGAGTGTTTCGTTTGTTCAGCGCCGGGCCATGTATGACCAATAAGAATTTTCGATGCTTCTCTAACATTTTCTTTTTATTTTGTTGTTTTACAAATTGTTTGTATTCCACCACGCTATCAGTATCAAATATTTTTTTCTGCTACTGCGCCGAAAGTTGCTAAGGTGTCGTCCGAGTCCAAATCCCACTCTCTTCTCCTCGGGAGTTTCGAGGGGGGGGGGGGGGGGGGGCGTCGTTGGACTGTTGACATATGTTCGATCACGTGCTTAATTGTTATATGGTCACCAGTGCAGCTAAACTGCTTGGATTCGTCCATGTGTATTTCTTTGATCCGGAGTATTCCTTCATAGAATGATTTTATTAGTAGGAAGCGACTTGCTGTTTTTGTGTCTTTCGGCTCCAGGTGTACTTGCCTGTGCAGCTGTCTATTAGACTTGCAATATGTAGCTTGCTCTTCAAGCACAGCTTTTTTTTTTAACAAAGCATGTTTTATCTTCTCTCCCATCAACCTCGCTTACTATATGATGGCTAAAATTCCTTGCAATTACTATTGCTCGTGATGTATCTATGGCTGCGAGGTCTCAGTCAAAGTAGTCATAGATGCCTTGATTCCAACTGGTGGCTCCTTGTCCTGTCGCCATGTACTATACCGCGCATAGTAGGAATTCCTGGTTATCTATTGAATTTTTGTAGATGACCGCATATCTTCATTACACTCGTTTGTTCTCTTCGTTAGATAAACGTTGTTCCTGTTATACATAATTCCAACCTATTTTCTTCTCTCCTTTCTTCCGATTTGTGCCAATCCATCCCCATTTTTCTTCCAGGATAGGCGTTTCATCATTACCATAATCACGTATACGTCGATGCAATTCCGATGCGATCATTTGGAGCTCTTTCCATTTCAGCCGATTTGATCCCCGTAAATCTAGCAGTCCGATTTTAGCGTATGCTCGAAAATTTCCCGTTTTCTTAGCGTGTGCTGTTTCGTCTGTGACCACAGCCACGGAGAGTGTTAGTGGCCGTAGGGGAGCGGTGGCAGGCAAGCTTCTGAACGCAGCGTGCGTTGATGCGTTGGAGGGGGACCATGCGATGTACTTAAACTCAGGGGAACTGGGCTATCACGTCGGGGAAGAAGCACATTATAGTTTACGCTCGCAAAATACTTTCATCCCTTGGCATTATGACGACAGGTACAGCTTGGGACAAAAGTTTACGGAACACGGCACTGGCGTATATCTCCATCGGAGCGGGCTCCTGCTGGCTTTCAGGAAGAGACGGAATAAGAACGGGTGACTGGCTGTGCTTTCCATCTCTCAGTATGTGTGTCCGTTCTTGACTGCTGCTAGGGTGTCGCTTCAATAGAGAAATGCGACAACCCGGTGTTCCGTAAACTTTTGTCCCAAGCTGTATATGCCGGCAAGCGCTAAAACGACATGTAAACAAAGTCACACAACGTCAAAATGACGTTTTCTACGACGTGTGACCAGGACAAGATGGCGGTCTTTCCAGAAGCACCCGCTTCAGGCTAGCTACAAAAATAGAGGGTTTATGTCACCTCCGTATTTATTCACCGCGGCTCGCGTGGCGTCCCCTGGCCATTCAGGGTTGCCCTCTCTACTCCTGATGCAACGTCTTCATGAGAGAGAGCACTGACGCGAGCGAGTGGTTACTCATCGTTACTTGATACAGGCAGGTGTTCATGCTGTGTCGTCTTGTTTGAGTTCAGCGCCATGTCGTTCCATTACGGCCTCGTGATATGACGTTTCAAAACAAACTGATTAACCTGCTGCTGGTTTCGAGAAACATGTTCAGTTACGAGCACTGCCATATCACACCGGATACAAGAAGGATTCCCGCAAGTAAGAAAAGAAATATAAAGCTACCGCAGCGCCGCTAGCTTAGCAGAAAACTTGAGTGACATTGGAAAACACGCGAACTAAATTGCACCACGAACATCTGGCTACGGCGCGTCAGCATTGACCATGCGTGCTCGGGGGGAGAATCGTCTCTGTTCGTGCGGTAGGAAACAAGCGGTACACATATCTTCGTGGCGATTTAACAGGTCGGTGTTGACGGCGTTGTATTGGCTGGCACAGTTGGTTCGGGAACTGTACCTGATCATTACCTGTGCCTGAGCTGTACCTTACGATGCATATACCGCCTGGGAAGAGTGCGGCTCCCATTTCATGCGGTACTGATCCGTCACAAGGTCTAAAATGTTCCTGCTGAAGTGTACAATAAATACCGAGGTTAGCACTGCGTCCGGAACTGTGCAGGGAGATACCCGGCCTACTGATTCATATACAACATCTCTGACGTTGATGGAGCGCATGTACTCTGCAAATTCAAACACATTCACCGCAAAAGAGGGATTACTAAAAATTACATCATTCCATCTCTGATGGAAGGGGTCTGTAGAAACTCGTTTCGACACAGCCTGTGGGCATTCTGAGCACGCGCAAGCCTATTTTCAGATATAACTGCAGCCTATCCATATGCCCCTTTGAAATATTTACACGAGGAGCCCCGGTCAATAATTTCCTGTTAACAACGCACATACCTTTTTTTCCTGTGTTCAGGAACATCCGGTCCGTAGGTATACACAGGATCGTCGTCGCTACACCTCTTTCGCATCGTAAACTAAAGCTCGGTGGCATTCATTTAAACGACTTCTCTTCGCCATCAACTTGTACGATGTCCCTGCCTTATTGGATCCTTTCTTTGCGAACCAATTTGTGGGGCCCACGTGACCACGGCTAAAGCTCGTACCAAATGTTAGACAAATCATTCCCTGTGTAACTCGGTGATGTGGTAGTTGACTCTCACTTTGCGCGGGTGCGTGTCTGTTCATATTGTTGGCTCGCTTTGCCTGCCCAATGGTACCCTGGTACCTTTGCGATAGTCTGGCACTACAGGCAAAGCACAATCTGGTTTTGCTACCTGCAGGATGGGACAACTCGCAATGCGTGTCCACATCTTCACACTGTTCATGCATTTCTTCCTTGTTTTCCATGTCTTTCCTTCCCTTATTGCTGTTCGTGTATAACCATTCGGTAGTCGAGTTGAAGCCTTCGACCGGTAGCCGGCGGTATTTGTAATAGAGACTCTCTTTCTACCAGGCCATTCGAATTCGAGTGGACATTTCGTGGCAAAACGGCCTAGCGTTCGAAAATTGTTAGGTCGGCGCCCGCGCTGGATCACGTGACCGAAGCCACCCTAACATGAGTGCCTGCCAGGAATCTAACGGTTTTTAATCGCTTGGATCACGCTAGGGTCATCACGGTCGCTCATCTGTGGGGTCCGTCGTCTGCTAACCCATGTGAACTTTGACGCATGGGCCAATGAGTGCCCTCGCCACCCTTGCGATGCGGATGTGACGACACATCATATAGTTGGGCAATCCGCTGCCCGGTCGCATGGAGGCCGGGCGAAAAAAAAGTAGTAGCTGGCAAATTCCTGGCGCTCGGAAAGTGCCACGGGAAGATGCGAGATCTGTGAACACTGTCTAGAGCAGGCGGGATCTGGCCAAAAAAGTTTCCACGAAATGACCACCCGAATTCGCCATTAGCCTACTTCGTCTAGTACACTCTTAGAAATGAACTTCACCACATAGCACGCTCCTAGCCAACCATCATCCCGAATGACAACGTTATCGCCCCTGATTTGTTGAAAACGGGAGGAGGAGCCTATTTTGTGTCCATTATGCACGGCACAAAATGGGCTCCTCCTCCCGTTTTCAACAAATCTAGGAGCGTGCTATGTGGCGAAGTTCATTTTTAAGAGTGTAGAAGAGCAATATAGTCGAGGCTAACATGCACCGGTGTCTACAAAAAGACGGTGCGTCGTACGCGAATGAAAACTGCAGGATATTGTGAGGAGTCGCGTGTTCTAATCGCCTGCATTTTTTTATTGCTCTGATTAATTAATTAGGCAAAATTAATTAGCTAACTTTTTAATTAAATGTCTTAGGGCCGAGGTGTGCATTGGAAACTTGTAGAGCGTGTACAGAAATACCAATCGCAATTGTCCTACAGCGTACGTCTTGCATTAAATTTTTTTTCCTGGCAAGAAACGAGCGCGCTCGAAATCCGAAAGTGTACCACGCGACACGAGGCGAGCGCACCTACGCGCGCGCCTCGAGCGTAGAGAACAACTACTACATCCGTTATCTGCCGAGAACCGGCCTTCAGGTGAGGTCTAACCTGGAGGTCCCTTCACGGTAGACGGTTTTCTTAATACGAAAAAAAAAAAAAAAACTCCACGCAAGGCGTACGCTGTAGGAAACAATTGCGATGGGTGTTTCTGGACACGCTCTACAACTTTGCAATTCACATTTCGGCCCTAAGACAAAACATTAAACATTTAGGTAGTTAATTACGCTTGATTAATTAATCAGCAACCATGAAAAATACAGGCGATAAGAGCACGCAACTCCTCAGAATATTCTGTAGTTTTCATTCGATTATGACGCACCGTGTTCTTTTATATCCCGGTGCTCGCCAGCTTGGACACCATGCATGTTCGAAAGATTGGCATCTCCCAAACTAAAGTTTTTACTTGAATCTACCTACAACGGATCGCCGGAGCTTACATTTTTCAGCATTCTATAGTTGGCGTAGGGATACATAACCAGGGTAAAATTACAGGCGGAAAGCCAGATAAAAGTTACGCCGGCAAATAATCTCGCAGGACGTTACACCAATCATTATCGCATCGCATTACGGCATCAGGCGGCGCATAAAAATCGAGGGCGGGGGTAGCCTGGTATTCGTCAGATGTTGTTCACTTTTAGTTTTCTTGTTTTTGTTCTGTCTACCGTTTCGTACAGCAAGCGAATTTTAGTACTTCGCAAACATAGACATGGAACCCAAACGATATTTTAAAAGACGGTGTCAAGGTGCTGAGGAATACCACTGAAACTAGTTGAAGTGAAGAGCGCTATTAGATTATCGTGTTTTCGGAACCGCTATAGCAAACGCCTTCTGATTTGCTCAACTCACTGCATACTCTGCATGTTAGCACGTTTCCTCGGCGCTTGAAAAATGTGTTGGCGTACCCCAGCTTTCCGAAACGCGGCAGTTGTATGTATAGCAAGTTTGAATATTTCAGAACTCATCATTGCCCCCATCTGTGCTGTCAAAACGTTATGGAGAAGAAATCACTTCGTAATATAAACGAGCCAGTCTAGAAAAATACGACCTCCTAGCCTGGGTCAGCCGATCATGCTAAGGCAATTTGTTGAACGAGGTACCACAAAGTGCAAAAACAGGCATTTGCCGTTATTTCACAGGAGGTCAAAAGTACCTTAAAGTAGCGGACAGGTAGTTCATGTTGGCTGGACAGTTTGTTGCTTGCGAACCCATCGGGACACGTTATACATGTGACAGAACGCTCTTAATATTTTTCACTTGCTAGCAAAACAGCGGTAAAAGGGCTCGGTGCAACATCTGGTGGGAAACAATCGCCAATTCTTAAAGCAACAGTAATCCATGCTCCCGAGACTGTTTCGCAGCTCGTGATGACTATACGGTACCTTTAAATGGGACAGCAAACTGTAATGTAACCACCATGTTTTAAGATTACATCATATTGAACTTGGATATGCGATGACACACACAAGTCATCCCCTCTCTGTTCTTCGTACATTCCGTACTAAATAATTTCGAACACTTCCAGAAATTGACAGTTGGCGACGTTTTACGTTCGCCGAGGACAAAGTGGGAGCCGCCCCTGGATTAGAGGACAGATATCACGTGACATTGAGGTACTACGTAACGCATTTGAGACAGGTTACTAATTGCCATTTGACCTGTTTTGAAGAACAGCAGCTACTCTTGAGAGGTTCTGTTTCTATCAGTTGTAACCTGTGAGAAATCTCTGTGCGACGTGCGCCATCTGTACGCAGTTCCCCACTCTCCACGACTCTGTCGCCTGCTCCTCCGCCGTTACGCATGATCCCGACTACAATATGAAAGTTGTGAAAATTGCTTGGTATCGAACCTGTGTGCAAAGCCTCGCATCGATGCGTTTTCCACGGGTGTCTGGTTGACGTTCGGCTGTAACGGGATGCACCAGTCGAGCAGCCATGACCAGACCAGACCACCACTACCTACCAGATGGCTCGCATAGTTGCTTGCGTTTTCAACAGCGCCCAGCGCACCAGTCGACTCGAGGTCGGCGCGTCTGGGAGTACGCCAATTTTGCTTGGCGCAGCGATCTGTGAAATTCGATTGCTGAAAAAATGCTCAATGTACAGCAGAGCTATTACATATCTGAAGCGTCCAAGTTACAAACTTTCACAAAAGCACACAGTTTCTACAGGTTTGCCATTCACTTTACAGTCCCTTTAACGTTCATTCAATTCTTTATAAACGTAAACGTATGAACGTTAAACGTAAACGTAGACGTTAAACGTAGAAACGTTACGATGTCGCGCACGAAAGAACTATACCAATACAGTCTCCGAGGTAAGGCCACGCAGCGCTACCTAACGGGAGAGAGTACCATCGCATACTCGGCGTTATCTGCTAGGGAGAGCAGTTGAGAGAGCCCACCCCCCCCCTTGCAGTTGACGGCCCCCCAGCAGTTGAGAGAAGGTATTGGTATAGTTTCTTTCTTGCGCGACATCGCCGATAGGGGACTGCTCGGCCACGGGCTGGAGATTTCAGACAACCATGTCCCAAACAGTACATCTGAGTGTGCTTTTGCGCTTTCTTCTACGGAGAATGAAAACACAAAGAGAAATTGGAGCAGCGAAACCTAGGCAGCGAATCTCATCCGACAGTAGCCGTGGTCACGAAAAATAAGAAACGGTTGGGGTTAGCTGGTTAACTTCATCTCCTAACGCGTAATTGGATCAGGAAGGATGGAAACCTTTATTTTCTACGAAGTACGTTGTACCTTGGGTTCGAATTTTAAATGCGACTTTCCTCTGTGATCAATCCTTTCCTTGGAATGGATGTATAACGGAATCGGAACCTTTGGGTGTATTTCAAGCAATGTTTTGTTTTCGGCCCTCCTTTCCCAAGCACAACATAAATTATGCTGCTCTGTGTCTGGGACTACCTTTCAATCGAACTTTCGATTTCGCCGATACGTTACCGACCTTCTTGTTACGTATTAAGTAGAGCCTTATCGTGTCTTGTAGTGCCTTATCAGCTCGGACAGGATTATCTATGTTTGATTTACTGTTATGTATGGTGTTTGCCTTGCCAGCTTTGACAGACAGCGACAATCAACAGAGGCGGCTTGCCCTGCGCTGGATTCGGGTAATACACCTATACGGCAATACACCAGAAGATAATGCACTTAGATGAGTAAGCTAACGCGGATTTTCAGGTTTACCGACCTTCATCATTTACGGGTTCTGGAAAGTACGCTCAGTTGCATGCTGTTACAGAATGGCTTAGGTTTTCAACTATTAAACGCCGTTGTTTTCGCTGTCACTTAACTCGTACAACAAGACTTGTGGACAAGACTCAAGACAAGAGAAAAAGGATACTGTCTCAGAAGCGGCGTGAACGAGAACAACAAAGACTGCGGGAAACGACACGCGAGTTATGTTATTTGTACAATGGACCATTTCTGGGTACGCGTATGCGCATGCCCACTTCTGCCGGCGGCCGCCATGTTTGTTGACACGAAAACATGCTGTAGGCTGTGATGCGAGTTGGCGAAGCTTTTTCTCGCGATGCCTGTAATGTGTGTGGAACATGAAAGCAACATGAAAGGCATAAATGTCGATGTATGGTTCTTCCGCTTCCCACCCTAAAAGCATCAGCAAAAGAAGCGGGAGCTTTCCATTCGCGCCATTGGGCGTGGGCGCATAAAGAAAGATGGTTCCGTGTGGATGCCAACGAAGAACTCACATGTCACGCTCTCCGTCCCAAACATCTTCTTCTTGCCGGTGTTCGCGCATGCGCTGTAGAGCTTCTCGCAATGCCCTTAATGTGTTGCGTCCAACTGTACGAGCGTCGCCATGATCGTTGGCATGAAAACATGGCTTGTTATGAATATGCCTTAGCAAGTTTTCGTGTGGGTTTTTTGAGTGCGCACGTGTTGTGCGCTTCCACAGGAGCAGACTGTACCATTCAAAGCAAATGTTATCCTGCTATATCCTCAAAAAAAGCAAGCTACGCCAACGTGGTGTTAATTTGTCATCACTGCTTCGTCGTCTTCTCATCATGTCGTCTCTCGCCGCAAGGAGCGACGCGTACATGAAAGTGGTCAATTTACCCACTAGCACGACGCAATTCCTTTCGTACCTTGACGTTGGTGCTGGCCGGCTGTGAATGCCACTAACCTCACCGTATAGACCACTTTCTGTTTACAAACATGTGGCGTCCCGAGAAGACCGGTTCGAGGTTATATTTTGCTCTGGTTGGCAAGAAGCGGGAAAAACGCGTCTGCTGATAGGCCGAAAAGGCTGATAAGGTTGATAGGTGCCCACCAGCATGCTTTGCGCGGCGGCGAAACGTAATCGATGACGTAGGAGTGCAAGTGGTCTATACGGTTCGTTCGTGAGATACTTGGCCTTGAAGTTCATATGGTGGAGTTCAAAGTGGCGCCATATCGGGATACCTCGTACAACTCCATGCGAAACAATAAGTATGGCCGTAAAGCATTATGTGAATGGCCTTAGATAATAGAGAGGTTTAGGCAATCGTAACCGCACCCCGAATCCCAGTCCCTATATGTCTTGCGAATGCGATACGGAGTGCCCTTCGAGATGTTTTAGTGTAATGGACGCCTCCGCATGGTACGATCTGCCCCCCACAGCTCTCGCAACATTTGTATCAAAATGCATATCACTGCGCACGGAGCAGTCCTTGCCGTTCCGTATAGCATGTAAGGAAGGGACATCACAAGATCATGCGCAAGCATCTGACACTTGTTCGTTATGGAGAATAGGCTGTGTGCGGAATGTGTGCTTCGCCAGTTTAAACTTGGTTACAGCGTGCCAGCAACCGCTATACACAATGGACTCTACGCTGCGTGCATGTGTGTGTGCCAGCCTGCCGGGCCATTGTGTCTGTATGATCAATCAAAATACAGTTCTGTTCAGTCGAACACTTTTCAGAGTTGTTTTGGAACGACGGAATACCTGTACAGCGCGCATGAAAGCCAGTAGACCTAGAAGTCAGTGGTAGCCGCGACCGGCCAAATCAAGCGGGGAGAGTGACGGCAAAGCGTCTGATAGGAGGGTTGAACCAGCAATCGGGGCATTCTGATTGTTCGTGTGCCTAGTGTTGTGTTATGTGAATTAATCCAATAGAGATTAGACTGAGCTTGGAGAAACACGAAAGGACAAAAGGCAAACACCGAGCTGCTCAAGTGTTCACTCAGACTTCATCTTCAATGGGCGTTATCGTATCGTTCTCGTAGACTGCTACTGATGTACTAAATCTCGCAACTGACACAACTAATACGTAATTTGTCGGTCTTAATCTAAAAAAAGAAAAAAAAACGAAAAACCCTACCCGTTCGATGTGATCTTTTCATATTTTTGCAGTAGTGGTTTGTGTATTTTAGACTCCTTTTCTTTGGTTCGATACACTGCGCCTTTACCTCCTCTATTTAGGCGGCGCCATTCCCTGCAGACATGCGGACCCCGCGTCCGAAAGAAGCAGCGAGATCGGTAATCGCGTTAAGACACCCATATTCCTTCCCGTTCAGCCGTTTAGAAGGAAACTTGTTACGCAACAACGGTTGATTCACGCAAACGTATAAACGTTAGGAGGCAGCCGCTGAAAGTTGTACTTCGCGTTCACCAAAATGGTCACAGTAAGTTGGAGCGCATGGTTATGTTGTGTTTGATTGCATTGGTAAACTTCCCCGCTTACAGAGTTCGACTGCTCGAAGCGAGAAAAACACAGAAAACTTCCAGCCGTAGAAATAGTAGCTGAAAAGATAGTAGTAACTACTAGTAAGATAGTAGTTAAAAAACAAAATACAACAAGCATAAAACCGGAAAAGCTGTGCGCGAAGACGTGCGGAAAGCGCAAGGTGAGCACTGCTGGGGACAGGACGTGCATCGTCGTCGCTATTGGGGTTAAAGTGCAGCTCCGCTGCTGTTCCGAAAGTATGAAGACGTTGTGATATTCAGAACCGTGGTCCCAACTTCATTCATAAACGCACATTGCTTTCCAAATTTCCATATTCCTTCGTGAGAAATTTGAGAAAAACTACCGGGCGGCGGTTCCACTTGTGACGTCATACTTGGAACTGCGCGGATTGGATAGCCACACCTAGCCAGCTCTGCCTGGCAACCAGTTTGTGTTTACACTCCGTCATGGCCGCTGTATCGTGCTGAAATAGCTGTCACGAGCTATCGGGGACCACCGCACCGTTTTATCATGTTTTTTATAAGGAATACTTCGTCTTCGAGCACGTTCTCGTTCTCAATAGCTTTGGTGGTGCTTTCTGCACGCGCAGCAAGTCCGCGCATAGTGCGCTGCCAAAGCTATTGAGAATGCGTAAGTGTACGTCACACGTTAGGTGTTAGGTCTTGTTGGTAGCATGAAGCACAGTGCGGGCACAGAATGTCCGCTCACGACGGCCGTCGTTGCACAACGAGGCCATCCTGTAAGGCTTGTTAAAGAAGACCGGCAAAACTATCTTTGAGGCTATTAACGACAGCAATTATCACGGAACACACCGAAAACATTCACCTTCGCCCATAGATCTCCGCCATCGCATCGACGATTTGGCGTTAGCCAAGCCACGAGCGCGGCTAAGCCAGGACGAAGCCGCGATTGGTCAGGGTTTGCCGACCACAGGACCGCCGCGCCAGGGAAATAAAAAAAAAATTGTTTTCTTAAAAACTACAAACAAATGGGTGAAAATTTTTCACATGTATGCTCCCTGTGCGGAAACGAACGCACAGCCCAAGCATGGCTCCATTCTGTCGCAGTCAAAAATCGGCGGAGCTGAGCTTTAACATATTTTTGGGATTCACAAAAACGGGGATCACAGATTTCGTTCGCATGAAACGCTGCGCTAACAGTCATCAAAATAAAGTTCTTATTGTTCACAGATAGGTTATTCCTGTTCGTTCGCAGTAAAGTTTGATATCTCCGCATAGTGTGTTCTGCGTTGACCGTGCATATTTTCTGGGCTGGGACATCCATGCGCATGAATGAATCAGATTGTGCACCTGTTTAGCAGTTGGACTGCTTTAATGTACACGTTGTCACTGGTGATGGAAACCCAGAAGGTGCATCATCGTCGAAGCTTCCTCGCTACAGGCAAGCGACTCGGGTGATGCAACCAGACACCCAATCCACTGAACAATGCAATTGGGTAATGGCAGTTGAAAGACAAAAAGCACCAGGCACTGAGAGTAGAACCCACACCCTCCGATTTCCTAGTGCAACAAATCCACGACCTTCATTTCGGCGTTAGGCATGGTGGTCCACTTCGGTGTCCTGAATGGTGCCCGAATTTTCAACTACGCATGTTCCTCTGTATTTCGAGCTTCTGTAACTTTGGCACAAGAATAATAATTTTGCGCGACGGCAAGATCTTATTTTACCACTGATGTAATGCATTTCCCGTGGCGGATTCTAAATACTCCAGGTTCGAAGCCACGTAGGTCTTAAAAAACATTTAGAGTTGTTCATCGACCAAGAAACAAAGGCGGAATAGAATGCTATTTTTTGTCGCGCTGCTGAAGCCGGAGCGATCATTTAAAGATTGCCTCGCAACAGTGGCATTTCCTGATTCATATTTAATAAAGCACTAGAGGTTCCGCTTTAACCTTGATTGCAGGGAGGGCGCTTCCGGAGCATTTGAGCACATAGTTGTTTCAGAGAAAGACGTCCAAATGGCGCTTCTGTATCTTTTTGTTTGGTCGAATCAGAGGCGAGCCATTATCGTTTGATCCTTGTCGGTCGTCGTATTTTAAGGGAAGGCAGTCGTTAGGTTGACTGGTACGATTAATGGCATCATCAAAAATCGCGAAAGTCTTTCTGCTGCTTTTTTAGCTTTCATTTTCTTCTGATGTCTTTGCTGCAACAATGGGCGTCGCGAAGCAGAATCATCTTGAGGGGTCCACGTGGACTACAGATACATGAAATAATTTAAAAAAAAGCACGTAGCACGAATACACTAGCCGCGTTTACATGAACTCGACAGAAGCGGGTTCAGTTGGGTTATTGGGTTCGACTCTTTCACGTAAACGCTGTCAGGTCGTGTTGACCCCGCGTCGCGTCTTGACGAGTCAACCCACCAGCAGGGGTGGGTTTACTCGACTCGAATCTCTAGGGTTGACCGGGCTAGGGTCGACTGGCTAGGCGCCGTTGCGACCGCCTCCGATTGGAGCGAGTTCATGTAAGCAGCGTCAGGTCGGGTTCGACTCAATCCGCAAGTCAACTCGACCGGCTCCTGTCGAGTTAACGTAAACGGGGCTACTGACGGACTTCCGACTTGCGAAGTTCAGTGTATTTTTTAGTTGTATTATCCTGTTATGAAACTTGTGCATGACGAAGGAAAGTCGAAGTGCACGTTGTCATAAGTATTGGTATGTCTTTCTTTTTACCAGTGACGGATCAATACCCGGGCTTCTTGACAGTTTGTTCACGCTCTGTAGCACTCTACATTCGATGTTGGATCTTCTGTTATGAATGTATGCCTGAAATGACACTAGTGTGTTCAGGTGAGCCCCAAGGAGGGCGAAACCGGCGTCTACAGCTTGGTCTGTGGCACTCTTGATGAACAAAAACGTGTATAGGAGAGAGAGAATAGTGGAAGGTTGAAGAGAAGCGTATCAGCAGAGAAAGTGCTCAGTCAGCACCGTACACACTGTTTGTTCCTTTCGAATGTTGGTGTTACATTGTAGATAGAAAACAAGACTTGGAAAGTAGGGAGTGTTCTACAACTGTCAATGCGGACTTCGCCCGTTTCCGAATTCCTTCGACGGAGTCAGGGAATTTCACAAAACTGCTCTATTGGACGCCCCCTGGGATAAAATTCCAGCATAACGCAGCCGGTATTGCCTCTCAACCGACAGCCCGAACGACAAACAAACAACCGCCCGTGTCGGCTAAATATCGGGTTCGGGTGGCAACCCTACACGTAATCGAAGTTTCGAAATCGATACACAGGAAGTTAAACCGAAACATCTAGTAGATCGGTTAAACTTGATGTGTTAGCGTACAAAACAGTCGTGGGATTTTCCTTAATAAACCATGCACCTCATGCACGTTGCGTTCGTCGATTTCCGGATATTATGTCTTGCTCACGAATAGAAACTTGCACTGGTTCATCCTGAGCACCTTGTTTTTTTTTTCTCTCCCCTGCGGGGAATGTTTATCGCGTCGTTTCAGATCAACTCGCTCCACGACACAGCGCTCGTTCCTGCTCTGCCACGGAGTGGTGGCGGTCGTGGACAGCTTGCTGTTGTTGGCGAGAAAGCTCGGATTCAGCCGAATCTCCAAAGAATCACTGTCGTCATTTCCGGACCTTGCGAAGCGGCGCAACAGCGATCGTTGGGCCCACTCGCAGAGTATGGCGGATGTGAGCGACGGCTTCCGCGAGGCTCTTGGCCGGAGCATCGCTGTTATCATTGCTATTCCATTTCTTAGTGCTCCAAGAGCCACTGCGACGCACAATGTGCAACACAGTTCGGGGATGGGGCAATTTGACAGTAATTCGTGAGGATGGTCGACATCAGCGTGTCGAAACTATATGTTGAGCTGTAAAAATGACAAACTGGCGGTCTTTCTGCTAATGCAACCAACCTTAACTGCCCAGCTAGTTGCTGCTCAATCGTTGAACTGCTCAGAAATTACGCGGATATTTAAAATTCTGGAAACGCTTCACATAGCACAGACGCCCACTCGACTCGCACCTCCTTAACATCATTAGCGAACGACAAACGATCGTGTACTGGACATGGTGTTCCAAATTAATCGCCCACAAATCACCATTGAAACTGAAGATCCGCTCCCACATATAACATGGTGTAGTGTCATGCCTTCAGTACGCGTCTATAGTTCCTGTTATCATCCGCTGCGCAGCAACATACTTGGTACGTCCATCATCTAGTGATTCGTAAATTTAGTTTCGACAGCGGAATCTACTGACGTCATTATATACCCCTTTTTCGAGGCAAAGCTAAGCAACCACAGTTATGGGTAGCGAAAGTGCCTCCACACGTAAGCGTCAAGTACGCGCGGCGTGGCCAGGTCCAGGCGCCATAGTTGTTTCGTACTGTATACCATGCCGTCCAAAGTCTACCACAAACTACCGTCGTGCCAGAGTTCTGTGTCAAACCGGTCATACGTCGTGATGAGTTAGCTCCGCAAAAAGTAAGCAATAGTAAGCAATACCACATCTGAATTCTATAGTGTTCCTTTTTGCATGCGCGTTGTCCGTTTGTTGGAAGCGTTTGAAACATTTTTTTCCGTGTCGTTCTTCTAGCTAACTTGTTCATTTCTCGTGTACTTCATGGATAATGCCTACACCACCACCCACCAATGCCACCAAGGGCAATTGAACAAGTTGTTTGCACACGACTAACGATAGTCACCTATAATAGGACTATCGACACTAAAATGCCTCGAAACTATCGTCAGAACTATCAATAGGCTAACGGTCGTTAAACTGTCTGTACTATATCGATTGTAAGACTATGCAGTTGACTTACTATGCATCGCCGGACCTACCATCATGGGCGACAATGATGAGACCACAGTTGACATCCTACGAAAAAGATTCGGCAAGAGCGTGCTCTTTGTCAACGAACATCTGGGATCACTGTTTCAGCTCAAACCTGTCAGATCCATCGGCGTCACGAGGGGTCTTACGGGAACTGCATGAAGCAGTTACAGTTAGGATAAGAAACCTACAGAATCTTGGGGTTGCGACAAGTGAGTACGGCATCGCTCTTCACCAAGCCTTACTACAGACGCTTCCTCAGGAATTGGAATTGCAGTACCAGCGGCTCAAAGGCAGGCAGGCAAGAAGTGATACCGCAGGAGCAGTAGCGGACACGTTGTTAGCACTACTGGAGTTTCTGGAGACAGAAATTGAATGTCGGAAACAAATCCGAAGAGTGTCAGACGAGCCGCGCACGTCTACATCCAGAGCGCTGCTGTCGGCCTCAGCATTGGCACTCACAACAAGAATCTCGGAAACATCATGCGTGTTGTGTAAGTCACGTGAACATTTGGTCGAGAACTGTAACGACTTCGACTCCCGAAGAAGCGAGAGATATCCTACGGCGTGAGGGCCGCTGTTTCCTGTGCGATAAGCGTTCCCACCTTGCTAAGGATTGTCGTGTCTGCTGGAGGCGATGCTGTCAACGGTGTCAACGGCGGCATATTCGTCAGTTGTGCGCAGGGTCTTCTGAAGAAACACAGGGCACCCCTGTTGCAGGGCACTTCGTTTCGGGAGGCCTCTTTCGTCACCTTCCGTTGAAGACGTCAGAAGCATCACACGGAAGCCTCTAAACCTCGCAGAGCAACGGAAGTCCGAGAATAGAGCTCGGTACGGTGCAGTGATCGTATGCTCCAACATAGCTGTGACGCGAGCTGACTCTGAAACCAGCAGCCTTGAAAAGTCACGTTCTACTGCGAAGCCTGGAGAGGCTCCAGAGGCAATGAGCAATGCTGTAGTCGAGGTCAAGGCATCATGTACACCGAAAAATTAAGATACGCAGTCGAAACTTAGAGCTCGCGACGATGAAGTTCAAAAGGACTTTGCCGCTAAAGAAAGTGGAGAGAAGGTGAAAAACACGTTTACTCAACTCGCCGAAAATCTCTCCGAAGACGCAGGTGATCTGTTCATCACTGTGAACCTCTCCGAGTGGTTTACGTCCAGCTCGATAAGACATGAGGATGATGATACTCTGATGTTATCGGTGGCCGAAGACTTCTCCGTCGGTGGGAGAAGTTCCAGAATTGTCGAGACTGACTTTCCGAAGAGTCCAGGGCGTGAAGTAGGACACCTTGTGTACGAGCAAACAAGCAATTCAAGATGGCTTACAACACAGACTGGAGGGCATGGAGCCAGAGAACTCAAGAAATCTCGTCCAAGGCGAGCACAAAACTGCGACGAGCTCAGGGATGCGTTATTCGCACACCTTATTTTCAGAAGGGCCGCCAAGAAGTGGTACAGAGATGTACCTGGACAGCATGATTGCGTCACCCCGTGAGGACGGCATACACAGAAGCAGTAACGTTCAGTACTGCAATGCGACTACATCGACCAAGTTTATCCTGGATGATCTAGACGTCTTCCTGAAAGAGTCCCATCAAAAGTTTTGAGAAGGACGCTGACGACAATAGATCACTGAACAAAGGCAGCATTTCAGTAGGATGAATCATTGCGACAGTTCAGTCACATTCGGAAAACATTCCTCCATAACCGGATGTTGAAAATAGACCAGAAGCCAGGAGTCATGGTTAAAAGAAGGAGAGCACTGGCTTACATAACAAAGAGTAACAACCACAAACAGCAACAACCACAAGGGGCCACTGCCTAAGGACTCCCAAGAGGACTGCCCAAGACCTAAGGACTCGCATGCAGTGTTTTCTTTTGCTGATGATGACGTCGGTATAGACGTCGAAACGTCCAAAACTTTTGTTACTGTTTGTTATGGAAGCCAGTGTTCTCCCTTAAATTATAACCGGATGTACAAATGTCGGCGAATGGCGAGGTTCTCAACAATTTTTCCAAAGACATGTCCACTCTAACGGAGCGCTTGAATGGTCTCGTTGCCGACTACATCGACAAGGTGGAACAGTCAGATCCTGAAATACCGTGGAAAGACACGATGGATCCACAGAGTCCTGCGCGCCAACTCCGATACTGCGAACCTGGATATCCTCGGAATGAATGCCGCGGGTGTCGCGACCCCTAGGACGTGTCAGCAACATCAGAAGCAGCGGGGACGGAAGGGGACGGTACCGCGAAATTCGGTTGACAAACAGGAAAACGATCAGCACGCTCATCCAGGTACCACACAAGCTAGAAGCCGACACAGCGTACACCTTTCGTGCGGGACAATGCAAAGGAAGATAAGGAACTTTTGTCTGCTAACATGGTTGGAAAATTCCAGCCAGCTCCGTGCTGAGCCATCACTGTCATTCAGTACGGACATACCGTCATATCGTTACTGTCATTAAACGGTAGCGTCTCATCCCCTACGGACTTCTTGATTCATGATTCTTCTTCTTGATTGATTGATTCATTGATAGTCAACTATCAATTGGCAATCGGTTGTTAAACTGTCTGTACTATATCGATAGTCAACTATCGATAGTCAAACGTCGTAATAGCGAGTTTTAGTTACATCAGAAAGTGTTCACGAAAACAGTTCCGAAAACATGATAAGCCAATCGCCCTGTTTCTTTGAAGTGGCTGACATCACATTGCTAAGCTTCGATTTGCTTCACTTATCGTATCGTTTTCGTAGAGTTTCTGATGATGTACTGAAACTCCTTATTACTGTCTATAGTTTTCCACACCATCAATAGTTTTTTTTTAAACTATCGATAGTATCGATAGTCAACTATCGATAGTTTTGCATCACTACCATCATCCCCTTGTCTCTGCCGGTAGGCCCACAGTGAAGCAATACGTCGCTCTCGCTGCTCGGGAGTCCTTCTTGCACGTTTCTCGCGATGCGCTTTGGCATGGTTTCTCTTCTGCTCGATCTTCTGCTCTTCAGGGACAGGCTGTTTTGCTCGGACGTCGCGTGACCAATTTTTGTAATAAAACGCAGCCGGGTTTTGTACTCTACCACCCACTCCTTAACCCAGAACCACGTGGTCTAAAACGGCGCCAAGAGCAGCGCCGGCAATCAGCCCGCCAGCTTGTTTGTAGGCCACTCCACACACCGACGCTTTATGTGTATTGATTTTACCGCTGGTTTGACTCAAGAGCACACAAAAGCTGAAAAGTGCCAGCTCCCGTGGCATAGTGGTTAGGGTGACGCTTTCCACGCGGAGACCGTGAGGTGACGTGGGTTCAAATCACCGCACCGGTTGTGCTGTCTCAGGTTTTTCCTGGTTTTCCGGGACTCTTTACAAGCGAATGTCGGCACAGTTCCTCCTGAAATCTTCCCAGGACGCATACTAACCCCCTGTCCCCCCACTCCTTCCTTCTCTCCATCTGTCCACGTCTCTGCGCTGCTTATAGCCACAGTTGCTTCGCGGCGCTAAGGCAGTTTAAGAAATAAAATACTGAGAACGCATTGCAAAACATCATCCCAATTAAGTTTGCTAAGTCGCAATTAAACCATTACCTACGCACATAACAAATCACTTTATTTTACATTGATCGCATCAGTGATACTGCGTTAATAAAAATTCGTCCATACAGATATCGAGTATTGTACTTTCTCTGGAATATGTCCTGGAGTGTACATGTAGTTTTATTCTGCAAAAAAGCGTACAGAGATTGCTTGAGCTCAAACGCATTATACGTTATGTTAATACCATACAAATCGTTGGAATGGATGGAATTAAAATAGGGAGAGTGTGCTCCACAAGCGCGAAGCCGGCAACCCTGGCTCACTTGTGCCACTCGACTAAATACTAACTGCACAAACCACCAGGGTATTGGTACGGGTCGTGATGTGATGACAGCGTAAAGAATGAACAAGTAAAAAACGATTAGGAAACGAGAAAAGTAAGCAGTTGTGTACAACAATGTGTGTACAATATCCCCATGATTCACCGCCAGATTGAATTGTTTTGTGGCGAGATCATGATTTCGAAACCCGTTTGTCCGATTCAATGATACCCGAAATGTTTAACGAAGGCACTGAATGCCTCTATGCCTCGCTTGGAAGCAAATTATTAGGTCTGCCTAAAATACAGTATGCGTGAACAGTTTGGGACCCCACTCTCTGACCCCACTCATTCGTGAGAAGAAACTGGAGGGCGTTTAGAGAAAAGCTGCTCGGATTATCTTTATCTGCAACAGCTTGGCGTCGCAGCGCTAACTTTCCCTGTTAAATAATACATGAGGGCGCTGCCGCTCAAGTACCTTTTGCAATTAAAACGTTTTCACAACTTTTCACAACCAAGTGTGCGCGGTTCGCGCATGCCTCTTAAGTTATTCATTTTGCCAGAGAACTACACATTCCTGCGACCGTTGTTGTGGTTGAGCAAAGTACGACAAACTTTGTATGCGATTTGGAACCTTTGTCCTGTCTCAGCCAACTCCTCTAGCGTGGTTCTCCAAAGTGGATATACAGTGCTGGAAATAAGTTTCATCAATAAATAAGACTTGAAAGTGTTATGCGCTAGCTGTAGTTGGCGCATTTAATAATGTTTACTCCGACGCAGGTGTGGGCGGTGTTTAGAGTCTTAGTAAAAGAAGGAGAAACAAAGTCGCAATAACAACAACAACAACGATAACGATAAATAAATAAACACGATAAAGAACAAGTAGTAGATTTACATGTAAGGTGAGTCAGCCTATAATATGGCCACATGTTGCAGGTGCCGCAGGGTAGAACTGCAGATAATTTGCACCACCTGGGGTTCTTTTGACGCGCGCCGGAAATCACCGACACACGGTGCTGGAAGCAATGTTTACCTCCCCCACATTGCTACCGTCCTCGGCAGCTTATTAGCGATGGGTACCGGATGACATATATCTATGTCGTTGTCTGTTATCGGTTCCCCCAATAGCATTTCCAGTTTGTGTCAGAACCTTTTTGATGTCGACCTGTGCGTCCCCAAGGAGCACAATGTACTGAAAGTCGAGTGCAATAGGGATGGACGGGTACGTGGAAGGCCTTGATCAGACTCGTGAAGCTAAAGAACTTTGATAAGACACATATCGTCCACCCCTATTGCACTCGACTTTCAGTACATTGTGCTGCTTGGATCAGGAGGTACACCCTTAATTTCGAGATTACGATTTCGCATGTACTGTTCACATTCGATGGTTCTGATCTCCATTGCTCTCAGGCGTTCTTTTAAGCAGTTATTTTCTTTGCGAAGTTCACTATTATCGCTCTTCAGACGCTGCTGCTCGTCAAGGATCTTTTGGAAATTAGTTGACATTTCATCGAAGCAGTCACTCATGTGCTCCATTGGCGCTTTTATGTCTCGAATTTTACGATGATCCCCTTCTAACGTGTCTTGCATCTCTTTGAAGCAGTTTTTCATGTCATGCTTTAGTTCTTCGGCGAACTTAGAAAAGTCCTTAGTGAACGTTTGAAGTACAAAGAGCAGGCCGCATGCGTACCAAGAGGAAGCGTAGCGGTGTGGACGGCGGCAAAAGTGCGAATAATACAGAGTAATAGCTCACCTACAACAACAGATAGGAGGTAAGCAAAACTTGTAAATGCCACAAAGACGAAGCAATATGCACTGCCGCCGTCAACAACGAATGAAGCTACACAACGTCGACAAGTCCTTTTAGCGGCATCAGCTGAAGCGGACGTAACGGGTGACGTGACGGGTGATGTTACGGTGATCGCAGAGGCGTGACCGCAACTTTCTGTGCCCAATAGGAGGTGAGGTAGAGGATATGCGTACTGTATGCACGGCGAGCTCACAGTAGCTGCGGCGTTTCCCTGGGATGCGCTGTGAACGGCGCACGTTCATTGGAAGAACGTAACGCTGCAACGCAATGATGTGAACGAGGACAACGAGAGCGGCAACGTAAACCCGTTCCGGTATGAAAAGGAGGTAAACATCACGCTTCAGACGCAAGCGTAAAACGCAGCAGTGTGAACCAGCCTTTAGTCTACTATCCCCATTTTTGTTCCGATCATGTTCCCTGATGCATCTGGGAGCCTGTCCTACCTATGATTCTATCTATATGTCTCTCCTATGATTGACCGCACGATAGAGGGATTTTATATACAACTTCATTCTTACACTCAACGTAGGGCTTTCACTGTCTGACATTGCAACCCTTTTCCCAATTACAATATCTCTGAATTTTTCTACGTCGAGACCCTAAACAAGACCTTCTTTTTAAGCTGGGTCATTCCATGCCAAATCACCCAAAGGTCGTGCTCGACTCCCCTCAGTTTTCTTCCAAAAAATATCATGGACTCCTTATTTCAAATAAAGACATTTTCCCGAGTTTTACTGGACGATGTTGAACTGTTGTCGATTTAGGCGGGGTCAAATTTCGTCAGAATCGCGAAAACCATGCTACGAAAAAAGTTACCTACTGAGAGAATGGCGTAAATGCAGGCTAGCTGGTGGCTTGCTCAGGCGTAAATGCAGGCTAGCTGGTGGCTTGCTCAGGCTCGCTCAGGCTTGCCTATCATGGAATTTACCTACTGAGCAGGGTTTTGAGTCTAGGTGGACTTTAGTGACATAGAATGAAAGAGCGTGGCCTTAACATTCTGCCAATATCAAGTTCTTCCCTCGTGTTTCATTTTCGGCCAGCGAAACAGGGCTGCTTTTTGGCGCTATTTCTTACAACTTTGCGCCTTGCTAAGGGCACTTTTCGCACAAGCAGGAAGGGACAAATAAATTCAGCGTGTTCTGTATCTTCCATACTTCAAAATCGCATTTTTTGAAGGCCGACCACACAATACTTTTTGCCCCATTTAATCCCAAATGCCGTACTTTTCAACGCCATTTTTGAAAATGAAGCGGTCGGCCGAGAACTATTCAAGTAGATGGAGATGACAAATCAATATCTATACTAAAGCATATAAAAAAAACTGAGAAGGTGCTTTTTGGTTAGGGCGAAAAAATAATTTTTATATCCCATCCACTCTACACATAGTTACGCTGAACGGCGCACGGGTGGGTCGCGGGGCTTGGTTTGGATAACGTTTTTCCGTGTGGTGAAGTTTCCTATCCCTTATGGAGGACCAGAACAAACATTATATTCAGCTAAGTCACATCTATGCTACTACCGCGTACTAGCCCGAGACGTTCATGTGGTGCTTGCTAATCTATCCACACTGAACAGCTGGCTGCTGATGATCACCCAAGCAGGCTGGAATTATAAAAACAGTTTATTTGCAACTCAGACTGTCTACATATTTTATTTTCGCGATTGTAACAGTTTGAATTAAGAGCAAAAAAAATTCCCACGTAAATGAATGCACAACGGTTTCATTATTATTGCATATTTTCTTTTCAAACGTGAAAAAGCAAAGGCGACCATTGGTAGGATATCTCATTAGAAGTGACCACTACAATTTCCTTTGTACAGCGAAAAGATAGGTCTTGAACGCTGCTCCGACTGGAATTTCCGTGCGTGCCATGCACTTTCATACCGCAGTCCTTCATTTTTCACGCGCGTTTTTGGACGCTACAATGCAGCAAAAGCTATCCGCTCACAACGTGATCTGCGTTGCTATTAATCATAAGAAACGCGCATTTGAAGGGATAGTATGGTTTGCTCATAATGTTCCTTGTGATTGTGAAAGCATCGCTGTCGTTTCTCATGACTACCACTTTAAAACGGCGCGAATGAAAGACTCTGAGAAACACCTACTAACAATGCTTTCCAATGCACTGATAACAATAAAAACTACGCATTTGATTAACAAAAGGGCTGGCAAAAAAGAGGAAATGGTCATATCCGGCCGCACGACGCGACTTGTGAAACCTAGGCACGCGATCTGTTCCTGCGCCTCACACCACAGGGAGCCGTCTCGTGCGGCCCTCGCATAACCATGTGGGGCATAAAAAATATTTTCTCGCCCTTATCAAAAAGTACGTTTTCAATTTTTTATATGATTTAGTAGAGATATTGATCTGTCATCTCCATCTATTTGGACTGTTCTGGGCCCCCCGCTTCATGTTCAAAAACGGCGTTGAAAACGGCCAACTTTACCAAAAGTACGGCATTTGGGATTAAATGGGGCAAAAAGTATTGTGTGGTCAGCCTTCAAAACATGTCATTTTGAAGTATGGAAGGTACAGAACACGCTGAATGTATTTGTCCCTTCCAGCTTGTGCGAAAAGTGCCCTCAGCAAGGCGCAAAGTTGTAAGAAATAGCGCCAAAAAGCAGCCCTGTTTCGCTGGCCGAAAATGAAACACGAGGGAAGAACTTGGTATTGGCAGAATTTTAGGGCCACGTTCTTTCATTCTATGTCACTAAAGTCCACCTAGACTCAAAACCCTGCTCAGTAGGTAACTTTTTTCGTAGCTTGGTTTTCGCGATTCTGACGAACTTTGACCCCGCCTAAATCGACAACAGTTAAACATTGTCCAGTAAAACTCGGGAAAATGTCTTTACAGTGAACCCTCGTTAATATGACCCCCGATAATCTGACATACGCGCTTTACGACCATGCTCCTGGGGAACAATGCAGTGAAACATCTGCAATTCCCCCCCCCCTCGTTAATATGACAATTCCGCATTATGACCAAAATTTTCGGGAACGACCATGGTCATAATAAAGAGAGTTCACTGTATTTGCAATAAGGAGTCCATGATAATTTTTGGAAGCAAAACTGAGGGGGGTCGAGCACGACCTTTGGGTGATTTGGCCTGGAATGACGCAGCTGATTTGCACGCAAACACAAACTATTCATGTGTTATGTCATTCGTTGAAACTCGTGTAAATACGCGCCTACTACCTCTACTAGTTGGGTTAAACATGGTGATGGTGCATATCTGGCCATAATGCTAAAAAATGCGGCAAATATATGAATACGCACGTTCAAAATTAAAATGACAAAAAGGAAACAGTAAAATAAGTACTCATTATTTGGAAATCTGCGTAACACCATACACATTTGGAGATAAAGTTGTCACAAAAGCTAGCACGTCAAAGATGACCATGTCCCTAAAACACATCGTGCGCTATCACAATGGGTACGGACTTCTCATCAGTGATCAATAAGGTTGGACGCATCGCTGATATAACGTACACGTGATAGAACTGTGCGAGATCGAGAGTTGCTTCAAATATTACGCGCACTTCGGTACCTTTTCGCGGTGGAGGAAGAACCCATCTGTTAGGCGCGTGTGCTAACCGGCACCTTTACACCTGGCACGAAAGATCTGCATTCACGTGTGCAAGCCTTCCTCTGCGAAGCTCAACAAAATGTACCTTACTTTCGTTCTGCTCTCAAGAGCATTTCTCCTTACGGTCAAACTGAAGTAGGAATGTCGAAAGAAGCGACCTCAGCTTCAAGGTGTGCTGTAGCAACTCGATCAGCACTCTCATTTGTAGCTGGACCCGCATGAATATGAGCTGAATGCCGACCATCAAAGCACTCAAAAGCACGTAAACATCACGCTTTAGACGCAAGTTCAAAATTGAAATGACAAAGAGGAAACAATAAATGAAGTATGCTCACCGCTCACGGCACCGAGGTGCTCTACCAATGACCTCCTGAAGACCTTGATGATGATGATTGGGAGTTTAATGGCGCATTGACAACGAAGATCATAATGCGCCATAAACTGAGGTATGATTGAGACAGTGGTGATGTTATGGTTATTTAAGAGTAAACACGATGACTAATAAAAGATGAGTGTATACGTGTAAGACTACAAAAGGCTAATAACGCCAACGTCTCTCAGGAAATCAAAGACGCTTGTAAAAGGGACGAGAGCCTCGTCACCAAGCAATAGGGCTGGGTGAAGAGGTAAGAAGTGTTTATAAAATTCCTTGAAGTGATGTTTGCGATGTAATTCATGATGTGTGCATGTAATGAGTATGTGTACAACAGACAGGAGCTGACCACAGTGTGCACACTGAGGTGGCTCCTCTCCCCGAAGTAAGAACACATGTGTAAGGTACGTATGGCCTATACGTAAGCTTGCTCGTAAAGTGCACAACAGGCGGTTTTCCAGCCGGTCTCCTGCATCCTGAATGTGAGGTTTAACCAAGTGGAGCTTATTATTTGTCTGTGTGTTCCAAAAGGCTTGCCACAATCTGTGCAGTGATTTCTTGAGTGCCGATCTCATGTCTTGCACGGACATCTCAAAAGGTGTGACGTCATTTTGGAGAACAGCTGCAGCTGCTTGATCTGCCAGCTCATTGCCTTTGATGTCTACGTGGCTGGGCACCCAGCATAGGATGAGGGAGTACCCCTTTGTTCTTATCAAACTGGCTAAAGATCTTGCTCGCTGCACAAGAAAGTTCTTTGTTGTGTGCTGACTATAAATTGCGTTAATGGAACTCAATGAGTCTGTATATATAACAGAAGACTTTATGGAATCTTGAAGGATGTAGTTGAGAGCCAAGATAATAGCGTAAACCTCGGCAGTAAAAATTTATGCAAATGTTTTAATACGATGAGACCTTGTGTGCACGCCACAAATCATGGCACAAGTCACTCCTGCACTAGACTTGGACCCATGTGTGTAAATCTCAGTGTGGTTATCAAAGCTGTCTTTCAAGTGTGCAAACTCTTGTTGAAGTACTGATGACGCACTGTCTTGTTTCTTGTATTTTGCCAAAGAGATGTAAGACCTTGGAGGTGGTTCCCAGGGTGGGAGCTTTCTGCTACATTCTACAACTTGTAGGTCACAGGACGAGAAACTGTGGCAATCAAACTCTGATGCAATTCGCAAAAAGAATGGAGGGACGACAGAGGGCTTGTTAATGAACAGCTGTTTAAAGCGTGTGTGCTTGACGCAAGTCGAGGCTGGATTTTGGGATTGACTATTTATTCTAAGTGTGTACGACGTACCGAGATAAGAACGCCGTCTTTTCAAGGAGCATTCCTTCGATTCAACATAGAGACTCTGTACTGGAGACGTTCGGAAGGCGCCAAGCACGAGCCTGAGCCCCTGGTGATGGACAGGGTCCAGGGCTTTCAACACCGACTCTCGAGCAGAACCGTAGACAAAGGACCCATAATCCATTTTGGATCGAATACATGCAGTATACACTTTGTGAAGTGTTTCCTGGTCTGCACCCCAAGATCTGTGAGAAATGATTTTTAAAATGTTTAGTGACTTGACACACTTTATCTTTAGGTTTTGGATATGAGCCTTGAAGGTCAGCTTCGAGTCGAAAGTAATGCCAAGAAATTTGGCTTCTGGTTGAACAAGGATATCTTTTCGGTTAAGCTGCAGCGTAGGTGGTGAAAACAGTCCTCTAATCCTAGAGAAATGAACACAGAGAGTTTTCTCAGCTGAAAATTTAAATCCATTTGATGAAGACCACTTGGCCATATTGTTGATGGCCACCTGCATCTGTCGTTCGCATATTGACAGGTTCGTGGAGCAACAAGATATTTGAATCTCATCCACGTACAAGGATAAAGATATGGAGGGTGGGATGACATTGGTCACAGAGTTGATTTTCACAATAAATAAAACAACACTGAGAACGGATCCCTGCGGGACACCATTCTCTTGTACGAAGGGGTGGGATAGAGTGGCTCCCAGTCGCACTCTAAAGGATCTGTGCTGGAGGAAGTTTGAAATGCATCTAAGGAGTCTGCCCTCCACGCCAAAAGAGCAGAGATCCTGCAGAATACCGTGTCGCCACGCGGTGTCATACGCTTTCTCTAAATCAAAGAAAACGGATAAGCAATGTTGTCTTCTGACGAAGGCTCCTGAAGACCTTGGAAACGCAGCAACGCAATGTAGTTGTTGATAGCGATGAACGTAGACGAGACCGAGGAGACAAAAATTCTCATATCGCGTTCGTGACCGCTGCCAATTGCGCATCGTACATTAACGTGTTCATCCGTACTGGATTCATCGGTGAATGCCTGACATCGTCCCCGGAATGAGCACCTTTTGCCGTAAACAAACGTGAAAAAGAGACACTCTTGGCATGTTGGCCGTGATGTCACCGGAAGTGCTGTCCAGGAAATGTTTCCTTGCATGTGAGGCAAAAGCCTGCACATCTTCACACAAAGAGCGCGTTTTTTGTGCCAACAGACTGAAGGTCGTTCTCCTTTATTTCTCGATGCTGAGAAAATGTGTCACACATGTTCTTTTATCTATGCTACGGCAGTTTCCCCGTAAATAAGCATAAACGAAAGACGCACATGTTTGACACTGTTTGCACATTGACCAGCGGCATGGCCGAGTGGGCCAAGGCGTTCGCTCGTGTGGTAACCAAGGTCGTGCTGAAGACTGGGAGGTGGTGGGTTCGAATCTTACCGTCGGCTGCGCTGTCTGAGATTTTCCCTGGGTTTTCCAAAGACTTTCCAGACGAATGTCAGCACAGTTCCCCCTGAACTCGGCCCAGGACGCATACTAATCCCCCTGTCCCCCACTCCTTCCTGCTGTCCTCTCTCCATCTGTCCACATCTGTACGCCGCTCATAACCAAAGTTGCTTCGCGGTGCTAACACGCAATCAAAAATGTTTGCACATTGACGTTATGTAATAGTTTTTGTTGGCTGTTTTTCTTCTCAGGTATTGCGCTCAATCCAGAGGATATTTGTAGGTGTGAAGGGTACATAAAATGTGTGAGCAACTATGAAATTCGTGTATATAACTGGCGATTTAACGTGATCCTGTAACATGTATGGAGTGTCCCACGCGGTGTTGGCTCCGTTTTTCTTTTCTTTGTTCTTTTTTGGCGCATAGCGTGTGAAGTAACCAACGTATGAAAATAAACTTAGAGGTGTACTAATCCTGGTCTGTGGGATGAATGATGATATCAAATGAAGTGCTGAAAGTGACAACCCTTGACATGCAGACACGCTTCAACGGGACGCTTCAAGTTATCGAAGGCTCGCACCGAATTTTTGCGTCGAATACTTGCTCTCATTGCCGCGATAGTCATTGGCTTGTCCCGATACACTTTACCTCTCAACATGCCCCACAGAAAGAAATCAGGTGGCGTATGTTCATGCAGAGCTCAGTGGCTATAGTCCATTCGAGATTACGTGATCAGGGGAAAGAAGAATTGATTAGAGCCACACTCGCATTAGATATGTGGCACCCCATTTTGTTGGAAGTAGCCGGTAGCCAGCTCCTTGTCATCGTGTTTGTCATGAGTTGAGCGCCAAGAAACAGTGCGGGTATGTTGGGCAAACAAGAGCGACCTTGGACTCTACAGCTTTAATAACACTGAGTATTCTTAGCATCACCTGCTTCAGACATTCTTGACCGCTTCGACATATTTTGCAGGCATCCTTTAAACCGCTGAGCCCCACTGTCAATGGCGCCCTGGGTCGATAGCGAGTGGGGCGCCCTATAATTGAGATATAAGATGATGATATTGACTGTCCACTAAAGAGGGATAGAACCTTCCCTAAACGATGTGGCTTCTAATGAAAGAGTGTTAGAGTGTCACAATTTCTTACGAGTGCGCAAATTATATCACAACCGTTCATTGAAGCACCCAGACATCATCTCACGCGGCGTTGACCACGATTAATCTCAATCCCAGTTAAGAGTGTCTTACAAGAGGACAGGACTAATAACTACCCACTATTTTGAACAATTGTGATTTTGCGCAAAAGTGGTACTCGTTTTACTCCCACTCCGCCGTGCGATTAATGGCGTTAGCTTAATATGTTCGAATATTTCAATCACCATTCGTGATGGAACGGGTCAAGTAATTTGGCATCCTTCGTCACTCTAACACTTTGCATTCATAAAATCGCAGAGGCAGGGCTAACTCATTGAGAACATTCATGTGTTTGCCGTCCTGCTCAGGTCAGAGGACGACACAACCTCATGAAGAGGACCGACCTTACAACTGAAGGGCAGCGACACCACACACTCTGCAGTGTAAACAGGATGGGTCGAATGGAACACCTGCACAAATCTCAGGAGGCAGCGCGGTGCGCTGTGGGAGTTGCGTTCTCCGGAGCTCTACTCGTGGACGATATTATTTTGTTCAACATGAAGACGTGGTAGGGACAGACACAGAACAGCTACAGAGGATCAATAGCTACTTACAAATTTAGCACTGCCGCTGGCCAATTCTTCTGAGAAGAATATATAGATATCGCATGACGCTTCAGCTGTATAGAGACTCTTCACTAATTCAACTTTAAAATAAATAACTTGTCTCGAACCTAATTCAAGAAGATGCTGAGTGTGCTGCCACGATTATCTATAATGACGAATATTTCTGGAAAAACCCGTATTTGGCGTAGTGTGTCAATGGAAATTTCGTTGTTGCCTATAGATGTGTTCTATTAGGATCGTGTTGCCCTATACACATGGATGAATGCATGAACGAGGTGCACTACCAATGACCTCCTGAAGACCTTGGCAACGCAGCAACGCAATGTAGTTGTTGATAGCGATGAAGTTACACGAGACCGAGGAAACAAAGCGTCCCATATCGCGTTCGTGACCACTGCCGAATGCGCATCGTACATTAACGTGTTCATCCGCACTGGATTCATCGATGGATACCTGACATCGTCCCCGGAATGAGCATCTTTTCCCGTAAACAAACGTGAAAAGGAAACACTCTTGGCATGTTGGCCGTGATGTCACCGGAAGTGCTGTCCTGCACATCTTCACACAAAGAGCGCGTTTTTTGTGCCAACAGACTGAAGGTCGTTCTCCTTTATTTCTCGTTGCTGAGAAAATGTGTCACACATGTTCTTTTATCTATGCCACGGCGGTTTTCCCGAAAATAAGCATAAACGAAACACGCACATGTTCGACACTCCATGATAGGCAAGCCTGAGCGATGGGCAGGACACGTAAACAAAACACAAACACGAAGGCTCAAAACCAGCAACCAGCTTTGGTCTTGCTGGTTTTGAGCCTTCGTGTTTGTGTTTTGCTTACGTGTCCTGCCCATCGCTCAGGCTTGCCTATCATGGAATTCATCCACCAGCTAGCCTGCATCTACGCCATTCTGTCAATATTCGACACTGTTTCATGTCAAACAGAGTTTATTCGCTGATGTCAACCCTCAAGAGGGCACTACCTTCAAAAAGGCGAAATCGCCTCCATGATGTTGGTCCCTCGAAGTTTGGTTCCGGTTTTCGTTCGCTGTCATATGCTCTTCAGACGACTATTAACGTTGAAAACATGGAAATTACTTGGATATGGTACAAATAATATTCACACAGTACAATAACTTTGAAGCGCCAAGTGTACGGCGAATGCGATGAGGGTGATGGCATGGACAGCAAAAACCTGAGGACCTACATTATGGTGGCAAATCTGCTGGCGACAGTGACGCGCTCCTGCGGATGACGTCATGTTAATAAACCCTATAACAAGCAATGGAAAGCGTGCTCCTTCGTCAAGAAAGTCGCACGTTCGAAGTCAGTGCCGTGCGTTATGTGCGTCGTTTTTCTCGTCGTAGTTTCTTGAAATACTGTATGGAAGGTTTTCGCCGCATTTAACTACGAATTCACTCCAACAAGCCCAAGCACGACAACAAACAACAACAACTTTATTTGAGAGAGGAAGAGTGCGAGGTTCATCGCCAGAGGCGATACTCTACCCCATTTCTGGTGGGGACGTGGGGAATAAAATAATGAGCCCCTTCACAATAACGATCGAAGTCCTATGGTGTCCAGAAATGTCAAAAGAGCTTTGAGCGCAGATCGTTGCTGGGCTGGATTGGGCCAGGGACCAAGCAATTCCGATAGGGAGAAGGGGCGAGAGTCCAGCTGACTAAGAAACTCGGAGAGTGCGGTTCGGGAAGGTTGGTATTGGGGGCAATGAAGAAGAATGTGCTCCAGATCCTCGAGGGCACCACAGTGGCAGCAGGTGTGAGAGTGAACTTGTCTCAAGCGGTAACGCCACTGAGCTGTAAAGGCCACATCGAGCACGACAACATCGATCATGGTTCTCGCAATTCTCTCACTCGTTCGCCGGATCTTACGTGTAACTCTACGTGTAGCCTGCTGCCGTCCAGCACGTAGATCACTCGAAGAATACACATAGAGAAAATAGAGACAATGAATAAATCAATAGAGCGCCTTTCTAATAAGGTACTACTCCTGTCGACTTGGCATGTTTGAAGGTGCTAAACGTCGATACAACTGCTGCTGCCCCTAGCGGGATGCACAAAAGTTTTGCGGCTGTCTACAGTGCATGCGGTTTTTCAAAAGCATTGTTTTATAAATAGGTCCCCAAGAATAGCACAGCATCTTGACCCCATATTGGCTCAATATTACAAAACTGGTACAATATTGATCGGATCAGCTTTCCAAGATTCTTCCAATACTAAACGTTAGGTATATGGGCCCAATATTCGGAAGATTGTCCGAATATTGGCTAAACGTTGGGCGTATTGGCCCAAAATTTCCATATTTTTATATACTGGCTACTTATTAGGCATGTTGGCCCAGCATTCCCAATATTCACCTGCTATTAGCTACCTATTGGGCATACCGAGACTGTGTAGCGGACGCTGGACGACGACAACGACGACAACGATGGCCACGCGCGTGGAGCACCCGCTTCTCAGTTCCACCGGCGCAGCCATGGCGATAGGCCACCGTCATCGCCTCTCCGTGGCATACCATCATCGCCGGTCGGGGCTCATGTAGAGGAAGACCATCGTCCTCTACAACTGTACGTAGCTCACGAGTATTACCTGGACACTAACTGGAAAACTGCAAAAGTAATAATAGCCATCACATGCAGCCACAAGGGGAGGCAGGAGCCTCAAATGTGGATTGAATATGTGGAAAATGGAAAATATTGTAATTTGTCATTTACATACAGCCACAACTGGAGGAATATAGGGATGGCATAATGCCTGGCCGATATTCTCAAATATAATAGAAATGTGGTAAAAATTTTAAGAAGACTGACAGCTATAAACTATATTTTCTTATTGGAATGGGCGACTTGGTGGTACTGGGATACCTTGTTTATTTATTTGAGCGCCATCGAAGAAACATCTGATACCAGGAGAACTAATACCAGACAACTCATACCAAGACAACACATATCAGGACATCTCATACGATGGCAGCACATACCAGGACAACTCATATCAAGACAACCCATATCAAGCGAACTCATACAAGGACAACTTATACCACGACATGTCATACAAAGACAACTCATGCCGAGCCAACTGTTACCACACTCAACTTTTTTTGCGGAAAGGAGTGTTCATTATGGGACTAGCTTTCTTTTCGTGCAATTCAAACTCAAGTCACACCGGGAAAGGCCATATAAGGAAAAAATGTCGCAGGATGTGACTTATACTGCACGAAATGTATGAATCCCACAGATAACATTTGCCGATGCACACTGAACGATACTTAAAGCGCACTGCAATGGACCGTTTCCGACAACGCGTATGCGCATGCCCAGCCTGTGCGTCCGCCATCTTTGAATGGAAAACATCGCTATGGACCTTTTCCGAGTAAGCGTATGGGCAAGCGCAGCCACCTGCGGGCGACTGTCATGTTTATTGGGGGAGATAATCGGTTTCAAGGTTACGGGGACGTTTGAGGTCTACATTTGACAACTTTTTGTACTGGTAATGAGTACAATGCGCTTTCACTCTTTCCGCATTCTTCTTCCAATCTTCTCTTACTACTTTCCCACGCAACGTACCAGTCCGCAAAGCGTCACCATGTTTAATGGGGGGAAAGTCACGACGTTCGACATTCCGCCGTCAGGGGCGACGCGAGTATGGAAATGGTCCATTGTAATGGGAAATGGGGATTTTTTTAAATAAACCAAACCGAAAATATCCCACATTTTCGTCGTCACAGGGAGCACCAAGACGCTAATCCTTTGAATAGGTGATCAATTGGCTCAATCCGTATTCCAGCCCATTACAATACTATTCGCAAGGTGTCAATGGACCTTTTCCGAGTAAGCATATGCGTATGCTCGGCCACGGCTGCCATGTTTTGGGGTAGGTAATCGGTGTCAAGGTTGCGCAGACGTCCGACGCCGACGCTTGACGACGCTTTGTACTCCTAATCAGTACAATACGCTTGCATTCTTTCCACATTCTTTTTGCAATCTTCTCTGGCTACTTTACCACGCGTGCCAGTCCGAAAAGTGCTCCTCGCTCATTTGGGGTTAAAATACGACGTTTTGCATTCCGACGCCAGGGGCGACACGTAGATGGAAAAGGTCCATTGGTAAACTTCTCCAGGCGTTGTTTTCCCGATGCCTCGGAGCTACAGCCGCCAGCCAGGAACTAGCAACCCATTCTTCATGATGGCATTACAGGCTTAGTAGACCTTTAGTAGAACGGCGGGAAGAACTAAACAACAGCCTCCACGTCGAGTGAATTGGTCCGATACTTCTGAACGGCTTCTCGGCCTGGCCACAATTAAGGTTATCGAGGGATAAGCCTCCTCTTCTTGGAAGCAGCCAGCCGCACTCTGAAAAACTCTGGAGTATGCCACGACGACGACGAAATCGTGGGACAATTTCGATGTGATTTCCTGTCAAAATTCCCTATTTCCCATAACCAGTCTAGTGCGGTTTAACTATCCTTCAGTGCGCTTGGGTAAAATTTCATTTGTAGAATTCTTATATTTCCTTCCCTATAACTGCAATTCTATGACGTTTTATCCTGATATGGCCTTTCCTGGCGTGATTTGTGTTTGAAACACTACTCCCAAAAGCAACGCCCCAGCCTGCAAAAAAAGTTGCGTGTGGTAAGAGTTCGCTTGGTATGAGTTCTCTTGCATGACATCTCCTGATATGAGTTGTCCCTGTATGAGTTTTCCTGGTATGAATTGTCCTGGTATCATTGGTTTTGGTATGAGTTGTCCTCGTATGAGTTGAGTGTGGTATGAGTTGTCCCGGTTTGAGTTTTCCTGGTATGAGTTTTCCTGGTATCATTGTTCTTCGTAGGATTTATCTTAATATAAGTTTTTCCTCGTATGAGTTGACTGTGGTATGAGTTCTCCTACTATGAGTTTTCCTGCTTTGAATTGTCCTGGTATCATTGGTCTTGGTATGAGTTATCTTTGTGTGAGTTGTCCTCGTATGAGTTGAGTGCGGTATGAGTTGTCCCGGTTTGAGTTTTCCTGGTATGAGTTTTCCTGGTGCGAGTTTTCCTGGTATGAATTCTCCTGGCATCATTGGTTTTGGTACGAGTTGTCGTCGTATGAGTGGAGTGTGGTATGAGTTGTCCTGATAGGAGTTGCCCTGATATGAGTTTTCCTTGTATGAATTGTCCTGGTATCATTGGTCTTGGTATGAGTTAGCTTGGTATGAGTTGTCCTTGTATGAGTTGAGCGTGGTACGAGTTGTGCTGGTTTGAGTTTTGCTGGTACGAATTGTCCTGGTATCATTGCTCTTGGTATGAGTTATCTTGGTATATGTCGTCCTCGTACGAGTTGACTGTGGTATGAGTTGTCCTGGTATGATTTTCCCTGGTATCATTGGTCTTGGTATGAGTTGTCCTCCTATGAGTTGAATGTGGTATGAGTTGACCTGGCTTGAGTGCACCCGGTATCAGTTTTCCTTGTATGAGTTTTCCTGGTATCATTGGTCTTGCTATGAGTTATCTTGGTATGAGTTGTCCTTGTATGAGTTGAGCGTGGTATGAGTTGTGCTGGTTTGAGTTTTGCTGGTACGAATTGTCTTGGTATCATTGCTCTTGGTATGAGTTATCTTGGTATATGTCGTCCTCGTACGAGTTGACTGTGGTATGAGATGTCCTGGTATGAGTTTCCCTGGTATCATTGGTCTTGGTATGAGTTGTCCTCCTATGAGTTGAGTGTGGTATGAGTTGACCTGGCTTGAGTGCACCCGGTATCAGTTTTCCTTGTATGAGTTTTCCTGGTATCATTGGTCTTGGTATGACATATCTTGGTATAAGCCGTCCTTGTATGAGTTGAGTGTGGTATGGGTTTTCCTGGTATGGAATTGTCCTGGTATCATTGGTCTTGGTATGAGTTTTCTTGGTATAAGTCGTCCTCGTATGAGTTGAGTGTGGTATGAGTTGTCCTGCTATGAGTTTTCCTGGTATGAATTGTCCTGACATCATTGGTCTTGGTATGAGTTATCTTGGTGTGAGTTGTCCTCGTATGAGTCGAGTGCGGTATGAGTTGTCCCGGTTTGAGTTTTCCTGGTATGAGTTTTCTCGTATGATTGGTCTTGGTATGAGTTGTCTTGGTATAAGTCGTCCTCATATGAGTTGAGTATGGTATGAGTTGTCCTGGTTTCAGTTTTCCTGGTATGAATTGTCCTGGTATCATTGGTCTTGGCATGAGTTATCTTAGTATAAGTCGTCCTCGTATGAGTTGAGTGTGGTATGAGTTGTCCTGGTATTAGTTGTCCCGGTATGAGTTTGCCTGGTATGAACTGTCTGGTGTCATTGGCCTTGGTATGGGTTATCTTGGTATGAGTTGTCCTCGTATGAGTTGAGTATGGTACGAGTTGACCTGGCTTGAGTTCACCCGGTATGAGTTTTCCTGGTATCATTGGTCTTGGTGTAAGTCGTCCTCGCATGAGTTGAGTGTGGCATGAGTTGTCCCGGTATGAGTTTTGCTGGTATGAGTTTTCCAGGTATCAGTTTTCCAGACATGAATTGTCCTGGTATCATAGGTCTTGGTACGATTTGTTCTCGCATGGCTTGAGTGTGGTATGAGTTGTCCTGGTTTGAGTATTCCTGGTATGAATTGTTCTGGTATCATTGGCCTTGGGTATGAGTTATCTTTGTATAAGTCGTCCTCGTATGAGTTGAGTGTGGTATGAGTTGTCCAGGTAAGAGTTGTCTTGGTATCAGCTCGGTGGTCCCCGTGCTACTGACACCCTCAATTTGTAGTTTTGTACATGTTATACAATTGTGAGTTGTTGAACTGACAGAGTGCCAGCAACATTGGGTGCATCACGTCGTGAACCACGTGCGCACGATGACGTTGTTTTCATGCTCCCAAATGTGTTTCACATAGCTTGTTGATGTTTCTACTCTTCCGTTTCGTCGTTGCATAAGGACTATCCACATACAGTAAGGCAAGGCGATGCACTACACTCACGATAACAGGAATTGAGAATATCAGACCCGTATATAAAAGCGTACACAATAAAAAAAAAACGTAAAATGTTATATTGAACCAAGAATACTTTCTTACTTGTTTTGTTCACATAAAATGTCTTGTGTTCTAATGTATTGTACGCACAACCTTGTCCCTACTTCGCAGTACACATGCGCCACCATTACGCACTAACTTTATGCTCCACATGGTACTACTGTCTAATGACAGAAGACCCGCTTTGCGACAGTGGCGTCAAAACAAAACTGCTGTTTGCAAATTTCTGCTGGACAAATTGCCCAGGATGGGGACAGATTTGAACGGTGAGAGTTGTGTTATCACCTATTTGCAGAGACTATTGGTGCCACCTTGTAACCGCTCACAGTATACAGGGTGTCCCAGAAAAAGTGTCACTGAATTATAATAAAAAAACTACGCTACATAGAATCATGCGGTCAACAGCATTTGTTCTTTTTAGGTTTTTGCCACCTCCTAATGTGAATGTCATGTACTCCAAGTTTAATTATGTAAATATTTGCGAACTGAACTCGGAAATTTGCCAAGTAAAGGTCACTTTTTTACCCCATCAATATGAAGAGCGTGCCGAATTCACTGAAATTCATGATAATTCACAGTGATATTCACAAGCTATCCCATCGGAAAAAATAGCCGCATATCATGCTTTTCGGAGCACCGGACCATAGCGCGCAATGACTTTTTGAGCGCAATCGCTCTCAGTGCGACGAAAGGAGGTTCCGAAGCCAGCCCACAGAGGGATAGTAGAAAAGGTAACAGCAGGCCTCCACAGCTCCCCGCATTTGCGGCAGTAGAAAAATAAAATCACGTCACAGTCACGTGGTATTACATCGTCAGGCATCATGACGGATGCCCATTGGCCGCAGGAGGATGCGCGCTCCGGGATTGGTTGATAGTTTCGAAATATCTGACAGCTCACTTTTCGCGGCCAGTCGGCCAGGCGGGCAGCTCCAAGCTAGGTCGCCGCGTCTCTGCGGCTCGCCGATGTCGGTTGACCACAACGACCAAAGAGGAAGTATATGCGCGGGTTTGTTCGTGAGTTATAGTGACTCTGGCCATGTACTGATCTCCGATAAAGTGTCAACCTACGGACATTCTTGCCGAGTCGGAACTGGAATGCTTGGTGAGCTGACGCCTGAGGAACACTTTCGAGCGCTGTCGCATTTTCAAATACAGTGACTAAGAAGAGAGTGTTCGTAACGACAAAAGTATTTCCCGTGACTGTGTGACCCACGGTGCATCGCTAGAATGAGAATAAGATGCTCATCTGTGAAACGCACGTACTCGTGGACTTCGCTCGCCTCCACAAGTAGACTGTGTGTGTGCTTTGCAAGTTCGAACTTGATTTGGTTGCTGTCTATTCAAGGAACGAAACGTCCTGTACGCACGGTGAATATATGAGTCAAACATTTGAGTTTATACGTTGCATCAATAAATATGTATTTAGCCTATCAAAAATGCCTTAGTTATTTTGGAATAACGGGCGCCAGGTATGAAAACCAGTAGAAGTCAATGGCAGCCAGGGCCGGCCGAAAGCCGAGCCAAACGGAGTGGTTGCTGATTGGTTGGCTGCTAGGCATCACGACGCATTTTCATTGGTCGTATGTCCAGTGTTGCCTGAATTATCTCAAACTATGGACTCTATGGGGAGCTGTGGGCGCCTGGTAACAGTTCCTAAAATTGGGAGAGGAAAAGCATTGTCCCAGCGAAAGTCGGACGTGATAAGCCGTGCCTGTTTTATTTCTTTCTGCGATGTCGGCGAGGGCTGGGTTTCCAACCTCCTTTCGTCGGACTGAAAAAGATTGCGCTGAAAAATTCATCGTGCGCTATTCTGTGCGACCTCTGTAGAACATGATGTTCGGCTATTTTTTCCGATGGGATAGCTCCTGAATATCCCTGTCAATTGTCATTAATTTGACTAAATTAGACACGCTCTTCACATTGGTGGGGTAAAAAAGTGACCTTTACTAGGCAAATTTCCGACTTAAGCTCGCAAAAATTTACATAATTAAACTTATGTTAGACGACATTCACATGAGGAGGTGGCAAAAACCCAGTAAGGACAAATGCTATTGACCGCATGACTCTAGGTGGTGTAGTTTTTTTATTATAATTTAATGACACGTTTTCTGGGACACCCTGTATAGCTCGACCCTTCACATGACCGGTACCAAAACTAGAAGACCGTTACAAACGCATATTTGAATGTGACACTACCACACGGCAATCCTGCTTTAGAGTGCGTAATTGTAGCTCCTTGCGGATGCTGATGGATTTTGCAATCGTGGTAAAAGTTCTAGTCTTGAAATATGATAGGTATGTGAATCGGAACTAAAAAAAATACAGTAGAGCGAAACGTTGCGTTCTTTCTAGGTGGAAACGCGGGATGCTAAAATTGTGGTCACAGTGAAAAACAGTTTTCATTACGTTAAGAAATGGACCAGGAATATGAAAATTACACACGTTCGAGTTAGGTCGATACAGCACGTGCTCTGGACACTACCCACACCCTGATCCACGAAGAAGTGTTCAACTTGCAAGTTAGAGCTTCTCAATTGTTGCCAACTGTGCTGGTTTGAATTGAAGCACACACGATATAAATTGATACACATACGTGTACATTGCAGCAAATCTGATTGGAAGTCACACATTTTTAAGAAAATTCACTTACGTTAACGCCTGCATTCTTTTTCAAAGCCCAGAGGGCTGACGAGAAAGGCAGGTGCATTGCTCACATGTGAAAAAGATGTTGACAATGTTTTTGGATTGTGTTTCAGAATAGCAAAACAAGCAAGCAGCCTGCACAAATGCAGAGTTTACCATCATGTCACTGGAAGCCCCACAATCTGCAGAAAATCTTTCACCAAAGCCTATCAAGAGCATTGCTCCAACGCTCCAAGAAGAGCTGGGGGAGGAAGACATCGTGCTGTGATGGAACATGCTGACCAAATCAAATGTGTCATTCGTATGATTGCTAGAATATCATAATGAAAACGTGGAATATTGGGGAAATTTGCTTTCCAATACTCGACTAATACCGGAAGTACTGACAGAACATTGCTAAATGCAGAACGAACTGGAAGAACGAACGACTGAACAAACAATTATACAACAATTAAACAACGAATAAATGAAACGAAATTAAGACAAATAATTTGACAGTCGGCAGCTGACGAAAAGTCAGCATGTGCCGGTGGCGGGAGTCGGACCAACACCTTTCTGATTGTCGGTCAGATGTATCACCAGAATTACCAGTCTTAAAAGTCAGTATTACCAACGTTTTTTAGAACATTGGTAATATTCTGTCGTCAATAACGCCCTCACATCGGCAATACTGACGGGATCTTGGCAATAGTGGCGCGCCAATATTGGGCCGGGTTGCATTGCCATATCGGGCCAATATGGGAAATGTTGGATGGCGATATTGGACAGACATTCGACCAGTAGTGGTCTGCTGCCTGGGTCTGTGGTAGCACATACAACATGTAAATTAATGCCTATGTGGCAGAACACATGTATGAGTGCAACAACGCGGATGAGTACAACGATGACTCATATCTTTCGTTGTGCGCCTGTTGTTCCAAGATTCCTCATCGTGATCACCGTTGTGCATCATCGTCATCTCTATGTGAGCGCTATTCTTGACGTTGCGGATCAGACGGACGTTGATTACGACAGTTGAGTATACCACCACTACCTCTCCTTCACTGCGTCCCCATGTAGACACCCCACCAAGGGTGTAATTTTGTGCTAAGTTAGAGAATCGAGCTAATTGGTACTCAAATCATGAACATTAAGCAGCAAGTAGACATTGAACAGAGAGAAAGGCGGAATAACCGCTATGCATAATAACCTTACGACCTATATTTCCTCAGCGAGCAAGGTTAGCTCACCTTTCACAATCTAACCTTAAAGAAGCAATGATGTGGCATTTAACATCGCTCGAAATCCTGCTTCTTCTGTCAAGCTGTCCACCTGGACTCATCATGTAAAATATTTTCGCTCTGTGGTGCGTTATAGCTGTGCAATCGAATTTACAAAAAAAAAAAATGTCGGAGAAAGCAGCCGCTGACGGCCGGCACGATCCTTGCGTGACGGGGTGAATGCCCCGAGCCTTTTTTCTTTGTTTTTCCTCTTCAGCTCACGCGCCGCTTATACATGATGGAGCCAACATCACCTAGATACAGAAAGCCTGCGCGCTCGTCGACGGGACGTAACAATTAACAGTCAGCCAATCAGGATCGTGTTTTCAACGGCCGTAGCCAATGACGAACGTGCTTTCAGCGGTCGTGGCCATGGAGAAGAACCACCGTCTTCTGCGAATTGTGATTGAGCGTCCCCGCGTACTAAATGGGAAAACTGGGAAACAAAGCGGAAAACGGTCTCAGTCTTTCTCAAAACTGATTTTCTGAAAAGAGTCTTGCACTTTTTGTCTAAATATTTAGGTCTGCATGCTCCAGGTGAGCTGCAATCATTTGCATCATTTGCGGATTCTTGAATTCGCAAAACGATGTATCGCAGTTGCAGACGAATTCTGAGTCTTAATTCAAAGAGGGAGAGGAGGCGATATGCGCAGGCTTTCTCTATTTAGGTGGTGTTGCTTGAGCTGTGTCGCCGTACGTCACTGGTCATAGAGGGGAGTAGCATACGTCACGACATCCTCTCGTTTGGTGATGCGCTCTTTTCATGAGGAGAAAGATTTTTCAAAGTTGTGCGGAACAGAGCCCTCGCGCTCGTTTTTATGTCACCTATACTCATCGTTCTTTCGCAGGAACTCGTTTTATTCGTTGGGGAACACTCTGCACCAAAAAACGGAAAAAAAATTTGGGGTCATGTCAACGTTCCTTTAACAAGGTTTACACAAGGCTAACAAATTAGCAGTTGCCTCATCCTTCTCTGTGTCCAGTGTCGCTGCTCAATGTTCACGATGAAATTCCGTTGCTGACAGTTGACAGGAGCTAACGCTAAGCCTTACTTTGTTTTATGACAATATAGTTCCGCACTACTATGAAAATGTTGATGTCTTTGAGCAGCACCGTTCAACCGTTGTGAACTCGCGAACCTAAGCTCTTCCAAAGTATTAGTTGTTGTGGCTGTTTTTTCCCTGTAGTCCTGAGCATTAGCTTTAATGGCGAAAGGGGAATCAAAGTTTAAAAACAAGTATGCGAAATTACTGACATGAACCAGAAATAAACTAGAGAGAATAATGTTCGACTCCCCAAGGCAGGAAATCCACATCAGTCGTACACTAACGTAGGTCATTGCGCCGTAGGCATGATTTCACCAACGGAGGTTAACACGTGAACCCATATCAGACTTCCCTAAAGTTGGTGTTAATCGTAAACCCTGTTTTCCCAATGCGGGATAGCGTGATTCCCCGTCAAACACAGTCACATAGACACATTGGTAACACAGGGTTGCCGACTAGCACCAAGTTTAGGGAAGTCTAATCTCGGTTGAAGTGTTAACTGGCGTTGCCAGCTAGCGTGGCGTAGTGATTAGGATGATCGCCTTCCGTGCTGAGACTGGGAGGTGACGCGGGTTCGAACCCCGGCTCTGCTGTCTCAGGTTTTCCATTAGTTTTCCCGCAGACTTTCCGGACGAATGTCGGCACCGTTCCCCCTGAAGTTGGCCCAGATCCTCCTGTCCCCCACTTCTTCTTGGTGTACTCTATTCATCTGTGCGCCGCTCATAGCCACAGTTGCGTCGCGGAGCCAACACGGAATTAAAAAAATAACTGGCGTACGTGAAACCGGGCCTTAGACAGTAATGTTTGTGCAGAAAGGAAACGAACACAATACTCGCGTTCATGACCTATGCTATGCTAGTAGTACAATACCAAGTAGCGGAATAGTATACGGAGAGGAGCCTCGGCTCCCTACTAGCAGGGACGCTCGGCGAATGAACCGAAACATTACGGTGTTAGAAGACCGTTGATAACGTGGCTTCCGAATTACCCTGTGTACCGCACCCAATCAACTGATAAGCTTCGGAGTCACGCACGCTGCCATTGGTTCCGGTTGGTACGGTAGATACGGTGACGTTATCAACGGTCTACTAACACTTTCTATTAGGGAGTTTTAGTATATCATACGCTGCCGCCTTTGCGTATGCAAGAGATAGCGTGGTGGGTCTGCGCAATGCGCGAAGCTCCTTTTATGCTGTCCCTTACGTACACTCTTAAAAATGAACTTCACCACATAGCACGCTCCTAGCCAACCACCACCCCGAATGACAACGTTCTCGCTCTAGATTTGTTGAAAACGGGAGAGGAGCCTGTTTTGTGCCGTGCATAATGGCACAAAATAGGCTCCTCCTCCCGTTTTCAACAAATCAGGGGCGAGAACGTTGTCATTCGGCATGATGGTTGGCTAGGAGCGTGCTATGTGGTGAAGTTCATTTCTAAGAGTGTACGCAAAGGCGATAGCGTACGATGTGCTAAAACCCATTAGTGTTGCTGTTGGTTTTGTAGATCCCTCGATGCTTCAGGTCTATCAGTGTCTGCTATCGTTGTCAAAGAACCAATGACCGTTCCACGCTATCATGATGATGATAGCAATAATGATAATTCGTGGCTTGATAATGATAGCAATTATATTCGTGATTACTATATTACTATGTACATGATTAACTTAATTGATTTTTTTTTTTTTTTACATTCGTGGCTTACGTCGCGAGACAACTATGATAATGAGAGAGAGAGAGAGAGAAAAGAAAAGAAAACGCAATCGTCTCCGAGAGTGAAGTACAACACACCAACGGAAGTAGGCACTGACAACACCAGATGCTCTTGCCAAGAAGAACAGAACAAGGAAACAATGCTAAAGTACACGTTCCGCAGTCTTATAAAATAGTCGCTGAAAAAAAAAGATAAATAGTCGCTGAACGAAAGGTTGCAGTCAGTCAGAGCCGTTATCCCACAGACACCCCGAGAAGGGCGAAGAGAACGAGCCTTTAAGTTTACTTTCACAAACAGAAGCGAAAGAATGTTAGGGATTACTTTTAAGAAACGGAGTAACTTAGCCTCGAGGCAATACCCTGGGGAGGTTTTTGTGCACGATTACAAGGGAGCTACCCTTCCGGCCTCTACCGCTTCCTACCACATATTGTCGTTGCTCATGGAAAAGTTGGAAGTATCAACATAAACAAAGATCTTGTGTTGTCTTAATGGCACACCTTGCATCAGGCGTTGTTTTACCTTCTTTCCTTCTTACACTATCAATTGTTGTTGGTTTGCAGGAGCTGCCATTTCTACTCAGGTGTCTAACCCAACAGAACCGAGAGTGACAGCAGGGCTGTGATTGAAAGCTTTATTGCACAACAACAACAACAACAATCTGCGTAAATGGCAAAGGGCCAGCGAACAATTAAGTCAAACACGACATAGTTAAACCTCATCAACTGCCGTCTTCCGGAAAAACAATAATTTCGGCGTCATTGAGCGGGGTGTTTTAGTTTCCTGCAAATGGGGCGCGAGAATTTATTTGTTTTCTTCAACCTTAGTTTTCGTTGGAGCTATATGGAATTAGGACGGCTTGATCCATATGAGGTGCACCAATCAGAAGTCCCTACGGGTTGTTGTTGGGCACCGTAGCAAAAATAAATTATTATTATTATCCTGAGTATTTGAGAATATCGTCCTGGTAAGAGTATGCGCGTTGTGCGTGGCTTCCTGAGTATTGCTCATCTGTCTTCTCCCATCAATCCGCACAGTACATCAGGACACAACAAAGCCGAAGTTGTCGTCCAGTGCATAACTTCACGTATTCAGTTCATCCAATGTACGGAGCATGTCTAATTCGGCAGACACTGCTCAGAGGGAGGTAGAAAGAAATCATCCCGATGAATAAAAGAGGAAAGATGGGAACGATAAACGAACGAAAAAAAAAATTGTTGGTCTACCAACCAAGGTGAAAAAAAAAAGTTGGTCTAACATTGTGGTATACCAGGGAATGAAACTGGCAGACACCACTGCAAGAATAGCTCAAAACAACCATATCGCCCATACCGCTCACTCAGCAGGATGCGAAATATCTCCACACTGAAGCTACTAAGGAAAAATCCGTCAAATTGTGGAAAGCATAGCTGCGTCAAACAGACTACTTAACATGTCGAAAGAAAAACCCCAACACAGAGGAACGAATTCTGAATTGAGGACTTCTTGTTCTGTGTTGCGTGTTCCTCTGCCTCGTGGTTTTTTCTTCCATCATGTATAATTAGCCTCCTGCGTCTTATGTCTTCTTCAAAGCTATTTAACCTTCATACACCCAGAATTAGCTTTCACCGACCCCATCCTCCCCCAAGAAGCATACTATGAAGTCTACAGACAGCCCTCCACCGAAATCACCTGGGTGTGTTCCTGACCAGCAGCGTTGAGAATCGGCATACAGACTAGTTGTTCTCAAACTTTTTTGCTCCATGCATCCCTTTTGCAGTCCCTCAAAGCCACTACCCCCCCGTATTAACTCTCGAGCAATGCATGCATAAATTGCAGGTATTTATTGCTTCTTCAGAGTTTCTTGAAGCTACTGTTTGTGGGGAGCGACCTTACCGCTTGACAGCCCTCCAGTACCGTGAGCACCCAGGAGCCATCATGACATGCCGCCGAGGCCTTTTGTGGCGAGGGAGATATCCTATGAATGATATACTACGCGAAGTGCGCGCAAAGGCCCATTGGCTCATGACACTCTGGTGAAGATCGTGTGTTCCTGGCAAAATGAGACTCACCAGACAACCGCATTAGCAGCAATATGTCTTTATTTAAAATACTCCCGCATTGGCATGCGTTACTAACGAGCATCTAAATCAAATCACCTCAGCACCTGGATGAACCTCACATCCCGAGTCTCTGTGTATATGCGTTTTTTTTTTTTTTTCTTGCGCGTGCATATGTGTCCTGTTTTGCATCTCTATTAATTTATTCTCGCGTCATTGAGACGCTTCGAATAAATGAAGCAGCAGATTCCCGATGAGTGTCAGCCAGCTTCAATGTTTATAAAAAGAAAAAAAAAAGGCAGATATTTCCTCCTCCACAACCATGCATGGAGGAAAGAAATCATTACTCAGCGGTATCTTTCGTGCCGATAGTTTTCGCGGCTCATCTTGGTGCCAAACTGTAAGCATTATCTGTGTGGCAGTGCCGTACTCTCCAAACGATATAATTTTTGATCGCTTCTACAATTAACAATAATAACGTTAGCTGTGCGAAGTTCTGAAAGTGCAGTTTCGCCGAGACGCATATGTATTCCCTAATGTGAGTTACCTGAGAAGAAACAAAGAAAGAACAAAGACACGGGAAACTCCCGACGTCTGCGATTAGATGGGTCAGTCTGTCCGAGAAAGCTTTCGCAGTGTTTCTGTAAATTTGATTGCATAGAGACGATACACTGCACAGCGAAAATATTTTGCACTGTGGCTCTTGATGGACAGCTTGACGAATGAAATTAGGTTTCGAGCCATGTTACATGTCACGTACAAGCTCACATGATACCCGCGAGGAAGAATCGGCAAATTAGGAGATGAAAATTGTTCAACAGGTGTAATGAAGTATGGATTTCTTTTTTTTTACGTCCGTGTTTGCTTAAGGAACAACATACATGCAAATGGGTCTGTTTTCACCTAAACCAAGATATATACAGGGCGCGTCACGTAAGACTGACCAGAATTGTTATAAAACACCAATGAGAGCAGCATAGACGTTGTTTTTGCAGTTGAGTTCTACGGCCAGGCGGACATCCTCTCGATGAAAGTGTGCAACTACAAGATGACTAATTACCTAAAATTCATTAATTAACTTTTTAATTAGAGGATTCAGGGCAAAAGCGAGATGGCAGATTGAGAGACTATCCCAGTTGCAAGCCATTTGACGTTTAACAAATCCTGAAACTCGCACGTGCGTTAAAATAGCCATACCCGAATTCTGATATGCAAATGAGCCGAAACCGAAACCGCGGCGACCGGGAACGCGGGGAGTACAGCGCTCATTTCACGTCAGAGGGCCACGTGATTTGGAGTGGTGGAGAAAATTGGAGTAGCTGCCGATCAGCTGGCCAGATAAACCGCTTTCCGGCCCAGATAAGCCTCCGTCGGCGTGGGTGATGCGCTCTTCAGGCGCACTTTTTTGGTTTCGTCTCATTTGCATACCAAATTTCGGGGATGGATACTTTAGCGCGCGTTCGTGTTTCAGGATTTGTTAAACGTGGAATGGTGCTCAACGAGGATATGCTCTCAATCTGTCACCTCGCTTTTTCCCGATATTCCCTGATTAAGAATTTAATTACTGAATTTCATGTAATTAGTCATCTGGTAGTTACATACTCTCTTCTAGAGGATGTCCGCCTGGCCGTAGAACTCAACTGCAAAAACAACATCTATGCTGCTCCTATAGCTTTTTTATAAAAATTCTGGTCAGTCTTACGTGACGCACCCTGTATAGTTTTCATGGTATAAGTGTCTTGAGCTGTCTTGCTTTCATAGTTTAGAACGAATAATAACGACTAACGCTTCGTTGTCATCAGCTTTGTTAGCTTAACGTCGTCATGAGCTTCCCACAGGACATTGTATCTTTTGCACTTTGTCTTGAACTTTCGTATTTTGTGTTGATTCTACATACTGGAACCCCATAGATGCACCGAAATATCTGGTTCCTCGCAGAAGTAATGGATCACGTCCCTGTGTGCAGGGTGGAGCAAGGGAGTCTGAGTCACGTACTGTTTCTTTCTTCTAATTTTCCCACTGGCCAACCCTATTTCGCTGAGTGCGTCATCTTCAGACCTTGGCCAAAACACCTCTTATCGGCAGAAGAAAAGGCATTTCGTTCTCTTCTTTGGTTGGGGCAGCCATGGAATACGACACACAAACACTTTCTACCCTGTAGTTAACCAGAAAGCGTGTGCACGATTTCGGCTGTCTAGTTACTCCTGTTGCAAACTCTTTTAATATCAGCATAGCAGAGCACATCGTTGACTTCCGGCATGTAGAGAACGGCTACACAGAGTGTAATCTTGGCGGATTACACGTGGCAAACACCACGCCACCTCGATGCAGTGACATTATACATCACTCCCGTTCGATTGCGAAGAGATCGACGTCAAGACGAATCAATTCGAACACAGCATATAGTTTCTACTATAACATAATGACACAAATGGGTGAAGGACGGCACAGCTAAAAGTGCAATGCATCATTGGTCTTTGTCGCAGCCGTTTTCGCATTTGGTCTATTTTGACTGCTTGCCTACTAGCTCATCAACTAGCACTATCAAGTTCCAAATGGAGCATAGTAGTCTAATGGCGCGCTGAGTCGGCATAGAGGTACGCCGAAATCTCTCCACACGGCACACCGTACTTAATGTCCCTCGTGGAAGATAGCGTGTCTAACCCTGCCACCAAGTTACTGGGTTCGAAATCGCAACCTTGGAATGAGCAGGCATCACGCTACCAACTGAGGCGGGTTAGTTCTGACTTTATTGTATCGAGACACATAGAGCTAGTGTTGTTAATATTTCTTTTCCGCTGTAACACTCCGTTCAAAATTTTGTTCACTTCGGCATTCGAAATCGAAAATCTGTCTAAGAGACCACTCAAAATTTCCTGAGAGGTTTGAGAGGGCATTTTAAGATATCTTGAAAGGTCTGTTAGGACCTTTTAGGCACTTCTGAAGGGTCAGAGAAAATCTGAAAGGTGTTTTAGGACCTTTCAGGCAGCCCAGAGGGATCTGAGAGGGCCTTTTAGAGAAACTCTGGAAGGCTTAGAATCATCAGGTAGCCCTGAAGGGTTTGAGGGGACCTTTCAGACAGCTTTGACGGGTCGTACAACACCTCCCAGAGCAACTTGCTACATGTTTTCCGCGCCGCGGGACATGCTACCTCGTCCGCTTTGATTATTCCTCCAAGGTACAGGTGCCGTGCTAACCTTGTATTGCAGTTCCTCCTTGAAGCTATTGCTCATGCAATCCGCGTATTAGTGCACTGCACGTAAGTGGAAGCGTTTGGGACAGTCGCCACGGTACAATCAGTCTGTTTTGAAGCGTTGAAGTGTGAGAACGACGGCCGCGGATCTCAAGTAATTTCCGTTTTGTCTTCGGAATTTTAACTGTTTTTGAGGTATGCAGATGATGCAAGGTAAATTTAGCCAGGTAGCGAAAGCGAGGAAAAAAAAACAAATCTGACCCGGCAACACTGTCGTCTCCGTGACTCGAGCGATCCTGGGTGTTGGTAGCACAGGTACGGTCGTAAAATATTTACGACGCGCGCATGGGTCTTGTATAAACTAATAGTTTATGCATAATTCAAGTATAGGAAAAGCTATCTGTTGCACCACTAGTACACATATACGAAATCATCTGCCACCTGAGTACGTTTCCGTATCCTGCTCCACTGCGCATGTGTAGCAGTACGCTCGTTTGGCCGTGTACCCGTGCATTCTAATGCGGAGTTCGTACACTTTTTGGATTAAACAGGAAGCGACGTTCACATTTCGAAGCTGTAGGCCAAGATTAACACGTGTGAACAGATGAGTGCTATGTACCCCGTGTCGCTGGCCCCGAGGAAAAAAAAGGTTTCGTCATGGCAAGACCGGCTATGATAGCGTGAGTGTTAGCGAATCAACTGTGCACCAACGATGCCATGTTTTTTGCAACGGACCCACTATGACCACTCGTTGAAGAAATACAAACAGCTAATCACTACGTGTACGTGTAAGTCTAGGTTAGAAATGGCCATTAAGTGAAACTTCCTGTTTATTTGTGGTTATCACGTACCCTTCGTCGAAACCTGTGATAACTCTGTGTATTTCGAACCTACACACTGACTTACTGACATTTTGAAATTGTATTTCTTGCAGATGAATCTCGTACGAAGCGACAGGTGGTGAGAACCCAAGGTGGCGAGAACCCAATCTCGCCAGTTAGTTGGCGTCTTATACCCAAAACGCACTGACGCAGGATCCACATCGCGCGCAATCGTGATTAGGCAGCGATTGCGATCGTCCTCAGGTGCGGACAAAGCAAGTCTCGGCGACAGAGATCAACAACGCAGACACATGTCCCGCGTTCGCGAATATGATTACACACTTCAAGGAGGGTTGGCACAGGCGCAGTGGCTTCCTTTCACTTCTTCGTCTTCTCTCTACTCGCACTGCCGGTCCCGGGCTGGCAAGATGGCGGTGATGGCAGCAGCCCGAACGAAGAAAACAACATGGACAAACGCTGAAACAGCCCCACGAATATTCTCCAATTATTATGCTCTATGAAAGAACGTGGCTCACGATATCCAATTACGAACTTCATTTACTTCTAGCAAGCGTTTTTACCACGAAACAATGCCATTCAAAGAGCATGATCCGCGTGAGTCTCTCCTTCCTACTCGGAGAGCACCTACGTCACACGTCTCGCACGTGAGCAGAGCTACATTCCGGTTACTGGAGATGGGGAAGATTTCGGACTCCTAGCCAATGACGGGCCTCGTTGACACAAGCAGCGGCGTGCGGGGAGGACCTGTTGTGGGAACATCCCTTTGACCTCGCGGACCAATACAGCGCTGAAAACGTAGTCCGCACATGAAATGGAGTATTGTGGGCGTACCTTTTGATCTCGCTACCTTGGCATTCACAAGTGTAAATATGTTTAGAATTAACCTCATTTCCCGATATTACAACAAAATCAATGTATAGGCGTTCCGCATTTTGAATGGTTGATGGTGTGCGACGTCAAAATGACGTGTGGCTATTGTCACCAGGGCATCACAGGGCGGGGCATAAGCGTGAAAGAGTTCAGTGAATATTCGGTCGGTTTGTAGCCATTATTTACTTTTTGCGACAAAAATTTTTGGTAAACGTCACTGTAGGAAACAAATCACACAGCATTAGAAAAAGTGCACCTTGCATACCTGTTTATTGCCCCTTTAATGTGAATATATTTAAGTCAGGGATGGGCAGTATTTAAATACATTGGAATTAAAATAATAATTTAAAATATAAATACGTGTATTGATATTTTGTATTTAAATACAGACTCGAAAAATGTATTTATAATTATATTGAAATACAAATTTTCGGGTATTTATTCTTTTAAATACTTTATAAATACTCCTAAATACAGTTATATACTGACTCGTATGTTAAAGTTGCCTCGCATTTGGCCTTTCGGGAAGAAGGGTGAGTTTGGGGTGCAGTTATGCCGTGTTTGCGCTAGCATGCGCATGCGACAAACCATTTTAGAGGCAAGCTTCTCACTGTTGTTGCGGACAACGGTTGTACGAAGCATCCTCGTCAAATTTAATACAAGCATTTGTTCATCGGCACCTGTGGAGAAGCTGTTCTCGTTTGCGAATCTGATTGTATGGCCGAACAGAAGATGCCTAAAACTTGCAGTCTTCGAGAAACTTCCAATATCAAAATCGCCACAATAATCTAACAAATAAATGCTAGTGTTCGTTGCTGATTTGTTATGATCATCGTTATTTTTGTTAGTCCAGATGACATTTTCCTCACAGTATTTATGGTAGTAGTTACAGTATTTAAATACTGTATTTATATTTTGTATTTAAATACTCACGTTGAAAAGTATTTATGGAGAGTATTTAAATACCCCTTTCAACAAAGTATTTTGTATTTATATTTAAATACTGAAAAAATGTATTTATGCCCATCCCTGATTTAAGTAGACATCCTGGTCCAATGTTTTCTTTTACTTTGAAACTCCAGTGAGTATTATGCAAAGCTCTCACCAGACGGCGGCAAATGAAAACCTAAATCAGAGCCGTGTATGCCAAAGGGAGTCTGACCATTAATGGGACCTGCCTATACCTGGAGCTCCACCCACTTTTTGAGCTCTCTGGCCAATCACGAGCCAAAATACAGTTCGCTATTAATCCCAGGCTATCCAAGCTACACTTTACCGTGATTCACTGGGTGCCGACATTTTCGGGAAACTGGATTGGATTGGATTGAATAGGATATTGAGTGTTACCTGAAATTGCAGGGGTTTTGCCAGGTGTACAAGGGCTTTGCAATCTGCTGGCGGCAGATGGTGTTAGTGGTGTTAATCTTTGCGAATCATATCGGGAAGTAAACAGATTTAAAATTTGATATGTTAGGTGGTTAGGGCAGGTTAGGTAGGCCGTTGTTATTACGCTTGTTGAAGTTCCCGATTTCAGGAGATTAGGTATGGGGTGTTGTAATGTTAGAGGATGCCGGAATTCAACTCGGAAGGGAGTCCGTGTCTTCGTTGTGCCCAGGGATCCCCGGCGACGGAAGATATGGCTTCTTAACATGAACCTGCTAGCAGAGTCGTCATCAGGAACGGAACTGAGAATCTGCGAGGCATGCCATATTTCTTTTCTGCACGAAGTGAACCAAATGCGGGTTTCCTGCAGTCCCATTTCTTACATGTTTGCTTTGTATTGCATTGCAAATAAAGAAAGTTAAAGTTGAAATCTAGACAGGATGGAATTTTCATAGCACACAGCTGAAGTGGTCACGGTGTTGTAAAGTCATAGAAAAAGTTTATGGACTTGTTTTTGTAGGGCATATTTGTACTCGGTAAAAGACGAATGAAAGAGGTTTTATGTTTTAACGTTGCCGAAGTGCTCATGCACAAGAGAGCTTTTGATCTCGCGGCTCAGAAAAGTTTGCTGGCTGCATGAAGACTTTCCATCGTGCTTCTCTCGGTGACCAGTCTGGGGCGCAATGTCAGTCAACATTTTTTGTTTCGCTTCTGTATTTTGCGGTACCCTTGCCCTCGTCTCGACCGGTCACTCTCGCTAGCAGACGATTCTCAGCAGCCAAAAAAAGTGTCCCCGCAGTCCCTGCTTGCACGAAACTTTTTGAGTACTACACTCAACGAGTAGTAGCTGTGAAGAACAAGTAGTAACTGGGAACTGGCTGCCTGCGAAATTGCCGCGGCTGCACGGTTTCTTGTGAACTAATTTGCTTAGGAAATAAATTGGCATTTCGTCCAGGAAATATTTTGTCTGTCAGTTCGAGAAGGTAGTATGTTCATAACAAGTGGTAAAAGATCAATCAAGAAGGAAATGTCATCCAGGACATATCTAAACCTGTTTCCTGGCACCGGCAGGCACACGTTGATGAATTCCAGTTTGAGAGCAACAGAGCAGATGCCAAGAGGAAGCTGAAGCAAACAACTATTCCCACTCTGCTCCCTCACTTGGGATCTGACCACGTAAGTACATCCTGCGGGCTGACCAAAATTGAGATATTTGTGTAACTGGGCATAGAAGTTCTAATGATGTTAGCTTTACTTATTGGTCAGATTTTATGAAATCCCTTATCTGATTTTACTGGTAACTCACAAGTTATGAGGTTTTAAAGTAACTATACATCTGAACTTTTATGTAGACGGGTACAAGTCCAGCGAACCGGTAGAGAAATATCAAGGGAGTTGCCTCAGGTCGAGAGACTGTTGAAGAACAGTCCCTGTTCAAAATATCATCGGCTCTCGTGTTGAGACAGCTTCCTTCATGAACTTTTATGTAGGCCTTTGGAGGGCTGATGTCAAGCAGCAAATGAACTGTTGTGTTGCCCTTTTAGATTGACTTCAGCCGCAATAGTGACTGTCTATGTCCACGATTTGTGGTGAGTCACATGATGTATTTCATGACTGGCATCTCCTAGAGCCTTAGAGATGCAAATGTCATGATCTTGACCCCACTTTTCTAAAAGAAAAGATTTACTTTCATTTACTCATCAGTGCACACAAAGGTTCATAGGCACAGTTCTGCCTATGAAAGGATATGACAGGTGTAGGGTTATCTGTTCTTTAATTCACTGTACTGTTGTTAAACTAAGTGCACAACAGTGAACTTCAGTGGTATGATCTGTGAGGTTTGACTTGGTCCTTTGAGATGACCTAGTTCTTCAAAAGACATTTTGAGAATCACCATGTAAAGCCAATACGGCTAGCTCATGCAATAGTTTATGATCTGGTGGCTCCCATATGTGGTATTGTCATGTACATTTGAGCTACATTCTCACTTGGTGTGTAGTGCTTGAAAACTAAGTAAGGAACAAATTAGTCAAAATTCACACATATACTTAATGCTTGTACGAGCTATAGTATATGATGCCCAATAAAATAACCAGCAGGAAACAGCACCTACAGAAAACACAGGGAACATTGCTAATCCCCAAACAGACCCTTGAGAATGAAGTAGTAGGTTGTGCAAGGATACCATGCACACGGTCCAGTGAAGCCTTAAAATGTGCTACTTTTCTCATCAATATGTCTTTGTCCTGTGCAGGACCATGCAACTGCCCCGGTCATTTTGGTTGCAGGAAGCGCAGCACATGACACATGTTATCTAAGCCTGAAGGACGTCACGTTGCATGTATCCGACACAGGGCAAAATTTACTGCATTCTTCATTTTCAGGTGCCACAGAAGAAGCACTCAGTCAGGAACCCAGTGCTCATGCTCAGGTAGGCACACCTTCTGCATAACAGCATACATAGTACGATTATTCCTTGAAAACAAAATAACTTTTATGACTTCAATCTAACTACGTCAGTGGTTTGGCTTCTATTACGATATTGCAAGTGTTCTGGCACTGTTATGAGGCTTTCTCTGTATCCTGTGCTTTGTTGTCTGTAAATGAAAACTTTCTTCAGGAGGCAGTGAGGAGTGATCACACGTATGCCTGCACTCAACCCCACAGAAGACGTCAAAGATGCGGAAATGTAAGTTGCAAGAAGTGTGCAGCTTAAGCAGAGTTTGTAGCAAGCCGAGCAGCCTTCACAATGTAACTGATACAAAATATGTATACCAGTTGTCACATCAGTTCATTTCTGTGCTCATCTTTAACACGACAGAAAACTACTTGTGCCAATTACTGGCATTCCCTTGTAAATATGTTTGAGCATTGCTCTGTGCATGGGCCCACCTTCTTAAGTGGACAAGTTGCTACAGCGGACAGAGTTGGGTTCCTTGTTCATTGCAGCTGCAGGATGTGCAACCAGAGTTGGCACAGGAGCATCTTCGCCAGGACAGCAGAGATCCTGAGTCACAGCAAGGGCCTCCGACAACCACAAACGTGACTAGTGGATCCATTTCAAGCCATTCCAGATTTTCACAAGCATCATGTGATAGAAATCACACATTTGATCTGCCTTTCTCGTTCGTTACAGCTGCAGGATGTGCCACAAGGGACGCCGGAGGGACACCGTTAGTCTGCTGAGATGGCTTTCCCTTCAATGGTACAAGACACATCTGTCCTGTTTTGTATATGAGGATATTCTACTATACCTGTTGCAGGAGGTAGTGACAGAGCAGGACAGCAGAGATCCTGATTCACAGCAAGGGCCTCCGACAAGCACAAACGTGACTACTGGATCCATTTCAAGCCATTCCAGATTTTCACAAGCATCATGTGATAGAAATCACACATTTGATCTGCCTTTCTCGTTCATTACAGCTGAAGTTTGTGCCACAAGGGGCGACAAAGGGACACCGTCAGTGTGCTGAGATGGCTTCCACTTCAATGGTACAAATTTGATCTGTTTTGCAACATAACTCTCAGAGTACCATCTCTTCCTTAGGAGTATCAGTCGACACAGGAAACCTCACTCTTGCTATCACAGCAGCCATCAACAAGCAGCATTGTGAGGTAATAAGTTTCTTGCATGAAAGAGTACAATGCAAGTTGTGCTGCTCAAGCAATCACTTGGTAGGGCCATCTATAGTGTAGGTCCATCAGATGGCTTTTAATGGCTGACTGCCTATGACATTCAGGAACATCATGAGTTGATCTGACGGCAGAAAGGACCACAGGGCCATGAATCCTGTTTCTGGTGTCGTGTAATGCTCTCGGTGCACTGAATAACTACTATTATTTTCACAAGTTTCTGAAAATTGTTATCCAGGAGTACTTTCCGGTACTTTAAGCACAATCATTTTTGTTTTTCCAAGACATTGCATGCATAAACCAATAACATACCAATTGATAGTTGCGTGCAAGGGAAACAAATGTTTGCTGATTGTAGCAAAGCTGCAGCTGAATGTGCTCTCTCCCTTTTTTTCAACTCTTTTGTAACTAACTCTTTTATTTAAAAAAATGGTGGCATATGTATGAATATCCTGTTTCTTTTTTTTTTCTTCTTCTTTCTTCCTTCCTTGCTGCTGTACCCAACTGCAGATATGCAGGAATTTCATTTTAAAGCTCACTATCAAGATGCCTAACGTGCTTCTGCAATTGATCTAGCAGTCTGAGACTAGATGAGTGGGTTATTGCTTTCATGCTATGTTTAGTTTTTCATCTTTTCATCTCACCGAAAATTGATTAAACAAGAATACAGCATTTCATAAAAGTGAGGTCATATTAGTGGAAAACGTTAAACTAGTGCAGTGGAAATATGAGCAACTTAAAAATTTGATATATGTAATGCTATTTTAACCGGTAAAAAACAAAAAAGCACACCATTTTCAGTGCACTTCATGTATCCTCAGGATTCACAACACTGAGTTCCCCACTCCTTGATATCCACAATCTTCATCTATGAGCTCTTTCTTCTTCTTGCATATTGCAGTTTGCTCACCATGTTAATTGCTATTCTCTGACGCTTTGGCTGACAAGAGCCATGTGTGGCCGAGGACACTGTCAAAAGCTACAGAATCACCTTCCTTAATGGCATCAGTGGCTGAACTAGTCAATGTTGGGTGCATATGGGAAAGGAAAAAGAATTGCTCAAGGTTGTCACCTCCCACTTGACAAAATATAGGTCGCACTCAACACGAGGCATACCAGTAGTACAGTTTCTGCTGGACAATTCTTACAAAAATCTCTGTCAGGTGTCCCCTAAACCATCCAATTCACCTATCAGGATAAACGAATGCAGTTGTTGCGCGTCTTCAACAGCGGTTCCTGGAAATGTTTGTCCCGGTCCTGAAACTGAAGCCTCGATAAATGAAGGCAAATTGCATGAACTGAAACATGACCCCACATCTTTTGTCCGATTCGTGCAGGATCCTAATAAGTGAAGCCTGAATAAATCAGTGTTGATTGTAGTACTTGTACGTTCATCAATTGAAAGTTGGGAACGCAATGACATATACACAAGGATATCCCTACACCCACATGGTTTCTGTAGCACCCCACCGAAAGTTCTGATTGCCCTATAGCTTGGCTACATATAGCAGGGGCACAATGAGTGTGTGTGTGGGGGGGGGGGGCAAGAACCCCCCAAAATGCAGGCCGCCGAGTATGTATGACACCATTCCCTATAGTATCACACATTGTTGCCGTGGGGTTGAATGAACATTGCAAATGTTGTCCAATGTTGAGCAACGTTTTGCAACATTTGTTAACATTATTATAATATTACCAAAAGTGGGCCAACGTTTCTGTCCTTTTTGCGATGTTCCTGCAACGTGGCAGCGCACTGTTTCTCCAATGTTGCTAGGGAACAGTGTCTGAACGTTCCTCAGTCACCTTCGAGCAACGTTACTCATCCAAGCTCCTGACTGTACCCTATACTCGCACAATATTTTGCATGACAGTTGTGAAAATGTTACCTCAAACATTTGGCGAACGTGAGTAATGTCCCCTGGATAATTTCTTGCCAACAACACTGCTGGAGAACATTTCCGCAACATTGTGACAGCGTCCCAGCCACATTCCTTCGACACAAATAAAACATGGAGGGAACGTTTGTGTTATGTTACTGCAACATTGAGACAGCGTCACAACCATATGCTGCCAATTCAAATAAAATATGGAGGTAGCAGTTGTGTCATGCTGCTGCAACATTGAGATAAGCATTAATGCCATATTTTTCCAACACAAATACAATATTGAGGCAACATTTGTGTTATGTTTCTGCAATGTAGAGACACCGTTACAGCCACATTTCTCCAACACAAATACAATGTGGAGGCAATATTTTCGTTGTGTTTCTGGAACACTGAGACAGCGTTATAGCCACATTAGTTCAGTGCAAATCCAATATGAAGGCAAAATTTGTCTTATGTTTCTGCAATGTGGAAGACAGCGTTACACCCATATTTCTCCAACACAAATACAATGTGGAGGCAACATTTGGATTGCATTTTTGCAACATTTAGACAGCGTTACAGCGATGCTTCTTGGAAAAGAAATACAACGTTTCAGGCAACATATCTGTAATGTGTCCAGATTTTGTGAGGGGGTTCTCGTGCATTCCTCTCAGTTAATATCCCATGTAGTGCAAGCCTGACTTAAAAACATGGTACTTGACAGGAAGGGATGTCAGGAATGTTGTTGGGTATACTTGACTCATTATAGATACATGGGTTCATTGCAAGTATGCATCATCGTCACTGTTACACATGTTTTACGCCTCACTACACCTAATGAGTGTACACCAACAGTTACTGTTTCAGTATATGCTCCATCCAGTGGGACACCCAAGCGGTTTCCCCATCAGAGTCCACCTCCATAGGTAGCGCTCCTGCTTGATGACAATACGGGTCCCCACAACCCCAGTCAGGAGGGGTTTGTACAGAACTTATGTACGCACACATTGAAAAATGTGTACATACGGTGCAGCAATGTTGTAGTGTTGTGTACACATTGCTCAAGTGTTAGACTGTTGCAAATGAAGTTAAAGTCGTGGGCGTTAGGAATATTGGGAAACTTCGCAGTATGACATTGATGAAATGTTGCTATACCATTCGGTGCAACGGTGTGTTCAACAAATGTGGATGTAACGCATTAGAATGTTGTGGGACATTACATAACCGCTGCCTAAATGTTGTATAGTGTTAAAGAAATACGGCTGCAACACTGTCACAATGTAGCAAAAACATTACCCAAATATTGCCACAATATTTTGTGTGCGTTGAAGAATATTGATGTCACGGTGTCACAATATTGTAGAAACATGATGGAAATGTTGCCTCAATATTGTATTTGTGTTGGGGAAATATGGCTCTAGTGCTGTCACAATCTTGCAGAAATGTTTTCCGGCAACGTTGCTGCAACAAATTTTCAAGAGGACATTAGCCACGTTTCTCCAACGTTTGAGTAAAACATTATCATAACGTTCCGGCAACAAATTGCGCTACTAGGGTTTCTTAATTCATGGTGCCCTGGGTGGATTTGCTGAAGTGCTCACGACTGGCTGGCGATAATCATTTCACCTCGTAAATACAGGAGCGTAAAGCGATAGATTTTTTTGCTCCACCTCCTTATTTTTTTTTAATTCCGTGTTAGCGCCGCGAAGCAACTGTGGCTATGAGCGGCGTATAGACGTGGACAGATGAAGAGAGGACAGCAGGAAGGAGTGGGGGACAGGGGGGTTAGTATGCGTCCTGGGCCGACTTCAAGGGGAACTGTGCCGACATTCGTCTAGAAAGTCTTCGGAAAACCCAGGGAAAACCTCAGACAGCACAGCCGGTGACAGGATTCAAACCCGTGCCACCTCCCAGTCTCGGCGTGGAAAGCGATCACTCTAACCACTATGCCACGGGAGCTGGTGCTCCACCTCCTTAAAAAAAAGTTCTTGCTATACCCCTGTCATGGAGGATGGTCCACCAACCATGATAGAAATGCATAGTAAATAACGTAGGCAGTGGAGAGACAGCGGTTTTGTTATTTCTTTATGCCAGGAACATTCCCTGCAGAAACAAGTCTCTTGACCGCGTGTCTTTCCGTTGCCATGTGTCCATAAACATACCCCCCGAAGCTCAATACCCCCCCCCCCCTACTGAGGTCGATTTCTGGATATATTACTCCACACACACACACACACACACACACACACGCGCGCGCACGCGCACGCGCACGCACACACACACACACACACACACACACACACACACACACACACACAGTGACGCTGCATTAAAGGGACACAATTACTTTGGTTTGTAATCTCTTTGTCCAAAAAATGATCCTGCTACTTTTTCACACAGTGTTCCCTGGACTGACAGTTCAAAGTTATTTCATTTAACAATGACCTAATTTCACTCTAATGGGATATGGCTTTGTAACAGCAAGATTATGTACCTTCTTATAGCTTTTTTAATAGCGTCTTAAAGATTTTTAATGTGATTTTAGGATAAAACAGATAAAATGCAAAACGTCCGTGTTTCTTACATCAGGTATGTGGTTATATACACTGTCCATGCAGGAATCTTCCAAAGAGAAGAGGTATTTGATACATAATGTTAGTTATGCAACAGATTGGTTATGATGTGAGCGGGACTCCAAGGCTGACGAGGGAAATTTCGGACCCTGGGGATGACTCTGGATGAGTCCTGCCCGGACCCCTCTCCTCCTGTTTCCTGGTGCTAGCAACTGTCAGGCCTTGGGTCAGGCAGGCCCCTGAAGAGCCCCGGGGCTTTATCCCCATCTTCCCTCCTCCCTCGGTTGCCTTGTGGGTTGCATATTTGCAACAGTCCTGCTTTCAGGGAATGTTGTGTTGTGTAGAAAAGTGTAGTGACTATATTCCTTGTCCACTGGTTTTCTTTACACACAGGCTTCCACTTCTGGAGAAAGAATCAAACTTTTAAGGCGCATAGCACACCTGGAGAAGACTGCACGACAGTCAAGGCGAAGATATCGAGCTCTGTCTGCCTCTAAAGCACGTCTTGAAATAGGTCTGCAGGCCGTGTTTAGGAAAGATCAGCTTGCTGCCCTTTCGCGACCAAGCAATCGTGGATGCAAGTGGTCTGAAGCCACCGTAAAAGCAGGGCTGCAGCTCCATTTTTCCTGTGGGACTACTGGTTATGAAAACTTCCTCGACCAGAAGCTCCCGTTCCCGTCGGCCGGAACATTGAGACGTAGGGTGCAAGGTAAGGTTACTCAAAGTGTTTGTTTACTGAGAATGTATTAGCAATGACATGGCAGAAGTAATATGGTTGTAGGATGATGTTCCACAATATCTCCAAATTTTGTATTGCAAGTTGTTATTGAAGTAATAACACGTAAATTTGAGAGCACTTTTATTTCGAACCAGTGTGCTATTGCACTCATTATGTGAATTTTCAGCCTATCTAATAATAGCATGAGATATTGCATAACATAACTACCACCAGCAACAGCTGGGGGGGGGGGGGTGTTTGCGTGGTGAATGTATATAATAGTGGACTTTGTCGGGTTGCTTTACTTGAGAAGCATCCTTGTTGACATCGCCTCCTGTTGTGTACGAGTTCCAAATCAGTACATTGTCTTTTGGACTGTGGTTCACCTCACACATAATTGGTCCTTAATCATCATGACTTGTAAGCAAATGAAGTCCTTCATAACTGGTGGAGAGCCCTTGTACATTTTCTTGTGTAACTCTTGTAATATACACAATAAACTAAAAGGTTGTGTAATCAAGGGCCTGTGGCTCTGCTAGGTGTGAGTACATAGCAGATGCTTACATATCTCTTTTTTGGACTAGTGCCCCTTGTACTACTCAAGTTCAAATTGCATGCATTAGAGCATGTATAGTGTGTTGGCATAACTTTAGAAATGCATATCCCATCATAGGAATCAAGTTCCAGCCGGGACAGATCGATGAGGTGTTCCAGCTTCTCCAGACGAAAGTGCGTGGCCTTACTGAACAAGAGCGATGCTGCCTGCTGATGATAGACGAGATGGCTATTCAGCAGAGACTTGAATATGACCCGTCAGCCAGCTCCACAAGGGGTTATACTACTCTTCCTGTTCCTGGTATCGAGGGCAAGGTTCCAGCTACACATGGCCTTGTATTTATGGTGTGTGGGATTTCGACAAGATGGAAACAGGTTGTTGCCTATCACTACACAGGTATAGTATAAAGATTTTTTAGTCTTCATAAATGTAAGGTGCATCGCACATATTACCTAGCCTATACATGCACATACAGGTGTTTATTTTTATCCTTTACCAAATTGTTATAAAAAAAACCTATGAGAGAGCAACACAGATGTCGTTTTTGCACTTCTGTTCTATTCTGACCTCATACATTAATGCATAATTGTTACAGATTAATAATCATACACAAATGCTACATCAAGTTCCTTTGAAAAGCCTTTCGACACTGAATGACAACCTTTCAACACTGTGTGAAGGCGTTTCGGAAAGACATGTTCGCCCCAAGGGCTTTGTAATGCACTGAGGGCATATGAGAAATTTCCTATTTTTAGTATGAATGCTGTACGTCTGTCATTTGAAACAAACTAATTTCGAAATGCTTTATTACAACGAGCTATCACAGTGCATCTTTTTGGAATGTGTTTCATTTTTACTTTCGTGCCTACCCTAATAGTAAAGGAACTTCATTCATACTTTCTACAGGCACTTCCTTCAGTGGTGTGGATGCTGGCTAGTTTACAGCTTTGGTTATTGAAAGATGCTTCAACATTGGCCTAAATGTTTTAGCGATCACCACGGACATGGCGCCACGGAATAGGTCCAAGTGGAATTTTTTTTGGCGTTGTGGCAGGAAAGCACAGCCGCGTTGCCAACTGTGCTAAGCATACATCATTTGGCGAGAACACCATCAGAATGCTCGCAGATGTACCCCATATTGTGAAAATTTTGTGTGCGCATCTTGTCTGTGGCCAAGATATCATCCTCGACCCTCTGGATGTAGTTTACAACGACTTGCCTCTCAACATTGTTTCCATTGAGCCCATTCAAAGACTAGCGCAGTACCAAGCTAGCCATACGTTCAAGCTTGCCCTAACTTGAAGCCTGAGGTCTTGGACCCTAATCGTTTTCACAAAATCAAGGTATCTAACTCGATGTTTGTCCTCAGCCACTCTACAGCGACCGCACTCCGAACTATGGTCACAGAGCATGGATGGAAAGAAAATGTGCTGGTAACCGCGTGGTTTATTGAACAGGTAAACCACTGGTTCGACATCATATGCAGACGACACCCAACCATGGCTCTGAGTCTACATAATCCAGTGCGGCACGAGGAAGCTGTAACGTCACTGCAGACCTTTATGGACATGTTTTCCCGAGTGAAAATAGGGAATGGCTACTTCAAGCCATGCCAAGCAGGTGTGCTCCTCTCTACAACATCAATTCTTCAGTTTCAACAACACCTTCTCGAGGACCACATGAGATGGTGCTGACAGCAAGATTCACACAAGATAGCCTGGACAATTTCTTTTCAACTGTCCGCTTGAGAAACCCCGTTCCTACACCGCTGGAGTTCAAAATAGCCCTGAAAATTATAAGTGTCAGCCAGTACCTCAAGGTCGTTACAACTGGTTCGTATGATGTGGATGATGGGGCATACTTCTTGGCAGACTTCAACACCACACTCGATACTGACAACACTAAACCTGATGTGGACGTTGATAACACGACATATGGAAGACCTATGCTAAATGCAACAGCAGAGAGTACATTCTACTACTATGCAGGATATATTGTGTCACGAGTTGTAAAAAACAAGAAGGTTTTTGACACCTGCAACAATGCTGTTATTAATAAGGAAAGAGCACTGCCAGGCCCTCAGGACTTCACATTAGCAAAGTCCTGCAGAACTGACTCACTGATATGTCCATCTGCTGCTGTTCACGAACTTCTCCTGAAGTGTGAAAGCTGCTTTCGGAGTAATATCCAACCAGTGCATGGACAAAGACAACATACTTTCTGTTCTAAACAGTAACATGTGTTCTGCCACTGAGGACATTGATATCCCGCAATGCCACAGGGTTAAGGGCAACGTAATTAAGCGTTTTTGTCAAGCAACATCTGCAACTTCATCTTTCAGAACTCAGCGAAACAGTGTGTGTGTGTGTGCAGAGAACGGACATGGGCAGCATGAGCATGTGTGCTTCAAGGCGTCACTAGTGGCTGCATGTTTACATGCACGATTGCTGTGCACATCTCTGTATGCAGTGGACATGCTTTGTTGTATGCGATCTGCTCTGGGACCTAGTGTAGATGTCGGACGCAGATTTATGTGCGCACTCTACTATGTGCATCAGCCTTGACAATTGCCACGTTTGTCTGCCAGACTTGCTCTGTGTCTTTTTACAGTAGTGGACACATTTTTGTGTGTGTGCGATCTACAGTTTCATTTCATGTGTGCAAATGCCATTTATTCACGTGAGTATTAACCATGCTCCAAAACTAGGTACCGTGAATGTTTGTGGTAGTGGAGTTTGTTTTCAGATTATTTGACGTTGTCAGGATCTTCCAGCTACACCAGTCGGACGTTTCCACGTTATGAAACTCATGTGGTCCTTTCGAACTACAGTGCATAGTGTGGTGCTTCTGAACTACCTACCCCCTTTATGTATCTCTACCTTGTCGTGGTAAGGGTGCTTGTGTACCTCAGTCATGCTACAGGCCAAGCTATATATGCACGGCCCATAGGAGAGAGGTCAGACAAAAAGAGATACACAAATGATCACATTTCAGACAACATATGACGTGCGTGATATATTGAGGTATAACAAGGAATACATTATTGTTTTTCAGCAGTTCCAAGCATGTTAGTTAGGACCACATAAAAAGCAAAGGTTGAAAAGAATGAAACATTTTGTGTGCACAGAAAGAGAAGCTGTTCCTTGCTTTGTTAAATACTTGCAGCATATGGCACCGATATGATTGCACTCTGTTTGTGTAAGCTTTCCTTGCACGCACTTTATTTTCTTACGATGAGTTCAACTCAGGTTCTGGTAAGTCTTAATTCTGGTAAGTCTTGTTTTGCAAAATACATGCATTGGGCCATGTAAGCAGAATATCAATACTGTGCAATACTGCACAAATTGTATATAGGCACTAAGTCGCAGCAAAACTCAGACGAGTAAACCTGTTGTGACAAGTATCTGTGTAAGTAATCTGTGCCAGGTACAACTGAGCTATGATGGGATACAAGACATTTTAGGTAAGCGCCATGTATAGCGATATGGTAGTTCCATGTGTTGTGCAGCTGTAAGCTGAGTGAAAGGACGGTTAGGTAGCAAGTGAGCTGGCGATAAGTATCCATGATAGTAAAAACCCGGAGACAAGGTACAAGGAGGGTCCTTCTTTGTCCATTCTCTAGGGGTTTTGCTATAATGTAGGCTGAGTATCTCAATCGGCTATCATTATGGAACACTTGATTTGCTTTGTTACTCAGCCACCATGTTCTACCATGCAGCCTTGAGGACACAAAGTAGTTAGAGGTAGTTAGCCTTTGCCTTTAGAAATTCAACCAACAGTAAAAGAGCCATCTAGCATCTACTGACCGATAGTTCAAATTCGCTGAATTGACAATTATTCTTACTGCAAACTGAATGTTATTTCCAATCGTCCTATGGGTGAAACGACGCACCGCATCACTTACGAATTTTAGCTCGAGACCCATACCAATCTGATATGTCTAAGAGTACGTATAGTTTTACAGGAAATTCCGTCTTCTGAATTTGTATTTCAATCTCTCCGTAGCGGAACAAATAATTCAGTTGGTGTGTTCCTTTCGATCGAAATCAACACTGCGGTGCATCACCATTTGCGGGACATTGAACATTTTTTACGTTCTTCTCTGACAGACGTCACAAAAACTACCGGTTACACTTTCCTTTCGTTACAGCTTCACCTCTGTTTAGCCTTCGCAATAGAAAGTTCACGTAGACACTTCCAATGCTTGCAATCCGTAGGACACCGGTATTGTATTATTGTCGCCGGCAGAACCATCTGTTTGTACCATGGTTTGTACGGTTTGTACAGAGACTGCAGCCGTTATATTTTAATTACCAGACAAAACTAGATCGAAGCATAAACCGACAGAGGTGTGTGTATCAATAAAATTAAGCAAACCAATGCAAAATTTCGCACTAGTGTAAGGTTTACTAGGTCTACCAACAACGACGGAACATATTCTTTTCATGTAAATGCTGATACTGGAGCGCAAATTAAAGGTACTTTTCAAGCTACTTACACGATAATATATACCCAGATATTAAAATTAAAGTGATTAATGAACATTTTTTGTCACGAAATTCTCGTTTGCGATTCCAAGCTACACCGCCATTTTCGGGAAATTCTGTCATGGCGGCCCCCATGGAAAACGGCAACCAATGAAATGCGACCAAGTTTGATTGACAGGTCGAGCCTCTTTTTTAGGTCTTGCATGACGAACTAGCACTGGGAACGGGACAGAGAGAGGAGACGACAGGACATGTAGTTCGTCATGCAAGATCAACACCAACACGCCCGGTTTCTCACCTTGATGTCTTTTTTAGGCTCCTCCTAATGGCCAGACTCCCTTTTGGCATACACGGCACTGACCTAGATCACGAACGTGAAGTGCCGACGGTGTACAGCGGGATTGCGCCGTCCAGGATTGCGGGTCGATTCCGATCGTGTGCGACAGTGCGTTTTGGGTATTACGCAAGCAAGGCAAACTGGACGGTGCGTCGCGGTGCATCGCGAGGTGTACGTAAAACAGACTAGTATGATCACCGAGAAGCTGAGTTCTCCAAGAATATTTTTCGTCGTCGCTGTACGGACATTGTGAATATGTGTCCCATATGTTCACGCTTTATAGAATACGACAGCATCTGCTGATGATGACTGTATGCTTTCGTAGACATGTAAGTGCTCAATCTAGTTTCTGTTGCTGCTATTTACCGTTTCGTGTAGTTTCTTGCGGGCGATCCTTCAACACATATTAGATATTCACAATTCTGCAAGACATTTGAAATATCTGTTAGATAATCTGATAGCAGCGTGGATGCCTTGAGTGCATCTGTACAATCGAAGGAACTCAATATATGTGGAGTTTTGTGACATGCACATGTCTGTTTCTGTCTCTCGTGTATCATAGCACTGTATGATTGTACCGCTCCGACGACAGGTGCAGTGTAGACGACAAAATTGGACACTGATGTTCCCATGTTGAATCTGGGCATCAGGTTCTGGGAGGTCCTGTCAATCTGAGGGGTCCTCTCAGCCTGAGAGGTCCATCAGGCTGAGAGGTCCTATCAGGCTGAGAGGACCTCTCAGTCCCATAACACATTAGACCTGAGGGGTCCCTTCAATAGGGTTTGTACGAACACCTAGATTCGTCCTGCGTACCTGCTGACTGGAAAGGTGATATAAAACTACTTGCCCATGCCATGACTGACGGTGAGTCTGCTGAGTGGTTTCTCACCTGAAATGTGAACAGAATAGAACACGTTAGACAAACATATCGAGATTGAACACTTGAGAAAACATCATTTCATTCAGTTCAATATCATTCAGTTCATCGCAAACTCATTGAGCTCCCGGCGTTGTCTACCAGTTATTAGCATGACGACGACATTACGCTATACCGTTTGGATTACAAACAAATGTCTGTAGTGAACATTCGTAATGCAGAGCACGTCGAACGTCCTATTGTGATAGTTCACCGTGACTCATAATGGACTGATGTATTGGTTGTCAACCGCTTTATAAGATTTCTGTGGACAAATGTATATACGCAAAGTGCCACGAAGCACTACTGTGGCTATAAGCAAAAAGAGAGGGAGACAGCGGGGTAAGTACCAACATTTCCGGCGCATGCCGCTAGTGTTATTCGGCGGTACGCGTTATTCGCGGTATTTTCTGTTGCGGCAGCATGCTTTGATCCCTGGATTGCCGCTTCGAACTCGGCCGAAGGCACGACCAGCTTGGATGGAGGGTAAGCTCCACCGTCTTCCGCGCTGCACGTTGAATACGGTGCACTATGTGGTGGGATGCGGGCGCACGATACACTGTGTTGTCGTTGCGCCACAAAACTCCCAATCATCATCATCAACGATACACTGTACTGATGATCGTGGCGGATTCCGCTGGTCCTTTTCATGCAGCGCAGGGTAGTGTGCCGAAGTGGGTTCAGTGTAGCAACGAACTAAGAACCAACACAGCACCGAGAGACACAAGACACGTGTGAGACAACGAGGCACACGTTTAATGAAGCTAACAGTGTAACATACACGCTCGTGCCAGTGTAACATTTTCTGCACTACAACGACCGGTTAGTTGTAAAATCACGACTTACCACGAATTATTATCATGTGAGAATTCATAACATCGTGATGCTTCTTCGTTTCCTGAGCGTACGCACTGGCTGAGCTTGACTGTGCTGTGCTCCGGGGCGCTTTATATTCGGTACTCTAGTTTTCAGTTGGTGCGCGTTATCTGTGATGCACGTTATCGGCACGAAATTACGGTACATGTTCTGCACCAATGTCAGGGTGAACTGTGCCCCAACGTGTAGAATGGCTGCGGGAAAACCCATGAAAACTCTCGAACAGAATAGCCGAGGAAGGTATTCCGTCAAAGTATTCAGAACGGACGATTTTGAAGATACCACTACCGAACAAGGTTCCACTTACCGAGTGAATCTGCCAGCTGTTGCGGGCAGCTGACCTGAAATGTGTAACTTGTGTGTGAAAAGCAATGGGTATTGTAAAAGCTCCCTGGTGCCATCGCTCAGTGTTGGTGGTGAGGATATGTTGGTATCAGCAATGTCGACCTGCTCCTCCGCGTTGTTTTTTTTTTTATTCCGTGTTAGCGCCGCGAAGCAACTGTGGCTATTTGCGGCGTACAGATGTGGGCAGACGCAGAGAGGCCAGCAGGAAGGAGTGCGGGACAGGGGGATTAGTATGCGTCCTGGGCCGACTTCAGGGGGAACTGTGCCGACATTCGTCTGAAAAGTCTTTTGGAAACCCAGGGAAAACCTCAGACAGCACAGCCGGTGGTAGGATTCGAACCCACCACCTCCCAGTTTTCAGCACGACCTTGGCTACCACCAACGAGCGGGACGCCTTAGCCGGCTCGGCCATGCCGCTGGTCGTGCGTTGTTGCAGGAACACGAACAGAACCACGGAACACACGTATTCCTGTTGAGAGCACGCGATAGACTAAAGTGTTCTACAGCCACAGCATCATAATCACTGTATAGGAAAGTCTCAGACGAGGCACCCACCCCGTATCGATGAAACAGTAATGCTAGCGCTTTGATGACGTGCCTTGTTTTGACGGATCGACCCAATGACTCAGAAGAACTCTCGAAGTGAACGGTAATGGCCTGCTCGTAGCATAGTCGCAAAGAAGATATCGGCAAAGTGCGTTCAAGTGCCTGTATCCCATTAACCACCTTACGTAGAATAACAATCATTATTACTCATTAGTGTAGCGTGTAGCTGACTGCGAACGCAGCTGTATTAACTACCAAACGTGGTACCACAAGCCGTTTAAGCAAAAAAGAGTTTTCCAGTGGTGATACATTTCACAAATGCACAGCTTTCGACGTTGATTTGTACAATATGTTAGGACTTCTCATTTGCGTTGCAGACATGGCCAATGCGCATCACATTCGTCACCTCTTTCTCGTAAGTAAAATGAGAGCTGCATAAATGAGATCCCACTGCGACCGTACAACTGAACTTGATGTTATCGCAGAATGGGTAAGAGCAAGCCAGGCTGTGAATATTCGTCTTCGCCATGATAAATGACGCGGAGAGGAAAGCGCGGGACCAGAAGTCTCGTTGACAGGACAAAGCCGTGTGGCATGTTCTTGCACCGATTCCGTTTCATTTGACAGCCCGTTGACGTAGTTACAAGCGAGTCTCTATTTACCACAGAAGTGAAAGAGTGCATTGCATCTTGCGTCATGCGTTTCTTTTCCTTATCCAGTGCTAGTTCCGGGAAGTTCGAAAAATTGCTCTTTCTACAGGCAATCGATAAAACGGTGACATCGGTTTCGCGTTTCGTGCGTGGTTGCGGTCTACGGAAATGGCTAGAAGGAACGAAAGTATGAAATTTCTTGTGGTATCTAAGGCTTGCGTTTCATTGTGGCAGCGACCTAAAAGCATATGCAAAATTCCGTTCCATGTACGAAATTAGTATTCAAAAACATAGCACGCAATAAACACTAACCGATGGAAAATGCATTCCATCCTTCGCCTGAGCTCAATCTTCGATTGTTTCGATGTCTTGTGCAATAACCCGTGAGAGCACGCGGGCCCTTTACATTAGTCAACTGAACAGACATAATTAGGTTATTTGCATGTTTGAGGCATCCGTGCATATTTGTCCCTGGAAGGTGTGGTTTCCCTGTTTGCCACCATTTCAGGAATATTTCAGCCGAAGGTAGGTTTGTATTTTTGTCTCTTCAACAACCTGTACGTTAATAAAAGCCTTGTATCCTATAGTTCATGGGATTCGAGGCGCTATAGAACCTGCCTTTGACCGGTCTAAGAATAGTCCGCGTGACTTCATTTGCCTCATCGATATTGTTGCTCGTATTACTCACAGATGTACCTGCAGTAGTGTTTTTGAAAGGAAGCGTTCCGCTGCTCGCGCTTGGGGGCTTCGAAACTATATATCTACTACATGCGGCGGCAAATGTGTGAAAAGTATGGGACATGATCGGGCGCCTGGGTGGAAGATCCCTCGGCTGAAAATTTGTAAACAGATCGTGTTATCGAAAAGCTTCCTTTTCAGTGATTATTCCTGAGATACTTCTCGTTTACTTACGGTCATTAATGAAATAAAACTCCTAACTTTTAAATTTTACTTCGGACGCTTTCGGAACATCATCACTCCAGATGATTTAAGCATGAAAGTAGCCACACAGACCTTTATTGAACTCTTTGATATCAATGACCGATGCGATGCTTCCGGGAAGGCGCTTCCACTCAGGCGACGTTCGACGTAAAAATGAATTCATTTACTGAGCACCGGAACCGAGCTAAACTGAATCTGTAAACTGAGTTCGTGAGCCTGTGTCGACTGAAGTGGTGATGATCTTATTTAGTTCTTACACAAACTGCTAGATCTTTGAAGGGATTCAGTGCACAACATGTGTTGTGTTCACCGCAAGTGCACTGTGATCGGTTGACATGCATGGAGTAATACTTAATTCAATGGTTGATAGAAGTGCCCAGAAACGGCAAGTATCGTGAAAATAATAGCTTGAACTCTGGTGTCTCCGACCTAACGAAAATTAAAAAGTGTACAAGATGGCGTCGCTCTCAATACACGATCTCGCATCTGGTCGTTCGCGATCAAACGTGAGTTAAGTGTGCATGACGCATTCACAATTTTATTCAGTAGGACCTTTCTGGAAGGAAAGTGGATAACTGAACCACAACACCAAATGATATACAGGGTGTCCCAGAAAACGTGTCATTGAATTATAATAAAAAAAACTACACCACCTAGAGTCATGCGGTCAATGGCATTTGTTCTTACTGGGTTTTTGTCTCCTCCTCATGTGAATGTCGTGTAACGTAACTTTAATTATGTAAACTTTTGTGAGCTTAAGTCGGAAATTTGCCTAGTAAAGGTCACTTTTTTACCCCACCAATATGAAGAGCGTATCTAATATAGTCAAATTAACGATAATTGACAGGGATATTCAGGATCTATCCCATCGGAAAAAAACAGCCGAACATCATGCTCTACGGAGGTCGCACAGAATAGGTTGCGACGAAAGGAGGTTGGAAACCCAGCCCTCGCCGACATCGCAGAAAGAGATAAAACAGGCACGGCTTGTCACGTCCGACTTTCGCTGGGATAGTGCTTTTCCTCTCCCAATTTTAGGAACTGTTACCTTTTCTACTATCCCTCTGTGGGCTGGCTTCGGAACCTCCTTTCGTCGCACTGAGAGCGATTGCGCTCAAAAAGTCATCGCGCGCTATGGTTCGGTGCTCCGAAAAGCATGATATTTGGCTATTTTTTCCGATGGGATAGCTCGTGAATATCACTGTGAATTATCATGAATTTGAGTGAATTCGGCACGCTCTTCATATTGGTGGGGTAAAAAAGTGACCTTTACTTGGCAAATTTCCGAGTTCAGTTCGCAAATATTTACATAATTAAACTTGGAGTACATGACATTCACATTAGGAGGTGGCAAAAACCTAATGAGAACAAATGCTGTTGGCCGCATGATTCTAGGCGGCGTAGTTTTTTTTATTATAATTCAATGACACGTTTTCTGGGACACCCTGTATAGTGATGATGATCACATGACATGACATGACATATACCTCATATGATATGCACATCCGGTGTCGGTTTTACGGCGACGTAATCAAGCCCCTTCTCGACGAAGATGCGACGGAGATAAAGCGGCTGGACATTGGACAGTTTTAGGTGACCGTATTTACGCCTCGCTCTGCTCAACAAACGGGTGACAGCGCGACTGCGCATGCCGAACTGGGAACGGCTTGCCGAAGCAACACTTCCATCCGCTCGTCGTTGAGCTAACCGGACAGCTGTCGCGTGTTATGCGGAGTCTATGGAAAGTATATGTACGGCCTATGCAAAGCTCCCTAAAATATGTCCACTGCCAGCACGATGAATGCTCGTTCGAGGAAGGCTGCTGATTCTATGAGCAAAGGCGCTGTCATGTAACATATTGCAGAACGTGATAATTTATTTCTTCCATTCAGAAACCATATATGTTTGTTTAATTCACTTTCTTTAATTTTGGTTCACGTTTCTCTTGGTCTTGTCTCCCGGCTACGCCGGAGTAGACGAGTGAGGCCCTTCACTAAAGACTGCTTTCTGCGCACCAATCCGTTATGGCTCGGCTCAGAACGGTAACCGAAGTGAGGCGTAAAGATATTCAGCTGAAAGTGTCTATTATCTCGAGAACTACCAAAAACGCAATCAGGGAGTATTGTCTCAATGGGAGGCGCAGGTGTCTTACTGCGCAAAAGCCGGAAACTGCTAAGGACAACGTCAAGGGAGTGAAACGGCTGCCCGTAAAGCTCAAGGGGGAGTAATTAGCTCTTAGCTGAGTTCAAAGTAACTGTTATGGTAACCCTGGACATAGTCAGATTAAGCGAGGGCAGCAGCTACGAAAATATTTCGCGCAGTCACTAAAAACTAGACGAAGTTAAGCTTCTGCACCGACAGCTCATTAGAGAGCTTTTGGAGACCCAAAGGTGTTGAAGAAACGTTTTCGAGATCATGATAAGGCAATCCTCTTAGTCCTTTGAACTGACGGACATCACATTGCTGTTCCTCTTTGATTTGACAGCTCCCTGTGTCGTTTTTTGGAGTGATTCCGATGTACTAAAACGCTCGACTAAATATTCGACTTCCTTGCTACACCCCTGCTACTTCCGCCGCAACGTATGTTGAACTATAGCGTGTACGAGGGCGTGACATGTGCTTGCAGCACATGTTTTCGCAGGGCGCCCTCTGATGTAAGATTAGTCCTCGCGTGACTGCTTCACGTAAAGATGCACGTAAGAATATGTCGACACCCTGTGAGTCACGATTTGCGAATGTTATTTTATAACTCACGCCACGTTCAGCGCGGCGATCATGAGGGGCATCGAAGGCTAAAAGGCACTGACCGTGGACATTTTGGACATTCCATATATTGCTGTGCCGTTGCACGCGCGGGATTGAGTAATACCCCTGTCAGAAGGGCACATTTAAGACCTTGCTAATGCAGTAAAGAGAAACTAATTGAGCTCATGCCAGCAATAAAGCCTTCGGGGAGAAACAGAGATGCACAAGGAGCCGAGTTCCCAAAATTCGGTGACCTCCGAACTGCCTACTGTCGAACGCAGAAACGAACGGGATGCTCTCCACAACAGACGCAATCGGCCCTGCACACTTGTTAACTTCCGGTAAAACTGAATTTCAGGCTGCATTTAGCGATAAGCTTTGAATTTTAACAAATGGGAAGAGAATACTTCTCGACAGAAACGGATGCTGGAGCGAGTAAACTCTGCGAGTAAACCAGAAGGAAATACCAGGAATCACGTACCACAAAAGCGCTATCAGTGGCGCTGTTTACCGCAGATTGACGATGTATTGCAAACGTGGGTATTCATAAAACGAAGCAGCACGTACAGGAGAGGATCGAAAACTTGATCAAAATTGTAAGGAGCATCGGTTGCGAATGTATCCAAATCCACCAACCAACTCGATGTTCCGTGTAGCCGTTGCCGTATTGCAGCGTCCGACACAATTAAGCCTTCACCTAGCTACTGCAGTTCCTTACAGCCGTGACCTCAAGTTTACGACCTAATGTTTAGTTAACACTGCCCATTCGCTACGTTGTAGGTACGCTACAGATTCTGCCTGGACTCTGTTGTTGTACAACAGGTTGTTCAGATGCACGCGTTCATGGCACGAACGACGCTTCCGTTTGACCAATCAACACTCACGGTCATTGATCACGAACGATGTGCTGAGCACTCCACTCTCATAGTCTGCATGGCAACTCTGTACACACAACGTGAGATCATCGGCGAAACGTCAAAATGCATCGAGGCGTATCTGCGGAACGGGCCAACGTGCTCTCCATGAAGGAAATAAGCCATTTTTGAAGAGCAACGTCGGAGCAATTGCACGCTTGCGCGAGGCGTCTTCGCCCATTCGTCAGCCGCATAGATACGTGTCTCCGACACCGCAACGAGTTCGATGTAGACCGTCTCTGATTGTGCTGCTATGTTTATGTAATATGTCAGCGCCCCCTCCGTTATGCAGATCACCAAGTGGGCTCTTAAAGGGACGATCGCATCCGTTCCAGTCGATTTCGAAGTGTCATTTCATTCCTCGTGAACCCCTGATCACGGTATCGAAAATCCCACGCGAAATAGTGGCGTCGTTCGACTGTTATTCGATGGAATACGTGACAAGAGCAGACGCTGGATGTTGAGAGTATGCCGGATCTCGCTCTCTGAAAAAACGCGAAAACGTCACTTCCTGAGGACCAATGAGGGCGCGACCTTGAGAAAAGGAATGCCGCGACAGTGCCGCCGTCTCACAGAGTTACCGGGCGTCTGGACGGCGCCTCTCTCCTCTAAGCGCCGTCCTCTCGCTGCTCCGGTTAGCGAGTGAGGTGACGCAGCCGGAGCCTCTGCAGCTGCGGAAGCAGCGCTGATCTTCGACATTCGTAAATTTCATATCTAAGCACTTTTCGGATAGAAGAAAAATTAACCAAGTAGATCGTCGGCCGATGCCGAACATAGTGGTATCGGTTTCGTAGGTGGGTTTCCGGATGCGACCGTCCGTTTGAAGGGGTACTAAAGTGCAACAAAATGTCTTCGTGGTATGGAAGACCCCGTCAACATGAGAGTAACGCAGAAGGAACGGGGTTCATCCGTTCGTAATTAAAACGTGAAGAAAAGCGCCGATTCGGAGGTTCCTCTTTCCTTCCTCCGAATCGGCGAAAAAACGTCAAAGGCACGTCACCTGCAGCGCACCCAATTGTCACAGGGAATATATTCCGGGAACGTCCCCTTCCTGGATTTCTTTGTCCAGTCAACGCCAAACGAGGGGAGCTCCGACTTCGCAGCGACACCTAAAGGCACACCTTACAGGGACGCATCTTCTGTAGCAGCAGCCAGAGCTACACTCTTAAACCCGTACCTTTTCTTGTAACTTTTAGAAAGATGTAACTTCTATATAGACGTAGATTTCGAGATTTCTTATAGGTTACACCACTGTAACGTACATTTAGAGGTTAAAAGCGACCAAGGTCATGTCTTTACAACACGAATAGAAGTTACATCTCGGAAAAAACAAAAACAGCTTGTTGTAACTTATAAATGTACCCTCTACTCCGACACTGTAACTTCTAAGCGAAATCTCCAACGATAATTTCTTTGTTAGTTGCTTATCGTTTGTTTTCCCTCTGTTTTTCAGCATAATGCCACGCTTCAGCCTCCCATTCGAGACGACAGTTGCGAATCTACGCTGTTATTTTTTATCTGTTTCAGCGTCATCTATACGTCGACTACATGTTATCAATGCTGTATGAACACAGATTATAAGGTCGCAGTCTGGAATACTGATAGTATGTTTCTTTCTAAAGGGTGGAAAACCATTGTCAATGCCGCAACCACCAAGATTTCCGATTTCGCTGCGTAGCCGAGCCTGGTCTAGGTCTATCCACACTGAGAGCGGCTTCCTTGAAACGCTTGACGCTCGTCGTCCGTCCGTTAACAAGTGTAATCTGTTTTAATCAGTGGTTTTCCTCGCGTTTATCATAGTATCGTCAGGAACAACGGAAAAGCTAGATGTCGCTAGCAAACAAGCATATTTTCGGTGTTCTCAGGGGAAAGTGTAGTGAGTGCGAAGATTGCAAAGAATATATAACCGAAAACGAACGTCACCACCGCAGCCCTAATTCACACACTTCATACACTGGGTAAGTGTACATTTTGTGCTGGGTACGTGCTTAATTTGATAGTAAGAGCTCTTAGCGCATGTTTGTTGTGATTATGGCAAGCGTTTTGCGGTCCTGCATATGAACGCCACTAACGCTTGCTACTTTTCTGCTCTTACTTGCATTTTGCGAGCTGCGTCGAGATATATAATTCGCAGCTTCCTACTTGTTGTATTCTTACGATATTCTAAGACTCAATCGCGGAGTGAACGCCTTCCCGCATTTATGCTGCTTTATAGCTTGTGCTTTGTACGGATTTGAATGGTTCCGTAAATGTTACTCTCATTGCCCAAACTTTTGTTCCCAGGATCCCACATGCAGGTTCACATACCGTCACCAGCGCAATGCAGTACCTCACAAACTCGTCCCAGAGCGCCTCCAACGCTGATAACGCAGTAAGGTAGTGTCCCCTGCGTTACTGTACACTCATATTCCTCAAGGTTGTGTGCGTTTTATGTAATACTGTATTGCAATTTGCGCTCGCCTCTGCAACACGAATGTGGAATAAATTTTTTTCTGCTGCAATTCTCCATTTCGTTGGGTCTGTTCAGCTTAGCAAACATAGGTCAGTTGTTTTGACTCGCTGGCTTCCTCGCACGTTTATGTATTGCTTCTCAGTTAGAAGATAGTTCTTTTTTCCACATACATGGTAAAGCGACCATGGTTTCTCCTGACATCAGAATCGCACTTGTGCATAATGTGTCACCTCTCGACAGACTTCTGTTTTTGTAATATACATATGTTCAAGATCTCCTTTTCTGTTGGTTCATTTTGGGACCTTGGTGTGTTCTGTAAAGGTCTGTCCATATCCCACGCACAGGGTGTTTGTTTTTATTCCCATCACACCTCATTTGACAGGTGTGACTCGCGCTCATTTGACAGGTGGGTTATGTTAATTTTCGCAAATTAACCCATCCGTAGTTACAAACATTTCCGACATTTCCTGAAGCATGTGTTTGTAACTATACGGATCGATTAATTAGCAAAAATTCACATAACCCACCTGCCAAATGAGCGCTACTCTCTTGCGAATAAAAATAAACATCCTGTATAAAAAGCCGCACGTTGGCGTAACCTTTACGGGCAGGTGCTGGATTGAAGGCCGTAACCTCTAATTAGTGGGTTTCCTTGTAACTTTTATAAAAGGTACTGCTCAGAGAGTACCTGGTAGCTTCTGAAATAGAGGGTAAAATATTGCGATTTTTTACCCTTTACTAAAGGGTACCGAGTTAAGAGTGTACCAACTGCGAGCTGAGCAGTACAGGACAGATTGCATATGCGTGCGCACCAGAAGCTGAGCAGTTTTTGGGACAGGTGCACCAGTGGTGCTGTATAGAGCTCTCTATTAAACGTTTAAACGTCGAAATGTTTGAACGTTTTCTTAAGAAACGCGTTTTGTAACACGTTTCACAGATTAAACGTTTTCATCAAACACGTTAAAACGTGTTGTGTTCAACAGCACGTATACCTATTTAAACGTTTTGCCAGGATACGTTTAAACGTTTTCGTTTGCATAAACGTACAGCGGCATGTATACGTATATGAACGTTTTCCTAGGAAACGTTTAATCGTTTTCTTTTACATAAAACGTGTCACGGTACGAATACGTACGTAAACGTTTTTTTTTTTCTTTTCAGGAAACGTTCCTTTTTTTTTCTTTTTTGGTTGCTATAAGCGATAGATCACATGTGGGTTAAACACCGTCCGTTATTGTTCTTTATCTGTATATGTTACGATGACCACGAGGGTGATATTATTATAAGGAAGAAGTGAACTGCAAATTTTCGTTATTTTTTTTCCTCCTCTAAACACTACAGCTTACTTTCCTTGAAAGACAGTGCAGGGTATCGTTAAAGTGGCATGCTACTTTGTCCCGCTGATTTGTGATCGTCTTATGTTTAATAAAGAACAGTCCAGTCACAGCGCAGGGCGCATTTTATTCCGTTTCTTGGTGGTTAATAGAGTGTTGCCTCGACCACGTTCGCAGCGTACACCGAACTCCGCTCCGCGTGCACTCATGGCATTGGGATCACTCACACTCCAAAAACGGGGCTTTATCTCATCGACATCGTCCGGCAGAATTACAATCCTGGGTGTTATCCTTTTCTCTATCCCAATTTGTTCATAACGGGAGGTGTACGGCTCTTTGTGGGAATTCGCGTCAGTGCATGATGCCACAAAAGTCGTGATCATCCCTTTTTTCCCACTCTGGCGCAAGAATGATATCATTCGGAACAGTGATTGGTTCTTAACGCGTAATTAGCAAATGTTCTGGTTCCAGAGTGCAATAGTGGGAACCAGTAGGAAAGAGCAGGTTACATGCTTCAGGCTAAAGTAGTCGCTCACGGTCACAACCTTCCACGTTGGTCTTTTCACCAAAATACTACTCGCGTATAGAAGATAAATACGGAATTTTTAGTATAAACTACCCAAATGATTCAAACGTCATCACCGCCATTACGAGCTCGACATGTTTCAAACTGTAATGAAACACGTCGGTTCATAATGAAATGTACGACGAAAATGAACACAAATAGGGTTGCTTAAAAGCCTAATATGAAGTAATAAGCTACTTATAAGACAGTGAAAAACTGGCATAGTTGGTAATTACTGATGGGAACCATGGACGCGCCAGGCATAACGGGGACAACTTCTGTCTCTGTCCCCGTAATGCCTGGCGCGTCCATGTTTCTCATTAATATAGATAAGAAGTTGCTTAAATAGCTATCCGTTTTGAAAGGCCTTGCGTTTCTTATTAACAAGACGTTTAAACGCTACACCTTGACATAACGTTCAACCGCTTCATTTTAACAAAACGCTTAAACGTTTCGCATTACAAAACGTTTAAACGTTTCGCATTAAACAAAACGTTTTAACGTTTCACAAGGAAATGTTTTCCAGACTATACGTTAATCTAAACGGCGTATACAACGTTTAAACGGAAACATTTTAAACGAAAATCGGAAAAACGTGTTAGATCCCGAGCCCTAGTGCTGTGTGACTGCGCAGTCATTCTCTTCTACCGTATGTTCTACAACGCTGTTCGTGGCAAAAATAGGATTTCAAGTGGAACGATTCTTGTTACAAATCCACACGTCATGTTCATTGGCAGATGGGATATTTCATCATTCTGACGTATTCATTCGTGATTTCCACGTGAAACTCCTCGTTCCACACACCTCACAGTGGGCGCGCATCGCAAAATAGCTCGTAACTGTACTTCCTGCGTTGCAGTACGAGTATATTCGAACTAATGAGCATTGACTACAGCATGTGAGTGGTTTCAGTAGCCCATGAGACCCAAAAACACCTACTCCTTTAGTGCCCCTTTAACGTATACTCAATTATACACAATAAATAAAAAATATTTCCTTGGTACGATGAGCCAAAAAGCGCGACAACAACAACAAAAAAACTGATATGGATCATTTGACAAACCCCAAGAATCACACTTTCACTTGCCCTGATAGTTCGTACATGGGACGTTCTATGTACAATACTTGTTTTTGATTTTCTCAGGGCCGGTTCCACCAGCGTCAGTTAACGCTTACACCGATATTAGACCTCCCTAAACTTGGTGTTAATCATTTACTCTGTTTTACCAATCCGGGATAGCGATATTTCCCGTCAGACAGAGTCGCATACAGTCTATAGGCAACGCAGGGTTGATGATTAACACCAAGATTAGGGAGGTCTAATATGGGTTTAAGTGTTAACTGACGTTGGTGAAACCGGGACTCAGGAGAGCAGAGGCTTTGCAATTCATCGACTCGCATACGCACTTTCTTCTATATGTTCTGCAAACGCATAAGCCTTAAAGGAGCACGGAAGGCACCACGAACATTTGTACTGGGCATCTTTTCACTGGGCGTCTTCTTTCACAGAATGTTTGTAATAAAACTACGAGAGCTAACTTGCTTTCCCAGGTGGGTCATGCGGCCAGGCGGACATGCGGTCGCAAAATGTATGCAACTACTGCATGACTATAATTACCTAAAATTCAATAACTAAATTATTGATGAGATGTTTTCGGGGAAATGCGAGATAGCTGTATTGGAGCCAGTCATTATTTGAATCCACCCTCTTTTTCAAATATCCTGAAACGAGTCCGTACTTTGATATATAAAGCGCCAAATTTTGGTATGCAATTGAACCGAAACCAAACCACGCACTTCTCGAGCACAAAGGGAGCGACGTGTGTTGTAGCGATGGAGCTGATTAGAGTAGGCTCTGATCTGATGGTCAGTTAGACCGCTTTCCGGTCCAGATAAGCCGAAGCGGTGTCGTTTCTGCGCCCGAGAAGTGCCTAGTTCTGGTTTCAGCTCATTTGCATTCCAAAGTTTGGCGATCTATAACTGAAAGTACGTGCTCGATTCAGGATTTTTAGAAGAGGGTGGTTGTAAATCATGGTTGCCTCCAATTTCGCTGTCTCACATTTGCCCCCAAAAAACACAATTAAAAACTTCATTAAGGGATTTTATGCAATGAACCTCTACCAGAGAAACGTCATCATGACGTTGGTAGACAGACTGAAACCGAAACAAATCGGAAGGAGAGGGCTGGGTTCCATGAACGGGCACTTCTTCGCTGCCTCCCCCTAGTCAACACACATTGTTGGTAGAATGCAGAATTAACGTTGAATATTGCTGAACATTGTAGAACGCAAAATGCGAACATTGGTTCCGCGCTGATTTTACGTAGTTAATTCAGCATGTCAAATCTTTTACGTGAATATAACGTGGAGTTGTTGCACACAAATTAACAGTAGATTGTCATACGTGAAAACAGCGTCGATAACGGTGATGGAAAGTCACAGAAGGACAGACGTCGAATATACAACGTTGCTTTTGCGAAAATTTTGCCTCATGCCTTTAGCAAACAGCAGGCTCATGGATCTGCCGCACAAGCCGTTCAACAGCGCTTTACCAAGGTTGCTTTTGCGTGATTCTGCTACTGTTAACATTGCAAAAGATCGTACAAAGAAAATATTAATATGGTAGTAATTCCATACGTCGGAAACATACAGCTGATGGGAAGCCAGTAAGTGCTCACCCAGTAATCCAGACACGGGTATTTTATCAAATTCAGAGCATCTTGAAAACCCTACCTATAATCAAATTCCATTCATTTCAAGGAAAAATAAAAGTTTGGGCATTTGAGCCCCCTTTTCTCCGCCATCCGCCTTCACCCCATCTTCTTAACCCTGCCCCCCTGCCGTCTGAGACCCAGTGCACCACCGTAGCCACCGTACCACCGCCAGCGTGGTGCCCGGCAGTCACAGGAGAAAGCTGCGCAGAAGGCCTATTTTTTCCTCAGGCGCAGAAGGAAGAATCACGTGATGCCCTAGCCCGTTGCCCGTTGCGCAGTTGGAGCGGTTAATTTCAAACTGTTCGAGAAGCCGCTGGGGGATGGAGTTAAGGGACGTGACGGCGTCTCGATGCCTTAGAGGAGTGCTGTAATTTCCAGCGCGAACAACTCCAGCACAGGTTGAGTGGGTATCCCTCGTAGGTAACGGATGCACCACATGCGGCCACAGTCTATACAGGTAAACAGCAGTGGTGTCTTTGTTTATTAGCGTTCGTTTCAGACACTATTGTTCTTCCAGACAATTCAACCCACCGAGTTCATGAAAGTGGAAACGATCCTGGCTATGCTTGTGGGCACATTATCGTGCGTGTGCTACTTTTAATTTGTGGTTGATTCACTGTAGTTTTCATCTTACATGTTCTTTTAGGACTCGGAAAGTGTCTCTTTGAGCAAGCTTGGAATCATTTACCATCTAATGCGCTACAGGTAAGAATGATGCGTAAATCGAAATATTCTCTAACGTTGATATGTCTGTATCACGTCTGTGTCGTTTTTGTCACTGTTCTTCCACGGCGGAACTTCTTACTTGGCCGGTGGGTTCCAGAGATGGGAAAACACGAAGGAACAATGAAATCGGTAGCCGTTCATAAGGCAACAAGGGACCAGAGGCTGCAGTTGCCTTGCTAGCAGGCAGGACACGACCTAATTATACTGGTGAGTAACATCGACGATCCTTCTTATTTCCATAAGGTGGCGATATTGTGATCATGATTTATATAAACGGACGCTGTGTGATTTGCAAACATAAATAACCACAAAGTCGTCTTGACACAGTCATGATCAGCTCATCAGTTGGCACTTCACGATTTTTTACAGATGCAACGTGCCTACGTGTACAGATAAGCAGAGGATCCAGCACAACCACAAGCCAATAGTGCAGAAGATAAACACGAGGGCTATAGCAAATTCAAGTCAACACCTATGCCATATGTGCTTTGGTTAATAAAGTGATTCTGTTCCCCACTTTCCTGCGAAATTATTTTTGTACCAGACTTGGGATATCTAAATGGACATTTAAAGTGTTAAGGGGATATACTAAAATAAAGGTAAAATTACATTGAACGTGTAATTTTTGCCGTCATGGCAGCGTGGGAGAAACGTTGTAAAGAGCTGTTTATTTTATGCTCTCATGTCGTACAGTCTGGTACGTTGTATTCACATATAAACTACATTTCATATACGTTAAATTTACGTTGATCGGCACTTGTTAAATTGACGTGTTTCGAGCGGACATTTGACATCATGATTTCACGTTCGCTTTCATCGTCGATTCAACATTCATTTCGTTGTTATCCAACGTTTTTTCTACGTCAAATTTACAATAGTGTGTTGACCGGGCCATTGAAAGAAAAATAGGACCGAAGGTGGTGTCCCTTTCAAGGACCATCGTAATCCCCTCAAGACCGTGGCCTTGGGGTGCGACCTTGTTCACATCTAGCTTCGAGCGTAGTTGAACTCTACCAAATGGTGTCCGCCCATTTGGTCCAACGCCGTTTGATCGAAGCCGTTTGATCGAAAGCCGGTTGATCGACGCCGTTTGTTTGAAAGACGTTTGTTCGTAGGGAATTCAAAGCTGCATGCACTGTGTTGTCCGCACCACTTTTTCTGTAACTTTTGACTCGAGCACACGGAGCAGGCAATCAGTGACCTCTGCCTTTTTTTATTTCTTCTTCTTCTTTTTTTTTTGCTTTTTGCAGCCGAAGAGGGGAGACTACTGGTTAGTTGCAGGCGTTTGTCATTTACGAATCAGTAGGACACATATTGAAGAAAGCTGCCCCAGGTTGAGAGCAGCCGGTAGTCTATCCTTGTTCTGGGCACCCTTCTTATTGCTGGGACATATTTAAAGGGAACGGTCTGAAACGGGATAGTCATATGTGCAAAGTCACTCGAAGTCTGTGGGTGCTAAGAACGAAATTTCGCCATGGTACAACGAGAGATATTAAATTAACAGCATGTAAAACCATAGTTCGACCTTAGAGTATGCATCTGCAGCCTCGAATCACTTCACATGTACGGTATCCGAAGAAATAGAGAACGTACAAAGATCTGCTGCCCTATAATCTTGTCTAAGTTTCGAAGGACTTCTTCGGTTACATGTCTGTTGCAACTAAATTTAGGCTCACTTGCACATTGGCGAAAAGTAAATAAACTGAAACTGCTCTTTCTCCTATACAGTGGTCACTTGATTACAAACAATAATCCACTGTTAAAAGTTGTTCACATTCGGCGGGAATAAATCATCAAAAATGCCATTTACTTATTTTTTAATTCATTTGCCAAAATGTTTAATACTTGACGTCTATTATTATCTCACAAAGGGTTGGGGGATTGACAAGTACAGCATGTTTACTCACTATGTGTCAGAGCGGAAAAACCTATTCGGTTGTCCAACGGGTTAACGGTGAACAACCCTGGCCCTGGTACTGCTTTTTGGACACTAAAAAGTGGGTTAGCATGAGGAATGTGTTTACGGGGAAGCAGATTACACAAAGTTAAATGTTCCTTAGGATAACTGCATTTAGAACTGCAGCTTTTTTTTTCCTTGTCTTTTTTTGTCATTTTCGACACTCCAAGTGAACCAATTAAAAAAATCGATCAAACGACCGCTGCCGTTTCGATCAAACGGCGTTCGATCAAATGGTTTTCGACCAAATGTCCTGCGTTCGATCAAACGGCTTTCGACCAAACGGCGTTCAATCAAATGTCCCGGAACCCTACCAAATTTGTGGCGCTGTCGAACACTATGACGTCAATTGTTTACAAACAGGGAGAGGTCTATTAGTCGTCCAATAGTTGCATGCGCTTTCCCACAGGGTGTCCGCCTGGCCGCGCGACCCGGCCGTAAAAGTGCCGTCAGTGTGGCCCATAGCTTAAAAAATCGGTTAACGATAACAATAAAGCACCCTGTCGATTTTTGTTACCGCGGGATGTGAACGTAAACCTTCAGGAGCAGTCACGCAGAATATTTCCTCTGGGGAAGCGCGCATTTCCTCAGAGAATTAGTTTGCAAGAGTACGCGCAGCGGCGGTGGTTTCTCCCGGCTACTTCTGACGTGTTCTAACGTCAGACCATGCAGCACTTGTATTGGCTGTCGAGAATCATCTGCTACAGTGAGAAAGCAACGCGGCTGGTCGTCGGCTCTACGCCAAACGCGGGGTGGGCGGCGCCAAATACAACCGCATAAAGAAACTACGCTGAACTGGTAATATTTGTGCGAATTTGTACCCCCAGAGCAGAGGTTGTAATCCTAATGACTACTCCTCCAGACGGGTATTTTTTCCGAGCCCGTCATCGCTCCTTTAAACAGCAACCTGTACGGCGAAGTGTTGTTTACGCTCAACGAAATGGCACGTCGAATGTCACATCGAATGGCAACGTACTTGGGTGGGAAAATAACAAAGACAAAAGTCGCGGATCCTGTCTGAAACCAGGAGAATATTTCCCTTCTGCCCAGTGAGGGAGAGGAGTGCTAATCTGTTTCAAGACAAGGCGCTTGCGTTCAGATAAGAGACAGGGGAAAAGGAGAAATCTGTGTCGGGGAAGAAAAACTCTGGTTTGAAGGAAACAAAAGAGAGGAGTGTGTGAAGTGAACAAAAGAAAGGAGTGTCTATCCGGGGTTAATCCTACAGCGGTCTGCCGGAGACGTTAATGGGATCTTAATTAGTTCCGCCGCAGCACAGTCACTAATCGGGGTAGTCGTACCGTGACACATGACTGTTGAGTACTTTTTCTCAATAGAGTGAGAGAATCGCATTCACGCGCTGCTGCATGGTGAATCGTAATTTCTTTTATCCAGCCAACGTTTACTTTCATGCAGGTTAGTACGCCACGAAGTGCACGTGAGTTGCTGCATGTGTTTTAATGTGAAGGTTGATAGAGTGGCACACAATACAACACATAGATACAGACACAACCTACTCAATAGACATGTAAACAAGAAACAACGAGAAGATGACATGTAAACAAGAAACATGACCTTGGTAGACATAGTGAAACAGAAAGAACCCGGACGGAGAACGCCACCGCTTCACTAAGCCAACTCTACCCCACTCACTATACTCGGAACTCAGGGTCATGTCTTCTATATGCACTAAGCCATATTCCTTCACGAAGGTCACGGTTTGTATTAATGGTACACACAAATGAGGTCACGTTTTCAGTTGCTTTGGTGTCTTCACCAGCACGTTCTTCGCGTTCCTAGTCCACCGCGGACAGAAAATACGGCTCCACCCAATGGTTACACTGGTTTGAATGTCACTGCCGTAATCCTGTGCGAAATTTGGTTTGTTAGTATACGACGTAGTTCGCGCTTGCTTTGTGGAGAGACACCACTTGTACTCTGAGAGTAACGCGTACCCCTCAGGCTCTCGAACATGGAAGAGCCCTGTTGCCATCTTTAGAAAGAGCTACCGAAAAGATGGGTCTACCAGTAGACTGGAACAGCACAAGGCCATACACTTAATAACATGCAAGAAATTGCATAGAATTCTTGGAATATCAATTTCTCTATTTTAATGTGGCTTCCTTGTCGCCTATTGATTGTTTTACGAAATTAGTTCCAGTCTGCCAAGTTGGCGGCGCCGTTGCACCATCTGGCGTCATTGGTTTGTAGATAGTGAGAGGTCTATATAACAGCGGCTCTTGGTGCAGGTAGGTCCTGTTCGCATCGCACACTATGACGGCGTACATATATAGCTAAACAGTAGTTTGTTTTTCAGGTGTACAAGCTACACAGCCCAGAAAGGTGGGAGAATCGGTGGGACCACTGAAAAAGGTTTGGCTCGATCAAGTACGTAGTACACGCAGAAGCTCGATCTGTTAAGCCTCAGTCACTCTGCACGTCTTTCTTTCGGAAAATTGTGGATAACGATTTAGGAGTAATTACTCCAACAACCCTGCTGCGATTCAGTGTGTTCCCATAGCAATTTAAAAACGAAAAGTAAATAAATTAAAGAAAACATGATCTGCCTGTTGTTGATGGAGTCCCCGGGAATGTTGAGAGCCATCCCAGGGAAACGTAAACACTTACTGATTCAGAACATTGAACGGGAATTCATGGGACCCATTAACAAATCGGAGGTTACGTTCCCTATGATCATGTCCCCTTTCGCGCAGTACCCTTGGAGTTTTCTTTAATCATAGCACAGCAAGGCTGTCGAATCTAACCGGAGTTGAGCCGCTGTTTTTTTTGTTTTTTTTCAGAGTCTCTTCCGTCATCTTCGAACTTAACCTAAATCAAATTTCGTTCACGCGCATTGGCTGGAGTCTCCAGTGGATCAGGTGTCATGTTATTGATCAAAATAGTTAAATTAATGCATCAATGGAAAGAAGTTGTTTAGTTTACGTTATAAACGACATGCCAGAAAGATTGTGCCTTGTTACACAATTACGTATGTATACATTCTTCTTAGATAGAATTTTTTTCTATTGTGAACCGGTACGAACTACTATTAAGCTGCATGGACCCATCTAAACTGTTCCGAAACGTCATCTTTCTATTCCCGTGCTGAACTCGAACCGAACCTGCTAAATATTCAATTCGACACCCTCAGTTGTCACTGCTTTCTCGTGGACGCCACAATATTGAAACCGCAGCGCCGTCTAGCCAGGGAGTACGTTGAAAACTGTTTACCGCCAACGGCGGAGAGAAAGAAGCACACAGGCCGTGTGCTTCCTCCTTGGTATCATGGTATCGTTTTCCTCCTCACTGGCTTGTGCTGTCTGCAAAAGCTCTGCTCTGCTCTTCTCTTGTTATTTTACCAACAACCAACCAACCAACCAGCTCTAGGTGTGAGGCTGGCTGGAAAACGGTGTATATCACAGCGTCGGTGTATCACTTGCTGCATAACGTGGTCGTGCTCCCGCAAGGCTTTTGGGGAATATCAAAGAGTTGTTTAATAACTCCGATCTTGAAGGACGAGTCGCAAATGAAGAACCAATACCGGCTCATAATCTTTCTTATCAGCACCACCATGACGCCGATCTCGAACTCTCACACAGGAACCTTTATCGTTATCTTTCACCGTTGGCGCGTTTCAAACGTCACGCGCCGACACATGAAAACCGTTTTGGTAGGCCGCGACTTCACAAAAACGTTTCGATTCGCCCTCGCGCGAGACCTTTAGAGAGAGAGAGAGAGTTACGGGATAACGACAAGTTGAAAATCTGGGCCGACATTGACATTCGCGCATGCAGTGTGTTGCATGCACACAAGCGCGAGGCCTACTACACCATGGAAAGATATCACCTTCTCCAACGCATGCGCTATGTTGAAGTCCCACGTGCAACCGTCTGTAACACATTAGGGCTCTGCGGTTTTCAGGTTCGATTCACAAGACAGAAATTGCATTTCATTATTCCTTATACAGGGGGCTTCACCTACAGTGATAAAAAACTAGCTAATTAACTGGCGACGTACTCACCAGAGGAATGTGGGACTTTAGGCAATTACCTTGTGGACACTTTTGCGGCCATTTAAGAAGGCTTTGGACAATTTCTAATTGAGGGAAATTTATTTTTTCCAATGGAACTTGCCTAAATTGCCAAGCGAACCTCACTTTTTTTGTTTTTTTACAGAAATATGAAGTCCTCCACGGATAACCGCAGACCCACTGGACACTATGCACAGTATTGAACAGAAATAGTCGACAAAAATCAGTAAGAGTGCTGCTTTAGCCCCTCCTGCTTGACTGTCGCAAAAAAAGAAAAACGCGCGCGGAAGGTGCGGCAAGAGGAGGAAGTGTTCCCGCCTCTTGTTTCCCCTTTCTTTCCCCTGGTTTGACCTTGATGCTGGTGACGACCGCCTTATCCCAAATAAAACAAAACAAATGAACGCGGGGACACTTCCTCCTCTGGTCGCACATTTCGCGCGAGCTTTTTTGCGACAACAAAGCAGACGGGGCTATAGCAGCACTTTTACTAAGTTTTTTTTTACTATTTCTGTTGCTATACTGTGCGTAGTTTTGGTTGGGCCTGCGGTTATCCGTGGAGGACTTCATATTTCGGTAAAAAAAGAGTGAAGTTCGCTTGGCAATTTTCAAAGTTCGACTGAAAAAATAAATTTTCCTGAATTAAAAATTGCCAAAGCCTTCCTAAATGGCTGCAAAAGATTCCAGAAGGTAATAGCGGGAAGTCCCACAATCCTGCGGCAAGTACGTCGCCAGTTAGAATTTTTTATCACTTTAGGTGAACCACCCTGTAGACGCGCCGTCCGCCTCAACCGGATACATCACGACCACTCCTCGCATACCAAGACCTTTGAGTTGAATGCTTCTCAAGAAGCTTTCACTTGCGATTCGGGCATCGGCTATGCCGTCCGGGTGTTTTCCCTGGGTTTTCCTCAGACGCTGTAATGCAATTTTCGGTACAAGCAGACATACCGGCAAAAAATTGGGAAGAAATGAAGAAGTACGCCATCTACCAATCAACCACCACACTTCAACACTTAAGGTAACAGTTGGTAACACTTCACCACGAAGCTAACCAAGCTCTTAACAGACTGTCAATGTGGCTGTCTTTAAATAAGTTAGTTCCGAATTTTTCAAAAACTAGCTACGTAGGGTTTCGACCAGTACAGAGATCACTTGATCACACAGATCTTGAGAATTCAAGTGTGTATTTTAGTTGTCACAGGCTCTCTCGGGCAGGGTCGGTAAAGTTTTTGGGTGTCACACTTAATGAGCACCTTAATTGGCAAGAACATGTCAGTTACATTAGAGGGAAAATGTGCTGCGGCCTACAGGCACTGTCGAAGGTCAGAACCTTTTTTCCCGCACGCATACTGGTCAATATCTACAATGCTTTGATCCACTCACACTTAAACTATGCCCTCGTGGCATATGGACTAACCTATAGCAGCGTACTTCAGCCTTTGCTAATAGTTCAGAAGCGTGCACTGAGAATCATACTGGCCAAGGGTCTCAGGGACTCGATCTCACACGCCTTCTCCCTATTTTCGATTATGGATGTCTTTACACTTATCAAATATAAATTAATTTTACTAGTACACAGATTATTGTACTCCACTAGTGTACTTAGTTCTGTTTCTCTTACATATTACAACACAAATTATTCGTCGCGCAGAACATACATGCACCTTAGAATGCCCTTCCCAAGAACTAATCTTGGTATATATAGATTTAGTTATTGCGGACCTAAAGCATGGAATGAATTACCAAAAGAGCTTCGGCAATTAAGTAACTTTTTCTTATTTAGACAGCGACTACGAGCACACCTAACTGGGCATTGATACACCGCTATCTTTGTCACTGTTTTACTGTATGATATTGTTGTCGCTAGTGATGCATGCCACTAGTCATTTTACTTCAGGTGTTAGCGTTGTAGTTGAGAACTATTGCTGATGCTGTTAATTTGTTGTACATCTGTTGCATACCTGTGGTTTCACTTTATTACACTAGTGCTGTACCCCACAGCTGTACTGTACTGTAAACCCACAAGACATGTAACGTAGTTTCCATATTGTTTGCCCACACGGGATTACATAACAGGCTGCGGCCTCGTAGTCCCACATTTCATCAGTGTACGAGCAATGTGTCAGTAAAAAAAGAAAAAGAATAAAGAAAAACTACACCAGCGAAGATCACGTGAATTCAGTCTCTTTTCCTCGTTACCGATGGTCGAGGCTCACAGTAGCTCTTGCCCGCATTTACTTGCAGTTATTTGTATTTACTGCCTTTACCTTTCGTCACCATGTAAAAAAAAAAAATGCTGTTAAGTTCTATCACCCCCACTTCTATGGAGCTCCAACTTTTCACCAGTCTTGTACAGCGCCACGCTACCCAACGAGAGCAACGCAACGGGAAGCGCCTTATTCCAGTATTAGTGAGTGTTAGTCACTGATCTCTATGTATAAAGCCTGGATCGCGCAAGGGAGAGGGGCTCGTGGGAAAGAGGCGTGCATTCGGGCCGCCTTGTTGGGAGGCCCTAAAGCGCTGTGTGCGCCTATAGAAAACAATGGGAGGCAACGGAGATTGTGAGTATTTATTGGGCTGCAGGCGTTGATCGTTGTTTGTCATCACACAATTTTGTAAGGTGCCAGTATACTGATGTATCCTAACAGTGTTTCACAGGTGTCCTGCATTCTTAATTACGTTATGTTTTGCATTCCGAAACCAGATCGTCACTGCAGTGCAGCGCTGGGGATTGTACTACAGCACGTTCCCAGCCAATATTTCAACAAGAAACGACGTGAGGTTAACAACAACCATATATGTAATATCCCGTGCTGCGTTCTGGACAAAAATTGTTCCATAAAGAACGGTCCGGGAAAAGATATACTCGCATGGCAGAAAGAGATCGTTCTGTAGAATCACAGCCGTTGTTTTAGCCGTGTATGGGTTTAGTATGATTTATATCAAGCATCGCCACAGAAAGTGTCTTTTAGTGAACGACAGCGGTGCTTTGCCTCGCAAATATGGACACACCGAAGCAGCCCAAATAATTACTTCACGCAATTAGATCACGCTCGTTAGGACAGTTAATCAGGTAGTGATGTAAGCTTAATCAATTAAGTTACTTAAAAGTGGTAACACCTCCTTGAGACACAGGACTTATCTCTTTTTGAAGTACAGCCCTTCTATGTTTGTTTGTTTCTTCCTTCATTTGTTCTCATTATTTGCAGGCGCGGTTGTGCCAAACTGAATGTCCTTCTCGAGTACTCACATGCTTTTGCTGAATACACCTGCAGAGTGAGCAAAGCTGCTTAGGGACGGGGGCCTGCTATCCAGTGCTGACTTTGTCATGCTTGTTATGTGGAGCACGTTCCAAAAAATGCAGCTGCACATCTGAAACTCCAATCAGTATCATCGTCTTCTAAAAGGGAGCGTCGTAGCACCGTTGTGAGACCAGACACACTTTCTGAAGATCTTCTATGGCACCTTCCGCAGTTTGCACAATTTTGTTCAGCATCGAAGCCCCTCATAGGAACCACTTTGCATTAACTGACTCCCATCTTACATTTTGATGTGCAAGGGCCCTCTTGCACTACACACGTATGGTCTGCAAATTGCAACAGGACGATTTGGAGCTTGAAACAGTTTTGATTTTGTCATTTTGGCCCTCGTGTACCCAGTCTGTGAAACGTAAACAAAAACGTCTAACACGATATGCTTTTGTAAAGAAGATCACTGATGAGGAGTAAAGAGAATATACAAGTTCAAGTTTATTCAACATTTTATATCATTCATTATATTACTCAACATTTTATATCAAGTTTATCCAACATCAAGTTTATTCAAGTTCAACATTTATTTCTTGCACTTATGTGTTTCAGGATACAATGAACGTGCAGGGAGGTCGCAAAAGACTACATTTATTGTTTTGTGACCTTGCTACAATGACAATATATATTTTAGGAATGACAATGAACAGGTACACTCTCTAAATTTGGAGCACTCAATTTTAGGTTGGAATGAGCAATGAATAGCAACTTCCCTCCTGATATTTTCTGATATATGCTGAATTTTAAATTTAATGTCATCAAATATGTGATAATATAATAATATATATATATATATATAAGAATAAGAATATAATAAGTGATAAATGAATGTGATCAACAGTAGATGTAAACAACACCAGTAGCCAGAGAAGGGCATTCTCAATAAATAATTTTCTTCTTATAGCATATATGTGCACGCCTATTAACTGAAACAATAATCACAGTTCCCTGACAAGTTTTAATTTCTGAGAGTGTACTGTAGAGGCGGCTTAGATCTACAACAGTTAATACAAGGTATTATATACTGTGAATACATTTAAAAATCCCATGTGACACATATGCTTTTACTTTCTGGAGATGCTGTGGTAATCAAAGTTTGTGGGCACTACGCAGGCTCTGCACCCATTTCTTGACTATGTCCTGGCAGCTCTGAAGTAACCTGTATTGATGATGATTATTCCAATTTTTATGGTGCATTCACAACAAAGGTCATAATACATGAGAACATTGGTTTGGATGCAACTAGTTAAAAATGAATATGTTGTTTAAGAAATGCATTATTGGACAAATGTTAAAACATCAGTTTAAAACAGGGTTTACAATCCCTGTATCTTCTAAAAATTGAAAAGATTAAAAACTATTCTAGAAAGAATATGGGTAACTCTTCTAAAAAGGATTATAATTATTATATTGCTGGGTGAAGGAGCCTAAGGTGTATAAGGTGTGTTTCTGACGTGAACATGTAAGAAAATGTGCAAAATTGAGAGAGGCTAACTACAGTGCGTGCACTGAGGTGGTTCCTTCCTGTAAAGTAGAAACCCGTGGATGAGGAACATGATACTTGCCAGTACACTCAGTCGCATCACACTTCATAGACGATCCTCTGGGTAGCCCCATGAGGAAATCTGTATTGAGAGACCAAAAACCTCACTGACTTAAAAACTGCTACAAATAGCACGACACGCTACAAATTATTATTATCGCAACAAGCTTACGATATAGCTCAGACACAAAGGCGGTATTCAAGTCGCGCCACACCACCGTTACCTAGGATTCTTTGTCACAAATCAAACCAAGCCATAAAACAATGCCAATACATGAAAAAGGGTGACAATCTTGGTCTCATTATGACGTAATACCGAACTTGTGCGCGAAGGTAATTCAAGGAAATTAATGTGCACTTGCTTCCGTAGAGAGCACCGTGTACCATGCTAGCAATGCATGCAGAAAAGCGCTCGAGTGATTATGCACATATATTGATGACAACACTACCAGTGTAGTGTAACACGTTCTGTCAAGCATATTATGCACTCAAAACGTATTTGCCGCCGGGTAAAATGCAAGTCTGTTCGATTGAACCTCGGAAGAGCGATCAAGCAACCTGCATCCAGTGCTCGTTTTGGGCAAAAAAAAAAAAAAAAAACTTCATAATTGCCAACTAAATATACAGAATGAATGCTTATTTATTCCTTGATAAAGAATGACTCACCTGTATAAATTTAGGCCCTGTATCCTTGCCAGTACGGTTGATACGACCGTAATTGCAAGAAGTTGCCATGATCGCTGCAGCGACTGTTGTGGGTACAGTAAGATGGCGGCCGGTTTCTTTACGCTCGCGCTCCCTATCCGCGATCCAGCATTTTACAATCGGGATCAGTGGTGTTAGTAGATCGTTGAAAACGTGGCTTCCGAAGTACCGTTTCTACCGCCTCCAATCAACGGACAAGATTCTGAGTCATGCGCGCTGCGATTGGTTCCGGTAGGTACGGTAGCTTCACGGTGACGTTAGAGAGACCTTTGATAACAGCCCTGTGCGGCTACTGAACTTACCGGAACCAATGGCAGTGTGCATGACTCAGAATCTTCTCTGTTGATTGGGTGCAGTAGACACGGTACCTGGGATGCCGCGTTCTCGACGTTCTAGTAACACTCACTAGAGAGTTTTAGTATACCGGCCATAGGCTACTGGTGGGGCCGGTATTGACGTCATGCCTTCTCTGCGCAAGCGCGAGCGGAATACCGGCCTCCCGGTCCTACCGGCCGCCGGTCGGAGGGGCGAAATACCGCGCAGCGTACCGCCAGCGTACCGCTCGCTTCACCAACGAGATCGACAGCAGCGCCGCCGCTGTCCTTCCCGTCTCCGTGCGTCGCTACCGGTGAAATGTCGCGGTAGAGTCGCGCTATACTAAACGAGCCTGTTATACCGGAGCCGGGGACCGCGGTAAGCAAGTCAGCACCGGTAGCGGTATACTAAAACTCTCTACTGTTATGAACGGTCTGCTACACTCACTCACTCACTGGTTTTCACGTAGCGGGACTTTTAACCATGTCACAGTGTGACCATGGTATTTGACGACACTGCCAATGCTTCTTTGCTCGCTTTCACATTTCGTTTTCACTCTTCAGTCTTCACTCGAAATCTCTCTTTTTACCGCACCCTGTACTCCAAAGTTTAACGCTGACTTATTTAGTGCATGCCACGAATCGCGTTGACCGTTTATTACCCCTGCCTGCTGAAAGTCTATTGTCCTCATTTGTCTTGCCTTTATGTGGGATATTAAATAACAATGCATCGCGTATAGCACGTAAAAAATGTAATTTGGAAAACGCTTTCATATTTGCACATCTTAGATGTTCTGGCATCTCAGCTTTGCTCGGCTCTCAGGGTCATTCCAGTCCATTCTTCCAAGCAGCAATTAGCAATGGCGCGTCATATTTTTTATGACTGTCGTTGTCTATGTGTTTTATCCCTGTCGTCGTTGCATTAGCTGATGGGCTCTCTCGGGGTGGGATTAGAAAATTTCTGAGTGTGATTGTACTGGGAATTCACAGATGTCGTTGTCTCGGATATATTCGCACGAAAAATATGTGTAATGACTAGGGCTAGGAATTGTATGCAAATTTTCTGGGGACAGTCATTCCCAAGATTCCCGGACACAAACTTATAGCGTGCTTCGCCTGCATTACACCCATGTACTTATGGCGGTAAAATGATGTACAAAAATACTTATGGCTGTAGTGTATCATTATGGCGAAGTGATCTGTCCGCCAATGATTCCCTTGTAATCTTTACCTTATCCGTGACCGTTATGTTTTTTGCATGTACAGGGTGTCCCAGAAAACGTGTCATTGAATTTTAATTAGAAAACTACGCCACATAGAATCATGCGGTCAACGGCATTTGTTCTTACTAAGGTTTTGCCACCTCCTGATGTGCATGTCAAGTCACGTAAGTTTAATTATGTCAATTTTGACGAACTCAACTCGGAAATTTGCAAAGTAAAGGTCACTTTTTTACCCCACCAATGTGAAGAGCTTGCCGAATTTAGTGAAATTAATGATAATTGACAGGAATATTGAGGAGCTATTGTATCGGAAAAAATAGCCGAACATCATGCTTTTCGGAGCACCGGACCATAACGCGCGATGACTTTTTGAGCGCAATCGCTCACAGATCGACGAAAGGAGGTTCCAAGCCCAGCCCGCAGAGTGAAAGTAGAAAAAGTAACAGTTCCTAAAATTGGGAGAGGGAAAGCATTATCCCAGCGAAAGTCGGACGCGATAAGCCATGCCTACGTTATCTCTTTCTGCGACGCCGGGATGGGCTGGGTTTCTAACCTCCTTTCGTCGGACTGACAAAGATTGCGCTGAAAAATTCATCGTGCGCTATTCTGTGGGAGCTCCGTAGAGCATGATGTTCGGCTATTTTTTCCGATGGGATAGCTCCGGAATATCCCTGTCAATTATCATTAATTTGAGTAAATTAGACACGCTCTTCACATTAGTGGGGTAAAAAAGTGATCTTTACTTGGCAAATTTCCGACTTGAGCTCGCAAAAATTTACATAATTAAACTAACGTTGCATGACATTCACATCAGGAGGTGGAAAAAACCCAGTAAGAACAAGTGCCGTTGACCGCATAACTCTAGGTGGTGTAGTTTTTTTTATTATAATCCAATGACACGTTCTGACCCAGACTGACCCAGACAATGACCCTGTATATAATGTATGCTTATTTTTATGTTCACCGTTTTTTTCTTAATTTTTCCGCGTAGCACCACGGGGAAACTTGGTTGCTACCAGTCTGAAATTTAATGGGTACCTTAATGGCTGTGAGCTCGTCGTATATTTTGCTAACGACGTTATATACCTCTATTTAGAAGAAGCGAACGGAAGGCAATTTTTCTTTTCTTTTCTTCTTGTGTACACTTGTCTCGGAAACACCATGCTTAAGGTCTGTTCGGTTAGACTTGCGCTCCCTGAACCAGTTCCGGGCGGTGCAGGGCCAGTTCTGAACTAGCGCAGCACTAGGCCAGCTCCAGTTCAACGGTGCAACACTAGTGCCGTCGCGTCACGAATATCGAAGTGCAGCGCTAGTGCAGGCCTTCTGCTCTCCGCGAGTCTTAACACCGCTACCGGTTGTAAGAACGCGTGTTACATTTCAATCACATGTGCATTGCTGCTTTTTAATTTCGAACGCAATGAACTGTTCAACAATTGTGCAAACAACCATGGAACTTGTGGATTCTGACAGCGAGGACGAAGAATTCGACGACCTAGTAACCATGATAGCGTTGAATCATCTGCGAACTGACAGGAACCGTGTACCAATGTACACCGAAACTGTAGTGTATGGTTATTTCGACTTCGAATTCAAACGTCTCTTCCGGCTCTCTCGGGATACGTTCGAGAATTTGGTTCGAGAATATTATTTGCCTTGTGTCGTCTGCTGCCATTGCCGCCATTACTCTGCACTACCGTTGAACTGACCCCTGCGGGAGTGCAGAGTTTCCTTACACTAGGGCTACACTTGGCGTGGACTGGTTTGAAACGAACGAGACGGTGCAGGGGGCGCTCGGCTGCACTGGCGAAACGAACGGGCGAGTGCAGCACCACCGGGACTAGTTCAGGCAGTGCAGGCCTAATCGAACGTACCTTTAAATTGTGCATGGCCGAGACGTTGCGCCTGCGCAGTTCGGCAGCGTCATTCCCGAACAAAATGTAAATATCATCTAAGTAAGACAGGCATCTATGTTCAACTCACTTAAGTACATCGAATAGAGCTGGGACCTGGCGCATATAACCGTGTTATGTCAATGTTTACTTGAATTCAAGCCGATCATGGCGACGTGCCTGTGCAGAAACTTGGCAACACAGTGCACGAAGCGCGCTTTTAAATGTGATAGCATTTTTTAACGCACTTTTGGGCCTGGGAAGTGCAGCGTCAGTGAAGAGGGACACTTTCACTCTCGTGATGCGTTATCTCCCCCTCGTTTGTTTCTTTATTTTGCGCCTCGGCTGATAAGTAACGTTTCGGCGGGCAGGGATTTAGCAGGTTGGAAAGTCTTCATGATAGCGGTTCGTAAAAGACGATAAGCCCTCATTTGTTTGAAGTGGTTCGCATCATGTTAGGGATTTCTATTTTGACAGCTTCGCCAACAAACGCGTTCACTTCCTTTTCGTCCAGGCGAACGCCATGACCATTCATAAATTGCAAGGTGCGACTTAGAACAAGGTAGTGTACTCCTATAGCAAGTCACAACCGCAACACCTCGTCTATGTTGCCATGTCGTTGCCATGTCGCGAGTGACTAGTCTCGAGGGCCTGTACATCACTAATCTCTACGGATACTTGATGTTCTATGACACCAAGCGCAACGCATACAAGCACCTGTACATGAGACAACTGATGCTCTGAGGCTGGAACACATGTGGTAAGTAGGCAAGTGGTGAGTGATTTGTATAGCATACACACAAGCACTCAGTATGTTACTGGAGCTTTCGGTGACCGCGCAGGCTGAGAGCACCCTGTCTCAAAAAGAAAGACTGGCCAACACGAGGACTGCCAGAAACCGTGGGATTCGTACCATTCATGACAGAAACAGAGAGACAAAAGAAATTGACGAAACAAACCTCAAAGATCGTCTTAACACAGTTGAAGAAGAGAACCATGCTCTGAAGGCGGAACTGCAGGAAACAAGGCAGAAACTAGAGAGGGAGAGTGACCTCTGTCACGAGCTGCAAGCTACACTGCTGAAAAAAATTCGGTAGGTGCTGGTTTCACCTCTTACAATCATAGAAATCGTAGGAGAGAACAGAATGAAAGGTGGGCGGAGGCCGTTAGAGGAGAGCGAAGGCTTTGGACACCGGCCTGCTCTTTCTCAAAGTTAATGGTAGTGTTCACTTATTGTCCTGGCTATGTTATTTTGCACCAGCCAAATGCAGCAGGACCTTTCGTTAATGGGGAAACGGAACTTTGGGCTGCAGTGGAAATAATACGCAGCACTCACTCCAACGTTGATGGAATATTAGAGAGGTGATACCAGTGAGAGATTAAAGAAAGAATTGACTTACACTTGGTATTATTTTACTGCTGCATTTTTATTCGACACCATTTGCACCAGTAAAAGCGTAACTGACTATTGCGAATGTGTCTACGCCGCAACGTGGCGACATTGCTCAGGACAATGTGCCGTCCTCTGTGCTCGGACACTACTCCGGGACACTTTTCTTACTTTCAAATTATGCAACGTAAATAACGAGAATTGGCCAAGGTAGACCACAATTAGGGATGACACACACACATGAGCCTCAAACGCACAGAAATTAACCCAGGTCCGATTCTGGCATCACCACCTCTGCTCAGTGAGATGTGTGACTTCGTAAATCACGAAATTTATATGCCTAAGATTGCTTCCGTGAATGTGTTTTGTGTAAAATTGTAACGAGTAGTCTGTGACTTCACTTTCTTTCAGACGTAGTTCCAGCTGCAGCAACATGTTCAAGGTGCTGCAATGCAGCTGAAGGCGCCAAGGAGCCATCACCTTTTAGCACTTACAGGGAAGCGATGGCACTGGTAAGAGAGGCACCACATGCTGACGACATCAGGTGCTCTGGGAATGATAATAATATTCATTGCCTGCATGGTCTGCAGGTATTCCTGTGCTGTGTATTTTCGTTAGAATGAAGTTGTTTCCTACGAATTGCCGCCTTGCATTCATGCATCAAGAGTGCTATCAGTGGCACAGATTGCCAGCTGCTTTTGGGTGCTGGTTTTCTCTCACGTAATAGATGATGACAAAATTTTCATGCTTTCCCATTCACTTTGTTACAACGAGCATTTACTGTGCATACGTCCAGTAATTTGCCACTGTGTACTTTTGTGCTGCTCATTTCGTACAATTTCTTCAAATTATGTGTTTGCGTCAGGTGGGATAGAGGAGTGCCTACATGGTTCAAGTTCAGGAACAGATATTGTCATGAGTAAGGAGCCGGCCACATACTCCCCACTGACATCAAGAGTTCCGGCAGCACACAACGGAGAGGTACACCATATTAATTTCCATATCATGCTTACGTAACATACTGGTGCAATATTATGCAAGCTACGCGTTTTTAAACTTGTTCTGTGTGCAGGGCCAGCCGTTGCTGAATACAAGTAATGTCCAGGATTGCGGGAAAATGCTGCAGTCAGCTCAAGCATACAGTGAGGTCAGCAATCCAGAAGTACCCAATGTGCTGGGCTCTTTTGGAACACCGGTACAACAATGTTGTTGTGCATTTTTGCTTCATATTTTTTTATTCCGGCATGTTCAGGGTGCACTGTGTTATTTTTTATTTATTTTGCATTCCACTTAAGACTTGTGCTACACTCTTAGGGTCAGACACCCGTATGCCTGATGCCTCCATGTGTGACAAGCTCGACACCCCACTTCCTGATGTCATGGCTGACATTGATGGAAAGGTAATTCTTATCACGCAGCATATGTCAACCGTGGCTGAATCTTTCACGTATTGTGACCTCATGCATAGGACTTCATGTTTTTTTTTTTTGTTTTTTTCAAATTTAGGGGTACAAATTGGGGAAATAATTATGTGCTGTTTGGGGTGAAATATGTGTCTATTACTCAAACCAAATGTACCAGTTTGGTATCTGCAGCCATCTAAGTAGTTTCTTTCGCTTCCAATATCTCTGTGCTAATTTTATTGTCAACACCATACAATCTGCGCATTTCTTACCATCTCCACGGCTCTGGTGCTCGCCTGGAATAATTATAAATGTCATATAACAAGTGATGTCTGCACTTCAGTGGGCTTAACTCGAAACTGGCGACCTTCAGATCTGGGTGCAAATTCTGAGAAGCATGATGTTAAGCCCTAACATTTGAGGCTCTACTCATACATTACTAGAAAAACCTGGTGTCAATCAGATGATAGTCTTTTCAAGTAACTCCTCCATTGGACTGCTCCCTACTGTAGCAGGATGTCAAGAATGTCAGCACTTTGTGTTCCAAAAACGATCTTATGATAAATAGTGCTAAATCTGAAATCATAAATCAACTCATTCTCCAGTAAAGCTAACATCATTCAGTTCCTTTATTTGTTTCAGGCAGAGTTTTTAGGCATTATGACTGTGTCTATTCTCACGAGGGACATCACCGCATAATATTTTAGTAGAAGGAAAAGTAAACAACAACAACAACAACAAAAAAAGAATACGCTGATGGGAAAGTTCTGCCTCGTGTTATGTTGAGGATTCGCAGATATTGGCTAGATATCGGGAGCCGAGCAAACTAGTCCATTTTTTCTGTCTGCTACAGAATGTTGTCACACTAAACTGCAAGATATTCTACGCGGTCATGGGAACACAAAAATAATGACTCACATAGTAGATGACGACACTGGTCCTGATGCCTGCTACGGAATATCCATAGCTTAGCATATCGGGCCTTCCAAACTCACTATCACAATCATCTGATAAAGCATGAGCTCGTGCCCTACTACGAACTTACGTGAATGTCAACATGGTGTATCTGAGTCATTTCGTGGTCTTATAACTGTGGGTAATGTCCTGCAGATTAGTCACAAGATATTCCATAGCAGACGACATGATCAGTGGTGTCGTCTGCTATACTTCTCTTACAAGTCTCAATATCATGGCGCTGTGCAAATGCTGAACATGACGCAGCAGAACTTCAGTCCCGTCAGCAGCTTTTTTCTTTTCCTTCCACTACATGCCCGTAGAATATTCCGTGGGGATATCCTTCGTGTGAGTGCTGGTTATAGTGCTTAAAGAACACCATAGATTAATTCATGTCTACTTGGATTGAGTTGTATATCATCTAGGCTAAAGTGGGCTTTACTGTTCACGTTCGTGTTGCATAAAACCGCTGTATCTGGTATGCTTTATCCTCAATTTTTCTCGATTGTGATTTATCTGACCATGTGTGCCAACACCAAGACCAGTATGACTGTTACGCCAAAATAAAGTGCGTTATTGTAATTTTTAGATTCATTTAGGTGGAGGTGTGTACATGCCTCAAGAAAAGCTGGAATGGATGATGAAGGCAACATCCGATTCCAAATTTATAAGGGAGGCCTTGCGCACGATATGGGCACCAGAGGAGCTTCAAGGGCGGAGTGTTACTGGGCAGGTATGCAAAAGCAAAAAGAGTGAGGGAGGACCTGCAAGACGGGCCCTCACCCCTCGGAAGTTAACAGCCGTCACTAGTGAGTATATTTTACATTTGTTCTGTGCAAAGTCTCACACCCTTGTAACATGTACTAGGTGATGTTCCGAGGCTAGAACAATATAGACAGGACAAATACATACAAAGCCTCAAATTGCCTAAGAAATTAACGATGAAAGATGAACGTCACTGAACAGGTTAGCCAGCCGTAGGACTCGAACCTACAGAAGATGCGGGTTCGAGTCCTACAGCTGGTTAGCCTTTTCAGTGACTTTCATCTTTCATCATGTACTAGGTGGTTAGACTACATGTAATAGACGGTTGTTTGATAATCACGCATGGGATGCCTAGTCGTGATGAGCAACTCCCTGTCCCATTGCTATCGTTTCTTTGATGAGGGATATAGCAGCACATCCCTGGGGTAACCTGGTGATGCATCTTGTTCGATCGTCATGAGGGAGGCGCTTTTTGCATGCTAAGTGGAAGCCTCGGTGTGTAACTCGTACTTAAAAGCGTGGTGCAGGCACTGTCAGTATATCGTCGTCCAGTGAATAGTTCCTATACATATGTTTGGCATAGTTGCTTGGATCCCTGTACATTCACTATGCACACATATGGGTCCTTAACTTTGACTCGACTCAGTGACTCGAAATGTTGGTATACAATTGTATTGAGATATTGAAAGATCAATTGCAGCAAGTTATTGTTAAGCATCAGCATTATACATTTTTACAGATGCCTTCGAGGAGTACGTGGGGAACCGCACGTTCCCAAAGGGCTTGAGGAATGAGGTGTGCCTCAACTAGAGAAACCGGCACATTGCTGACTACCTGCACAGGCTATAAACATTGTAAATAGTGTAATAAATGCAACTGGTATTGTTTTTTTTTCTGTACATCTCCTTGCTCTCTTGCAATTTCTTTTCCATGTAGAATAATCCGGGTCACGGGGTCCATACCTTGCGGAGTCCACATCATATGGACACGAGTCCGCAAGCTTATATGGAATCCGCAGTGCGGAGTCCATATGAACGGAGTCCGCAAGGTCATGCGGACCTGTCCAGTAATGCCACATTGCCTCTTTGCGGACTGAAAGGATACGGCTTTTCTTAATAGGGAAGGCATATGCTGCAGCAGCATTTCCTTTCCAAGACAGAACAGATACAACTTATTGCTTTTCTTCCGAACTTTCGGAAATTCGGGAGTCCTCTTCGCATCTCAGTAAAAGTGAAGCGGTAGGTATCTAAGTTTAACTTGATTTCGCTCATAACCAACAATGAAGTGAGAAATTCCTTGGACTATTAAATCGCCATTAAGGTAATATCCGTGTTTCTTACTGCTTTGGTTTGAGGCATGCATCGTATGTGAAGTTAGGGCAGTGAAACCCAATCATTGTTTGTCTCCTCGGAAATAAAATATCCGTGCAACGTCCCTCCAGGAACCCTTCGCGGACACTCATGCAATAATACCGCAGTGAAAGGTCTAGCGAACTATATTTTACTGCATGTCAAACCCAGTGCATGGACGGATTCCTTTAAAATCCGACAATCTGTATTTGCACCCCCATGTTTTTATTTTATATTTTTGTTTGTAATTTTTTTGCAATTGATGCATGAGCACTCCTTCTTCGGTTGCATTTGGTAATGAAAAATAAACCGGAAACTTGAATACTGTTAGCAGTATTGAAATAATTTTCTTCTCCTGTGCTTGTCCTTACGACCGCAGGATGTACCCAAATGACAATCACTAGAAGCTCCTATGATGACAGTCGGTGGACCACCTCAGTTCATCCATCACGGACGAGGACGTGATGACACTTTGAGGACATCCTGAGGTCCGCGTATGTTCTTGGGGAACGTTATGATAACGTGTTCCTGTCCCGGCTGCGGCTCTTGTTCAACGGAAAGCAGCTCTGTCAAGGGAGTAACGTTTCATTCGTAAGTACATACTTGATCGGTTGTTTCGGGCACCTGTGTGTATTTGAGTCATCTTGAATCGTTCGTTTGCGCGGTGCCGCAGCTTAATTTTATTTCCTCGATTGTTGAACAAGTTTACCACTTGAGCAACAAACACAAACGTAGTCACCGGTGCCACGCATGATGTTTTGAGCCCTGCGTACTCCTCCTGCACACCGTGACTGGTCTTGTAATAGAAAAGTAGACCTCCGAACACACAGAAATAAGACTGCACGCTCGTGTTCATCACACTGCTGATATCCGAACGGTAGGACAACCACAACTCGCGTCCTGTGCTGCCATGCTCTTGAGGTCACGTGAGTGGTTACGTGTAGATAGGGGTATTACGTAAATGAGCCAGACGGACCGAAGCTCCAGGTGACCAATCCCAACAAGCTTTAATCAACAAGTGAACAGAATCCAAACTCGAGCCAGGAGCCTTGCGCTCATTCCAATCCCATGCACCTGGTCGCCCATCGTCCTCCTTTAAGTTACGCAACAAGGGGCATCCCAGAATGCATAGCGAAATCTTGCACGCCCGTACCTGGGGAACGGTCGGAAGGGCCGCTCCTGTGTTTCCTTCCTCCATGCTCTCGGCTGAGGTCGGTGGCAATGTGGGGGAGGTAAGCATTGCCTCCAGCGCCGTGTGTCAGAAAGTTTCAGCCCCAGGTGCTCGAGATTATCTGCAGTCCTGCCCTGCGGCACGTGCAGCGTGTCGCCGCTAAGGAAGGATTACACTCACGAGTAAACCTACCCCAATTATTATTATTGCCATTATTGTCGCGGGTACGCGCTCGCAGGTTTATGTACACTTGAGGGTGCACTTACGTGTACATGCATGCATGAATAACAAGGCCTACAGCGCAAAACGTCTTAGGAACGCGAAGAAGACGTTTCTCTTCAATTTGCAAGTAAATTCCACGTGATAAGGGCGTGATTCATTATCGCGTATTACATTACAGGGCATATTTCCGTTGTTCATAGAGCATACGTGCATGCACATTTACGTAGTTTATAGTGCATAAGTGCTTGCATATTTTTGCAGCTTTTACAGCATCTTTTTCCTAGCTCTAGTAATGACTAATGGCCTTTCTTTTAAAGATACGAACCGCAATATTTTACTTGTGTTTTTTATATTACATATGACACTGTATTTTTCGTCTTCAAAACGCAGCCCTCTTGGGAAAAATACATGATTGAAAGCACTATAGTGTCGTTGCTTGAACTTGAATACCATTAGACACAGGGACGTGCAGCGCATACTCTGTATGCTATAGATGTTGGAGATGGCGACAAGACGATCATAATGGTCGAGCTACAGAATGGTCTGCACTGCCGTGTCCTAGTGCTATCAATACCTTATACTATGTTCTTTTAGTATAAGTATTTTGTTTATGTCGTTTATTCACCACCGTCGATATAGTCTAGCAACAGAATGTACAGTCTTCCCTGCCCTGTCATTGTTAATGGCGCCGGAGCTTATAGTGCGTTTGTCTCGCCGCTTTCATTCCATTTGTAAATGAAGTCAGTGTTATGTGCTGTAGGTATTGGTAATAAGGTGCTCCCATTTTGCCCCTGGATTTTTATCTCCCTTCAACTAACGCCTATAATCAGATAGACTCTATTATTGTGCTGCTGTCAAGAGTACTGTTAACGAAAAGCTTAGTATCGACGACCACAATAACAAATAAATCGTGACTATGACCTGGGGTGATTCACCACTGGAGAGCAGTACACTACCCCATTACACGCGAAACCGACAACGCTGATGCTGTTCTCTAAGTGATCAGGACCTCTGTATGAAGTGTACTCTATGGGGATAAACCATGTGAGCCTAACATACGACGACGAAATACGTACGCTACTGGGCCAGGAAACGTTTCCCTGTGACACGCTCGATGCTTTTCCCACATTGAGATTTGGCTGCATATACAAAACGGCATAAATGCAGACAAGCTGGTGAATCATATCCACGATTGGGGTAACCTGAGATTCGGCACACCAAAGGGCGACACGGCACAAACAGCTCGTTCATCATGCGACGTTGATGTCGTGTCGTCCTTTATAGGTGCCCTAGCTCAGGCTTCCCCAGTCATAGATGCATATACCCTAGTGTTCACCCGCGTTCCCCAGCGATCGTGTTGCGTGGTTTGGTACGCAGTACGCACATTTCAAAATCGATGCCAGTTTTGTCGTACGACGCAGATGCCTGATGTCTTTGTGGGGTATGAGAGAAGCTGTGCAACATTTTACAGTACTTGCAAGCTGCTCGCCTATTGCATGGAGTCTATAACTCGCAAACGGTGAAATGTTTCCAAGTGTCCACGTGTACGTCCCGTGGACGAACTGCTTTGCAAAAAGTTCGCTATACTGACAGGTCGCACGAACCCCCCCCCCCCCCCCCCCCCCCCCCGGGAACATGCCGCCACGCCGCCTCACAGATCGCTCGGAAATAGCACACCACTACCACCACCTGACAGGAAAATTGCACGAAAACGCAGAAGTGTCATCCGAAAATGATTACGGTGATAGTTACCTGCTTCGCCCTGCCGTACATTATTGCTTTTACAAAACAAAACCAAAGATGGCAATGCATAGTCAAAATGATACTGTAAAAAAGAAGAAGAAAAAGCCTGCCATGCGGAGATTTTGCACGTTACTTTCCTGTTTGAATTACTTGAAAAAAATAAAATTCCCGAATATTTTTTCGAGTGTCTGCACCACTTGTCTCCTCGTTTAAGCGATCAGGCTTTGCTTACTGTAGTGGGCGTTGCCTATACCCGCCTTGTGGAGAAAGACGAGGAGCTAAAAAAAGAAAGCCGACGAAGGAGAAGCTGAGTGATGTAGAGTTAGCCATCAGCGAATTAAGTTGTTCAGTAAACACCTAGTAAAGTCTACTGCGTTACAGAGTTGCGAATTTCCGACGCAGGTTCCTCTGATGAAGCCGACGCATGTACTCGTGGCCAATTAGATCGAGCCTACCAGAAAGCAGGGCTTCATTAGCCTGTTTGCAGAACTGGGACTCCACTGTGCCCTTCCTGCTTGGTTCTGGATAATAAAGTCTGCATCCTGTTGTTGTCAGACGAGCTGCGTGCACCTGATATCTAAATAGAGGATTCGAGAGAGCTCGTCTTTATTATGCTAGGCTGAACCAAACTACTTGGATGCCGATGGAAACATAAAAAACACGGCTATTCACAGAAAACACCTGCGAATAGGGGGATGAACGTTGTGCAATACGAATGCATGCAGCACGTTGCCACTGCTCCTGAGGCGATCTATAGGCAATCATGCCTCACGTCAGGTGAGCAATATGCCCAGTGGCCAATGGGTGGAAAGTCCGGCATGACGTGCAGCACCCGTCTTTATCCATTGCGTTGCATTGTCTCTATATGGTTGTCTCTAAACCAAAGATGAGAAAGTTACTCGGAAGAAGAACTCGTTACAAGTTACTTTGAAAAAAAAAAGTAATTATCAGTTACAAGTGACGAAAATGAACTTCGAATTCCCAAGTTCCTTTTGAAAACTAACGAGTTCCTATCAAGTTACTTGCTGAATTACTTTCAGTTGCCCTTTAATTACCGAAGGTAACCTGAGGCAATCTTGAATATCATTTAATTTCTTTTAGTTACGTTTGGTTGCTTTAATTACGCTCAATTTCCCTTTAATTGACGTTAATTACCTTTAATTAGATTTAATTATCTCTGGTAACCCGTGGTTACCTTCGGTAATCGTTAATTTCATTTAATATTTCTCTTAATTACATATATCTTACATTCATTACCTTTAAACAACTTTCTCGTTTTAATTACCTTTAATTACTCTTACTCTTAATTATCGTCAACTACTCCAATTTCATATCATTTACCTCCATTTACATTTACCTTCTTATATCTCCTTCACATGTCCCCTTATACCTCTGCCTCGGTGAGGCTTCACCGTCTCCATACACGGACACACACATACATACAGCTTTTTCCATTTTGATGCTAACGCATTAAAACAGTTTCCAGGAGTCGGACTTTGATGTCTGAAGAACGGTGATACCAGGTAGGGTGAAGTCCCCTCCTTGTAGTGGTGCAGCCTGGATCGGGCTTATTGTGCTGCTAAACGAGCACAATCTTGAAAATAATGTCCTATATGACCAGTATAATATGGTTCATTAGCTTGATGCACACATTTTTTTTTTTTTTTTCGATTACAGCGCTCAGCAGCACTGCTCACGTGAGGTTGGAAGACCCTCGTGAGGTTTTTTGAGTGGAAGCCGAAGTTCATTTCCGCATCGTAGCCAAATATAAGCTACACCATTGTATGCGTGTGTAGAAAAGGGGCTTGATCTGACTGTCCATCCCATTGACACACATGCATTTCCCGTTTCTTCCACTCCTGTAACAGGTCAATAAATTGCAATAACGTCCTTAATTTTGTTTGGTAGGCACGTACTGGCATGCAGGTGTCATTACAACAAAAATACTAATAAGGGGGTAAGTAGATTTATCCCCTTGCTGCATACAGAAGTTCAATTGTGCACCAGAATTTAACGAAAATAACTTGAAACTTAAAGTTACGAAGTTATTTCAAAAGGAACGTCATTTCAAGGAAGGCTATTTCAAGAGCTTACAGGGACTCGTAAGTGCCAACTTAAGTTACGGAAAAGGTAACTTAATAGTTACAGTAACGAGTTCGACAGCAACGGCGCTGTCAGGTTTGGTAACGCGCTTTCGCAAAGCGTATCGACATTAAAGGGATGTTGACGCTTTGATAGATGGGGCTCACTACATTATGCGCGTGTTGCACTGCACGCCAGAGTGTTGACGAAAAAAAAATATTTACATTTCAGCG